>NC_138542.1:43821143-44559399 GCF_964234715.1 Podarcis melisellensis | reverse complement strand
ATTAAACTTCCATGTGGGTGAGCCCTTAGGCTGGGATTTGGCAGACCAAGGTTCAAATATCCACTCAGGAACCTCAGTGTGTTACTGTCTCTCAACTTAACCTACCTCACAGGGTTGTTTTGAAGATACCGTATTTTTCCGTGTATAACACGACCCCATGTATAAGACGACCCCTATTTTTTGGAGCCCTCAACAGTTGCTGAGCTTCTTTTGCAAGTTCGCTGAGCTGTTGAGCAGCTTTTCGGTGATCCCTCACTCTGGCTGACAGAACTGGTGCCGCAATACACCACATACTGGCACTCACCAAATACTCTTCCTAAGCTGGGAAGAACGGGTAAGCAGCCTCCTCTCCAACATTTCCCTGCTACTGCCGCAGCACCAGCCCTCGCTTACTTAGCATATTAACCCGTGTATAAGACGACCCTCAATTTATCACAAAAAAATTCAAAAAAAAGGTCGTCTTATACATGGAAAAATGTGATAAATTGTGCATGTATATAACACCTTGAGCTCCTTGAAGGAAGGTAGGTTATAAGCTTCAGAGAAAGGAAAAGAAAAAAAGGCTTCTTACACCATTTGTCCTAGCCTATAGTATACTACAAGGGATTATATTTTTGAGATATTCTTAACATGGGAGATGGATTAAAAAGGAAACAATGTGAGCCCATTAGCAATACTGATGTAAAATTAAAAGAGAATCTCTGGAGTGGAATCTAAAGCAAACATATTCACATCCTGGTGTTAGGGGAATGCTTTTGTGGGGCATCAAAAGAAGATTAGATAGACAGACAGACAGACAGCTTCTTTTATGGCTTTTGATGGTTCATGCCTACTCAAGGGCACTGCAAAGGTCACAACTATTGCTCAGGGCAGAGTCTGAAATCAGTGGTCTCTGTGTGCACACACCAAAGGATGGAGAACAGTTTGAATTTTAGGAGTAAGAGAAAGAGTTCCAAGTTTTGCAGCTGGTAGGCAAAAAGCAAACTAGAGTGGTGATGAGGAGTTGCAAAATCAACCCAGATTCAACTTAAGACTCGTCCCACCTTGCATATTTGTAAATGAACAGATAGAAGTAGATCCTAAAACAAAATGTTGCAGTGTGAAAAGTTTGTATTCAGGATTCCTTCCAGCCACAGTTTTTTTCTAGGATACTCCATTCTATTACCACCACCCTCCTTCCCCTCCTCCACTCCATGCGCACAGACTCACCATCCTGTGACCACTGAACACGCTCCAACTTCACTGGGTTGTTGAAGAATTTTTTCTCTTTTAGTTTTTCCCCTGAAGTCGCTTTGCATGTTTGCAAAGCATGGGTTTCCCCTAGCCTGCTGACATGAATGGAGCCATTCTCCCCACCCCAAAAAGTTTCTTTGTACTTTTGCAAAACTTGGGTTTCCCCCCAAGCCTCCTGCTATCTCCCATTTTGCCTACATAAGGATTGTGATTCTGAGAAAATGTTCCTTTTCACACACGGCAATTAAAAAAAACACAATTTCTACAGTATTCTCTCCTTATAAGGGAACTGACCCAGAAGTGCATTAATTCTTGGGGATGTGAAAAAAGTTGCTGAAGTTATGGAATGCAAGAGCAAAGAGAGAGAGAGGCCATGCTCTGACCAAGCTGCAAATACTGAGTAGACGTGGGCTGCGCTGCAAAATCAGTTCCTGTCGCACAGTATGACTGGCACAAAGAACAGTTATATATGAACTGGGACTTTTGTACTCCCCATTTGCTCTCCTGATTGGGGTGGCAGGGGCGGGGAGAGAACCTGATACTACAAACAAAAAAGTAACTCCCAAAGTCTGACTCTAGACTGGAGCAGAAATGAAGTTTGCCAACTGAGAGGCATCTTATCACACAAAGATGATACCGAAAGTCCAAACTGTGAAGGTGAAGAATCTTAGCTAGCAAATTTATTGTTCTGCACTGTTGCGCGTGTGTGTGTTGAGTTTTATGTTGCTGTGCCCTATCCTGGTATTCTATGAGAGGGCGGTACATAAATACTTAAAAAAATTAACAAATAGCAAAAGTGATAAGAGGGCCTAAAATATAGAAGCTGCAAACATCGAAAAGCATAAGAGATACTAGGGGAGAAAGCAGCACAGCAGAACAGGAGAGAACATGCATTATCAAGTACCTTGAAAGCAGTTCTTGGAAGCGTGCTGACTCAAACTCGTATGAGAGGTTCTTCCTGCTAACAGCCTGTCAGCTCCCCAACGAAGTATAGCCATGAAGAGCGGCTGCCAGTCTATAATTAAACCGCCAGAGAAAGCCTGTGATATCTTCACACTGATTAAAAAGGCAGAGAGAGAAAACGATAGCACCTCCAAATGCATGTTACCTTTTTTTTATTTAGTTAGTTTACAAGTAATTATTATAAATGAATTATGTGATTGAAATAATCACATCTTGCAATGTTATGAGACATTTGATTATAAGTATAAAACAGCAATGAAGATCTAATCATGGTTATTTGAGGCAGTAATCTGTTCTATACAACCACTTCAAACTCAGAATGGGGTCAGCTGTCCTTACAGAAAGATAAGCATGGGCTCCACACTTAAGGAAAGATGCTACCTTGGACTTATTAATTTATGCCACTGGAATCAATGCACAAGGTAGGAATGCAGGAATTTTGGGGTTATGCATCAGTTCTGGGACCGAACAGGAACATTATAGGAATGTGTTGCCAATGCAACCAAAGGAGGTTCATTTGTTTTATTTCTCAATCCGAACAAAATGGAAGATGGTTTATTCATCAAAATGTTAAGTTTTTCGAGTCTTAACATTCAAGTAAAGCATTTGGATCTACTATTTTGGTTACAATGCAGCACTCCTCATCGGACTATGTTAAACAACTATTTAATACCAACAACAGTGCACCAAATTACACCTCACACTCATATTGTGACTGACCAGATTTTGTTACAAACTAATGCAAAGTGGTAAGTGGTGCTACTCTATGCTTGCCATACGTCAGGAATATTCCTGACATGTCCTGGTTTTCGGGCACAAAAATGGTGCCCGGGGAATTTTGCCGAACAGTCAAAATGTCAGGGAAAACCCGGATGTATGGCAATGCAATGGAAAAAGCAGCGTAAACAGCCTAAAATATCACTGTTTTGGGGTTAGGTTTCCCCTCAAAAGCTTATTTTTTTAAAAAATCTCAACAATTTTACTTTTTGAAATATGGCAACCTTCCAGCTGCTCTTGAGAACATAGATATGTTCATATTCATTAGTCACCTGCTCTCAAAATACCAATATTATACCAAATGGATATAGTCCGAACTTCGTAAATCCACATGACCCCACTTTTTCCACACAGGAACACAGAACATAGCAGCTCCAAATTATATCTTTTACTAAGGGAGAACTCCCTCAAAATTCATGCCCAAGAAATCTCACCCTTCCCTTAACCCTTCCTAGCATCTTGCCCCCGCATTAATGGGGCGGAAGCACTTTGGAGCACATAGAGCATCTCTGACTAGAACACCATTTTAGGAATGCAGATAAAATAACAAAAAATACTGACAATACAGCACATTTTAAGGAAAGGCGAAGGATGTTTTGAACAATGACTGCAATGGCACTTTTTGTGTTCCCCAATAAATTGGTATCCAGAGGCACATGGGCTCCGATACTGGAGGTAACAGAGCTATCCTGACTAGGAGGAGCCTTTACAGCCATCCAAGGAGGCAGCCATTACTGTCACATTGTAGTAGTGAATTGTGCTGTGAAGTCTTTCCTTTTGTCCGTCCTATATCTCCCCAAGATTCAGCTCTAATTTCACGAGAGAGGAAGAAAACACTTTCCCCAATCAAATCAGTTTTCTAAACCAAAAATCCGCAAACATTTTAACTTCTCACGGGGGACTGTTTTGGTTGCCCTTTTCTGAACTTTCTCCAGCTCCACAAAACCCCTTTTGAGGTATAGCATCCAGTAGACAGTATTCCAAGTGCTAAGCAGTAGTATTAGGTAACCTCCTGCTCCAAACAATCCCATCCTTTGTGTCATATAATGCAATTACTCAGGCACAAGCAACATAAATATTAGTACTAGCTTAGTAGTACTCAGTAGTACCAGCTTACAGCCAAGAGCTTGCCAACAAATCCAGTATTACCATACATAGAGATTCCTAGATTTCAAAATATAATTATATTTTGAATAAAAACACTAGTTACAATGTGTCGAGTTGCAGCCCCCTATATTACAGCACCTGCATTTTACAATTATTTTCAGATTACTTGGCAACTGAAGAGCAGTCTTCCAAGTGACCAACAAACGAACACTTGCTTTGATAGAAGCAGATTATGTGTTTAAAACAGGGCATGGCAAGATAATACTAAGCAGCCATTTCTCAGGGATGCGTGTGTTACAAAATTCAGCACCGAGCACAGGACTGGATTAAAGGATCTCCAATGCCCCATCCAGCTCCAATTTTATGCTTTTCTAAGCTTTGAAGAAGAACTTCAAGGAGCTCCCAGTGAACTAGCCTGGGTTTAGCAAGCCTATTCCAAGTGGGAGCCCCTGAAGTGGTAGCACAATGCACAGAAGCGACACCAACTGTTCTAAGTCACATTGCAAAGACTTTAAAGCAACAATCAGATGCATACTTACTTAAGTGGCATATGTCTCAGTGAAGAAAGAGGACCCTTCTTCCAAGTAAACATCTGGGGTAAGACGACCAGGAAGACCATTCAGAGGATGAAGAAAGTGGACACAGAGCATCTCTCTCTCACCCTCTTTGTAATACTGTATTAGAACCCACAGCCATCCAATGAAGCTGAATATTGGAATTGGCTCCTAAAAAAATGCAGAAATAACCAGCAGCTTTAAAAGAGAGTTAGGCAAATCCATGGAAGATACAATGGCTGTTATCTTCAATTCCTGGGGTCAGCAAACTTTTTCAGCAGGGGGCCAGTCCACTGTCCCTCAGAGCTTGTGGGGGGCTGGACTATATTTTGGAAAAAAAAAATAACCCAGAGATGCATTTTAAATAAAAGCACACATTCTACTCATGTAAAAATATGCTGATTCCCAGACCATCCACAGGCTGGATTTAGAAGGTGATTGGGCTGGATCCGGTCCCCAGCCTTAGTTTGCCTACCCATGCCCAATACCAAAGGCAGAGTCCCAATGACTAGGAACCACAAGTGGGGAGTATCTCTTGCACTCAGGCCCTACTTGTTGTGAGCTTCCCATAAGCATCTGGTTATCTACTGCGAGAACAGGAGGCTGGACCAGACTGGTCTTGGGCCTGATCCTGCAGGGGCTCTTCTTGATTAGGCGATTGCCACCAGATTTCTACAGCTTTCTAGGGTTAGCTGCTCTAAATCAAGTCCGGACTTCTAAATCAAGGGCACGGTGTTTGCAACACCAACATCTGTTCTTGTTTAACTACTTCTGCAGTCTCTCTTCATCTCCAGGAGCTATTAAAAAAGGCTTTGAGGTTAGCCACTGCTTCCTTCCCGAGATGTGACTCAAACAACCCGTTTGAAGCAGGCAGGGGTAACTAACAGCACAGCTTTCCATCGGAGGGGGAGGGAAACAGAAGGGGGGAACCAGGTCTCTTTCCACCGCGCGGTTCCCGCCGCCAGATCAGCTCGCAGGAACCCCCCCCCCCACACACACTAATTGGTCCCAGCTGCGGATCCTTCCGCGGCATTCCTGCCTGCCTTGGCGGCGCCGGGGCAGCCGAGCGCTTTGTCTGCGGGGCTGGCGGCTGACTCCGTGGGCTCCCGGGCGCCTTCGAGCGCGGGAGGGGAGCCGGGCGCACCGTTTGCGTGCTTCGGCAGCGATCCGAAAGCCTTGCGCGGGAAAACAGAAGCAACACTTAGGAGAACGGCCAGTTTTGTCAGTTATAGATATAGGGCTGGATCCAGTCTAAGTCCATGGAACTTGGGTCCCAGTCAGGATTTAACATCAGCACCTTCGATTTCAAGGAGACCCAAACTTAACTTGCTTGCACCCGGATCCTAAGCACGGCTACTCTCTAGTAAGTCTTATGAATTCAATGGGGATTCCTCCCAGGTATGTGGGGTTAAGTTTGCAGCTTCAGTCTGGCTCTTACCTTCATGACGTCGGTGGCTTAACTGGTAGGGGAACCAGATATTCCCTATAGCCCCCCCCCCAAAAAAACCTCCGCTTCCAGTCGCCCCCTCTTCCCTGAAGCAGCTCAAAAAAACACAAAAGGAACTTTGCGTACTTACTTCATTGCACTTTGTTACAAAGCAGGCGAATCTTTTCGCTGGCTTTCCTCTTGCTGGCGAACCCTGAAAGGTTTGAGCATGGAGAAAGAAATGTACTCAATTTGCAAAACTGTGAATGCCTCTCTTTGGCTGTTTAATGGGGGTAAACCCCCACCAAACCTCTCGATTTCTTTTTGCAGTGAAGGGTGGGAGAAAAAAGTCCCGCCCCCCCCCAATCGAGTAATTAAAAAAATAAGACAAGGAACCAAATGAAGAGTAAGATTTGGGAACTGCGGAGCTCTTCCGAGCGAGAGCAACGCGCAGCTCCAGCTCCCGGCGCGCGGACTTCCCGGCGGAGGGGGGGCGGGGGGTGCAGCAGTTTTGCAGCGCGTCGCGTGCGGGAAGCTTGCGCGCTGCCCAAGGAACCGGCCTCCAAGTTCCTCGTTCCAGGAATGGGCACTTAAGGGACAACTCGCAATTGCCCCCCTTACTCAGAAACGCAAAGGAGGGGGGCTTCTTCTTCCCTACTCCGCTTCTTCTCCCCGCCCGTGTGACGCCTCTCTCTCTCTCTCTCATCTTCATAGCAATCCTGTGTTAAGTGAAGAGAGAGCAATTGGCCCAAGGCCACCTGTCCTAGTGCCTGATGCTCTGTGCACTTGAGGCTGCTACAGAGCGTGGCAAGCAAAATCCTACAAACTACAAAAGCAAATTTAATGCCAAGGATTAGAAACCGGTAGCTGTTTACTCGTTTGCTTTTTAATGAGACAATCGATAAATTAATTCAGTTTAAATACATTTATTAACTACTCTGTATTTTTAGCCCACGTATTTTTAGCCCACCTTTCAATGTTTTTTTTATTTAAATGCTCAACAGGGGGCTTCCAACAACATCCTTAAAAAAACGAATCTGGGCAGCGGCAGGACAGGGAAGGTCATATCTTCTTAACCATATGACAGGTCATCAGAGCCAGAGCAAAGTCAGGCCTTACTAGGCAGAGAGTTCCATACTGTCGCTATTGCCACAGAGAGACCTTATCCTATGTACCTGCTGGATGTGCTCGCTCAGCCAGGGTCAGGACCAAGTGAAGAGGCTGCCCTGCTGGTCTTAAAGAGCAGGGAGGCTCGTAAGGGAGAAGGCAGCATTTTAAGTATTTGTAGTCTGCTTTTCACTCTAGTCCCAAGGCAGCAGACAGTAACATTAAAAGCACAATTACCATAATATTAGTAGCAATCAAAAATAAAATTAGCAGCAGAAGCAAAAATAAATAGAATAATATAATGGACCCAAGTTGTTTTCAGCTTTAAAGGGTTAAAAAATCAGCACTTTGAATTGTGCCTGGAAACAATCCAGAAGCTGATGCAACTATTCTAACAGAGGTGTAATGTGCCCCCTCCCCAAGAACTAGCTCCTGGTAACATACTATCAGATTCTGGGCCAGTGACCCATGCCTGGGTGTTTTTCAGAGGTGGTCCATGTAGAGGACATTGCAGTAATCTGGTCTTGATAGAACAGAAGGGGGTGTCACCATGGATAGCTCCAGGGCTTCTTTTTCAGCCAGAACTCAGCTCCGGCACCTCTCAGGTGGGTGCCATTGTCATTCTAAGAAAACAAGGGAGGTGTTCATGGAGAGTTCTGGCACCTCTTTTCCTAGAAAATTGGCACTAGATAGATCTGACTTCTCTAGGAACAGATGCAGCTGGATCCCAGTCCAGAGTGACCAAAAGCGCTCTTGGTAGCAATCGAGAGCAGACAAGAATGAGGTTTGCGGGTAGTTGACTTTGTACCTCCTATGTATCCTTTCCACATTATCGGACTTCAAAAACTGAGAAGTATTCATGACATGCGGTTGCTGAAGTTCCATCCACTGGATTTGCTCTAACTGTGGCATCCAAGTTGCATCAAATTGTACAGGGACTCAGGAAGTTGGGGGGGGGGGGAATTGGCAGAGAGAAACTTTTCTCCCTCTCAGTATTACAACCCACAACCATCCAGTGAAGCTGAATGTTAGAATATTCTGAACAAGCAAAAGGAAGTATTACTGTACACAGTGCATAGTCAAACTCGAATTCATTACCGCAAGAGGTCCTAACATAAACTCTAGTCTAAGCCTCCTTTCTCCATATCTAGTCTCCATCATACCTACCATTTAATCACCCCAAGTTCTGCCTGGTGGGTGCTCAGCAGTACCTTCTGTCAACATTTCTTGATTCCAGAGATCAACCAAGGCTTTGACAGAAGCACCTGCCAAGGAGACAAAACAATCCTCCTGAGTCATCAGATGGTTTCTGGGTTTCCATATGTTTCTACCCTACTTGTGCCATTGCTGCCTAGGATTTTGAGTCTCTGGATAAATTAGCAAAAGCTAGAAATCTCAAAATAATACTGAAATACAATGCACCTGAAATATGCTCGTAACCAGTGTATATGGTGCTGGTACTCATCATGAGGTTGTTATAATAAATGCCGCACTTTTAACATTTTTTGGGGGGGGGAGCTGCCAGTACTGTATACCCTGGAGTACCGCCAGAAAAAACCCCCACTGCTTGTAACATTTTCCAAACAAATATTATTTGGAATATATTCATTAAAAATTGTAACACCGCTTTATATCTGGGATTGTTTAAAAAAAGGAAAGAGGGCTGTAGCTCTTTTTAATAAATAGATTTACACTACATCTTTCTCTTTACAGCTTCCTTTAAGAATCCTTATATTTTGGTAAGTGAAAGATTGAGCCAATTTTCCTCCTGCCAGGAAGCAGATTAGTGGGTCTTTTCACAGAAGCTCCTCCCCTCCTCCTCTAGGACAAAACCAGTTCATTAAGGAACTGTGACAAAGGCTTTCCAGGAAAGTGATTCCTTTTTGATGCTGGTGGAGAAAGAACCAAAGCCCATGACACACATTTCTCCCTGTCCAAATGGGTTACCATGCTTGTTTGATCCCAATGTCCCTAGACATGTCTGAAACCTACTTTTCTTTTCAGATAGGAAGCCCATTTGGGACCCAGGCGGCTGGCGGGATTTTGCTGTGGTGCCAGAGTGATCATGTATTAAGTCAGGTATTTCTGGGGGTACTCAAGGATACACAGTACCTGCACCTTTCCCTCCCTACACTGGTCAAAATCGTAGCACTAACTGTAACAACGTTGTGGTGAGCATTGGCACATTTCCTCCTCCCTCCCCCAAAGAAAAGCACTGGGTATAGGACGTGGGTGGCGCTGTGGGTTAAACCACAGAGCCTAGGACTTGCCAATCAGAAGGTTGGCGGTTTGAATCCCCGCGACGGGATGAGCTCCCGTTGCTCAGTCCCTGCTCCTGCCAACCTAGCAGTTTGAAAGCACGTCAAAGTGCAAGTAGATAAATAGGTACCGCTCCGGCGGGAAGGTAAACGGCGTTTCCATGCGCTGCTCTGGTTCGCCAGAAGTGGCTTAGTCATGCTGGCCACATGACCCGGAAGCTGTACACCGCCTCCCTCAGCCAATAAAGCGAGATGAGCGCTGCAACCCCAGAGTTGGTCACAACTGGTCAGGGGTCCCTTTATCTATAGGGCAGGTAAAGCTGAGCAGAAAAAGGACTTGCAAAACCCCAAGTAAAGCCCCTATATGGTGCTTTGTAAGCCCCAACAATCAGCTGATCATCAGTGCTTGCAAAGCGCAGGGCTGTGCTTTTGCCAGTTTAATTGCAGTTTAATGGGCAAAAATGTGCCACCTGATGTTATTGTGATGCCAGATGATTGTTATGGAAACCTTTGCTTTTCTTAATATTTTATTTGTGCCTGAGAACAGACTCCTGTCAGTCCAGTGCAGCTGGCACCCCAAAACTAGTAGGTTTAACCAGATCAGTAGGAGCACACAAGGAACTCTGTAGTTTCAGTAATATAGGGTATCCTGTACAATTCCTGAGAGGGAAAGAGGAAATCAGCGCTTTTCCAGAAAAGGGATTTTATTCATGGAGCAACTGCAAGATCAATTACTGAAAACTATCCCAGATGGGA
Source organism: Podarcis melisellensis (assembly GCF_964234715.1). NCBI lineage: Eukaryota > Metazoa > Chordata > Lepidosauria > Squamata > Lacertidae > Podarcis > Podarcis melisellensis. Next base: position 44,549,218 of record NC_138542.1, on the reverse strand, counting down.
GGGGGAAGCAGCAGTGAGCCAAATGCAGTATAGTGTATATGGAGAGAAAAGGGTGAGAGCTGGCAGCACTGACAAGAGGGAGAAATTGAGAGGGGAAGAGGGTGCTGGTTAGTTTTTAAACTTTCCTTCCTTGCAATCTGTCAAAAGCACTTCAGCAGAAGACAGAACGGGGATCCTCCATGAGAGGGTAAATCCAAGGGCAAATGAATTTCATGTTCTCAGATTGTAGCAAGAAAACACCATGGAGCACAGTGGTGCAAAGTCATCACCAAACAGTGGCTTCCAGGAGTAAGTTAGGCAAAGTGTCTATGGACCAGTTTGTCCAAAAATGTATGAAAGTCCAAAGGTTCATGAATTCCAGAGTTGCACTAAGCCAGTATTTGAAAAGGCCAGTCCAATAATGCATCTGTCAATAGAAGTGCTTTTGAAATCGTGCTGCATTTGGAGAGGGGGTGGTCCAAGGTCAGTTAAGGACAAAAACCCCTGTTCCTCATTCTCAATACTGTAGAGAGGTTCTAGGCTCTGGGTATGTGTAAGTCTGGTGCTAGGCAGAAGATCACACAGAAGAGGTCAGTCTCTTGGTGTTATCTATTAACCAGTGAGTATTATTTTGTCTGAATGGATGCAGAAGAGAAACTGGCCTTGCAATGTCTTGATAGTCAGCTGTGGGCAAGTTGTAGAGTGAGAGACAATACAGGAAAGCAAAAATGCAATGGAGCTGGGCTAGTGTTCTCTAGCAGCCGATTATGTGTTTCTGAATGCCCACTGTTGGTTTGACCAAGGCATGAATTCAGGACCACCTTCATCAGACTTTGAAACCTCTATCTTCATGTCCTTCCCTGTTTTATCTCCCTTCTGTTGTGTTTCAGATTGATTGTTACTCAGCGTAGGAACTTGTCCGCTAATACTTAAAGCACCATGCACATTGATAGTGCTATCATTATAATAATAATTGAATAATAATTTATTATTTATTCCCCAGCCACTTTGGGAGGCTCCCACTATAGTGCTGCCAGGTAGCCTTGCCCCCTTGAATAGCCAACTAGCCAGGGAAGGAGAAAGAAAAGTGTGCTCCCACCACCACTGCAGGTGACTACCCCAGGTAAAAACAAAAAGTGGGGCACAAGCAGTGGAGGGGAGGAGAAGAGGGATGTGGCCATGGTAGCTTCCCCCTCCCCCCAAAGCAAGCACCTTTCTGAAGGCCCCCTCAAAGCTGGCAGCACCTCTGTTAGCCATTCAGAAAATGCTTTAATAATTAAGTTACCATGGAAACACATCACCACACTCTTTTGTTAAGTTTAAAGCCCAGACCAGGTATTGCCTCAGGGCAACCTGCACTGAATAGCTCTATTCACAGGAGACAATCTAAGGAGACTCACTCTGGCTAAGGGTAAGGCTGGCTCTGAATGCAGGAGATGTTGCTTCACACAAGATTTCCTGTTGATGCTTAATCTGATGCTCCATCTGTTAAGTATATTACATTCTATTAAGTATATTACAATCACTTTTCCGAGCCTGTTCCCTTAAATGAACATTGATTCCCTCGTTGATGATGTGATGCTTAGATCATTCAGCTTGTCCAGTAAAAATCATTTACTAGGGTTATTTTGAATGAAGAGGTGTGTGGTATTCATTGCTTTCCAGTAAGGTCCGAGTTCCACTAAGAGCTGATTGACTTAGTGGAACTTGGGTCTCATGGGAAAGCTGCTAAATACCGCACACACACCTGATCCATTCAAAATAATCTTTGCAAATGAATTTTACTAGGATTGATTTAGTTTTTTAAGTGTTGATTCAATGTCAGGCAACCTCTGAATTATTTGCCGGCTAAGCCTGATAGGTGATGTTTCTATGGACTATTAAGCTAGAGCTGTGTTTGTACCAGAGCCTTGCTTGTCACAATTTCCTCTCAAATATTGTGGGGAACCATGCATTTGTGTTAAACAAATGTGAATAGGAGAAACAATAACTACTTTCCTCACTGGTCTGCAGTCTTCGTTCTGGCCAGGCTGATGTGCCTTACCATAAATTCTGTGCCAACTGGAATTCAGAAGGTAAAGCTTTTCCTGGCATGTACAAGAAGCAGAGGACATTTCTTCTGCTTCTGATGACACAACAGTTAAAGGCAGCAGGCCAGGGCACTGCTAGAAGAAAGCTGGCAGCTACAACTCCAGCTCAGAAATGAAAATATTTCACTGGCCACATGAAAATGTTTCACTGGTTTTTGCTGCAAACAAGAGAATGGAGCCTTTTACTGTACCACTGTGGATTGGAAGCTGGTATGAATCCATAGTGACTCCAGCTGTTCCCCATCATGTTTTGCTCGCTAATTATAACGGGACAGCAATTATTCAACTTTCAAGGCTGAACTCACCTGTAGTGGCCACCAGGGGAGGCTACATTGGACCATTGGAGCTGTTAGCTTCAATTTATGTATTTTGTTAGGAGCAAAATGCCTCTCTTTGTGACAAGGCGGCTTGAATCTACCCAGTAAACTGAGGTTTTGGATGCAGTGCTTATAGGGATAACAAGGTGTATGCATAGGCACACACCCAGGTGTGTGAAGGCTAGGCTACCCAGTACCGGGGATGGAAACAGATAGGATCCAAACTGCAGCAGTTTAGTTCAGTCAGGGAAGCTAAAAAGGTGCATGGGGTCCTTATTTTTCCTACAGCAGGGAAACTATCATCCCTGGAGTGGGACATAGCTATAACATCCCCAAAGGCCTCATCCTCCATCCTCTCAGATTTTCCAGGTCAGCCACCGTAGGCTCAAGGGAACAAAATTATTCGTAGAGAGCCAGGGTCTTATTGCACCTTGGATACACACAGCTTCTGTCCAACAGGCAGATAGTTGTACATGTGACAGACAGCTCAAAACAGTGGAAATATATAAACGAAGATGGTAAAATATTTTGCACATTTCAAGCTATACCAGTGACAAATGATGATTTCAACCCATGATGCTCCTTGCTGCACCATTTCATAAGCCAGCTTCCTTTCAGGCCCCTGGTCAGGATCAAACATCCCAGTTACAACTTACATTTTACAGGGCAACCCCATGCAATCATATTTACTGGAAATTAAGTTTGGAAATGTTCAATGAGATTTCCTCCATGCAGTCTTAGCCTGTGCAAACTTAACCTGGAAGTAAGCCCCGTTGAGCATAATGGGGCTACCTTCCAAGTAAACATGCACAAGCTGACAATAGGATTCAGTTCTTGCCTAGGGTTGCATAGGACGCTCTCTGAATTCCAGAGCAAGGAAAAGGCAGAAGGAACGAGCGCCCGGTCCCTTTAAGAGCTGCAAGCTTGCTCTTTGCATCTCGCCGCACAGAGGGAAGTCTTTCTCTCTGGTTCCGGCAGCTGCAGATGGGGGAGAGAGTTGCTTTTCTTCGCACAGCTTGAAAGCCAGAGATCTGCGTCCCGCGGTGAGTGACTTGGCCGGATCATTGCAGCGGTCCCTGCGGGTCCCGTGCCTCGTACTTTCGCGCCGTTACTTTCCCCCTCTTAATTATTAAGCAGAGTTTTCAGCCTTCCACTTTGTTAATGCTCGGCAGAGTTGGCGCTGGGTCAGCAGCTTTGGAGACGGGAGAAAGTCCCCTCCGTGGGCCTGCCCAGCTCTAGTTCTCGTAGGAAAACGCCGACAGACACTTTTCGAGCCCTTCACGCGCATTCTTGAGTGTTCGGGATTGTTAGGGGGCGACAACTAGGCAGGCCGCGGGCGGCACAACTTGTTGCAAAGTCCACGGCGTCTGACTCGACAATTCTATGCTGGGTCTCTGTGTGAGACGCAATGGAGAAGAGGGTGCCTCTGAGCATGTGCAGCGGCCGCCGACCCTGCCCTTCGCCACCCGAGCCATTCACCGGTACAGATTCACAACTTTATTGTGCTTTATAGATAGTCCTGACCCCAGTGGGCTTGTTTTAGAAATTGAGCTTAATTAAGAAAATTAATGGGATGTACGGGCACAGATGCGTGCAGTAAAAGTAGGTTAGTCAGTAGTTCTCCGATGTTGTGTCCAGCATTGCATAAGGGTGTGAGAGGTCAACGAGTAAACAGGTAAACTGCGGCTGCCTTATCTTCTCATTTTCCTCCTCTCTTACACAATAACCATATAAGTACTGATGCAATAGCATTGATTCAAATATGTATTGGTAACTTTTAGGCACCTGCAGTTAAACTTGTTTCTCAGTTTTGATGTCAGCTGTGCTCTATGGAGGTAAAAATACCATTTCCACTTAGGCTGCTTTTAATAACAACAACAACAACAATTTGTTATTTATACCCCGCCCATGTCCCCAGCCACTCTGGGTGGCTCCCAAAAGAATTAAATGCACAATAAAACATCAAACATTAAAAACTTCGATAAACAGGGCTGTCCTTAAGATGTCTTCTAAAAGTCAGATATTTATTTCCTTGGCATCTGATGGGAGGGCGTTCCACAGGGCGGGCGCCACCACCGAGAAGGCCCTCTGCCTGTTTCCCCGTAACTTCGCTTCTCGCAGGGAGGGAACCGCCAGAAGGCCCTCAGAGCTGGACCTCAGTGTCCAGGCAGAACGATGGGGGTGGAGACGCTCCTTCAGGTATACTGGGCTAAGGCCGTTTAGGGCTTTAAAGGCCAGCACCAACACTTTGAATTGTGCTCATAAATGTACTGGGTTTTTGAAGCAGGGGTCCTGTTTCCCACCTACGTTGGTTCTTGTGGGAAGGGAGTTGTGAGCCTGGGCAAAACAGACACCTAAAGGTTCCACCTCAATGCCAGGCTTTGGTTTGAGGCAGCCTTGAAAAGCCTTCCAAATGGTTAATTGTGCAGTAAATTTTGCTTTCTAATGGCGTTTGTGGTGTGTGTGCGCGCCAGTGGTGGGCAAAGGCTGCACTGCAAACAGAATAAGACCCTGAATATTGAGACTTGTGAAATGTCATCAGCATCCCATAAATGTAGATGTCACTAGCAACATTCTACTGTGTTTTTGTATTTGCTGTAAGCCAACCAGAGTGACTGGGGAAACCCAGCCAAACGGGCTGGGTATAAATAATAAAATTATTATCATCATCATTATCATTATTACTATCATCATTGTTATTATTGGACTTGGTAGCCCCCATCAGTAGGTGAGTGTAAAAGAATGATGGCTCATGTTGGCTGAGGCAGGAAAGGCAAGCACCATTCCTCTTGATCACCTCTGACATGCTCAGAGACATTTTGTTGGGGTGTGGTGGGTCAGCCTTTGGCCTTAAGCTAATCCTGGAAGCCCATCATCTTCTGTATGTTTCCTTGCCTGGCAATGAGTTGAGAAGCTTCTGGAACTTTGGGGAAGAGCAGCAGAAACTCACTGAGTCAAGAAGCACTTAATCATTGTCAGGTTCCAAATATCCATAGGGGCAGACCATCCCAATGGGTCCCTCATTCCTGCATCACTGCAAGCCCAAACTTCACCGGGAACTGATCTAACCATGATAGCAGGGTCACTCTGCCCTCCCCTGCTACTGGACCAGAAGCCGGACAGGAGCAAAGACCAAATGGAAACTATGCTTGACCAGAGTGCTATGGAATCCGGTGGTGCTGTGTAACCAGTGGAGCAACCACATTCTAAGACAATTGTACCATTGGAGGGGAGAGTTCAGGGTCAGTCTCATTGTGTGCTTTCTCTCATTCACCCTTCCCTCCTTTTTTTCTCCCAGGGGAAGGAAAAAAGGGGAGTATTTCAATGTATATCATACACAATAAGGGCTCATAAAATGATCGCAAACAATAGATGCTGAAAAACTAGAATGACTTGAAACTGTAGCACCATGAAGCCCTCAGTTCCATGAGGTGGGGAGATAATGTTAAAAGCATGCCCTGAAACAGCCGCCACTAACCTGGCACCCTCCAGGTGCTTTGGACTACAGCTCCTGTCAGTCCCAGCCATTACAAAACACCTGGAGGGTAGCATGCTAGCAAATGTTGCCTTAAAACACAGTCTTTACAATCTTTCTGAAGGGGGTGGGAAGAGGCAGCCAGTCAGACAAACCAGCGCTGCCTGATATATTTGTTTCAGTGACTGGATGCACGGGGCCAGAATCTGTTTATCGACTTTTTGTTTGTTTATTTATTACATTTATATGCCACCTTTTCTCTCAAGGTGGTGCAGATAGTTCTCCTCCCCAATTTATTATCACAACAATCCTGCAATGAGAGATGGTATGACTGGCCCAAGGTCACCCAGTGATTGGGGATTCAAACCCTGGTCTCCCAGCTCATAGTCCAACACTCTAACCATTATGCCACACTGATCAGCCTTGGTGTCCAGTGGTTATGAGACATAGGTGAGACTGCCTTCTCTGGTAACACTATCATCACCAGGAGACGCTCCTGTTGTTTCATTTCAGACATGATCTCAGAGGTGAAGTTAATGGTCCCCTGGGGCCACATTGCAGCCAAGGCATGGGGATCTCCACAAGGCCGCCCTGTCCTCTGTTTGCACGGGTGGCTGGACAATGCAAACACTTTCAACAGGCTCATTCCCTTACTCCCCAAAGGTAGGATTCGTCGTTGGGTCCTGTGTTTATTCCTTTATTTGAACAGCTGGCTAACAATAGTTAGTTGTGGTGCACAAGTAACTTCATACAATGAAATTGTAGTACAGTGGTACCTCAGGTTAAGTACTTAATTCATTCTGGAGGTCTGTTCTTAACCTGAAACTGTTCTTAACATGAAGCACCACTTTAGCTAATGGGGCCTCCTGCTGCTGCTGCGCCGCTGGAGCACGATTTCTGTTCCCATCCTGAAGCAAAGTTCTTAACCTGAGGTGATATTTCTGGGTTAGCGGAGTCTGTAACCTGAAGCGTCTGTAACCTGAAGCGTATATAACTTGAAGCGTATGTAACCTGAGGTACCACTGTATGCTATACAGGAGTGTGGTTTGGCACCTGACTTGTTTCCCTTCCCTTTGTTCTCTTTCAGATTGTTACTACATGGCCATTGATCTTGCAGGACACGGCCTGTCATCCCACCGCCCACCTGGGGCAATCTATCACTTCATGGATTATGTGGGTGACGTGCGCAGGGTAGCAGCAGGTGAGCCTGTTGGATTTGTTTGTAGCCTGTAGGCAGTTTGAATTTCTCAGTGGCCTGGCTCTATATTTCTCCTGGCTGCAGTCAAGACAGTTTCTCTCACACTTCCTGATCAGCCGAAGCCAGCAAGTTCTCCCCAACCCACTTTCAAGGCCAGACATAAAACTTTGCAGCCCTTGCTTTAATTAGACAGGCTCCAAAGCCCCTAAAATAAAACACTAGTCACAACTGGCACATACATACAGTTACAGTTTTACAGGTTGTAAATTCTCAGTGTAGCAATTCTCAAGAGTAGGTGTAAACCTTTCACCTTAATCTAGTTTGGTAAAACCGGTTAGTAGGCATTGAGCTTTGACATCATTCCTGTTTTTTAGTTGTGGAAGGCAAATTGTTACCAAGTTAATAATTGTGAAAGCCCTTCTCAGATCCTAAAGCACAGCCGCATTTCATAGGGCGTAGCCTTGTTGTAGGAAATGTGCATTTTTGGAGCTGAGCCTCTATGAACATTCCCTGTGCAATTTAGGGGATTAGCTCCTATTGCAGCATTAACCATTTCCCAATTTCCCAACATCCATTTCTTCCTGTGCAGCTTGTTAGCTGCCTGTTTATCAAAGAACTCAATCAGGCATTCCCTTTTAGAGGGACTTCAGATTCAAGAAGTATCTAAAGAAGTGTGCATGCACACGAAAGCTTATGCCCAGAACAAACTTAGTTGGTCTCTAAGGTGCTACTGGACAATTTTTAATTTTTTTTCGACTGCTTCAGACCAACATGGCTACCTACCTGTCTCTTGCCTGTGACAGCCTGCACTAGCTTTCCCCAACCTGGTGCCTTCCTGATGTTTTGCACTATGATTTCTAGCTGTGCTGGCTGTGGCTGTTGGGAGCTGTTGTGCAAAACATCTAGAAGCACCAAGTTGAGCCATGATGTGGCTAATGTTTGTATTGTGATGCTGCCGATTGCTAAGGGGCTTGTGAAACCTGGGCTATCTGGTCTTAACTCAGCCTCTCCTTTGCTCTTTTTTTTTTTTTTTTTTAGCAATGAAATGGAATCGGTTTACCCTTATGGGCCACAGTTTGGGTAAGTGACTTTTGTCCCTGAGGAAGCTGGTGTTTCTCACACATAATCACCTCCCCCCCCCTTCCTTGTTTGTTCACTTATCAAATTATGGTCCTGTTCTCTCATTGCTGGTCAGTTTATACCCTTTGGATTTTATGGGTGGTCACTGTGGTTCATACTCTGTGTTCATATAAACCCGACTTCCTTTTCTTTCCTACAGGTGGGAGTATTGCAGGCATGGTGAGTATAGTCTTATCTGGGCATTTTCATTATTCCCTCTATTTCCAGTGTTCAGGGTTTGAGTGCCACTGATTATGTAGCAAGAACAACACCATCCATACATACAGAAGAGGAACATATCAGAAGGCTTGGAAGAATTCTGTGCAGAAGTGTGTTATAATAATAATAATAATAATAATAATAATAATAATAATAATAATAGTAATAGTAATAATAAATAATTTTATTTATATCCTGCCCTCCCCAGCTGAAGCCGGGCTCAGGGCGGCTAACAACAATAAAATAGTACAACATTCTAAAATCATTTCATTATAAAATAAATTCAAATTAAATTAATGGCAACCATTGGGCTAGAGTTCTGTGAGGATTGCCAAAGGACGGGGTCAGGCTGTGCCCTGGCCAAAGGCTTGGTGGAACAGCTCTGTCTTGCAGGCCCTGCGGAAAGATGTCAAGTCCCGCAGGGCCCTAGTCTCTTGTGACAGAGCGTTCCACCAGATCGGAGCCACAGCCTCCAAGATGTTTTTGCTTGAAGACCGTAAGTTCCTCTGTGGGACATAGAGAGAGAGGTGGTCCCGTAGGCACGAGGGAAAAGAGAAAAACAAGAAACACCCCCCAATAGCCCAATGAGAATTAAGTGGCCACACAATGCTGACTCAGTTAGGGTGGAGGATAAAATTTTGGGGTGGGGGAAGTAGGAATAGAAGGGCTGGGATCTTGAACAGCAGCACCATAGACTGCAACACTTTGCTGTGGCTCCCACTTATCTACACTAATAGCAGTCTCCTTTCTCTGAGTGCTAGTCTTTATTTTGCCAAACCTTCACCATCCATCCCCAAGAGGGACGGGTTGGCAGGCTGAAGACCCTCAGCTTTTCAGAAGTACAAATACATATTTAGGAAACAAACTCTTAATAAGAGAGGGGTTTTTAAAATTAAAAATAGCCCAGTGAAGACTGAGCATGCTCAGTAGGCAAGGAATGCTGTCTGGCTATTGGAAATTTAATAGAAAACCAAAGGAAGTGGACAAAGACTGGACCATCCTCCAGAGGAGTATTCTACATTGCAACATTTTGTTGCAGAACTCACTTATCTATATAGAAATGTCTCTTCTCAAAACACAGTTTTTTTTCTGTGACGAACACACAAGAGAATAAGAAATGATATCTAGGCAGAGGTGATAGAAATTACACTTTTTGTTCCTGCGGTAAAAGAGCTAAACTTCCTTTCTTTTTCCCTCTGTCTTCCTAGTTCTCTAGTATTTTCCCCGAACTGGTGGACAAGCTGATCCTGGTGGAATCGTATGGTTTTTATCCTGCACCTCAGGTTAAATTCTATATTTTTTTTGCTACCCTTGCAGTATAGTTGAGAGAAGTGGCATGAACTGAAGAAGCTATATAAGTTTCTTTGCTAATAGAAGGTGGTTATTTTTGAGGTAGTGTTGAGCCTGGTGTGGGGCATATGGGAGGCAGCCCCACCTCTGCCCTCCATTCTAAGGTGGAAGGCTAGTGGGTACATGGCAAGTAGGTTGGACAAAATACTTGTGCCTTTTTGACAGTGCCCAGGGCTGCTGCTGTAGATGCAGCACCACAACTATTCGCTTTACTCAGGCCTAGGCTAGACGCTAAACACAATATATGTAATTAGCAATTTTTAAAATCACAGATGTGGGCTGGAACCCTGATGTGAGTTGAGCAGCCACCCGTGCCATTTGGGCAAGTGCAAATTGCTTGCTACACGGACTCATGCCTATTTGCCTCAACAACTTACCATATTTTTCCATGTATAAGACGCCCCCATCTATAAGACGACCCCTATTTTTGGGGACGCAAACTAAAGAAAATGGCTCCCCCTGGTTCATTCCCCCTCTTCTTGCTGTCCTTGTTTCCTGCAGGCAGGCAGCAGTGTAACCCAGCAGAGCCTGAGGCGAGGAGGAGGAGGAGGAACGCCATTGCGTTGCTATGAGGTGACTCCTGCCCTCTGTACTCTACTCCTCCTCCTCCAACCATGGACTGACTTGCTCTGTGGTGGCGCTGCTGCTGCCTGCCTGCCTTGCTGGTGACAGGGGCGGCTCACACGCGTTCTTATTTATTGAGGGAAGCGGGGACAAGAGTGAGGGGAGAAGAACATGAAGGCAACGGGCAGCCACAGCTAAGGTGAACTGAAGTGGCGAAGGCAGAGGATGAAGAGGGCAGTGAATCAATCATCTCCTTTTCGTTACTATATTATCCTTCGGCTCCCCACAGAGGGAATGGCTCATGCCGGGGCTGCGGGAAGCGACAAGCCCTTGCTGGGCACCTCCGGCCGCAGAGACGCCCAGTCTCTGGTGGCGGCACTGGTGATGTGGGACGCGCTGTCTCTGGAGGAGATTGCTCACACATCAGACCTGCACTGCCGCGCATGTGCAAAACCCACCTATTAAGCTGTTCCATTGGAGCCAGAAGCCGCAGCAACAGCAAATCCACACCAGCCCTTGTTGCAGCCACTCATAACACCGCTGACTATCTCAGGCTAGAGGAAGCAACAAATCCCACAACACCAAAATGCACTATGGATAAGACATCCTGTTTGTTTTGAGGGGGGAAACCTTGTCTAATACACGGAAAAGTACGGTAGTCAAGTGGATTATCCCTCTTGTTAGGGAACTCACACCCCTTTCCTTTAGTGCTGTAGATTTACAGAGTTATGAGGCAGATTTGCAAAGAAGAGAGGCACAACGGTCTGAATATGTTGTCAAAGAAACCGGAAGTCTGTGGTTACTGCGATTCCTGCTTTGCAGGAGTTTAGACTAGACGGCCCTTTAGATTCATTCCAACTCTACAATTCTATGATTCTATTGGGAGGAGCCAACAGTTCAGGCTTAGCATCACGTGTAGATTTAGGACCAGCCAGTGGATAAATTAACTTTGAAAAGAGCCATTCCCAGAGGTGTGTTAATTACTGAAAAGGAGCAGGAAAGGTGATTGCTACTCCCCACACGATGAGACTTTTCTACCACTGCCACTTTTACGTCTTTTAAGTGCTGGTTTTATCAGAAAATAGATAAGTAAATCTGTTTTCATATATCCTGTGAACCATCTTGGCTCCAGCACTGGGAGAGAGGCAGGGCAATATATAAAATAAACATTTAATTAAAATTTAAGTTTTTTTTCCAGCTGGAAAGTATTTCTTGCAATTGTAGAGGCAGTGGGTGAAAGGCAAACTTCCCTCCCTTGCATGCTTAAGTTTCTGGGATGTGATTTAACCCAGCTCTCATGGCAGTCTTGGAGTCAGTCAAAATGTGTAGACAAAAAGCTTTTCTCTCCCAAAATCAGCAACTGCATGTGCCAGTGATGGGATACAAAGAATTTGATCTATAACTCAGGGGTCTCTAAGAGGTCTATTATACTAATACAGCATTGTTCTGTCTAAGGCTGGGCGATATCTGGTTTTCAACATCGGGATATGTCATGAGCTAAATAAGGGTTGAACTATGTAGAGGCATTGACTGGCTTCAGTTTTCCCCACAAGGTGACTTTTGCACACACATCATGATTTGCGATATATTGCCAGGTCAAAAATTATGAAACGCAATATCACAATATGGACTTCAAACTGATTTGGGAAGATATATTGATATACCGCCCATCCCTAGTCCTGTCCAATGTTTATTGGTTGCACAGAATGACATGAGCTTAATCAGGACACGTTTGTGTGTGTGACTTTCAGGGAATTTAATTGGCTCTCGATCCTAGGATTTCCTCCCACAAAAGCCACTGCCCAGGCTCTGTCATTGTTTGTTGGCTCTCTTGTTGGCAGGGTTATCAAAGGGGCCCGGGATTACATACAGAAAAGAAGCCGAGGTTGCTGTTCACCCCTAGAGATGCTTTCTCACGTTTAGAGGTGAGGTTGGAAGGCAGCATGGCATTGGAAGTGAGGCCTAGTGGTGTCAGAGTGCATAGAAAGAGCTAACCCTTTTAATTCCTTTACTTTTGTCTTACCTTCCCAAGAAGCTAATACTAATGTTGTTGTTTTGTATACCTTGTGAGGGGCTTTGGGTGTAACAGACTTCTGAAAGCAGATGACGTCTGATTTATAGGAATTGGAGAAAATTTGCAAGTCCCAGCGGGAGGTAATTGAGGAACTGCTGAATTTTGAGACCAGCAAGTACCATTCCCCCAAAGTACGCAGCCCTGAAGCAGCCCTTCAGAGGTGAGTTCCCTTCTTTGGTCTCTGGCAACTGTTGGGTGTTTCGTCCTTGGGGATACAGCAAGGTCCGTCCTGCCTCTTTCCAAATCCATTATTCTGAAAAAGGAAATGTTCTTTTATTTTATTTATTGCATTTATATCCCGCCTTTTTCTCCAAAGAGCTCGAGATGGCGTGCATGATTTTCCTCCTCCTCATTTAATGCCCACAACCCTGTGAGGGTAGGTTATTGCTGAGAGGCAGTGACTGGCCTAAGGTCACCCAGTGAGCTTCACAGCTGAGTGAGGATTTGAACCCTTGTCTCCAACATTCTGATCACTGCATCACACTGGCTCCCTTGGAGAATCAAAACCAAGATATTAGAATGGGGGGGGGGGGGGAAAAGACAACCAAGGAAATGGTGCTCAGAACTTAGGTACTTAGCTAAAATGCCTTCCCAAACCTAACTTAGTCGTGTTTGTTAATTTCAGTGGTTCCACTCGAGTAAAACTTGGTTGAATACCACCCACTTTTTTTGTCACCCCCCCCCAAAAAAGGAACATAACTGGTGTCCCTGGTTCATATCAGTGATTTGCCAGGTCCAGGGTCCTGTTTGATGGCATCACCATTGAATGCTTTCTGAAGTGTACAGGGCATCAGTGTTGTACAAGAGCTGAACAAGATTCAGGATGGACAAATGTGGCTGGGTAACATTTGATAAGAGGAGGGATTAGTTGGAGGTGGCATTACTAAGAACGCAGTTCTTGCCTCCAGCTTAATGACAAAGTTGTACATGTTTCTGCTTAACTTGCTTAGGTTAATGGAAGCAAACAGCCAGCTAACAGAAGAGAGTGCTAAGGTACTGCTGGAGCGAGGGGCCTCTGAGGTGGCAGGAGGTAAGAGGCTGAGATACAAAGAGGTGCCTGTTGTGTTTCACCGCACCAGCAATTAGGGGAGCAGAGCACATGCGAGGTCTCAGGTTTAATAGCTGGCATCTTTGGTGGCAGGGGACTGTTGCAGTCTTGTGTGAGACACTAGAGACCTGCTGCCCATTGCACTAGTGGCTAGCTGGCCCAGTGGTCTGACTGCCTGAAGATCTAAAATGATCTAGCACAATTGGTGGCGCATTCTGTGGCTAAATATTCAGAACTGATCTTGTTTGTATGATTGTACTGGCGTGCTGCCTTCCAAGGCAATTTATGAAGGGATTGTTGAAACCATAAAAGCAAACAAATTACAAAATTTAAAAACAGCAGCAGTTTGAAATTAAGAAGTTTACTAAGGTCAGAGTTAAAACCCATTTCAGTCCAGAGATGCTACTTATGGGAGGGAGTTCTTAGGCGCTGAATAGGTCAATCTCGAGGGTTCGCCAGTCTGATGGATTTTGGCCACAATCTCTGAGAGGGTCCTTGCAAGGCCATTCTTAAGGCCCATATTCAAATAACCTTGTCCAAACAGTTTAGAGCTTTACTTTTTACCACCAGTAATTTACACTGAGCAGTTAATACAACTGAAATGGAATATGTGCTATATGCTCCGAGTGCCTGTTGTCCACAAACATCCTAGTGCCGCATTCTGTACCAGCTGAAGTTTCCAGACCATGTTTAAAGGCAGCCCCATACAGTCCAGTCTGGCTGTAACCAGGGCATGTGCCACTGAGGCCAAGTCCACTTTCTGCAGAATGGGTCACAGATGATGAGGCAACCTAAGCTGTTAAAAGGCACTCTTAGTCACCAACACCACCTGTGAGGCTTCCATAGATAGTGTCCAGGAGACACCCCCCTGCCCCCACCAGTATAAACCTGGTCTTTTAGGAGTTGTGCATCCTCTTACAGAACACTGTGCAGTCCTCTTTCCAGGTATTTAAATTTTAATTGTGACAGCCAGTTAAACTTACCATTTATAGAATAACTCCCCCCCCCCCAGCTGTGTTAAGAGAAAGAAGCCAGGGGAAAGTTTGGAGAAAAACAAGTTGTACAAAATGTGAGATGTGATTCTTCTCTTTCTCTAGGTTTGGTTTATAACAGAGATTTAAGGGTCCTTGTGGTAAGTTCTGATCTAGTTCTGTTGAATGTTTTCCCCTGTATTTTTCATCCACCCAAAGGATATTGGAGGTACACAAATTAGTCCTTGCTCAAAGCCCTGCTCAGGCATTGGCTAGCTTTGTTAATGTTGGTCCTCTAACCTTAGTTGCCACGTCACAAAAATTGCAGTGAGAGCCTTTGTTGGCTACATTGCAGAACACGGGAATATTTAATTGCCACCTATTTCTGGCTAACTCCATATGGCTTTTCTGATGGAAAGCATTTTTGTAGACAACTGGTATTTCAGTTTCAAGGACCAAAAGACTGTTGACCTGTGGCCAGGTATTGGCAAGAGCAATGCCATTTGTGGAGCACCTCCTATTGCCCCCCTGCCCGTTGATTGGCAGCAGAGGGTAAAGTGGGGTTACCTGCTCCATTTTCTCTCCCCCAATACAGAATAAAGGGGGAGCATAGTATTGGGTTGATTTTCAGGAATGCATGAAAACCATCAGGTTCTAGAAGAAACTCCATGTGTGCTAAGCCAGTCAAACAGACTAGATGAGTTATGTTCCTTATTTGTCATTTTATAACATATGTAGCAGAACCACAGTTTTGTATCTCTGGATCAATGCTGCCACATCCTGAAGAAAATTGAGGCTGATATACTGATGATCAGGTAAGTGACACGCAGATGTAACCAGTGCCTAGTAGATCTGCCTGAGAGAAAAAGAGAGGCAGGGGCAGAGAATGAAGAAAAATGGATTGCTTCACTGATCAGCCCCAAGCATAAGACTGAATCAGTCCTCCTCACAGCACTCCTGTAGTGCCTAAACTACAGAGTAGTTGCAGAGTAGTATTCCAAGTGCAGTGCAGTCTTACGCATGTTTACTTCCAATGAAGTCCTACTATTTTCAGTAGGCCTACTTCCATCTGGGTCCACGGAGCATCACTCCTTTAAAAATTATGAAAATATATTGAGGTTGTGCTAAATACCAGCTTAGCCACATTCTTAGCCAATCTAGTTTGTTGTTGGCATCCGTCTGTCTTGAGGGACAATGGAGTGCACCTCCGGGGTGAAGTCAAACAGCTGCGTTAACAGCACTTAAGTGACCTTCCCGTGGCACAACCCTGGGCGGTGTATGGAGGCTCTGGGCTGCCCAGATGATGTCCCCCTTCTCAGCCTCTCTGATGTGGTCCTCCAGCTTGGCTGCAGTAGTTGCCGGAAGGAGGTGTACAGGGCGCCATCCAGCTGTCTTAAGGACTCCATTCTGGATTTGTGCAGGGTTTACTTCTTAGCCTGTTCTTCTCCAGAAGATATTCTGCAAGGCAACGGAGGTTTAGGATCAGTTTCCCCCCTCTCCCAGGTGGCTCCCTTTCCAGGTTGATAAGCCCTCCCTGCCTCTCACTTCTCTCTGCACCGTGTGCACAAACCACCTTCTTGCTGGTGGACCCACTATTGGTCTCATCCGCTCAATCTGCCAGAGCCTGTCCACATGCAGGTGAAGTCCCTGACTCGCTGAGGATTTGAGACCCAGCAGCTGCACTCACCTGATTTAGCCAGCCTGTTTCTGGACTGCGGCCACTGTTGCATGCTGATAGCTTCTAGGTGGCCCAGATGAGAGCTGAGTGCAGGGTGGGGACCAAAGGTGAACAAACTACCCCAGAAGTGCTTTCCCTACTGTAACACCCGATACACCCCAAATCTAATCTATCCTTTTTTCAATGGTACAAGTGAGAAGGATCTGTTCAGGTTATCCACAAAGCTAATGCAATCTCCAGCACCCTCTTCTATTTCTTGGAAAATTCTAGCATGCAGATGATTTGAACTTTGTGTTCTTATGTGCAACCAGAACTAAGAGCTGATTGTTTTATTCTAGAGCAGAAAATGGGATTTTTACCAATCCTACTAAAGGTAGCGTCCCATACTTTGTAGAGCCACTTGAGGAAGCATTCAGGACCAGCCTAAAAGAGGTGAGTGCAAGTCCTGAGGGGAACACAAACTTGCTCTGAGCCGTTTTGCATTGGCTTTGCTGGGCAGTTGCTTTTCTCGCTTGGGGTTTCCATGTATTCAGTGGGAAGAGAGAGGTGGCAAAGGAGGCAGTAGGAGAACAGCTGGATAGACACCCACCACACCCCCCCCCCAGTTATAAGATAGGCTTAAAGGGCTGTAGTAGGCCTGGGGAACTCTGGCCTCTTCCTGCAGGCCAACCTTGATGCCACATGATTGACAGGCAGGTTGCCTCACCCAACTGTCAAAATCCCTTTTGTGGAGTTTGTAAAAATGACAGGAAAGGGAGAAAGAAAGGCACATAGGCCAGGCATCCCCAAACTTCAGCCCTCCAGAAGTTTTGGACTACAATTCCCATCATCCCTGACCACTGGTCCTGTTAGCTAGGGATCATGGGAGTTGTAGACCAAAACATCTAGAGGGCTGCAGGTTGGGGGTGCCTGGCATAGGCAATGGAAGGGATGTCTCCCGTGCTCTGCCGATGCTCCCCAAATGCACCATTATTTTTGTTTGCCTTGGCTGATCAGGATTTCGCCTCCTGCTTGGATAGGTGGACTAAAACGGAGGGGAAGGGGTCAGTGAAAGAAGAAAAAACAGTGCAGCTTGAGCAGCATTTCCAGTGTGCAGAGAGAGGGTCACTTTCCTACCTCTCTGCCTCTCCCCTGGAGTTGAAGCAGAATTATGCAAAATGAGCTTGTACAGAATGTGTGATTGTTTTTAAGCCCACACTGAACACAGGTGTGGTTAAGTGTTCAGTAAAACTACTGAATTGCTTTAGACCCTTTCACTGCCAGTTGTAGATGCTTCTGGATGGGCTAATCCAGCCTCCCTATTATAACTCCTAGCATTTAATGTTAAGTTTCATTGTTCCATATTTCTGAGTGTTCTTTCCCATGGTCCATCTCTCACTGTATTCTCCCTTATTCTTAGCGTTACCAGTTTGTGGAAGTTGCTGGCAATCATTTTGTCCACCTGAATGAGCCCCAAGTTGTGGCCGGGATCGTCAACACCTTCTTAAATAAGGACCAGAAACCCAGAGCCAGCCTATAAGCAGTGCCTGCCTACATCATCATGACTAACCCTTCCTAGAGAACAGATGGATGCCTTCGAAAGATTCAGTCCTGCTTTAAGTGAGGAGGCTGCTGTGGGACCTGCAGGGTATCTTGCACAACTACCTTGTGGCGCAGTGGGGACAGCTTGCACAGACATTTAGCACAAACAATTCTTGGTTCTGTTTCTACTGAACAGCTCAGTCAGATTCAGTTCTTCATGAGTGCCTTAGTCCAGTTACACATACGGTGGGTGAGTGGATTTGTCTTAAAATGTCAATTCATGTACTGGATTATGATTTTCTAGGCCAGAGCCAGGTGTTCTAACTAGGTAACAACTGTTAGTTCAGTAAAGGAAACATTTTAGCCACTCATGCTAGTTTAGGTATTAAAACTAAGTTTGTTGCAGCTTGCACTTGTACTTCTTTGCTCATACAATTTTAAATACCTCTAGGCAGGGCGGGGAGAAGCCAGGAGGGTGGGAGGAGGAAAGAACTTGTGTGCTGTAAATCCACACAGCGATTTCTGGATCGTCTGCGGGCTGGATTTAGAATGCAATTGGGCCTGATCCGGCCTGCAGACCTTAGTTTACCAACCCATGCTCTAAACAGTTTCAATCTCTCAAAATAATTTATTGTTTGGTGATACAGATTGAGGGGACTAATAGAGTAGGAGAAATTTTACTGAGATGTTCTTTTTGGCTTCACAAAATAAGCCTCTGACAGGTCTGCTTTTCCAAGGTGCCGCTTGCATCCATAGCATAGGTATTTACAGGAGAGATGCAAGGTTGTACAAGCTAGGGAAGCAGCTGTTCTTTGACAGGTTGTGTGGCACACAGATTGTCCAGTAAAAATTCCTACCTAAAAGTCGTGTATTGGTGAAAATGACGAGAACAAGAAACTTGATGTACCGTATTTTTCACTCTATAAGACGCACTTTCCCCCTCCTAAAAAGTAAGGGGAAATGTGTGTGCATCTTATGGAGCGAATGCAGGCGGGAGGCTCTGCACGGCTATCCCATAAGCCAGAACAGGCAGCAGGATCGCTGCACTGCGATTCCACAGGCTGTCCTGGCTCACAGGATTCAGAATTTTTTTTCTTGTTTTCCTCTTCCAAAAACTAGGTGTGTTTTATGGTCTTGTGCATCTTATAGAGCAAAAAATACGGTATATCACAAATATAAAAACAAACATTTACATGTCTGTTTCATTTGAACAGCAGCCTTAGAATTCCTCAAAGGGGAAGAAGGCAGCTTATGAAACTGCCCGTGTTACAGTGTCAGAGCAAACAAGATGATTTCATTTCCAAACCCTCATCGTCTGCTGCATCCATCACACTCCAGGAGATATTAGAGGAGAAAGGAGAAAAAGTCAAAATTATCCCAGCAATGAACTTCTTACTGTGGCTGCCGTTCTTTTCAGAATAGCTGTAGATCTGCAACTCAGTAGGGCCGAAACTTCCGCTGCGCCCGTAGGAGAGCAATTTTCTGCTTGTCCTCTTCAAACTTCCTCCTTAGTTGAGCTATGTCTGAAAACACACAAAGGAGAGATTGGATAAAGCAGAGAAAGAACCAGTATCACAGCAGGAAAAAGCTCCTTTAGCATATTTGAGTTAACGTTCCCCACTGTCCAAGTTCTGGGATGGTTTGATGCCTTAAAGGTGGCAAGGTTTGTAGACATCTCCTGAGCAAGCATAGTAATGAGAACATGCTACTGTTGAAATAAAAACACTCAGAAGAATGCTGGAAGCTAAAAATCCGCCCTTCCACAAAAACACCTGACAATCTAAACTGTTCAGAAAACAGCAACTAAGCTCCTTCAGATGTTCCTACATTTTCACCAAAATTCAAGCTGGCAAAGAATACCATATTTACTCGAATGTAATGCACACTTTTTGGCCAAAGTACATTGCAAAAATTTGGAATGCAGGTGGCACTGTGGGTTAAACCACAGAGCCTAGGGCTTGCTGATCAGAAGTGGGTGGTTCAAATCCCCGTGACGGGGTGAGCTCCTGTTGCTCGGTCCCTGCTCCTGCCAACCTAGCAGTTTGAAAGCACGTCAAAGTGCAAGTAGATAAACAGGTACCGCTCCGGCGGGAAGATAAACGGCATTTCTGTGCGCTGCTATGGTTCGCCAGAAGCGGCTTAGTCATGCTGGCCACATGACCCGGAAGCTGTACACCGGCTCCTTTGGCTAATAGAGCACTGCAACCCCAGAGTCGGCCACGACTGGACCTAATGGTCAGGGGTCTCTTTACCTTTTCCTTACATTGCAAAAATTAGGGAGCGTGTTAGATATAATGGCATCAGCAAATACTTTTTTGGTTTCAAGATTTTGAAAATTGAGGTGTGAATTAGAGTCCCGTAAATACGTATGCTATTCAAATTAGATGACATTCTATTGCATCAAATATTGCACAGAATTGAGAGATCAGATGAAGAGGAAATGACTCACGTTCCCTCTTGGTCTCACGATGCTGCCAAGCATAGAAATTGAGCAGCTCCTTGCGTGCCCTTTTGCGCTTCTCCCTCTCCAGCGCCCGCAAGTTGGCTGCTTCAGTCCGAGGGAGCCCAGGCCTTCGACCTTTCCTTGTCACTTTCACCCACCCTTCCTCATCCGGGATGCCATCTTCCTTCTCAGCTTTGGCTTCTTCCTGCATCAATAAAAAGAGCCATCTCAAGCCTGGTCAGAAGAGGCTGCTTTAAGCTCACAGCTTCCCCCTGAGTAAGGCTGGGCAATATATCACCAGCTAAACAACACCATATACCAATATATCACAATGTCTGAAATAAGGATGGCTTTTAAGGCACTGGCTAGCTTCACTGTTTTCCCCTCATTGTGATTTTTACACACACACACACACTCACTCACTATATATTGCCAGGTCAAAAACTATGAAACCAGTATCACAATATGGGCTTCAAAACAGTTTTGGGCAATATATTGATACATCCCCAGCCCTACCCGAGCTCAGAAATACTGTTTATAATTTCAGAAGGTGCCCTGCCCAACTTCACAGCCCTTGAGCAAAAGAGCCCAGTGCAAAGCCTTTTGCCATGTGAAAAGGGCTTTCTGAAGAAAGCAGGATTGTGTTATCAGCAACCCAGAAATATAGACAATGTGTTCCATTCAACATTTCAATTCTAGATTCACCCCAGAGGTGGGGAACCTCCAGCCAACAGACAAATCTTGGCCCACCAGGGGGTCCAATTTGCCTCACAAGGTTATTTCCTTCAAAGCATGCCCACCCATCAGCTGCCATCACTGGTGGAGAACAGGGTTGACTCCTGCATTGGCTGCACACCCTGCTCCCAACATGGAACAGGATCATGCAGCCAAGGCAGCAGGATTTAATCCCTGCTCATCAGTTGATGAGTGGTCCAAGACACCAGGTGAACTTCATGGCTGAGTATGTAAACTCTAGTCTTCCAGCCTCTAATCACTACATCACACTGGGTCTCTACCCAGTCAATGCTGATCATAACCAAGACAAGTGATGCTGAATCCAAAGGACCCTTCAAGGGAAGGGCATGCTTGGCTAATACCATTATATTTTCAGCAATGCATACCTTTGCAACCTTCTTGTCATAGGCCTGCATGAAAGCATCCACTTCTGTCTTCAGTTCAGCAGGATCCACAACTGAAGCTGCATATCTAGCAATCCATTCTGAGATGAAAACAAACAAATAATAAATCAGTTTGCAGTGCAAAAAATGTTCAAGACAACAGAAGAACAAAACACAATTTTGGAAACTTTAGAGGCCCCCTTAATACAATTGAAACCAGGGACTCAACAGTGGGGGAAAACAAGATCAAATTTCAATTACTGCTACTTCTAAGAATGACAGCATGCTGGACTTGAATGCCTATCTGTGATGGCAAACCCTGTTCTCTCAGGTCAATGAGCAGTGGTTTGCTGGCAGGTGACCGACAGTTCCTACTAGAGGCACCTACGGTTAAGAAATACCAAATACCACTGCACAAACCACTTGCTGCTTGGCTATTTATTTACTTAATTTATATCCCACCCTTCAAGAGATCCCTGGGCAGTTCATAGAGTAAAATAAAAGATAAAACACAAGTAGTTAAACCAAAACAACAAAACAATACCCCCCTTCCCACAGATACATTTAAAAGGCTGTAGGATATTAATTGGCCAAAGGCCTATTGAAATCAATCCTATTGTTATAACAAGCCCCAGTTTCCCCTATACTCTGAGGTTGCCCCTGTACTCTGGAAAAGGAGATTCCTTCCATGCCACAGTACATTTAAGTTGGGACATGCTACTGCTACCTTAATGTGGGCTTCACAGGAAGTGCTGTCCTTGACTGCTATAAAACGGGGCTAACCTGCAGCCCAGATCTAGCCTGGCAAGCTGCAGGAAGTGATCCACCAGCTCCTGCCCTTTGTCTACTGATCTGGTTGACAGATAAAGCCCTCTGCCTGATCCTTAGGGAGCAATCTGAGATGGAGAGAGACAATCCTCTCTAAAGAACAGGCAGACGGATCGTTTATCTGTGAGCTTAGAGCCAAGCATCACTGTGCTGAGATCATGGAGAAAACCCTCTGCCAGCAATGGATTGGAGAGGGCTGGAAACACTTTCTTTCTTCTCTCTCTCTGTGTTAAGTGTTGAGTGACTGCATGTCTAATAGGGTGAGTGTGTGTGGCCTGCATAAGTGTTGTACGAAGGGTGCAAACACACATGCACATACATTGTTGAAACTCACAGCCAGTATGTAGCCCTCAGGGAGGTGGTGAACCCTGAAGGTGGCCAAAAAAGGTTAGACACCCCTACTATAAGGCAATGTCACAGGACAGGAGATGGATCAGGGAGTGGCTCTGCATTCTCTTCCTTGCTTGTTTAACAAATCAAAGGCAGTCTGACTATACAGCACAGAGGCTGGGGAAAGCCTATGTTCTACCAGGACTGACAATGGTTGTAGATGGACATGGAAGGCGTGGGGAGTCCTCTGGTAGCAGCCTTGCATTTGAGTGAGACAAGGTGCCCTGCCTAGTCAAGGTGAAAGAGGTGCCTGGGGAATGCAAAAGTAATAAAGGATGGGTAAATGTCATCTCGTTAAGAGGTGAACACCTAATTTTGTTAAAGAATTTGTATACTCCTTATTCACAGTCCCCTCTGAGTGGTGTACACTGGCTGGTGTACCAGTATTCTATTTCTGTTCCATTCTTTCACAAAGGAGCTCAGGGCAGCTGTTCCCCACCTTACTCTCATCCCAAATGTTATAGCACAGCAGCTCTTATGAGGATTGTTAGGCTGAGAGAGAAATTTGCCAAGTGAGCACCATGGCCATATGGGGAGTTGAAGCCTGGTCTGCCCAGTCTGTACAACACTCAGATTTCTCCACCAGCCACAAACTAAATCCTTACACACCTGAAGGCCAGCCCAGGGAGAATGAGGGAATTTCTAGACATCTGTGGTTAACTTACTGTGAATGCCTGTTTGCACAGGGTGCCTTTGGGAAGATATCACCAGGGGGTCTTTTGCTGATAAGGACTTGGCAGCCTGCACCCCAGCAGGACTCTTGAACACAACATAAGCAACCTTGAACCCCTATAAAGCAAGAAGCTCATGATTATGGACTGTGCCTATTTTCACTCACATACACTCCAAAGAATGAGAGGTTTAGCCAGTCACTGAAACACCCACTCAAGGGGGAAAACACATCCCCGTTGCTCTCTCCCCTGGCTTCGTCATGTTTCCCCTCCCTTCCCTCATCTCTTTTTACATGAAAAAAGAGAGCCAGCCATACATGCTGCCTCTGAGGTTCAGCTCTGTGTCCAGCTGCATGTGTGCTGCTAGGTTTTTAAACATGGAAGAGGTGAAGAGGAATGTGCACAGCCTCCAGAGCCTAACACTCACCCACGAAATATGCCGTGTGCACGGCCTGCTTTCCTTCCTCCACCCCTTGATGAAAGCCTTTTCCCCACTATATTGCTTGGGAAAGGGGAGAGGGTATGGTCAAGCTCCACAGTGCAATTCAGTACTGTTAAAGTAGCAGCCTTTTTGCCTGACACACAGGCAGACGTCAAATTGCAAGGCTGGCTGAACTTGCAGGGAATGAAGCCAAGCTGCTGTAACATGGAGTCAAGCATTAGCTCTGGTCCTTTTCTTAAGAGTGCTTCCCTCCCCCACCCCCAAAATGCTACATTCCCACCCACCTCTCCAAATTCCACCCTGGCTCAAGGGTTCAAGATTTACCTGAAGTGCTTCTGTGTTGAAAAACTTCGTCTTGGGCATTTCTTTCTTTTCTCCCAGACTTGGCTTGTCACACATCTCCACGGAGCGTACAGAACCGCAGCCCGAGAACAGCCTGGACAAACATTCCTTCAAGCAACAAAAGGAAATTTGGGACAATTCATGGCTATAAGAGGGACATTTCCTGAAACCTGAAATCATCCCCCATTATTTCCCCTCATCATCTCACCTCTCTAATACTTGTATTATTATTAGTTACCTCTCTAATATCTGTACTTGATATTAACTACTGTCAGAGCTGCCCAAGGTCCCAGCTCACAGAGGACCAACGCCAGTTCTTGTTATATACAAAAGTCTTTATTAAGGTTCAGTTTCGATTCCAAAGCCACGGCGCGCAACTCTACGTCTCAACCCTAGACCGCTGAAGCTCCGTCTGAATCTCCTCCCCCCAGACACCAGTTCAAGACCCTAGCCTTGCTCCACCTCCTCCTTTGCTCCTTTCTCCTCTGGGTCCTTCTGCCCGCTGGGGTGTTGCCCTTTCTGGACTCTTCTGACGCTGAGTCCCCGGATTCTTCCCCCTGCCTCCGGCGTGCTTTAGGACCTGGCTCCCAGTCTGCGCTCCCGGCTGTCCCGCCGCCTCTGCATTTGAACTTGGCGCGCGCGCCCAGCCTGTAACCTTCCTCCTGACCGTTACACTGCTCCTTTCACTGCTCCCTCCTTCGTGGGGGCTAACTGGATCTGACTTCCCCTCTATTCCCTCACTCAGCAACAGGGGCGTGGTCAGCCCTGCCTCATCTTCTCTTTCCCCTGGAGTGGAAACCTGTCCTGACACCTGGGACTCTTCCCCCCCGCTACGCTCTGGTGGGGAACTTGGTCCCGATCTCCAGCTGCTGCTCTGGGAGTCACCGCTGGTTCCTTGCTTCTGGTGCCTCCCTCCCGGGAACCCCCTTGCTCTGGCTATGGGTGCCCCCTTCTGTGAATCTTCCGACTCACTGGACAGACTCATGGAATCTCTTGCCCCACTGTCTTCCTCACCTACACTGCCCTCGGATTGTTCCCCTTCGCTCTCTGCTTCCTCCTTCCCCTGTGCCTCCACTCCTGAACCCCTGACAACTACCTTTCTAATATCTGTACTTGATCCTTTGGCATTTTATGGCTGAAAACCGCCCCCACCTTTTAATGCCCTCGACAGCACGTCCTGCTCTGCCCCTTTCCTTTCAGGATTTGGGTTTGCTACCATTTACCCTAGGCATTTCCTCAGGGCAAAAGTAATAATAATAATTGAGGAACAGGAAACCAGGAAGAGTTACCAATCTTGTTGATTCACATTCACATATTAATTAAACATTAATTTACATTCCAGGGTTCCTCTACAAGGCACTGGTCCCTGGAGGTCACTTGGTAATTCACTCACTGTTAGTCTGCAGTGTACAGACTTCCCTTAAGGGTTCCCAAGTTTGGGAAACCCTGCTCTACATCAAGGCTGGGGAACCTTTGATGCTCCAGATGTTGGGACTCCAACTCACCTCATCCCATGCTGGTGGGGACTGATGGGAGTTGTAGCCCAACAATATCAGGAGAGCCAAAGGTTCCCCAAGCCACCTCTGCATGCTTAATTGAGCATATCCACACAATATATATTGGGTGAGATATACTAACAAAGATTTAACTATCTGTGTTTGGGTGGCTTATAGTTAGTATATCTCAAGGTATATTTATTATATAGAACATAATATCCAGCATAAGTACAGAATAGTTAATAGGAGTTCTGATATCCTAACCTAACTGTCTTCTTCAAAGCAATTCTAATTCTTTTCAATAAGCTTTATCTTCTCCCTCTTTTTCATCTCATTGATCTCTAGCCATTGCCATCTCCAGATATGGCTGGGAATGTCCCATCTGAAACTCTTGAGAGCTACATAGCAGACAATTTCTGAGCTAGATAGAACAAATGGTGTGACTAGGTATGAGGCAGCTTCTTCAATCATACCCTACCTAGTCATTTACATCTAACAATCAGCTGCAGGCCAGTAGCTACAATCTCCTATGCAGATACTAATATAGCCTATATTTTAAGAACACCTGACAACTAGGATATTGCAGCTGTCCCTTGTAATTTTTTGAATTGATACTGAAGTTCACTGATTGGATGACCAGGAAACTCAAATGCAATCCAGCAGCCAGTGATTAGTGTCTTCCCATAATTTAGGAGCTGTGTATGTCTACTATTTTTGAGATACACTTTTTAAAAATAGCAAACATGTTCTAAAAGCAAGAAGAACACACAGATTCACCACTCTTTCTCTTCTACATTTTTTCTGCAGCTCTCCATATTAAATACAGTCATACCTCGAGTAGCGTTCGCTTCACATTGCGTTTTTTCTGGTTACAAACGCGGCAAACCCAGAAGTGTTACGTTCTCTGGTTCATGCAGCAGCGATCTGTGCACTTCACACATGCGCAGGAGCGCTCTATCATGTCATGTGCGCACGCAGAAGTGGCGCTCTACTTATGGACTTTTTGGGGTGCAAATGGCACCCCGGAACAGATTGTGTCCGTAAGTAGAGGTACCATTGTATCAATATTTGTTCTCTTCTTGGCTTGGTTTACAGGTTGCCGGGGCTCTCATATAATCCCCTTCCCTCCTTCCCAATAAACTCACCTTTGTACAATATGGGGGAACATTCAAGACAAAAAGTGTGCGGTTTTGAGGCCTCTTCACATCTGTGTCCTCCCTGACTTTGTGCTCCTTTACATAGAGGTAATGAGGGAAATGATGCTCCTCAGAGAACTTAACTGGAATAGCTAAAAGAAAAATTGTGGAGCTAATAACTATAACCTGGAGCACACTTTGATACATCAAAGACAACAGCCTGAAGACACTAATCATGTTACCCAGCCAATATCTTTTAGAAATATCTGTTTATTGGTATGTCTACAAGTGAATGGGGCAAAGTTACAGTGGGTGTGGGTGACTGGAGCCAAGCTCTCTTCCTTCACCTTATGTCCCTGTGCTGCAACACTTCAGTCATTTTTCTCTTCAAATTTGTTCACTCCAGACATTGGAGCTGGGCTGGCACAAAAGTGCCTAAAGCAATGGAGCACAGTCCAGAAAGAGGATTCAGCTCCCCTCACCCAAATACATCTTTCGTAGTAAAAAACATGCACCCCACCCCATGGTGAGTGTTGGGCTAAGGCCTGGGAGACCAGAGATGGGGCAGAGGATAGTTTGGTTGCCCAACCCAACCCAAAATCCCACATATAAAGCACCACTCATTTTGCAGCAAAAGGCCATTATTTAAGATTACTTCTTCAGATCCTGACCCTACCCGCCCCCATCAAATCCAAAGGTCAGCTACATGTGCAGAAATGTCCTGGCCGATCAACTTGCATGCAGTATGGTTGTGCTTTGAAACCTTCAAAAACTATAAAAAACACACCTTTACGAGCTATACGGAGCTCCCCATAGAACAAACACACACCAATAATGCTCTTCGAATATATAATTCTGCCTCGCCGCCTCACCGAGATTCGTGCCTTAGTGGCAAGAATCTTGCAGAAACGCCTCAGCTATGGCGAGTGCGGTTTTCCTTGCGGAAGGCAGGGCGGCTGCAGCCCGGGGAGCCCGGCAGCACCGCGAGCGAGCCCGGGCAAGTTGCCCTGCAGGTCCAGAGAAGAGCCTGGGAGGCACCTTGAAAGGTGGCGAGCCCACCCCCCTCGTGGCCCCGGAAGAACCACTATGCCGGCGACCCCACTCCCCTCCGTCTGCTCACCCGCATAGCCGAGGGGCGCAGCCGGCTCGACGCCTTCCCCACGCGCCCTTTCGGACGGCGCCATCTTAGCGGACCGGAGGAAGTGACGTCATCCGGCAGCCCAAGACGGACTGCCGCAAAGGTTTATGGGAGTAGTAGTTCTTCAGGGTGCCCAGGATGGGCGGTGTGAAGGAGAGTCCTAATTCCCGGGGGGCGGGTCTGGGTGCTATGAAAAATAGCCGCCCCCTCACCTCTCCAGCAGTCGTCCTTCGCTTTAGCGCGGCCCTTCCAGCTCCAGCGCAATCCTAATCCAAAGTATGCTGTGTTCAGCGGGGTTTACTCCTAAATGCGCGTGCGCAGGCGCTCCAGCGGTATAATGGAGCCCAGTTAGATTCCCGCGCATCTTCTCGTTTTGCTCGGTGGTCGCAGCTGCGCCCAGGGAACAGGCGCCAAGGCCCAGCTCAGATTCAAATTAAGCCAGTGGCTCTCCCCTCCCCGCCATTAAAATCGCTGAGGGTCTTGGCAATTTAATTATTTTTTTATTCCTGGGGTTAAGTGTGTTTTGCTAGATGCTATATACTTTTAAATTGTTTTTCTTTCTTTTTTGCTTTTGTATTTTATTACATCGCACTTTGCATCCAAACTGGAGTGCAAAATAAGCAAAAGCATACAATTAAAACTCAATACTTAATGTGGACATGCCAATGGCCACCTGAAGAAAGATCAAAGGCCATTGCTGGTCTACAGACCTGTTTGGGAACCTCTGAAGTAAACCTTGGCTTCCTCACATACAGTGGTGCCTCGCAAGACGAAATTAATCCGTTCCGCGAGTCTCTTTGTCTTGCGGTTTTTTCGTCTTGCCAAGCAAGCCCATTAGCGGCTTAGCGGCTATTAACGGTTTAGCGGCTTTAAGAAAAAGGAAACAAACTCGCAAGAACTCGCAAGACGTTTCTTGCGAAGCAAGCCCATAGGGAAATTCGTCTTGCGGAACGACTCAAAAAACGGAAAACTCTTTCGTCTTGCGCGTTTTTCGTCTTGTGAGGCATTTGTCTTGTGAGGTACCACTGTACTCTCCCAAGTAGTACAGGTGAACTCAAAAGATATGAAGTGGTGGTGCTGAAATATCTACAGCTATCTTAATGAGTAATGAGAAGTCTTACCAGCTAAAAATATAGATGGAAAATCATATTGTCATTCAGTTTACCCCTTTGCTATGCTCCAGAACCATTACATGTTTAAACCTTTACAAGTATTTTTATTGGATCAAAACAGCCTTGTAACATGTCTGTTTTTAAAATGCTTTTCTATTTCATTTCTCCTATTAACAGAGATGAGTATGTGGCAAACCTGTCAAAATACTCCAGAAGTCTACAGTCAAACAAAACAGCTCAATAGAAGATAAAATAGCATATTTTTTTATGCCACATAATCCTGTTTTCTTCTTCACTGATAAGACTATGCAATATTCTCTCATGACCTCTCAAACATTCCCTACAAAAAAAAATCTTCCTGCACATAAAGAACAGCATGTCAGGGAACTGGGTCTTCTTCCATCTCCATGGGAGAGAATTCAAACATGGCAGCCCCCAGCAGCAGCAGCCTTAAAAGACACAACCCACAGAAAGCTTTATTATTTGATTCTGCTGACAGGCACCCCCAAAAGCGAAAATCCAACAGGACTCTATTGACTAATCAGTTGATTTCCTTGCAATCCAAGAAGGCAGGGCAAAATTCAGGTTCTGTATAACAAACGTTTATTCAGAAACATAATACATAATGTCCTCCAGCCCCAACCTTCCCTTCCCCTGTAACCAACTGCTAATGAAACACAGGTACAGGGAACAGCAGTTCTGCACAAAATATCATTTGTCGTTCATAAGCACATCTCCCCAGTAAGGGTGAAATTATGACCGGTCCTAAATTAGTAATTCAGATTTTAAAAAACCCATTGGGAAGCAAATGCCTTCCATGTTGTGAAGGTTTATTGTGTGACATAACGTGTGTACCTGCTAAATGAAACTAAGAAACTGTACAGAACAAAGAGCAAAAGGAATGTAGAATCCACTGAGCACCAGGTTCTACAATGGAAGAAAGCAGATATATTACACTGCAGGGTTTTAGCACAGATAAACAGCAATGCTCTCGTCTTGTAGCTGGAAGTATAAAAATGCAAGCCCCCATACAAGTATCTGCATGTTTATTTAGTATAAAACCAATGCAGTTATTCTTAACCCTTGTCAGTTTTCCATTTTCACTGGACTAAATGGGTTGCTAGAAAAAGGAAGTATGTTTTTGTCTTAGCAAAGACTGGCATGTCAGAGGAAATTCAGCATGGCCAAAAAACAAATCATCCTCGTTTGCTATAGGCAACTCATTTTCCTGCTATCCCTGTTCCATGCCAAACCAATAAGTAGATTCTCCTCTATATGAACCACAAGAGACACCCACCAATTCCCAGTACAGAAAAATAAGCAACAGTGCTGTACAGTAGCAGCAGTCATGCCCAGAGTACTGAAAGATGCAACTCTTACAATTGACAATTCCATGAGAGCAGGAGGCTGGATTTTCCCCCGACTCTTACACTTGGGGATAAGGTAGTGTAGGGTAAAAACAGATGCCCTGTAGAAATAGTTCCTAGGGGTTTATCACTGGAGTTTATTTGGGTGTCATTAACCTCCAAGAAAGGTGTAGGTGCTACAAAACATAGTGGTGCATCAGAATCTGTCAGGACTGAATGAATGAGGACCTCTATTTACTGCAGTGCTTCTAAGGCATCAGGCATGAGAAGTGATTGCTGAAGCCAGAAACACTTTCTTCTTGCCCAATACATAATTTCATAGTAAAAACACATTGTAAATGGTACAAAGTGAAAGAAAGCCCATGCATTCTCACAAAGAGAGCATCTGTGAGACTTCCTGGACTGAAGAGTACACCAACACCAGGGCACATGCTTCTTTCTCTCAGTGCACTAGCAGATTATTACAACGACAAAAGAAGACAATGAAGTGTAAGATGTGCTATGTTCCTGTGCCTAGACTTATTTGCATTGCCTTCACAGTCCCTTCCATTAGCTGCTGAACGAAGAGAACATTTGCTGCTGCTTCTCCTTCACTAATTTTACAATTTCAGAACAGCTAAAACCGCTACCAAATCCTGGCCTCTGCCACAGACAGAGCTGAATTGAAAAGGAAATGCAGTCCATCATCAGTAAAAATCAAAAAGGACTCTCATCTCTCACTCAAAGGGTGCAAGTGCCAAACAGATGCTACTCACATCCTTTGCTAGCTGCACTTTTCACTGGCTGGATACAGGTAGGGTGGTTGAAACAAAGGAAAAAGAGTTAAATGTTCTAAGCTTGGTGATATATCACTGGAGGAAGGGAAGATTATTCCATTAGAAATATGTGGACAAAAACTCCAACTATGAAAACAGAACACATACATTAGGGAGAACACTACTGTACAGGAAGGTAGCAATTGTAGAAAAACAAAGGTTTCCGCATGGTCAAACACAACATCAGTTGCATTCCCACACTTGTCTCCCTATTTCCCACGCTCAACAAGTTTTCCAGTCCACTCCTTGCCTGCCACTCCTCAAAGTTTGATTTTGAACTCTGTAGGTTGCACAGAGGCGGAGGTCCCTGAGGATTTGAAGAGTGCTTTTAAGATGGTATCAGGATCCACTTCAGCTGGTGGATTGGAGGCGGCTCCTACACTTGTCCGACGTGGTTCACCTTCCTTCTTCACTGAGGGGGTGTCACTCAATCGACTAAGGAGAACAAGAAGAGATACACTATTTAGCCTCACAACAGAACAAGTGTCAAGTCAAGCAGCAGAGCTTACTCTTTTCAGCAATTACCATCTATTGCCTGCATAGCTAGCTTAAGCCAAGTGTACTCTTCAGGATTTCAGATTAAGGGATAAAAAGTTATGGAAAGGGGAAAAAGAAGAACACAGAGAACCCCAGGGAGCTCCACCATCAATAGTTGTCGAATGGTGAAATGCGGATCAATTTACACTGCTGAACCAAAACTGTTGTTCTGATTATTAAGCAAGCAATTACAGGCTGGGAGAAGCCTACTGCCATATTTAGAAGGAAGGACAACCGTTCATACAGATGATAATCTGAACAGCAGTGCTGGATATATAGGAAAATTAGTAAAAAAGCTTTGATCTGAATATCAACAAACTCCTGTTTGGTATTTTGCTTGGGTACAAAAATTACATAGCACCTTGTGAAGGAGCAAAAATGTTACACCATAGTTTTATGAACACAAACCCATATGCACATACAGCAAGATAGGTTGGTCTGATGTGATGATATTCCCATTCATATGAAGGTTGCATTTCATCGGCTGGCCTGATGGAGAAGAACAAAGAAAACCAAGTATTAAACCTTAGGAAAGTGGTATAGGTTTCTTCACTGTGCATGTATTCTGCTCATTAAACAAGATCCCTGGATATGAATGCACAGATTTGCCACCATTATACACAGTTTGAGCCTAAGCTTCTCTATTTTGAGATACATTATTATTATTAATTAAATTTGTATACTGCCCTGCATCTGCAGAGCTCAGGGCAGTCACAGCATAAAAATACAAGATAAAAATACAAAATACATAATAAAAATAAGGATAAAATGAACCAATATCCCTCCTCATGTCAATACCCTAACTACTTACCCAAACTCTGAAACAGCAAAGTTTCTGCAGTCTCTCAAGAGCATTAATTCTCACAAACTTGGTATTACTGTATATCCAGTTAGTGTAGGGGCAAGTTATCATCTATGTGCCTGCAATATCACTCTCACTCCAATATGAGCAAATTTGGTGACTTCTAAACACCTGATACAATAATAGTCCAAGAACTGCTCAGCCCCTCATGGCAGTCATTAACAATTAATTAATAATTTCATGACTTCTTACACACAGAAGAAGTACCATCTGAGATCTTCAGGGAAGTAAAACGTTTCTGTGTTCTGCAAGAGGCTCACACTCACCATCCAAGCATCTGTTGTTGTATTTCTTATATGCAGTAATGGCATCTTCCTTTTTCACAAACACCACCTCCGCCATTCCGGGGTGCACTAAACGGGCTCGCTTTAGGGCACCACATACACAGAACAACTCCTGAGGAAAGAGCACAGTACAGTATAGTTTAATTTAACTTAGCTCATCTTTGCTACTGCATCAGTGATTGTAAGCATTTGTTGTTAGTGTGGAATTTAGTGTGGAAGTCAAGGCCACAGCTGCCAACTCTGATATTTGAACACTCACACATTAAGAACATAGAGGTTGCCTTGCTGGAGCACACAGAGGAACACTTAGTCCAGCCTTCTGTTTCCAACAACAGTCAGATAAATATATTTAGGTCAGGGATGGGAAACCACTTTTTGGCCACGGGACCAATTCAAATTGTGGCTGACCCTCCATCTGCTACAATTTACCAATAACCCAGGCTTCTCTCTTGTCAGTCATCTGATGTCATTTGTCAGGCTCTGACCCTGGTGAAAGCAGTGTGGCTTGCATTCAGCACCCAATCTGAACAGTGTTGAACACAAACAGCACTTGCAAAGGAACATTGGGAGCACACTCCAAGGCTCCTGATTATTCCTTTGCAGCGGGTGCTTTGTTTGTATGATATCAGCTGAGTGACATATGGTTGTGGCCGGGGAAGAACAGCAGAGCAGACCAAATTGGGAGGCTGAGTGGACCTAGTTAAGTCTGCGGGCCAGAGGCCCCTCCCTCACCCCATAATCCATGTTTTAGGTAATAAACTCAGAATCAGAGTACGAAAGTACTTTATTACCCAACAGGTAGTATAAATTGAGGTTCGACATAGCTATCCACAATTAGAGCCATGTTCCACAACTATGTCTGCTCCTTTTTAAAGGCCGCATGATCTAATAATCTTGTGAGCGTGAATGCCTAAAGTTTCTCATTCATTACACGAAGAAGTCCTTGCATTCCTAACGTCCCGCATATCCTCAGAAAACTACATGTAGAGCAAGGATGTCCAACCAGTAGACTGGTAGATCCCTGGCAGATTGCGGGATCCTTATTGCGTACAGAAAGTTACAGGGGGAAAGCTCAACAACTGTGGGCAATCCACCCACCCCACACACGCTCCTCCTCCCTCCAATGACAATGGGTAGATCACTGCCAGTTTTTTAATACTGGGATCGCAGTCTCTTGGGAGTTGGACATGCCTGATGTAGAGCAACAGAACATCCAGTTTATCTAAAGCTACACTGGGATCATTTCCCCCACACCAAAAGTAAGAGGGAATGTGGCAGTAAACCTGCCGTCAGAGCGCTGCCTGCAAACTGTTCTGGATTTCACAAACTTTGGAATCTTTCCTACTGTGTGAAGAACACAATGGAGCCTGCCAGGACTTCATTCAGGAGAGTAATTCTGGAACACACAGGGGTGGCTCTCCTCAAAGTCGTTAGATTGCTCTCAAGTCAATTAATTTTTCTGAAGATATTTAGGAGTCTTGGAGCTTTTGCAGACATCTACCTAGCTCCTTAATGCTACCACCTAAGATTCTCCAGGCTCTCCCAAGAAAGCACACATTCCATTTTACTTTATAAACATTGGGTAGAACACGGATACAAGACACAAGCAAATCCCTGATTTCAACAATATACAGTACTCACAACAATATCCTCTTCAGTGACTCGAGGGTGCAGATTATTCACAGTCATTTTAGTGCCTTCTAATGGGCTGAAGGCCGGCTGCCAAGAAACAGACAAATGTGTCACATGCATATAGTCTGGGATTGGGGGGAGGGGGGATAGATCAAAGTAATCGGGGCTTTGAGGAAGTGGGGGGGAAACAAGGGTAAGATTCAGCAAAATCCAGCCTTCAGAATATAATTTTTACTGTTTTTGCTAGATTCTGTTAATCTCTGAGAGTATTTCAACAAGAAATCATTTATGACAAATGTCTGCACAGCAAGCATGAGAAGCAAATGGGTTTCAGATTTTACCAGTTCTTCAAGTTACCATGTCCAATTCCACCGTTTTCTCTGGAAGAAGGAAATAAATTTCCCCCATTCAGCTGCACTTGAACAGAGTTTATTCTTCTTCTTGTTATGAAAATCCAGAATAGGAAGCTGTAACGGCCACAAAAAGATATTTGTGTCCTTGACTCACCTCAACTGGTGGTGGCTCTTTGGGGGGTTCTTCCTTGGTCACCAGGGTTCGGGACATGTTTGTCAGGGCCTTTGTCCGGATGGGGGATGGTGGAGCTGTGGGGGCCGTGTAGGCATCATTCTGCACAACTTTCGTGAGGGGGACTGTCTTTGACAGAGAGAACTTGTTGCCACTGAGTCCGGCCTACGTAAATGGAGAACACAAATCCCTGAATACTGCAAGTGCCAGAAGCAGAACTAATTCCTCCTCCTCTAAGAAGCAGCTATCCAGCAAGATTTCCCATTCCATAAAGATTGAACCTTAGAAATAAAGTCAATGTGACGTAGAGAAGACTATTCAGTCCCTGAAGTCAGCTAATGCATTCAAAAATTCCTTTTAGTATTTGTGCACACTGGTTAATTGTTGCGGGTTAGAAATACTTGAATTATCATGTATTGAAAACAGATTTCACATTTTGTGTAAAGACAGTACATTCTATTATTAACTTTTAACTATTTTACAAGTTAGGAAAACTCCCTCCATCCCACCTTATCCTTGCACAACTACTTTTGATCAATCAGGTCAAACTAATCAGGTTGTTAGTTTGGGAAAATAAGGATCTTAACGAAGCTTTTATTAGTTGTTTGGAAAAGAGAAATTGTGATGTAGTAAAATCATAACGTATGCAAGAAGCATTTAAGACGAGAAGGATAAACTAACAGAGTATTTATGCATGTTTATCTTACCACAATCAATGGATTTTACTTCAAGTAAGTGGACATAAGCTAAAGAACTTTGAAAGAATCTTTCAAAAACTAGGTCCCTAGGGTCTAAAAATGGCAGAAACCACCTAGAGTTTTAAGGTAGTTACTACAATCTTGGGAAAATGTGAGATAATGTGCTGGAAGTGTCATCTTTATTTGGTACTTTACTCATAAAGAAAATCAGAATACCATACCCCTTAACATCACAACATAAATCCATTCTGGATTGCGACACACCATTTTAGTTGTCCGTTTCAAAGGTGTTTTTTTAAAATGGACAAAGATTATCCAGAATATCAAATTTAGGCTGCAATCCAGGTTCTATTTCCACCAGAATAATCCTATTAATCCCAGTGACACAGTTCCATTGCCTAGGGTGTTTTGGAGGTTTAGCTTAGGACAAGAGTACGGACACACGATCAGCCTGACTACAGATAGTGTAAATAAAATATTTTATGAAAGAAAGATAAAGAATATTTTCTTTACACTATCTGTAGTCAGGCTGATCGTGTGTCCGTACTCTTGTCCTAAGCCAAGTCCCTATGTAAGACAGGCAATGCATTTAGCCTACAGAACTCTCTGCCATGAAATGCTTTGAAAATGATTAGTATGAATGAGTCTTTCTGATTAGAAAAAGTCAAATGACACAACACAGTTTCAGTTACTGGTTTGCCTGAGCAAAGAGAAGACAGACTAACTGCAGACTCAAGAGCAAGAGAATGAGCAAGTTTGTTTTTGCCAGTAGTGCAGGCTATTGCCACTCTGTTTGGTACAGGTGCAAGCAGCAGCTCGGGGGCCATTGGAGCTCTACAGAGCCCCATTCCCATGGGGGAAAGTGGACATGGGCCACCTACTGGCAGTGGACAAAGAAACCCGTTTTCTTCTTAACTTCCCATCTCTTTTCTTTCTCTGCACCTTGCACAGAAAAAGAGCAGACTGCTGGGATGGAAACAGAGATCTATTCCTCCACAACAGCTCACTTTATGGGGCATGGGCTGGATGGCAACCTGTTATAGGCCACATTTGGCCCATGGGCCAGCAATCTGCTGCCCTGTTTTAGGGTAAAAGATTGCAAGAATACCATAAACCTGGAACCAGTAAGTTCAGCCAATACAAGCCCAGAGCACATGCAAAACAACAAAAGTACATAACAAAAAAAGGTGGGGAGGGGTATTACTCAGAAGGGAGATGGATTCTTATCTCATTATACATGACAAAGCCATTTTTCACCTTCTCACCCCTTGCTTTTTCCTGTAAGACCTATTGCAGTCGTTAAGAGTCGTCAACAGGCTCATCACAGCTATCTGCCAATCACCCATTCCCACCACCCTTCTGAGTAATACCCCTCCCCACCTTCTCACTATATAGAAGGGTCTGGTAACTTCTGTTTCAGTGTATCTGAAGAAGTGTGCATGCACACGAAAGCTCATACCAAGAACTAACTTAGTTGGTCTTTAAGGTGCTACTGGAAGGATTTTTTTTGTTTGTTTTGACTATGGCAGACCAACACGGCTACCTATCTGTAACAAAAGTACATGTCCACTGGGAAGTAGAGGGAGTGGAGAAGCTAATGAGACAGACCCTTACCGCACTGTGCAGAAAGCTGTTTGTGGTAGTGATCTTCATTTGCTTATTAGGAAGGGGAGATACAGTTTCTTCATCATCTTCTACATCATACGGAGACTAAAAAGAAAGAAACAAACAAAAAAAACCCAAGTAACTTATAAATGCAAGTGGTTGATATGTTGTTTCTGGTTGCTGATATAATGCAGATATTCTAAAGAGTCTAGGCTGATGCACTTAAACAGTTCTATGCATGCTTACTAATAGGTTTTTCTGAAGATATGCCTCAGCAAATACATGTATGTAGCCACCCTGATTTGCTGCATCTTAATACCAGGACATGAAAATAAAAAGGACTTTTAAGTAGCATTCATAGAACTGTAAAGTTAGAAGGGATCCTCAGGGTCATCTAGTCCAAACCCCTGCAATACAGGAACCTCAGGCTGTTTAATTCAACTCAAATTTGAAGACTCAATCTAAACATGATATTAAATGCACCTTTGCATTTAACATG
This sequence comes from Podarcis melisellensis, assembly GCF_964234715.1. Lineage (NCBI taxonomy): Eukaryota > Metazoa > Chordata > Lepidosauria > Squamata > Lacertidae > Podarcis > Podarcis melisellensis. The sequence goes on along the minus strand of NC_138542.1, from coordinate 44,511,675 downwards.
CACAATTTCTAAAATGCAAATATCCATGTGCAGATGTTGGTGAGGATCAGGATTGTGGCATGAGGGGGAATGTAACCTTCTCCTCCCTGTCATCATCTGAAGTGAAATTCCCTCCCCTGCTACAATTTGCATTGTGCAGAAAGTTCCCACAGGAGTCAGTGGGACCTTACTCCTGATGCAAACAGCAGCTTGAAAAGTGGGAATTTCCTCAAGATCACAGTGTGGGATGGGTTAAATACCCCACCCATCACAATCAATTACTGCATCCCCCTGAATTAAAGTACATTACATGCAGACACACATTTGCCATAAATTTCAGTTTGGCCCAGAGTTTCTTCAATCCCTCTCAGCACTAATGCCAAGCATTAATCTGCCCAACAACTTTGTAACATAAAGGATTAGCCAATGGCAGACAGAGTAAACAGGATTTCTTTTCCGTGCAGGTGTACTGTGATAATACAAGATTGGCCAATAACATCAAAATAGGAAGACATAGAGGCCAGAAATAGGTAGACATAGGGGTCAGAAGTTAAAAATAATATTTCCTAAGTACTGAAAGGATTGTAATAAGCGAGTACAAGAATGTAGGGGTAAGATCCAAAGGCACCACAAATCTACTTTGTGAATTGTCACTGCAAGATACTACACATATGGGAAACTGTGAGTTACATGAATGAAATGGATGCAGATAACTCAGCCTGTAGGCTGTGAACATATTACATAAGGCAAATAAAACTTTTAAATTAGTTTATAATGCCTATCTCCAAAATCAAACATAAAATTACTTCAGGGTGTTTCACTGGAAGCAACTGAAATAAATGAAATAAATATTAAACACATATTCAAAGATTACTAGATTTTACAACAATTGACAACTCCACTCTGTTACTGAATGGCACACACCTGTTTGTTTGTGTGATTGTTCACAATGTTGACCTTCATGCATGCAGGATGAGTGTGCAATGGAGTTGCAGCCTTCTGCTGTGATGGGGAGAGAAAGACACATCATTAACACCTAAAGATTTCAGTGAAATCCCTTGTTTCATCATGATGGCATACTCAAAGATTAAAGGAGGAACTAAGATCTCTACTTTTAATTATCAGATTATGAAACAATGCAGACTGTCAGAACTCAGATTCATGGATTTCATTTTCTGTATTACACATGCGATATAATGCCACATTAATGCGTTCCCCAACTGTTTCCCTTGAAATACATGCAACTAGTGCTCCAGGAGCTGCCAACACATAGGATAGTGCTGGAGAGACAACAATAGACTGCAGAGATATTGACTATAACCTACTTGAATTGTTTTTGTGATCTTCATGGCAGGGGCCACCGTTTCCACAGCAGCTTTCACAATGGCTGCACTAGGAGTGCTCCTTTTCAGACTGATCTTCTCTCTGGCATCAACAACTTTGGTCACTTGCTGCTTTCGGGAATTCAGCATTTCCCGGGCGTCTTGCACTTTTCCTTGGATTTTAAACCTGGCATCTTTCTGAAGCAGTTTCTCCCGGGCATCTTTCACGCCAATTTTGTGTCGGGCATCAGTAAGGCCAATCTTCTGTCGTGCATCAAATGTCCTCTGGAAACCAACACTTGGAGCTGATCTGCTTAGAAAAGTTTGTTGAACGCCAATTCGAGGTCTACTGCCAAATAATGGCCTTGTGTTCAGCCTGAAACAGAAATGTCAGGTGTTAAAAGCAAACAAACTGCTGCATTTTAAGAAGCTAAGCTGCAATGTGTGCGGAGGAGGGTGACCAGGATGATAAAGGGTGCAGAAACCAAGCCTTGAATGATTGAGGGTATTGAGTATCTTTAGCCTGGTAAAGAGGAGACTGAGAGCAGATATGATAGCTATCTTCCAATATTTAAAGGGCTGGAGCAGTTTTCTCATGCTCTGGAGGCTAGGACCCAAACCAATAAATTCACATTCCGAGTAAACATGGATTCTGACTAAACATCAGGAAGAACTTTCTGACAGTAAGAGTTGTTTAACAGTGGAACAGACTCCCATGAGAGATGGTGGACTCTCCTTCCTTGGAGGTTTTTAAGCAGAGGTTGAATGGCCACCTGTCATTTATGATCTAGCTGAGATTCCTGCATTGTAGGGGGTTGGACAAGATGACCCTTGAGATCCCTTCCAACTTCATAGTTCTACAATTTTATGATCTAACCCAAGAGTTCCACCAAGTGATAGAAGAGGCCAAATTGAAGGTTCAGAGATTTTAAAATCTGAACTTCAAGAGAAGGCTGGAGCTGGTGAAAGAAAAGGGAAGACACTAAGACCTGCGAAAAGGCCAACAATGGAATCCAGTGTTATTATACAAGTTGACTGACAAAGATAATCTAATATACATACATTCCTTTGGAAAACAATTAACATTTAACAGAGATAGAATTGCTTGCCCCTCATAGCTTTGAAATTCATATTTCAACCACAGATCTGTGTTTGTGCAGAATGCATGTACTACACTAAAATTTTGGGATATTGTTAAAATGGGTTGAAATGGGATACAGGATTAAATATATATATATAACAGAGAATTTAAGAGATGTAACTGACATCTAGTCAGCTTACCAAGCAGCATTTCAATTACAATAGAACATCCTGATATTAAATGGAAAACATGCTTTTATAGGAGGGGAAAGGGGGAAATCAGAATTAATTCTTAACTATATTTCAAAGAACATGTTGGCCGGTTTTTTGCTTCTCTGTTTAACACATTTCGCTCAAACTGGTGTACACTGTCTAAGAATCAGAATGAAAGGTGAGTGCTGCCTGTTCCCTTGGCAACATTGTAAAGATGTGACCTCTTCACTGCAGATAAGCAAAGCTGTTAATTTATTTATCTAAATGCTCTCTAATGAGACGAATTTCTCTGTGTTATTACCTAAGCAACATTTCCCATGCTAAAGCATGCCCTCTATTTTGTGGATTTAACTTGTGTTATCCAGTAGTGAATTCAACTGAAGGCACAACAGACCATTCTCTTCAGAAACGGCTCAATCTTATAATAGAACAATTGTTTATGGAGGCTATAGATCGCCTTGCATGTCAAAGGAAGTGTAAACGTAGCAAAAAAAGAGGAGAGTTCAGGAACAGGAACTTTGGCACTATGAAAAGCAAAGGCCAATAATTTTGTATGATGCACGAGGCGAAGAAGCAGGGCCGGCCCAATGCACAAAGCCACCCCAAAAGTCTCTACAATCAGTTATTGATTGTATGCTATAGCGCATAGTTTGTCACCCCAAAACAAATACTGTCCCATCTCAGCACACAAGATGCCCCACTTGGAATACACACAATGTTTTGGGCCGCCCTTAGGGACAAAGCGCCAGAATCAGTACAATGAAGGCGCCGAGAGACCTGCGGAAGGAGGGTGCTGCCCCCTCTCCACGCAGACCCACGTCTATGGTGCGAAACACACACACACTCGGCCTCGGAGACCTCGCTGCCGAGAACGGCCAAGCAGAACCGAACGCTCCAGTGGGCGATGACTGACAGGAGAGAGCGCCAATCGGCGCACCGAGTGCACATCCCCAGCCGGATCCTGCCGGAGCAGAGCACGGACCCCGCCTCCGGGCAGCGACGTGGGGGGAAGGGAACCCTCGCGGGCAAGGGGGGGCCTCTCCGCCCGCCAGGCTCCTTCCACGGCTCACCTCCCCTTCGTGTTCACACTGACGCCACGTTTCCGGATCAGCTCGTCCAGAGACAAGTCCGCCATGTTGTCGCTAGGCCCCGAGACAAGTCGCTGCGACCGAAGCCCGGACGTGAGAGCCAACTACTTCCGGTGTCGCCGCGCCCTCTCCCTCCGCAACCTCCCACCTCTGCTTTACCCTGGAAGTGGATCTTCTCGCGACGCTGGCGAAGGACTTCGCGAGGGGTTAGATTCCCATAATCCCTCGCAGCCCGAGTGCTCATTTGCATGCGCTCCGGTGGCCGCGCGAGGGGTTGTTTTTGCACACGCTAGGGGGGATTTCGTCTTTGTTTCACGGATTGCACCCCGGATAAGGGAAAACCAGGTTGCGCTTCGCAACTGGTGTGGTCTCTTGGCTTCACTGTGTTTTGCTCATCCTCACTTATAAAGCTGCTCGGTTCAACTACGTGCCTTCGCTGCAGAGCTGAGGTTTATGCCTTAAACTTATGAGTAAGGAAAATAATGATCCGGGGTGACGCCCGGGTCCTCACTGCTAATGTGAGAGGAATTTTTGAACGGGTACAGGTCGTCCCTATGGTGACCCGCCTACTTAGCGGGATGCCTGGGTGCTTTGATCTGCCCGACCCTTCCCTACTGAAATGGTTGAAAAAAAGTTTCTTTCTTGTAATATTTTAGTTGGGTTTCATAGACGTTAACTCATATACACCCCATACAAAGCACAAATTATGTTGTATTTTGTGCGGTTTTCATTGGAAACAGTAAGTTTAGGATACAGCTGCTGCATTTTGTATCAATGGATGTTGGGTTGAGGTGCCCACAGGTACAAATAACTGCTGAAGACATTATGCATGTTGTTCGAACACACTCTTAGTGCCTTTACAATTGTTTTAAGAAGTACACATTCCTATTTTAAAATATCTTACTGAGCCAGAATTGTGAAAGAGGGAGAGTACTTGGGAGCTATTGCATAAGATTTATACAAAGTGTTGAAGGGTAAATTATACCTGAGCCTTGTACATACTGTGTATTCCTTGTTTTCACTGTTAAATCACCTATCTTTCAAACAGGAAGATAGATATGGACAATTTAAAAAAACTGGAGAGGCATTTATCAGATGAGAGATCTTGCTAGAGGTAAAGCAACATCTAATCATAAGCTAATAGAGAAGCCAGATGATGCCCAGTTTCAATCTAATCAATTATGCACCTTTGCAATGTATTTGGAGGGGGGGGCTTTGTTCCCTTACATTATTTGAGTTTCTCTGTAACAAATCAAAATATGACATAAAAGGAGATGGAATCTTTATTGCATTCTTTTAGAACAATACACAGGAGATACAGGAGGCCTGCAGACAGTAGGGGGGAAATTTAGGAATTATAGTGGCAGATCATAAATGGCAATCAGTTTGGCACAACCCATCTCTATGAGTAATCTGTAGGTGGCTTCTCTCAAAATTACCTTTTGCTGGCACTGGACTCTCTCACCAAAACATAAATCGGTATCTCTCCCCTATGCTGGAAAGGCTGCAGAGAGAGGGGCTCACATTTTCATGCAAGGTGGAGCTGCATGTTTGTATACTTCTTTTGGGAAAAGATGTTTCACATTATTTCTAAAATTACACACCAACCCCTCGCCCAGTTCAGCTCTCAACATATTATTAGACCCAAATTCAAATAGCCTTAAATGCAGAGATTAAGTATTTGGAAACATTCTACAGAAATTGCCATTGACTTCTGGTTAAATATTTGGAGTGTGGCTTTATCGGAATGCCTTACTCATCACAGGTTAATGAAAAGCACTTCAAGAATAGACACTTTTGGTGAGACTTGACCCCCTTTCTTTCCCTCTATAAATGAGACAGAATATACTTTTATTCCACTCTCAACACAAGACTCTCTCCGGACAGACTACTTCAATTGACAATGGGTAAGTAAATGTATTAGGGACGCGGGTGGCGCTGTGGGTAAAAGCCTCAGCGCCTAGGGCTTGCCGATCGAAAGGTCGGCGGTTCGAATCCCCGCGGCGGGGTGCGCTCCCGTTGCTCGGTCCCAGCGCCTGCCAACCTAGCAGTTCGAAAGCACCTCGGGTGCAAGTAGATAAATAGGGACCACTTTCTAGCGGGAAGGTAAACGGCGTTTCCGTGTGCAGCTCTGGCTCGCTAGAGCAGCGATGTCACGCTGGCCACGTGACCCGGAAGTGTCTCCGGACAGCGCTGGCCCCTGGCCTCTTGAGTGAGATGGGCGCACAACCCCAGAGTCTGGCAAGACTGGCCCGTACGGGCAGGGGTACCTTTACCTTTACCTTTAAGTAAATGTATTGCTTGTGCACTATGTACTCACTGCATATGAAACTTAGTAAAAATGTAGCAATGGACAAGTTACTGAAGTTATATGTTCTTGTATTTAAATGAAAAACAATAAAAATTATTGGGGAAACATCACTATAAAATACAAAGTATTAAAAACAAACTAGTTAAAAAAAATATTAACAATGGTTTCATGCTCGACTTTGCTGACGCAAGGGGACTGAAACAAAAATCAAATCAATTTGAGAAGCCTCATTATTATACTCTCTTAGCTCTGAAGAAAAGCACCTTCTCAACAGTTAACAGATGGTATTGAATTACAGTATATAGCTTCTCTCAATCTAATGGAAACAGTGCCAGTTCAAACTCCAACTCTGTTTATTTGTAAACACAAATGAAGGCCATGTACACATTTATATGTGGAGTACCAAATATATTCATCCAATCACATCTTCAGCAATAAATAATTTTTTGAACTGTGACTAGACTGGAGCAAGTCTGTGTGTGCATGCTAACAGCAAATTCTATAAACATCTTAACCTCCCCAAGTGGAAGCTGCCATTGTAAAAGCAACAGAATGTTGTTGTTCCTCAAAATGCAGATAGTCTGTTTCATAAAAGGGATATATTATTACAACTGTGTACCTCAAACACAGTGTTACCATCCAGGTAAAAAACAATATATCACCATGCAGGTTCCAGATACAATTTACCTGATAGAAAGCATGGACATTATCAACAAGCAGTTTAGTTGCGAGGAAGGAGTGGGGAAACACACAGCTACTTCAAGGGACAAAATTGTTATTTTATTTATTTATTTTATTATTGGTTTGTTGTTTTTTACAATTAAGGATGTGCAGTTAACACCCCACAAGAAAAGCAGAAAAAATCTTATGGAAAAAGAACCAAGTATACTGAACACATACCAATCAAGTGGTACAGAGATATGGGACTGGTTTTGATTTCAAAGTTTCAATAGAAATTAATAAAAAGGATGAAATGCAACAGCTGTTCAATTTCAAAGTCTAAATGGGCACTGTAAAAAAACCAAAAACTTTCAATTTTCTCCAGCACACATCCCGTCTAAAACATACTGCCAAACTTAGGCTCTCAAGAAGCAACTGAGAACACCGTATTATAGAGTTAATTAAAAGCTTTGGGACCCACCCGCCCTCCCTAAAAACCACTCAGTGCTGCTGTTTCGACTGGAGGAAAATTAGAGTAGTTTATAAAGGTCTGAATGCATCCAAGGCAAAGAGCACAATATAGTTTGTTCACTATAACTTGTATTGAAAAAGGAGAATAAAACATTGAGATCTACGTCTTGGTACATAAAATTGTTGTCTTTTTGAAGAGAGATCTTTGAAAATAATGTTTTACAAGTTTATTGGAAAAGAGAAAAAAAGGACACTGCTTTAGCTGTCATCAACTGAAAGGGGTCAATTCAGACTTCATTATAACCATTTTTATACACTGTACATCTACCCTAGTTGGATCAGTGTGTGGAACTGCTCACTGGTGTCCCTTTGAATAACTGTAAACTAAACCACAGTATGCAACTCCATAGGAAGCTAAAGGATCAAGTGAATGTACAGCCAATTATATTTCTCCTGCTTCACGCTCTTCTGAGCTTCTCCTGTCTTCTGATCTGCCATTAGCACTTTCATAGGAACGCTTCCTGTCTTTGCAATCTCGGTCTCTAGGTGACTTTTCTCTGGGGCTCCTTTCTTTGTCATGTGATGTTCTGTTACGGTCTCTTGATCGTTCTTGATCTCTGGAAGCTCTTTCTTTTGAGGATCTGGAAAAAAAATACAATGCATTTGAAAACCGACATGACTTGTACCTCATTTAAAAATAAACTAACTACCATCAAAGACAGAATAATGTTTCTACCAACTTTTCTGTACATAAACTAGTAAAATAGAGGACATTAACTGCTCCTCTTGCTGACCTAAATGTTACCTTTTTTTAGAACTGCGTTCTCTGCTCCTGTCCCGGGAGCTATGCCTGCTTCTCTGGTGGCTGCGGCTCCTGCTGCGACTGGTGGAACGAGACCTGTGACGGTGACGTTTCTCACGGGATCTGGAGCGAGTTCTTTTCTTTCGCTCACGTGAGGAAGAACGAGATCGATGTCTACGGCGATCTCGGGATCTTGACCTGAAAAGAGATTTATAGTTGATGAGAAAGAACCACCAGCAGATATATTAACAGAACCTATAGGGTCACCACTCTCTTATTGTACTGCACAGAGTTTGCAAGTTTTGGAGTTTAGCAGATCTCTTTGAAGCAGATAAAAAGCCTTGTAGCTGTTCTGAACTACTACTAAGAATAACTACCTACGTTGTGTGATAGCAGCAAGGCAGAAGCACTCTATATCAATGCTAGGACATGTCATGCAGGAATCTGGAACTTCTGGACCTAAAATACCAAAAAAAGGGCAACAAACTCCCTGCTTATGGACAACAGGCAGGTGCCTTCTCTGTATTCCTTTTGATGCCTGCTTAAAAAATATTTGTTTAGGCAAGCCTATCCAGACATACAGAAGTTACGTATGTTTTATTTCTTCTTATCAAGTGTTGGTTTTAATCTTTTTAGTTCCTCCCAGTTCCTGTTTAACTGTTTCTAATAGATAACTTTAATAGTCATCATCAACCTTTTTATTCGACCGTCAGTCAGAAGAAAAAAAAATACATTTGTCAATACACAGTTAAAACGTCCAGGAAGATTTTAGAGCCTAGCCAACCCTAAAATGGGCTAAACAGATAGCCCCATATCAATACAGTCAATTATAGTCTTGCGACGCTTAAAAGCTAAAAAAAGAAATTTGGCCACCAAGAAAGGTATAGCTCTAGTGATATTATTCAGCAAGTATAAAACCTGATTTTCTTCGGGTAGGAAGCTAAATTGACATAGGAGTGGGTCTATAAAAGTTTGTCTAAGCTCTGCATAAGAAGGGCAAGTCAAGAGAATGTGTTCGGTGGACTCAGCCACACCCATGGCACAATGACAGGTTCTCTGGGCATATGGTACTCCCCTGTACCTTCCCCACAATATCGCAGAGTCAAGGACATTTAATCTAGCCGCAGTAAGAAGTCTGCGGTATTCCACATAGTGGATTTCTGCAAGGTAGGAGGCTGGTATGGTCCGATAAATCTGGTCCCCTAGGAACATCCCTGGTTTTACCTGGGCTATGTCCTCTTGTCTGGCAATGTCACTCAGTCTCCGGGAGATCACAGCTCTAGCTTGATTGTACGTCATAGACTCAAAGTAAAGGTGAGACAATCCGCAGGATTGAACCTCGTTAATGACCTCCCTTTCCCACGATGATTGGAAATCGTCCCTCAATATCAAGGGGGCAATACCCACAGGTTTAAAACAAAGCTTGAGCCATAGCCAGAGCTTCGTCTTCAAGGCCACATACCGTAGAGCTTGCCAGCCGACCTCTAATCTCATAACTGCACCCGCTACCGAGGGGGGAATCCTAAGGATGGCTCTAATAGTTTTTTTTAAAAAAAAAACCTGTAAACTTCAGAGGTTTTTACCCTCCTTTACAATCAAGCATTATATATAGAGAGAGTGTTTAATATATATATATATATATAATATATGATCAGTTTAAATAAACATTTCTCTTGGCTTGGAAAAGCAGCCAATTCAATCTCTCACCTTGTATCTTAAACCTCGAATGATTGTTCAATAGCTAATAACAATATGGCCCACAGCCACAGTGAATCCAGTAGCATCTGAAGCGACTCATGAAATTCCAATTCTACAGAAGACCTACATAATCTTTGGTTAGCTAAAGAGGATCAACTGAGATTTCTAGAACCAATTAACACTTTAATAAGCAGGACCAAAGATGCTAATTTCCCAGCAACTAATGAAGCGGAAAGGCACTATATACAAAATAAGTTCCAGTGAGATTTCTCCGTAGTTGGGGGATGAATCACTTGAGATTGTGAATGTATCTGCTGGAGTCAACAACTGAAACTTCATTTTTGTGCAGGGAATTAGGACTGTGTTTGTAATCTCCAGGGAGATTATATTATTATTTATTAATGGTTCTGTTTGCGAAAATTTACAAGAAAAGGGATTATAACCTACCTTTTAGGGTTCTTGCTATGAGATCGAGATCTGAAAAAAGTGCAAAATACAAGTAAATTTTTATGTTGTGAAGTCAAAATACAAAGTGCACTATTTGGAAGTGAGTATCATTGAAGTGATGCATTTTGCATGCAAGTGCACAGATAATGCTCAGCAGCATTACAAAATCCAGGTCAACCCCAGCTCCAATGTCAAAAATATGCATGTACCAGCTATTTTTCATTGTTAATGAAAACTAAAATTGTTGCCTTTCCAAGTATATAAGCTTTTAAAATCAATTATTTGCTATAAATATGAAACCTATGGGGAACATAAGAAAGTTAATGCATCTTGAACAACTATTAAGTTCTGTATTCCCTTTGTGGGTATGTTTTGTTAACTGAAATTAAACAACAATAAAAATATTTATCAAAAAGAAGGTTAATGTTTAAATGGATAAATCATTGTCTAAGGGAAATATTGCAGCTAGACTTTTCTTATCCCTGTGAAAGTCAAGTGTGGAAATAGGCTGCAAGAATTTCCATTTTTCAAGCACCAGTATGACGCTTAGCTGTTCCATTTGGCTTTCAGTCCCCCCCCCCCAGCAGGTTTGTAGTTATGAGACCACTTTCTATTGTGTATACTTTTCCAGACATTTTGTAACACCACTGAGAGCAAAAACCCCTCAATGTCTTTCAAAATCAGTAGCACAAAAATATTTAAAGGTATTAAACTATTCTGAAATTTTATCAAAATAAAACAGCTGGTTAACAAGAGCAGATTTTTACCTCCTTAGTTTTTCCCTTTCTTCCTTCTCTCTTTCTTCCCTACGCTTTAGACGTTCTTGGTTTCGTTTCTCTTGCTTATCAGCCACAATTCTCTGAAAAACAAATACAAAGTTGGAGAGACTGATAGGCTCTACAGCGGTACCTCGGGTTACATAGGCTTCAGGTTACAGACTCCGCTAACCCAGAAATAGTACCTCGGGTTAAGAACTTTGCTTCAGGATGAGAACAGAAATCGTGCTCTGGTGGCGCAGCGGCAGCGGGAGGCTCCATTAGCTAAAGTGGAGCTTCAGTTAAGAACAGTTTCAGGTTAAGAACGGATCTCTGGAACGACTTAAGCACATAACCCGAGCGTTTCCATGCGCTGCTCTGGTTCGCCAGAAGCGGCTTAGTCATGCTAGCCACATGACCCGGAAGCTGTATGCCGGCTCCCTCGGCCAATAAAGTGAGATGAGCGCCGCAACCCCAGAGTCAGTCATGACTGGACCTAATGGTCAGGGGTCCCTTTACCTTTTTACCACTGTATTTCTCTTGTCAATACACCAGGAAAGCTCAAATGAAGGTGAAAGAAAGATACAATAATCAAATATATTTTAATCAACTTACAAATATTTAAATTATTTTGCTTCATGTTGAGCTCTTTTTCTGTGTAGACCAATATTTTAAACTTTTGATCCAGAAGCTCTGTGCACTGCATTTATTGTGAGAGGTTATAGTAGACCACAAGCTTAACTTGAGTGAACAGTGCAATGCTGCAGCAAAGAAAGCTAATGATATTCAAGCTGTATCAAGCTGCTGTAGTATAATGTTCTGAGATCAAGAGAGGTAATAGTACCACTCTGTTCTGCCTTGTTCAGACAGCACTTTTGAGTACTGTGTCCAGTTCTAGACACACAATTTAAGGAGGATATTGACAAGATGGAATGTGTGCAGAGGAGGGCAACCAAGATGGTAAAGGGTCTGGAAACCAAGCCTTTAGAGAAACAGTTGGGGAAGCTGAGTATGTTTAGCCTGGTAAAGAGAGTGAGAGTAGATATGATAACCATCTTCAAATATTTAAAGGGCTGTCACAAGTAGTGATGTGAGGTGAGAATATTCTCTGCTAGAAAATTCTCCGGAGAATATTCTCCACAAACTGTAAATTCTAATGTAAAAAGCAGTTTTACAACCCACTTTTTAAAAAATCTAGTAAATAATAAGTCAAGCTATGATATTGCCAGTGTAAGTAATGAATAAGGATATTTTTTTTATCCAGTTACATTACTGGGCATTGTGTTATTCACCATTGGCAGTTCTGAAATGTGAGCTACAGAACATTATTTTTTGTGTTTTAAAAATGCTATTCATTTAATTTGATGAACATTTGAATTTGTATGTATTTCAACTATATGTAATAGCCTTTCCCCCCTATTTTGGTGTGACCTTTTTCTTAGCAATTCTATACCCTTGGCCATACAGTGTGATTTTTTTTACAGAAAGTAGCTTTAATGCTTTATACACTTAAAGTACCGAGGCCTATACAATTTCAAGTTTGGTGCAAAAAACCCAAAGAATGTGAATTTACTGCATTGCTCCATTGAATAAAAGTATCTGTACAGTTTTTGGTTGCCATCTGAACAAGTTTTTCCATGAATAGACATGTATATTAACTAATTATATCATTTTCAATGCACTGAATATTCTCCTATTTTAAAGGGAAATTCTCTAATATTCTCATTAATTGAGAATGTTCTCAAGAATATTCTCCAAAAGGTTATTCTCGAGAATTTAACATCACTAGTCACAAGCTTGTTTATTCCTGCTCCAGAGGCTGGGGCTCGAACCAATGGATTCAAGTTACAAGAAAAGGGATTCCAAGGAAATATCAAGAAGAACTTTCTGATAGTTAAGAGATGCTTGGCAGCGGAATGGACTCCTTGGGGAAGGTGGTGGAATTTCCTTCCTTGGAGGTCTTTAAGCAGAGGTTGGAAGGCCATTTCTCATGTACAGTGTTAGACACTGAGATATGAAAGCCAAGAACTAAATGGCACCTTAAACCTAGGTTATGAGCGAAACAACAGAATATCCAGACACGCTTTTTTATAACAAGAATACAAAGCTGAAAATGAATAAACTGCAGCTAAAATACTATGTTCACTTTTCATATGGTCTAGTCCTTCTCCTTCCCCCTCCCCTAATATTCTTAAGAGGGTCTCTTCTCAAGTCTTCAGAGAGTAGCAGTGTAATCTGAAATCTTAGGCACAGTACTGCACCGAGTTCAGAAACTGCTTGCGCTAATGAAATTTCCTGTTGCAAAATGCACCTAGAACAATGGGAGTCTGAACACTGAATCACAGGGAGTTGGAACAGGTGACCCTTGGTGTTCCTTCCAACTGTACACTCCTATGATTATTTCATAAATTTATTAGTTGCATCACCTACTTAAGAGCACCTGGAGTTATGCAAACCCATATTAAGCGTGATATGATATCCAATTAAATCATATTCAGAATAGATCCATTAAAATTAATGTACTTATGTAATATTTATTTACCCTGAGTTCTTCAAGCTTCTCTCTTATTTCAATAAAGCCCAAGTGCAATTTTCCTCCGAAGTGATCAGCAAGCCGCCTGTCATTATCATGTAGACCAAGATATGCTGAGCATACTTCACAAACTCGAAGCTTCTGTTGCTGAAAGCTGGAAGCAGGCATGGAATTCCTGTACACTTCCTGCAAAGACATCACAATATTTATCTCAAATGCATGAATAAAACATATTCTTGGTAAGTATATAATGTGCCAGCATTTCCATTCCTTAATAAAGGACAAGTGATGAATTAGGCCAGTGCTATGCACAAGCTCCAGCCTAAGCTTTCATTAATATAAATTTTATTTTTCATTTTTTAAAATTTCCCAACCTACAGTTTCAAGCCTGCAGCTTCAGATTTAAAGAGTTCCACCCTTTTACAAAGCACATGCATCTGCACAAACAGACACTTTGCTGCTTATTCACTCTGCTGCTGCACACTTCCTGGATAAAACTGATGCCAAATGGCAGAGGCAACAACAGCCATTATTTCTAACAAGTTAGACTTGCACAAAATGTGGCAATGTATCCTCCTCTCTTAGCAAGAGTGCTTCTGTATAGGGTTCCAACCATTCCCGACTTCCCTGTACTATAAATTGTAAGAGGTTCCAACAGGCCAAGGGCGCATCTGTATTGGAATTTTTAAAAAAGATGTTTTAATTGTTTCATCATTTGTGTCATTTGCTGCCCTAGGAGACATTGGAAGGGTGGAATATACATTATTTTTTTATAAATAAATTAATAAATAATTTGCCTCTTACCAGTTTTTCGATTTCCAACTAATACACAGCATTGTTTGGCTGCCAAAGACCACTGACAAAATCACAGTGGGTCAGGGCTTTTTTGGGGAGGAGGGTTGGCCCTCTTGTGTGTTCTTAGCTACTTTTAAGCTTTTCTTTGCAAACACACATCCTTTCTCAGCAGCTCTGTTTGCCTCCAGGCCTGTTACCATGGGGACATTGGGTTCAAAATTAGAGTGAGTGTTTGGTTTGCCAAGATCAGAATAACTTGCTGATTATCTGCCCAGTGTGATACACCTTGGTGTAGGGAATGGAAGGGCAGAAAAACTTGAAGGAACTGCCGGTGTAGAATAGGTGTATTGTCTGTAAGCGAAACAATAATGGAGAAATAAACTTTGATTTTAAAACAGATTATTAAAGAAACTGCTTGGTATGAGCATGGGGTTAGCAGGAGAAAAAGACATAAATAGAATGTAATTACAAGCATTTCCAGTTAAAAAGCTGGAAAACGATCAACTGACACTGCTGATGAAATTACATTTGTTTCTATACATAAGCCAGGACTGGGAGTTGACAAACGCAACTTAGAAGCCAGCCAATATAATATAATAACAACTTTATATAACACAATTTAGGCACATAGTGCTTTCCTACCATAAGGAGAATACTATCTAAAATTGACACAGGAAGAGAGGGGGGGAAACAGACAGTGGGAATAAGTAGGCATCTGGAGAAAAAGGTTAGAAGGGAAACTGGGTGGTAGCTGGAGGTACCCAGCATTGCAGAAGGAAAGAAACTGCATGAGTCCCCTCATGCTATTTTCTCCTTCTGCAGTACATGATAAGAAGTGAAATCAGCTAGAAATAAAATCCCAACTCTTAAATTCATATATAGATTTATTTGACATTTTGGGACAACAGATGAAGTTGTAACCATCTAAGACTTCTCTATATGCTAATATTGTGAATTAACTTATTGATAAACAATACAGACTGAAAGCTTGGGACCAGTGTTTTAACCATGATTTTCAAATACTGTACCAAACTAAACCACTTGCAATTTCAGATTACCTCTGCTTCTCTTTTCTTTGCCCTTGCTTTCTCCACTTCATCCATTACTTTCTGAGATTCTTCCACATTTCCATCAGCTCCAAGTTGTTCCACCTTTGCAAGCAGCTTTCCAATTTCCTCATTCAATTCATGGACTCTTTCAGCCTTTAAGATGGGAGAAAATGTAAGACTTACAGTTATAAGAATTCAATAATGCACAAAAAGCATTGTAATATAAACCCACAAGTAGGACCTACAACAAAATGTGACAGTATGGAGCACTTCTATTAAGGATTCCAGCTGGCTAGCCAATCATGCTCTCTTCCAGGACTCTCCATACCCCCTCGTACCCTGGTTTTACACACACAGCAACAATAAATCAGCATTCTGTGGCCAAAGCACATAATCAGTCCTCACTGGGCAGGTTCTGGCATTTTTCTGGTCCCTGCCCCTCTCCCCCACCCAAGATTTAGGAAACAACAACAACAACAACAATTTATTATTTGTACCCCGCCCATCTGGCTGGGTTTCCCCAGCCACTCTGGGCGGCTTCCATAGAAACCAAAAATACACTAAAATATCACACATTAAAAACTTCCCTGAACAGGGCTGCCTTAAGATGTCTTAAGCTAAGTTATCTATGAACAAAAATGGGCTGCTGGTCTCTCATTTCTTGAGCCATATAACTTTTAGAAAGATCATTAATGAGATAAAAGGTTTAACTACACTTAAAAAATGAAGAATGGTAGCCCAAAACTTCAGTATGCATTACGTTCACTGTAATTTTATTAGTCCATGGTATTTTCCCAGTAAAACAAAACAAAAACCCACTGTCGTTTACACAGGTATAAAATGGGGAAGGGCCCGATCTCAATGTTAGAACAACTGCTTTGCATGCAGAAGGTTCAGTCCCCAGCATCTCTAGGTGGAATTAGGAGAGAACCTTGTCTGAAACCATGGAGAGCCACTGATAGTGTAAATGATACTTAGCTAGATGGTCCAATGGTCTTTGTCAGCACGAGACAACTGCCTAAGTTCCTTCCCAATACCAAAAACCACCTAATGTTCCTTCCTTGTACCAGAGTTAGATATATGTAACTCCCTCAATAATTAAGATGACTATGACATAAAGGTAAAGGTATCCCTGCCCGTACGGGCCAGTCTTGACAGACTCTAGGGTTGTGCGCTCATCTCACTCTATAGGCCGGGAGCCAGCGCTGTCCGCAGACACTTCCGGGTCACGTGGCCAGCGTGACAAGCTGCATCTGGCGAGCCAGCGCAGCACACGGAAACGCCGTTTACCTTCCCGCTGGTAAGCGGTCCCTATTTATCTACTTGCACCCGGGGGTGCTTTCGAACTGCTAGGTTGGCAGGCACTGGGACCAAATGACGGGAGCGCGCCCCGCCGCGGGGATTCGAACCGCTGACCATGCGATCGGCAAGTCCTAGGCGCTGAGGTTATACCCACAGCGCCACCCGCGTCCCTGACTATGGCAATAGGAGTGGGTCCTCTAAGGCAGATCTTTTTTCAGTTAAGAGAAGAGCCACTGAATTCCTAATTCTTACAAGCAGGAAAAAAGGTTCTCAAAATCTGCTCTTGCATTTTGAGTCCCCTAAACTTTCTTTCAAAACCTATGAATTCATTTCAGTTCAATTCAATTCAAGAAAGCTTGCAATACATAGGAGAAAACATAAAATGCTAAAATCAGGAGAGCCCAGAGAATTGGATCCAACTCAGAGAAGCTTAAACTAAAACCTGTGCTCAATCACAAACTCTCTGCATGGCCCTGTCAACAGCTAAATGGACTTCTAATAACCTCAGAGCATTGCTAAAATGATTTAAGGAGATCGGTAGGGTGATTACTGTGATTTTTTTGCACATTAAAGAGTTACTGTAGAAATAATGGTTTAACAAATCAAGCCAGAATAATTATGGAGTGAGTGGAAGAGTGGGAGTCTTAAATGCTTACTTTGGCTGCAACTTCAGCACTGATTTCTTCTTGGGTTTCAGCCAGTCTTTTCTTTGCCACTTCAGTTCTTCGATCACAATCAGCAATGAATGACTGTAGATGATCCATTGCCTAATACATTAAAAAAAAAACCAATCTAAGGCATCAATCAAAGGAGTATCACTGCCAGAAATAGGCATTTTTAAAAATATAAGGCTAGCATTGCTACACTGACTGCTGGTTCAACCTTAAAATGTGCTTGGGTTTTTGCATTTCATTCAAGTTCTAAAGTTTATTATTTGCATAACTCACCCTCTAGACTTTCTGGGAGATTTTAAAGCAAAGGCAACTCAGACCACATTTAAATGCATTGCTTTCAATGCAACAAGCAACAAGTACACTAAATCTTTAACACTCTACCATTCCCTTTCAGATCACATAGTGGGCCATTTCAAAAGGTAAAATTAGATGGTACAATCATATTGGATTGAAACACATCTGCAACTGTATGTGAACTGGCAAAGAGAGTTGTTAGAGTGAGAAAGTAATATGTATATGGAATTCACATACCAAGGAGTAATACCCTAGCTTCCCACTGCGCAAATGTTACAAGAATAAAGCTTCTTCTTACACACTATTGGTACTGCAGGAAGTGGAACTATTGGTACTGTGGGATGTGGAGCGAAGAAATGACACCTACCATGCCTTCATTTAAAAAAGGGTTGTGTACTCTTAGTGTGTGTCAAAGGTACAAAGGCAAATGCTATTCTGAGAGAGAGTTTGGAGATGGAGGGTGGGGAATAGCAACGACCCCTCCCACTCTTAATAACCGTCAAAAGTTATGAATTCCGTATTGAGGATATGGAACTATAAACATTTCACAACACTTCATGTACTGGTCAAATAATTCTGCAAAAGCTGCCACTTAGTTACTAGGATTCTTTATAGAATTAAGTGTTTTTAAAAACACAACTGCACTGTGCACTTGCCTCATTCCTTCCCCACTCTCCCTTCTCTAGCTTTTACTAGATAGAATTAGTTTCAAAATAAAACATACGTCAAGCTCAAAGAAAAAGTCTTGTTCTTTGGATGCAATTTCATAATCGGCTCTTAATGCCAAGTCGTGCACCTTCAGACATTCTCCAAGGTCCATCCTCTGAAAATAAATGCAAAATTTTACACAGAAACACTGGATACATAGTGGGTTAAAACCATATTCTACTCCAATATTGTGAAGCAAACCGTGTTTGTGCCAGCTTTAAAAAATAATACAATATTTGAAATAATTAGCATGCCAGATTTGTTATAAGTGATCGAATCCAGTCCGCACTGAAGCATCAATGAACCTCAGTATAACCATACTCACAAACTAGAGCAAAAGGTATTTGTTTGAACCTCACCCAAACAGCTCTGCAGTCTTAGCAACATTTCTAATAATATTTTAAAAGTAGAAAATCCTAAGTACATTTCCCCACCTATCCTTGTATATTTTTTCCTGATAAATTAGCAGATGCAAATTAAGAGACAAAAGGTGTGTGTACGCCTGGTGTGGAAAACCTCAGGCTGGGTGATGTGTACAAATATGCCCCTCCAGGGCTCTCCCTAGGCTACACCACAATGACCCTGCTGTGTCCCTTTCTCAACTACTTTGCTTTGCTGGAATGTCTCCTTGTGATAATGCCTCTTGCTTAATTTGATGGCAGGAGGTTACAAATTCTAATTAAAACCACAATGCAATTAAAAAATAACAATAAAACAATCCAATTTCAAAAACTAAAGCCAGCAGCAGTTTAAAGCTATTTGTAGCAGGACAACTGTTACATGAGAACGTGGGCCTCTGGTTTGTATCCCTCCCAAAAACCACAAGTGGAAGCCAAATTTTTATTTTAATGCTGGCCATGTAAAATGTAAGCCAGGCCAGTATATGTAAGTCAAAGAGATGTTTGTGTGTGTGTGTGTGTGCGTGTGTGTGTGCGTGTGTGTGTGTGTGTGGAGAGAGAGAGAGAGAGAGAGAGAGAGAGAGAGAGAGAGACTCTTTTCTTGCTTATACAAATAGTGGTTGGGCAAACAACATAACCTCCTGACATTAAAAAAGAGTAGTGATGGGGAACTTCAAATCTCTCCCTAGGACATGCTTCCTTGCTGGCTTTACTTTGCACCTCCATCAGTGTTTTCACCTGGCTAGGATGTTTTCTTCTTGCTTGCCTGTAGGATGTGTGTAAAAACTAGCCTAATGTACAAAGGTAATTTATACTTGTTGCTTTGTCTACTTTTGCCTCTCACTCCACCCACCACTGCCACATTGCCGCTGGAAGGGAAGGCACCCTTTGAGCTAGAAATGGTTCCCCATCCCTGATATGCAGAGAAGAGCACTGCTTTCCCCTCATATTCAAGGAAGCTATGCGATCCTATACATGCCTACTGAGAAGCCCCACTGAATTCATTGAGACTTACTCTTAGAGATGTGTGTATAAGCTCACTCAGTGGGTGATATCCAACTAAGTCAGACTCTGAGTAGAGTCAGTAAAATAAATGGAGTCATAGTGCGCCATGGTGTACTGAATGTGACTTATGTTGACCATCATCCATTATCTTTAGAAACATTCCTATTTTTCCAACAGTGGAAGTTTAGCTACCAGTATAGCCCTTAAAATCTACCTTTCTTTTTCCTATGCAATGACTTATATAGTATTTCAGCTCTGCAGCCATAACTAGACAGTACTTGATATTCAGTTACAGTTACAGTATATTAGTATAAAAACCTTAAAGAGGGGGCTAGGACATATAGGCTGAGTCCACACAGCAAACATTTAGGACTGTTTAATTGTCATGGATTTTCTTTAGGGTTTTGGGAACTGGAGTCAAAACGCTGCACTACGTAGTTTGATTCTGCTCAGCTGCAACATACATTTCAATTTTGTTCAATTCAGACTAATATATATTGCTACCAGTTCTATTGACTTTGTTTGGCTTAAGTTCACTTTTGAAAAATTAAACACAGTGGTACCTCGGTTTAGGAATCTATTCCGGAAGTCCGTTCTTAAACCAAAACTGTTCTTAAACCAAGGCGTGCTTTCCCTAATGAGGCCTCCCGCTGCCGGTGCCCTTCCACCATTCAGATTCTGTTCTTAGACCGAAGTAAAGTTCTCAAACCAAGACACTATTTCCAGTTTTGCGGAGTTTGTAAACCAAATCATTCTTAAACCGAGGTACCATCAGGTTTGGATCCATATAAACATAAGCATAAGGTACTATGATGTATGCATGGGGGACAGAAAGAAATCAATTTTACCATTAGCAGCAGCCCCTTGTGTCACATGGGGTGTTTTCCAGGATACATGGAGACTGTCACTATAAGAGGAAATATTAAAAGTCCTGTATGTGACCAGAACTTTCAGTTCCGTAAATCCAAGGCCAGCATTAGAAGGTCAATTATTGTAGATAAGGTGATTAATATGGGGTGGGAAGGTCTACAAATTATCCCACTGTATGGAGCCCTCTCCTGCAAGTTTGAGAGGAGATTGTCCCTGAAGTCAGACACTGCAAATGCTTCCAAAGCACAGTACAACAGGGATCAGCCCCCACCTGCCTCACTGAAATGTGTGGGTGGTGGTGTTTTGTTCCTGCTATCATGCAGTGCTTTTGAGGCACTTTGAGCCTTTAAAAGCCAGCATTATATCGGAGGTAAGATCTTGCCCTTTCTCCAAGCTGTGGGAGGGACAGTACTGGGGCAACTACAGATTTTCAGCTGTCCTGAAGTCAACTGAAACATTTGT
Organism: Podarcis melisellensis; assembly: GCF_964234715.1. Classification (NCBI taxonomy): domain Eukaryota; kingdom Metazoa; phylum Chordata; class Lepidosauria; order Squamata; family Lacertidae; genus Podarcis; species Podarcis melisellensis. The sequence goes on along the minus strand of NC_138542.1, from coordinate 44,490,759 downwards.
AGTTCTCTGGCTGAAATGACATGCAGTAGAGTACCCTTACTTTAATGCCATTAGACAGAAAAGCCTACAACATAGGTGGGAGGAAATGGGGAAGGACCACAGGAGAAATATATGTTGCTCCTAGATTATCTGATAATGAAGGATATAAAATGATAAAATCTTTGAAGTGTAAATAAAAATTCAATGTCACTCTTTTCCTTACTCAAACACCATTTGCTCCTATGCCATCAGATTTGCTTTTCTTGTTTGCCTTGTGGAGTACAGTACTTGCCACAGAACTGGGATGCTGGGAGGTTGTTGGGACCCTGAAGGTCTGCCTATCTAAGGCAACTAATGTTTTAACAAACCATACCTATTTTGGCCTTTAGACAAACACGAGGGAAAAAAGAGCTTTTAACATCAGAGCTTGGCTGACCACTAAAGAGTCTGAGGCAGCATTCAGTAGTTTGAAAATCCTACTCTGGAATTATCTTTAATGAACAGTGGGTTAAAAATCTTCAAAATAGGGCCCGAAAAAGACCCAATATGGAGGCCAAATGGCCAAAATATTGGGAAATACTAGAAAAAGATGGAGACAATTGGAAATTGCAGAGTTTGGAGAAAATGAAGGATAAAGTGCGAGACTGGTTACACTACGCTCAGATTAAAGAAGTCTTTAAAAATGACAAGAAGTTAGGGTTCCAGGTGGAGAAATCGAAATTGGAAACAGAACTGTTAGAACCGAAGACTAAGGTACTTTCAAGAATGTATAACTTGCTGTTAAAATGGAATACACAAGATGAAATGGTTAAATCGGCTATGATAAAGTGGGCACAGGATATTGGGTATAATATTATGTTTGAGGACTGGGAAAGGTTGTGGACCACTGGGTTGAACTTCACTGCATGTAATGCGTTGAAGGAAAATGTAATGAAAATGATATATAGATGGTACATGACTCCAGTTAAACTTGCCAAAATATACCATTTGTCTGATAACAAATGCTGGAAATGTAAAGGAAATGAAGGAACATTCTTTCACCTCTGGTGGACATGCCCTAGAGTGAAGGCATTCTGGGAAATGATATATAATGAGCTGAAAAAGGTATTTAAGTATACCTTCCCTAAGAAACCAGAGGCCTTCCTCCTGGGTATTGTCGGCCAGAGGGTGATAAAGAAGGACAGAACTTTTTTCCTGTATGCAACAACGGCAGCAAGGATACTCATCGCTAAGCATTGGAAAACCCAAGATCTACCCACACTGGAAGAATGGCAGATGCAACTGATAGACTATATGGAACTGGCTTGAGATGACCGGCAGAATCCGAGACCTGGGAGAGGAGAGGGTGGAAGAAGACTGGAAGAAATTTAAGATTTATTTACAAAAACACTGTAATTTGGTTGAATGTTAAGCAGGATGCTAGATCATAAATAACTGAGCACCACTAAACTAGATGGAATTAGGATGATAAGTGAGATTGAGGAAAACATAAACCTTTTGGAGAATTATTAGACTACAATTAAATGCGCGAGACACAAGAATGTAAACAAGATGATAAATTGCTGGTAAAAATTTACAATGATGAAAGTGGGAGCGGGAGACGTGAGGGAGTCCAAAGAAGCTGTGAAACTATGTTATGATACATGTTATATTGTTTATTATCTGTGCACTTGTATTCAAAAATCTTAATAAATATTTATAAAAAAATAAAATAAAATAAAAACAAACAAACAGGAATACTCTCTTTCCCCTTCTCAACTAGGCTACTTACTGTGTGGTGGGAGAAGCAAGTTCCTCTGGTTTTTCTTCATATTTCTTCCTCTCTTACCCTTTTGTTGTGTCCCCATCCCACTCTGTGGTCCTAACAGTCACCTTATTATATTTTCTCAGATCCACTCTCACAAGGAAAAAATGTCCCCTACATAAAAAGGCAGCAAGTCAGGCTATACTAGAACCTTTCTCCTATACACATAGGTTTTTATGTGCAGTGAATTCTAGGATGAGAGACTCAAATTATGCCCCAGATCTGCAGACTAAAGTATGTTATAAAGTAAAAATGATCCTAAAAGATCACTGGCAACTCAATGTTAAATATCAATTTGTGTGTGATGAGGGCAGTGGGAAAATGTAGCTTAGAAGTGAATATTTCATTATCAAGATAGAAGCACATTCACACTGACAAAGATTCTTGATCTTTTATCTTTTTATCTAACCAGTTATCAAACTGAAATTAAGGTTTAGATCCCGATAAAGCAGCAATGAAGGAACTACAGTAGTGCTTAAGAGACACTACCTTAAATTTGCAACTAAGTTTCTAACAGATTTCTAATAGCTTGCATCAAATATCCTATATTGCTGGAGATTGGACTAGATGACCCTTGGGGTCTCTTCCAACTCTATGATTAGTATTTGTTCTTTCCATCCTCTTAGGAGTTCTATAACATCACTCAGCTATCTTATGAACTTTTCTTTTTTAAAGAAGCTTTATTTGAACCCCTGCTTATCAAAGAGTATTCATTGTGTCCACCTTTCAAGACGAAGAACAGCAGCAAAAAAGAATTTGTGCTGCATGTATATTTCCTGTAGCTCAAGGATTCAGACTGAACAGAGAAATTTGGAATTAGGTTTGCATTGGTCTTGATTTAGTTCAGGGATCCCCAAGTGGTAGTCTGCAGACTGGATCTAGTTGCTAAAGTAATTTTATCTGGCCCCAAGTAAATGAAGGTATGGTTTATGTTTCTTACAAGTGATACCACAGGCAAAAAGAGAAATGTTTTAAGACAATATACATTTTAATGTGAATGCTCTTGCTATGCCTGACCAATGATGCTTCATAACTGAAATCCTTATTGTTAGATGTTACCAATGTTGTTACAGGACCCAACCATCCGCAAAGCATGTCCCTAGATTGCTGTCTGGAAAACAACGCAGGCTCCGAGAATACAAAGTCAGACACCTCCAATTTAGGCACTCATGCAAAATTCTTTCATTCAGAGTAAGGAAAAATCAAATGAGTATAAGCACCAATGCCTAAGAGGGTTCATAATTAAAAGCTGCTTTGATTCATTCAACATCATGATCCTACTTCCAACTGATAAAATTAGACATAAGCATGATTACAAAGTGCATTCATTTCTTGTTGACAGGGAAAATATATTTGGAAATCTGGACAGAAACTGGAAAGAGATGGTAAAACTCATATTTTACAAATACGGTGGAAAGGTGACTTAACATGGCAAAGTAGCAACATGAATACTTCAGTACAGCAAGATAAGAAAGCAGAGATTCTGTAGGAAAGCAAATAAATTGGGTCTAGCATATCAATTACTATTCCAGAGGAGGCGGCAGATCAAAATATTTTACCTTCATGAGAACAGTTCTGCTGGGGTTTGGGGTGGGGAGGTGATGTTATTTTGCTCTGCCTCCAGTTTTATAACATATTTTGATTGAAAATTCAACACTGTATTAGTTTCTGCTGCAATCATTTCAAAAGACATAATCATCAATAGGGATTTCATTTCTACAATATCTTAATTAATCATTCTCATAATTTATGTAAATGTGTGTGTAGATCAGTAGCAAGAAATGCCATACACTGGTCTGACACCTCTACATATTTTCAGACAAACTGGGATCTGAAATTGCTAAAACCTGTATGGTTAATACTTAATGCTATTTTTGCAGCAAAGGAAAATGTATCTCCAAAGTATAAAATAAAATAAAATACGCACTGTTCCAGAGAGGACATCATGAGGGCAGCAGTTGAGAAGATGACTTTTGCACACTCTGTCATCACTGAATTTGATTCGCTGGCGGGTAGTATCCCCTGTAACACATTAAACAGACATTTCTGATTAGACACATAATGTTCTAAAACCAGTGTAGTTTCACTTTTGTTCTTCATTTCACACACACAAAAAATTAGAATCTGAAGAACTGATACTATTTTAACCTTGGTAATTACATGTGGTAATTATTTTATGTACCACACAATACTCAAATAATGCAAGAAAGCTAAAAACAGGACTATATGGAATGAGAACTGCCTCAAAAATACAAGTACATATGCAACAGATTTTTATTCCTGCTCATGTGGACAGCACTTGTCATTAGTATGAACAGCCTTACAAGCATTTACAATACATTTATTGAGTGTCTACTGGTTGCCAGCAGCCATTTCTTCAAGACATCATTCACAGCAACCTACTTTGGCAGGTTCAAACATACTGAAGAGTTTTTATAAACCTAGAACACTGGAAAAAATAAAATTCTCCCTAGCAGCATTATTTTAAAACAGCTAAAACCCCATAAGCTGAACACACTGCATCTACATTAATGACAAACAGAGTTCTATAAACACAAACACGTCAGCCTGCTTACCACACACTGAAGTCCAATTGCAACTCTAATCAATCACATCTGTGAACAAGGTGGGAAATATTAGGTCTAAATGGAAAACTCAACACCTGGCTACTGATTTATTTTCCTTCAAGAAAAGGGACAGTGGAATACTTACTATTTCAGATTTGAATACGAGGTCCCCGCAAAAGGTGTTTCCAGTTTAAAGAAGCAGCAGCAGCAGTTATACAACTCAAGTTATTCAAGTGTTTGTTTGTTTTTAGTTTACCCCTTAAATTATAATTATGTATAATGAAAACCTACTGGTGAATTACTGAAGCAGAGGAGAGCTGCTGGGAAAATGGTACGTTTGCAACTTCATCCCAACCTTATTCACCTCAGAGGATAGAGAAGCTTGCTATTATAAATATAACCACTATCCTATTTCAATCAACTTGAAATAGGCAACTTTAAATGCATCTATGCAGTGGTTCTACACTCAAAATTCTAGACTTAATAATTCCAGTATGTTTTTCCAGTTTTAGCTATCTGCCCTATGCAGAACTCAAATGCAGCATTTTCATATGGGTTCTATTCCACTTAAACATTTGTTTCAGAAATCAAGAGGATAATTAGATTAGTAATTCACAAACTAGAATGGCTTCAAAGTAGTTCAACAATAGGTTTTCAGAAGCTAAGTCTATAAATTTAACCATTTTATACTAATGAAAATTTAGAGCTGTCTTTAAGTCATGCCTGCTACTGCAGAAGATTTGAGGAACTGATATGTTTTACCCTCTTTCTCTTTTTAAAGACACAAGTCGTTGTTCCACATTAATTAACACATCTGAAAAGTTAGCAATAACTCACGGCTCGGCGAATGCGGGGCCTTTCTGACACTCCCTTGCAGAATGAAGTAGGCAGGCATAGATACATTGAACCTTTATAAATAAAACAAGGGGCCAGATTGTTCAGTTTGTATATAATAAACTCTGCCAGCATTTTATTACAGCATCTAGAAATACATGTTGAATGTAAAGAATGGTGGGAAACCTGAATAATTTTGTGCCTGGTAGCAATGTGTCAGCCTGTTATTCAGGGAGTTTAGTGAAAAATAGCCTCCTATAAACTATGAATGGAAAAATATTTTAACTCCTAGGTGTCTATGTTTTGTTTATTCCCTCTTCTTTCCTCCAGACTGCCCAGAAAGCAAATAATATGATGTTGGCTCAAAAACACTGATTCTGATGCCTAGAATTTGAAATATTTTTTCCAGACTTGCTTGTAAATATAACTACTTCCATAAGAAAGTCTAGTCTTTCCCATTACTGCAACTTATATCAAAATGCAAATCATTACATATGAGTAAACTCTTTAATGACAGACTTGCCAAATTTAAACATACTAATAACAGAATGTTGCTCAGCTATTTAAAATACAATTTTAGATAAAATCTGATTGCTGTACTCCAGCACCCCTAGTAATTTTGGAGTGAAAAGGAATAATCTTCTACTGATCTACTGCTATACGTTACAACGTTCTCATGAAGAGGTTTATTCTTGCAATTGTAGCAATGAATGTATGTGATCACAAAACCCTGAGTTCATCTTTAGAAACAGCAGCTTCCTTTTTTCCCAAGGTCTCTGGCCCAAACCATATTTCCATATACTACTTGGTAGAGATGGAAGCAATTAATTATGTGACATCTCATTTAGGAAAATCCTGTGAGGATAACTGTTACATATACAAATTACACCTTTCATGGATATTAAAACTCAGCTCCCTCTAAAAATTAAATTATTCATAATCCACCAGATCTTAACTCAGTGGGGGCCATCATATACAAAAAGCAAAAACCAGATTTCATTTTCACTACAACTCTAAGTATAACCAATGTAAGTATTAAATCAGGTTAGGCCATAGTAAATATATCTAAGTTACACAGTCATTTTAAATATGCCTTGTGTATTTTCTTCTCCAGATTACATTTTAAACTATTCAGTATTATTATGGATATTCAATATCTGAACAAGTATGACCTAAAGAGGATATCCGCAATTATTTTTTAATCATCTCAACTTTTTCATAATTACTATTTTCAGACTGACCAATAACTTTTCCTCCTCCATTCCTAGAAATACAATACTAATATTAGTGGAATCCCTTCCATTTAAGGGATCCTATATAGTTCAGAGATGCTAATCAGTTACAAGTTGATAAAACAATGCAATAAACAGACAGTTCAGAGTTCACGAACAAGCTTAATCGGTACAGCTGTACCTTATTTTGCGACCGGGATCCATTCCGGAGCCCAAGCCACTAACAAAAAAGGACGCAGGGCAAAGCGCACGGAACGGTTTACGCTTCTGCACATGCACGAGCGGCAAACCCGGAAGTAACCCATTCCGGTACTTCCGGGTTTGCAACGGACATTCGCCGGAATGGACACTAGACAAGGTGGACGTTCGCGGAGGTATTACTGTGCTGCATTGTAACTATTGGGATTCTGTAGATACAATGTTATAAGCATCTCCATAGAAGGAGACAATTACACAGGTTAACTTTAAAATGTAGCTTAACAAAGCAACTTCAAAATGCTATGCAGCAAATATGCAGAATGGCAATTAAGCAGTTCACCAAGAGTTTTACCCTGATGGCCACCATTCAAAATGCCATTCTGCATTTAATGTGCCAAATTTTCCTTCATGGATGAACCTTCTGAAAATGTACAATGAAGAAAGGGTATACATTAGTAGACAAAATCTGCAGTGAAAAGGTCAGGAGGCCAAAGCTCAGAATGAGCTCAGGCTTGCAAGAAAGGTTAATAATAATAATAATGATTCTTTGGTTGTGTTTGAAACAAGAGAAAGAATAAGCAAGTAGTAGGTTCTCTGCATGGAGAAGACAAAGAAAAGGCAGAACTGTTCAACATCTACTTTGCCTGTCTTCACCCAAGAGGAAAGCAGTGCCCAACCTGGTGATACCAGAATTAATGATGTAAGGAGGAAGCTGCAGGCCAAGATAGGAAAAAAGTGGTAAGGAAACACCTAGATACTTTAAAATGAATTCAAATCTCCAGGGCCTGGCAAACTGCACCCAAGGGTACTAAAGGAGCTTGTAGGTGTAATCACAGAGCCTCTATCTATAATCTTTGTGAACTTTTTGAAAGAAGGCGAGGTCCCTGAACACTGGAGGCGGGTAAATATTGTACCCATCTTAAAAAGGAGAAAAAAGACCCAGGTAACTAATGATCAGTGAGTTTGACAACAACACCGGGAAAGGTTCTGGAACAGACAATTAAAAGTCAGGCTGTGACCACTTAGAAAAGGATGCTATGATCACTAAGGCTCAGCATGGGTTTCTCAAAAATAAGTCATGCCAGACAAGTCCCATTTTCTTTCTTGATGGCGTTACAAACTTGGTGGACCAGGAGAACGCTGTGGACATAGTGTTATCTTGATTTCAGTAAGGCTTTTTGCCAAAGCACCCCATGATATTCTTGCAGAGAAGCTGGTAAAATGTGGGCTGGATGAAGTTACTGTTAGGTGGATTTGTAATGGGTTGACTGAACCAAAAGAGTGCTCATGAAGAGTACCTCATCATGCTGGGAAAAAGTGGCAAGTGGCGTGCTGCAGGGTTCTATCCTGGGCCCGTTGTTGTACATCTTTATAAATGACTTGAATTGATTAATTGAGAGGAGGCTCATAAAATTTGCAGATGACATCAAATTGGGAGGGGTAGCTAATGCCGCCTAAGACAGAATCGGGATTCAAAAAGACCCTAACAGGTTGGAGAACTGGGTCAAAACAAACAAAAGAATTTTAATAAGGACAAATGTAAGGTTCTACACCTAGGTAGGAAGAACCAGCAGCACCAATATAATATAATATAGGGGACAACTGGCTTGCCAGTAACACTTGTGAAAAGGATCTAGGGGCTAACTTGAGTCAACCATGTGATGCAACAACAAAAACCTAATGCTATTCTAGGCTGCATCAACAGAAATCTAGTGTCCCAATCAAAGGAAGTCACAGTATTGCTCTGTTCTGCCTTAATCAGACCACAACTGGAGTACTGTGTCCAGTTCTGGGCACTACAATTTAAGGACATTGACAAGCTGCAACGTGTGTAGAGGAGGGCGACCAAGATGATAAAGGATCTGGAAACCAAGCATTATGAGGAACTGCTGAAGGAGTTGGGTATGTTTAGCCTGGTAAAGAGTAGACAGAGGAGATTTAATAGTCATCTTCAAATATCTAAAGGGCTGTCACAGGGAAGAGGGAGCAAGCTTGTTTTCTCCTGCCCTGGAGGCTAGGACCCAAGGCAATCGATTCAAGTTAAAAGAAAGAAGATTCTGACTAAGCACTGGGAAGAACTTTTTGATGGTAAGAGCTCTTTAACAGCATCCATTGCCCTTAAAAAGTTTCTGCATAAAAAACACAGCCAGCATGTGTGAAAGTTGACCAAGAACAAATCCCCTGCTCTGAAAAAGACAAAAAGTAAAACACATAGGTTTTAAATGAGAAAGTTCTCTCACCTGATCAAGCAACAGTGTAACAGCATAATTTATTTTCGTCTAAAAGAAACCACCTCTGAACTTTTGTGTAGAGCATAAATATTCATTTCCACACTTAGCATCCCAACTCCAAGTCCACAGTTTAGTGACATTGTTATTGTCCGTGTACAATGGGATGACCTGCCTTCTGCCATACATGAAGCAACAATCAATTGCTTCAGGCGACTCGTTAAAACATACTGTATGTCATTGCCCAGACATTTCCTGGCCCATGATCTCAGACCCTGTATTTTATTTGTGTGAATTTCCTGAATTCTTGTTTTTATATTTTTAATATTTTGTTAGTACTGTTTTATTGGATTTCTGTTGTATTATCATTCTTAAGTTGTACAATGCTTACAGCTCAGCTTTCCATTAAACAAACAAAACAAAAAAATTGAAAAAGCATAGGAAAAGCAACCAAGCTATAAAAATATAAATTTGAAAAATTAATAAAGCTCTCAGCCTTGCTTCTTGCCCAAGACTTCCTTGGTGTGCCAACTCTGAAACTGGTAGGGATGCTCTTACAAACTAACTTCTCACAAAAGCCTTCCCACCATGCCCATATATGGTGGGGTGTACTGTAATGTGATGCTATTCCAATGATACTGAAGTGGATAGGGGCTCATATGGGCATACATACTTTAAAAGGCTGCCAGGAGAAGCTCATCATCATTTCCCCAAGGACAAAACACATTATAGCTGATTTAGATGAAACGGTAAGAAAGGCTCATAGAATCCTAGATTGAGCAAACTGCCTATGCAAGTTGTTGAATCACTTTATTAAAGTAGCTTTAAAAGACTGAATATGTATCAATATCTACTTTTAATATAACAATACATTCACTGCTCAATATTTTCCCTTCCTCAATAACCTATTGTGTGCCTGGAATAATAACTTTTTCAGTAAGGACTAATATTAACTCACTAATGGATGAATGCTTTGAATTCTATTCAAATCTATGAACAGGTCACTAGAATATTTGCTTACTCCTGCTGCTGCTTTTACTATGAGACATGTGGTCACAACAGCCCCTTTCCAAAGAATGTACTTCTAAGGTGTTTTATTTCAGGTACCATTGATTTTTCAAAGTGAAATTAAAAGGAAAAAAGCTAGAAACAAACGAACTCCCCAGGAGAGCTAGTGTGGTGTTGTGGAGAGAGTTGTACTAGGACCTGAGAGACCAGGGTTCAAATCCTGACTCAGCCACAATGCTCACTTGGTTACCTTGAGCCAGCCACTGTTTCAAAGACTAACCTACCTCACAGGGCTGTTGTATGAATGGAAAGGGTGGTGGGAACCATGTATGGTACCTCAAGCTCCTTGGAAGGAAAGGTGGGATATAAATACAATATATAATAAAATACATAAATGCAGAATTTTTAACAGAGCCAGACAATGCTTAAAATTTCTATTAAAAAATGCTTCTCTGCAATGTTAGTTATACAGGATTGACTTGAAATGCTGGTTTGGGTCAGATCTCCAGTAGGCAAAACATATATGACAGTTACAGTGACCGAAATGACCTGATGCTCCCCCTAACCGGGTCAGAGTAAGGTGAACTGCTGTTTCACTGATGAGCCAAAATGAAGAGTGGCACGGGGAATTTAATAATTAACTAGTGCAGCCCATATGATTTTGAGTACTTCACTGCCAACGTTGCCCCTGCGTGCGTTGCAAACCAAAGAGGCGCCCTTTTTCGCAGTAGGATGCATCCCTCTCCCGCTCCCTGAACATCCGCATCGGCATACACACGTCCCTCTTACAAATCGTAGTGGCGGCTCCCGAGCGGGGGCCTCTCACCCTGCTTTAAGCCCCGCCCATGAAGGGGAGGAGAAAGGATCCGCGGCGCAGGACCTGCCAATCATCGCAGTAGGCCTTTCCTGCTCCTTCTGCTCTCTTTCCCCGCGACCGAGGGGGACGCGCCCCCGCCCTCTCCGAGCCTGACCGGCAGGCAATCATTCTTACCGTCCCGGGAGGTGCCCATAAGCTGGTCCAGCATCGCGCGCATTTGGGCCTGTGCCGACATCCTGAAAGCGCGCGGGACCCGGCAGGGCCGGCCGAGTCCGAATAAGCCCCGCCCACAGCGGCCTAGAAGATGTCGAAGCCGACGCCGCGGTCGCTTCGCCCAGGGGCGAGCTCAAGCGCACCGCTTCTCTCTCGCACGCTCTTCTCCTCCGAGGCCGGCGCAGCCGAAGCGTCGCCTCTTCTTACGGGAAAGGGAAGCGGGTAACCGCCTCGTGCTCGTCGGTATCTGAGGGCCGCCAGTCCCCCCCGCGCGCTCACTCCTCTCTCGCCTGCCTCGCTAGGCGCGCGCGCGCAGCCTGGCAGTAACGGACATCCTTGCGCGCGCGCGCTCCCGCCTTCCCCGACTATTTGTATCGCTCTGATTGGCTAAACCAGGCGCTCGTCGAGCCTGAGACGTCAGGCGTTCTCGCCTCCTGCCGTCTCGCCTTCGGGTCGCCGCTTGAGCTGATTGGAGGCGACACCCGTAGCCTCTTTCTGTGACGTTTTGTCCTTTGAATCAGACGAGCGTCAGCGGCCTAGCAGATGTTCTTAAAGAGAAAACGACTCCTTTTGCCACAGACGTGGAGGAAGCTCACCTTCCTCTCCATCTCTTGGAACTTCAAAAAGTCCTTTTCGTAGCCAAACGACTGACCACAGTTTAGAAGTGATAATAGCTGCATCGTTTTTGAATAGGGTGGCTAGAGGATGTACATCACTTGACATAAGCCAAGAAGTCCCAGTTTTAAATTCCCACTAACCCTGCGCCTGTTACTGTTTTTGAGCATATCCTTCACAGGACTATGGTCTGAAACTGTAGGCCACTCTAAGCTTCTTGAAAGATAGATGGAATAAAAATAAATAAGAAGTTTAGATTCATCACTAGTTGCATATTACATGGTGCTAGTTGTGCAGTTCAATATATGGGTGCATCTAGTATATAGATCAGCTCCTATTTTCAATTTATGGATATATTCAAGTGAACCATCCATTCTTACTTTGATGGATGAATTTCACTTTGCTGCAGCCTGGGGATGGGCAAGGTGCTTGGCAGAGCGTAGCCAACTGCCTTGCACATTATGCACCTTGACTATTAGTAGTGTTGAAAGAGGCAATTGTGAGACCTCTAAAGACTTCTTCTTTTGACATACCCCCCCCCCGAAAACAATGCATGGTCTTTGAGTGATTGCCATACAAATCCACCCACCCTTCTGGATCTACAGTGGTACCTTGGTTCCCGAATGGCTTAGTTGCCAAACAAATCAGCTCTCAAACACTGCAACCCCTGAAATGTTCCAGTTTGCTAACGTTTTTCGGAAGCCAAACATCCAAAGCGGCTTCCGCGGCTTCAAATTGAGTGCAGAAAGCTCCTAAAGCCAATTGGAAGCAGTGCCTTGGTTTTCGAACGGTTTTGGGAGTCGAACAGACTCCTGGAATGAATTACGTTCAAGAACCACTGTATTTTAATTAAGCTTCAATACAAAAACTCATTTGGTTGCCCAGATGGATGGGCTATACCAGGAGAGGGAAATGCATTGTGGCCTACGCTGTTCAGCATATCTAGAAAGCTTTTGATATCATTGACAGTATCTTCTGAATAGGTTGTATGGGTTGGGACTGTTATTTTAGTGGTTTCAGTCCTGACCTAGACAGCCAATTCCAGAAGGTGGTCCTGGGAGACTACTCATGGACATTATTGTATTTATACTTTAGGGTCCATCTAGTTTCCTATACATTTATGTTTATTTATTTAATATATTTATACCTACATTTTAGGATGTGCAAGGCCAATAAACCAAAGATCAATCCAGACAAGTCAGATGTACTGTTAGAAGGTAGCTTTTCTGATCATGGAAGGAGCAGGCCAGTTACAGAATGGTACTGAACAGTGTTGTTTGTGTGATTAGCTTCATAGCTAGGGGTTCTGCTAAATCCAGAATACTGGATGCTTAAATGATCCTCATGGTATCCAGTACCTTCCAATAGTGTCCTAGACAGAGATCAGTGGCTCATGAATAACCATCTAAGCAATATTCAGACTGCGGCAGTGCTTTGTGTGTAGCTGCCTTTGAAGACTTCCTAGACATGTTCAATTACTACAAAATGTTTCTGCCAGATTATTAAGTGGAGCAACTATATGCTTCAAACATCACCTGTTTTTAAATAGCTAGCCTGGCTGCTGGTTCATTTCCAGGTACAGTTCAAAGTGTTGGTGATTACCTATAAAGATAGATGCAGCTAGGGAACCTGATACTTGAAAAACAGTATTCTACCACACAAGACTGCTTGAACCTTGCAGCTATTTTCAGTACCCCTTTGCTGTGCCCCTCCATCTTCAAAGGATTGGCAAGTGGTGACAGGAAAAAGGATCCAGTTGGGCATGGCACCTTATCTATAAAATGTCCTCTCTAGGGAGGCCTGCCTGGCACTAACGGCCATCGTTTTAGCGGATACAATTTACCGTACTTACACAGACTTTCTAAAAGTAAGCAATAGTAAGTTTGTAGTTTTTATAACTGATGCTTTATCATATCATATCATATCATATCATGTTAGTTTTTAACTGTTGATTTTGAATTGGCTAGTTGCAAGGTGGTTGACATTTAAACTATTTAAATTATCAATTTCAAAGGTAGCTTTGACTGCACATTTACAGTGCATGTTTACTTTGAAGTAAGTTCTGTGTTCACTGGGGCTTACTATCAGGTAAGTGTGGAAAGGATTGTACCCCAAATTAGTATTTCTTAACTCAATGGATCAAAGAAAATCCTGGTTGGGAAAACAGCTGAGTCTTCATCATACGTACTTTGCAGTCTGTATAGTTAACACTTTGTTATGGCAGTGCAGGCAGGCTGAAAGGGAAGATGGAATAAGCAACCAAATATATGTATCAGAAGAGTTGACTGTACTTTAACACATTTAAGGGCACTGCAAATTTCTGGTTAAGAGTCCTATATTTCATACAAGCATTTTTATTTGAACAAATGTGTCTCTTCAAAAATAAAACTCAATATAGCATTCTCAGGAAGTAAGAACAAATCTTGTTATATTCACGGCTCCCATCCTTTCCCTCCAGGCTGTTGTGGCAGTTTAAGGCCTACAAGACCAGCTGCCTCCTCTGTTGACCGCTCTCCTTTGCCATGATATTCCTTATGCAATGCTAAGTGTTCTCGGACACTACGCAGAAGACAGAGATAGGTGGCAGCCTGGAAATGTAGGTCATGCTGGGCCCTGCATAATTTTTCACTGGTTACCTGCAGACAGAAAGGTAGGTGAACATAAGAACCTCATAAATATATATCTATGCATTCTTATTAGAATCCCATCAAGCTGTGGAATTTGCTAGATCTACATACATTTTAATTTGATCAGATTATTATGGCCAAGCTAAACAAGCATATCAGTTTTATGCTAGCTATGATTCTACCCAGAAAGAGATGGCCTAACACATCTCTAGTAACCTCCAGATGTCACTGCGTTTAACAGTAATCTATATGGAGTTGCTTTTGAAAAAAGTTCAGAAATTGCAGTTAATACACTTAGTCATAGACAATTGTTGGCATCTGTCTATCTCTAGAGCAGTGGTTTTCAACCAGTGTGCTGTGGCATCCTGGGGTGCCTTGAATGATGTTCAGGGGTGTCACGGGCAAGACTGGCCTCTGTCTCTCTTTTCTTCTCTATCTCCTCTGATGCCCTCTTGCATCTCTGCCTCCCAAAAGCTTGCACAGCTGTTTGTTGCAGCCCTGGCTACAAGCTCCACAGGTGAATGGTGCCTTGGGCTGGCCAGGGGGTGCTGGTTGCCAGGAGCTGATGTGGCCTTGGAGTAATCAAGCAAGCAGTTGAGGGAGCCCAGCCAGCCCTCCAGCCCTTGCCGTTGGGAATGAACAGATAAGTCCCAGGCCCCTGTGGAGCAGTTTGAGGAGGTACCTCTCTTTGGAGCAAGGGGGAGCAGCTCAAGAGACCAGGGACAGCAGCAGTGGCTGCCCAGAGGACTCCCAAGGAGAGGGGAGAGGACAGGAGGCTGAGAGAACACTCCACAAGAGAGGCTGTTCGAAAAAGTGTGAAAGGATTTCAGCTCTGCAGGCAAGGGGTGACATAACTGGACTCCCGAGCCCCATAGGAGTGCCACTCCTGTAGTTGGTTAAGGGAGCCATGGACTCAAAAAGGTTGAAAATCTCTGCTCTAGAGACACTGGAGTGTGCCTCCAGGGGTACCACTATGTTAGTTGCACCAAAGTGACCTTCCCGGGGCATAAGCCTGAGCAGTGTGTACAGAAGTCCTGGGCTGACCAGACAAGACCTCGCATATGTAGTCTAAATGAAAGCAGAGCAATATGTTTGGCACCAGCTTGGCTACAGGAGTTGCCGGAAGAAGGCGTACAAGGCACCATCCAGCCATCTTAGGGCCTCCACTCCAGATTGGTGTAGGTAGGGTTTACTTCTTAGCCTTTTCTTCTCCTGAAGATGTCCCACAAGGCAGTTGGTACTGATTTTTCCTCAAGGTTTATTCCCAAAGCCTTTATTACAAATGTTTATAGTTGCAAAGTGGCTGAGGTTTAGGATCAGTGTTTTCCTTCTCTTAGATGAGCCCCCTTACCAGGTTGAGAAGCCCCATATGCCCCTCACTTCCCTCTACACCATGTGCAGAGACAGCCTTCTTTACCCTATTGGTCTCATTCGCTCAAATTGCTTTATATCAAGATGATTTTCTTAGCTGATAAAAGCTGGGAGCAGACATCAAAAAGAGGGTTGGTCTATAAAACAAAGCAGTTTGGGTGCAGTGTACTGGATCTAACAACTTGAACTGGACCCATAAAACCGCAGGGAGAGAATAGCGAAGACCCTGAGGCGCGAAATGCACTCTTACAATTTTATGAAGAGGCTAGACGCTATAGTTATCCACGGCAGCCGCGCGCAGCGTGCATTACTGTAACCTAGAAGGTCGACATTATAAACGACATTGCGAGACACACATTCTGTTAACGCAGCGACCCCACAGCCGTGCCGACTCCTCCTCACCAACGTACCCGGTGGGCGCGGAAGGCTTCCTTCAGATATTGGTAAGCCTCCGTCTCCCGGTAGGAGCGGCCGCCTTGCACATAGCGGAGCTCGCGCAGCAGACCGCGGAAAGTACGGAGAGGCGAACCCAGCGCCGCCATCTTGGCCAAACACTTCGGTTCCTCTCAGCCAATGAAACGCCGCAGGCCGTTCCAGGTTCAGCCAATAAGATCAGCCGACGGGGGAACGCGGAACAGCTTCTTTCACCCGCCCTGCAGGAGATCCACCGAACTCAGCGAGCTGCGTGGGCGTAGCGGCAACCTCGTGCCTAAATTCGGGGCCGAGGCGTGACGTGGGGGAGCGAACTGAGCAGGCAGGGCGCGAGGAAACAACGGATGCCACGGCTGTTGGACTCAAACTTCCGAACGCGTGGGCGTGGCCAGGAATTCTGTGGGGGGAGGGGGGCAGAACCGAGATCTCTGCGATCCATTTCGTCAGTTAAGTGTTTCTATGTATTTCCTCGATTTGGGGGGAAGCTGCCCCCGCGCCCCGCTACCCCCATGCCTGAAATCTCGGGCCAGGCACGGCGGGAATTGCAGTTCCACAACGTCCTGAGGACCGCTGGTTCTCCCAGCACAAGCAGCTTCCCTTTGCGTTACCTCAACTTTCAGAGGTGCCCTGACAGCCCGGCTCTTCCACCGCCAGCCTTGCCTGGCTGCAAACAGACTCCCAATAGTGGTCAGCCCTGGTGGGTCCCAGAAAGTGCTCAAAGGCGACGTAAAGGCTTAGCTGCACATTCGTGGCGTAAACCTCCTTTTATGAAGCGGGCTGGGGTCCACCACGTGTTATGCCATAAATGTGCTAAGCCTCCGTGTGCTGAAGACGAGGGCTGTGAAATGATTAGTTTTACTGTGGAAAGGCTGTGTGAAATGAACACGCCGCACGAAAGCTACGCACAGTGCCAAAGTCACTCATAAGTAGCATCGAGAGAGTCAGCAGAATATTACTACTCTGCGTGTCCCTCACGTTACCGTTAGTATAACTGTAGTTAATGCCTTTCGCGCCTTCCTCCGACCATCAAACAGCTTCAAAATGTAAACTGAATAACAGAGAGGGAGGAAGGGTGGAAAAAACTTCACCCCAGATGGGACTCGAACCCACAATCCCTGGCTTAGGAGGCCAATGCCTTATCCATTAGGCCACTGGGGCTAACACAGTTTTAAGTCTTCCAATCCTGTTATTGTACCTAACATCGCATTTTTCGTAGACAGGTCCCACCCCTTCCATATACGTCGCAGCTTGCTTATCCGGCAACACTGTGACGTTTGCATGCCGGACGTTGCCCCACATATTTCTAGACACACGAAGGCGCCCATAGAGCTAAGTAAGGGCTCTCTGCATTGCGAAGGAACTCGCCTCTTGCTGAATGCAGAATGAATACCGGGAAGAGCAAGAGTGTTAAACACTAAGGTTTAAGAGTGTTAAACACTAAGGTTAACACTAAGAGTGTTAAACACGAAGGTTTCGTTCATACATAAACATATTTACAAAGAATATGCATATAACAGCCCTTGCATGTTTATTCAGAGGTAAGCCACCACAGCATTTTTCCCCCAAGATAAACTTAACAGAGCTTTAGAAACACATTGCGTTTCTTTCCTAGTTATTTGCTCACCTACCATCCTTGTAAAATGCATCATTTTAAAATGCTTGCAAAATATCATGCATCCCTTTTTTCATTAGCATAGTTCTGCTAATAATTCCTCCAGCTTCCAAATTTGCCTACAAGGTGGCTTTTTAAAAACCATTCAACAGTTTATTAAGGGATGCTTTACATATTACAGTATTTCCAATTCACAACAATCCTGTCACCTGAGTAAATAAGTGTATGGCAGCTCTACAATGGGCAAGAAATATCACCAGTTTATCAGTTCTATCGGAAGTGGTTGTATATGAAAAAGCTCTAATAGTGTTTCTGTGTTCAATTACTTCTGCACATCTGAAGTACAGTATTAGGAAAAAGAGTAACAGTAACATGACATTATAATGCAGTAACATGACAATATAATGTATCCCATGCCTGGATTACAAGCAGTCTTTTCCCATTTTAGGTTGGAATCCTCCATGGTGAGGTCTGACCTGAGCAGTTATGTGTGCCTTAGTAACATCTGGATTAGACTACTGCAAGGTGCTATTGTGAGGGTGCCTGTGCAGTATTCAAAAGCCTCAATGGGAACTAAATTAAAATTAATACAAATTAAAATTAATACAAAAGAAATCTGCCAGAGGCACTGGCAGTTAATGCTGGTGTACTGTCATCCTCATTAGCTCCCAATCCATTTGCAGGACCAAATGGTACTTTTTTGGTAAAAAAGTAAAGGTAAAGGACCCCTGACAGTTAAGTCCAGTCATGAATGACTCTGGGGTTGCGGCTCCCATCTCGCTTTACTGGCCGAGGGAGCCGGCATTTGTGCGCAGACAGTTTTTCTGGGTAATGTGGCCAGCATGACTAAACCGCTTCTGACGAAACCAGAGCAGCACACAGAAACGCTGTTTACCTTCCCGCCGGAGCGGTCCCTATTTATCTACTTGCACTTTGATGTGCTTTCGAACTGCTAGGTTGACAGGAGCTGGGACCAAACAACAGGAGCTCACCCTGTCACAGGGATTCAAACCGCTGACCTTCCGATCGGCAAGCCCTAGGGCTCAGTGCTTTAGACCCTAACCTGCCTGTGTCCAGGATAGCTTCTAGTTGAATCTACCTGCTCTCTTGCATTCTTAGCCAAGGTGCTGCTTCACATGCCACTGTCATGAGAGCGCATTTTTGACAACTGGACCTAGACTGAAGATTTTTCTTCACATGTAGCCTTGACAACACACAACCCTCTTCTTGCTTCTGTAAATATCTTTTTTGTGATCATTTGGGGATCAGGTATATTAGTTTTTGCTTTGATATTTTGTATTTTCATTGTACTCTGATTCAGTATTGTTCTCCCTATACTGTTAGTTTTGTTGGGTTTAAAAATGCATTATTTGATAGCAACATTGCATGTTTTAGTGGCTTCAAATACATAAATAAATAGCAGAAGACGGATGGGCTTATATGTACATTCCTCTTTATTTAATACAGCACAGACACATGACACATACAAAAGGGGAAAAAAACACTCATGAAGGCCCTGCCATAGTTAAGAACAGGAACACCTACACTCAATTGAACAAGGCTCCCACTTCAGATCAGATATCTGCTAGCTAACTACAGATGCATTCTTAGAGGAAGTCTGTTGCAAAAAAATAAAAATCTGCACCCTGTTTGGAAGTGTGAAAACTGGGAATTCCTGGACTTCAGAGGCAGGCATGCCATGAAGAAAATTGCTTGCTTCTGACATCAAGCAATTTTGGTTCTGGAACAAATATATGTTATTCAATATGTTATTGTTCAGGTCCAAACCATGATATAGTGTGCTAGGAGTAAAAGTATTTGTTTCCCAGATAAATAGCATTTTAAAAATTGAGCAAACCTTAACGTACACTTAGAACTGGGGCAGGCAATTGTGACAGCAGCTTTCCCTTTTTCCTACTCCAGTTTTAGATGGATAGTAAGCAAGCACCAGTTCTGGTGAGGAGCCTTACATATTTTAAAAAAGAACAAAAATACAAAAAGGAGGGCGATAGGGGTATTTACAAAATTCATGGCTGGTACAGTACATCGTTTAAGACACACTATGCTACAATCTTTCAGGTCCTGAGATTATTACAAAAAAGTTAATTCAAATATTGTGTTCAGATTCGGTTTGAGAGAGGAGGAAAAGATAAAATCATTTACGCCACGTCAATAGAACACATCTCCCTAAAAAGCAAAACCAAAAGCAGTTGGCACCAGTTATCAAGTAGCTGTGTTTGGCTACTCAAGCCCCCTTCTCTAAGAGAAGCCATTTATATTTGTTGCATGGAGTACATTATCACATGGAAGATGTTTTAGGAGAGTATTCTCCCCACATGAAGCCAAAGGTTTC
The DNA here is from genome assembly GCF_964234715.1 of Podarcis melisellensis. Classification (NCBI taxonomy): domain Eukaryota; kingdom Metazoa; phylum Chordata; class Lepidosauria; order Squamata; family Lacertidae; genus Podarcis; species Podarcis melisellensis. Next base: position 44,470,869 of record NC_138542.1, on the reverse strand, counting down.
CCCTTCAGTTACATAAAAACTCCAGTTCTAACTTGTAAAGTAAGCCTACATGCGGAACCTAGAACACAGCTACTGCTTCAGATGTGTTTGCCAAGTATGGTTTATTACAGCACCACTACTTGATAAGGAAGCTTGTTACATTAAGGAGGGGTATACAAACTAGTAATTTTTTAAAACTACTCATGTGCCAATTTTGTCAAGTAGTGAGCTAACTATGTAGAAGTTTCCTCACTTTGTATAACCTCTTCTATTAAAATGTACAGCCAACTGAGCTAGGTATTAAAAGCTTACTTCTCCCCCAACTGAATGTTAATAAGTGATGAAAACACACACACACGATTCAGCAGAAAGGTTAGAACTGCTAGCCTTTAAACTTCAAAGCTCTACTGTTGAGTGATTCCCTTTATTAGGAAATGCATTTTATTCTTTTGTTCCAGAATAATTTCTGCTCAATGCTCTGAATTTATAATGACACAGGCACTCACTTATAATAAACATATTGTGACCTAGAAAATACCAATGGATGAAATGTAATGTTCAGGTCTGAATGTGCTAAGAGGGGAAAGGGGGAGAGCTAGTTTATAATGCTAAAAATTCAACACTGCTCAGCAGGTTTGAGGTCAAGTTAAGCTTATTTTAAAGTAACGTAAGTATAATTGAGTTTTTGCTTGCTTGCCAGCAGTCCAAATACTCTAAAGCTTAGAATCTACCTCCAACACTGAGAATGAATGACAAAAGTGCACCAGTTGCAACATCAGGGAGTTTAGTCAGACAATTATTTAAACCACACAAGGTCCAACACTGAAATGTGCAAGAGGAGGCAGAAAAGTATCAGGATTCTAACTTGACTTACATGTAGAGGAGGATCTACTGTATCTAAAGGAAGAGTTAGTTAAAATGTCCAACTGACATTTCTCTGTGTACAGGTGAGGTATTCATTCACTTGCAGATTTATCAAATTCTGTTTGCTGATGGTAATGAAGGATATTTCTCCCATAGTTACGTGTTTCATGTCTGCATATTTGATAATGTCAATCAAGGCATTACATCATCAGATTTTAATATTGTTCTTAAAGCCATGACGTTTCTTCATGACACTAGCTTTGAACTGGTGAAAGTCTTTTTGCTTTTTATCTAGAGTTTAATTTCCATGTTACAAAAATATTTCTGTAGTATACACATTCAAAAAGCTATATCTTGTTTCTTTGGGTAAACATCACACCAGCATGGGAAACGTATATGTGCTACTGAATGATAAGTCTAGTTATATGCATAGTTTATTTTACTGCCTACTGAATCAAACTAAGGCCTTGTAGAGAGAAGGGAAAGGATGAAAACAAAGACCATCCCTGCCCCCCTGTGCTGAAAACCAGTTGCTTCTAAATAAACATGCCATGCCTACCATTTAGCTTCCTCTGAATTTGCTTGTTTCTGCCAATGTTTTATGTCAGGCAAGAGCATACCCAGTTGTTATCTTTGCTGCTAAATGTCAGCACAGCAAGTGAAAAACCCTCAGTCCTTAATGAGGTGAAAAATAATTGAATGTCGTGTACACTATTTAACCGTCTACAATAGGAATGGGAGAAGGCTTCAGAAAATTATTTGTTATATGGAACAAAGACACTCTTATCCTGCACAAGAACTGCTCCATAATGCAACATTTATTGTAAGATAAAACTAGAGAACCCTGGTTTTCTGCTGTGCCAAACGAAAGGATAATTCAATTAGGGAAAAGAACTGAAAATGGTCTAAACATGGAGCTTGCGTTTCCTGGAGCGAGTGAGTCGAATGGTTCCAAAAAGCTATATGGAACAAAGACTTCTCAAAGCTCTTTTAAAACTTCAACCACCAAAAAATTGGTGGGAGCTGTAAAAAGGCAAAATTGAGCAAAAGGGTCCTGAGAAGTGGATTCAGAGAAGAGTAAGGGCAATTTCTGCACTGTCACACTGATTCCACACCACCATATTTCCCTAATACCTCCGCCCATAGAAAATGACACATTTTGGGGTTCTTTGATGAAGTTATGTTTAGAGCAAGCTCATTTTTTCCTAAATGATGTAAGTTCCTTAAAGCTTAATTTTAGGCCATAGCTCAGGCTTCAAACAAACAAGGGCATGGCAGTCTCTCTCTTCCCTCCCAATTAGAACATTCCTTGCTAAACTGAAGTTTGTTCAAACCCCTTTTTTGACTAGAGGTAGAACAATCTCCTCTCATATTTGCACTGGAATTAGGAAGAAACTAACTCACCACATAGATAATATCTCCTTCAGCCACAATGAGCCACCTTCACTTGAACAGGTATAGTAGTATTCAGCACTGAGTGCCCAACCATTGATTCAGAATTATTTTGACAGAATGCAACTTAGATTTGTTTTCGAGATAGTAAAACCTTGTTAAATAATACACTGTTAAAGAAAATCCAGATTACTTTTTTACAAATATATAACAAGCTTTAAAATGCACATTTACTTATTCTGATTGCTAGGTTGCATTTTTACTATTCTCACAGTTCATTAATTTACAGTAGTAGGCGTCATAAAAATATTGACATTAAGTAAAATCCTGTTGTAATTCTTTGCTTGAAACTAGTTTGCTACTCTTTAATTTAGCAAGTTTGCTACTTAATTGCAAGATTCTTGTGTGACTAATTCTGACAGATTTTTAGATATGTATCTGAGCAACACAAGGAAGCTCAATATGCATGGGAAACAGTCACTTTAAGTAGGAATATTTAGTCACTACTGTCACCAGATAGCTGCCTAGAGATCCAAAGAACAGGTTCCTCAGATGGAGTAGAACAATATGAAAAGGATTCTACCTTTTTAGTCAGCACTTTTTGTGCTCCCGGAACTGAAATTAACTTTGCTATTTTGATTTAAGAAATACGAATTCTTGATACAATTTCTATAACTTGTGGAAATTTGTTCAGTGCTTCTTCTTCTTTTTTTTTTTTTTGCTAAGAATGTTACATTTTGTTGAGAATTGTGTCACACTTTAGGAATACCAGTTCAAGTTTATTCAATATTTATACCACTATCAGACTAGCACTATTATACTAAAATTTAATATGCAACCTGAAACTCTAGTGAGAATAGTTCAGCCCATTTCCAACTAACCACTCATTTCCTTACAGTTGCTTAAATACACCTAATTACCATACTCTCACCTGTGTCTATGTTCACCTTTGTAAGTAAACATTAACGTTACAGAAAACATATGAAACATTAGGGCTGTCGGGAATACTGCCATGTGTGAAAGCAAGCACCTAATAATGAATGCCATGATACAGCAGTGATAACATTACACACACTAATTACAGAAGGGAAAAGTCATTTTAACAGCATAAAGTCATATTGGCAGGTTCAAGGTTCTTCCAAATACCTCCTAGCACTTTAGGACCTCTGAGTATACATTTTGAGGAAAGTTGGGAACAAAAAACAAAGAAAAGGCACTTAACAAAAGGACAAAGGCCTGAATCAAGTAAGTTGGAGTGATAACACTATTCAGAGACAGAACCAAATTATATAAAAACTTTTACACGTTGCCATAAAATTAAATTGCATAAAATGTTGATCAGTTGTTTACCTTTGTGTTTCGTTTTTAGAAAATAGAAAAAGCAAGCAATTCCACAATGACCAACACTGGAAGAGACCTGGGTGAAAACCTTCCAAAGCTTAGCCTGACTGCAGGCTTTACTTCTTCCCTGCAATACTATCCTGAAAAGTCCCAAAATAAAAAAATAAGCGCAGTCACTATATCTGTTGCCAATGCACTCCAATAAATCAACACATTCTAATCTTCTTGTGGGCAACCAACTCTAAAACCAATCTGTAAACTAGATTTAAATTGACTTATAAATATAGCCAAAAGTTCTTTCCACGAATGTAGCAGCAAACATAAGACAGTTGGGAGCTTTAAGAGACTATCTGTCAGATGATTATGGTTCCGTATAACTGATGGTAGCTTCGGAATTGCAGAATCTTTACTTTTGTACCAAGTGGAGAGGCTATGCAGAGGTTGGATTAGACTGCTAAAAATGGAAAGAAGTGTCATCTTGCTTGTCTACCCCACTTCCAGCCTATACTACTGGATAAATTAAAAGTCACTTCTTATTTAATAAAACAGATGTCAAACCCACAGCACCCACACCTGGGACTTTGACAACATTCCCAACCATCTTCCGGGAGACAAGCAGATATAAAAGTCTGAACAAAAAGGAGTAATTTAAACCATCAACTTTTATCTTAAGGTTGGAGGAGAACAATATATTGTTAAGACAACTGACGTTTTTGCATTTTGTAGTTCAATGCCTGTATCCTTTATCTAGATTTTGGATAAATTCCAGATAACCTAGAAATTGCTAGTGTGTTCCCATAAGGTTAAGCACACATAGCAGGAGGCATAATTTAAATAATATTCAATTTCCAAACCTGTACTTGAAAATTATTGCTTGTATTTGAGGCTCAGAGTGAGCTTGCCATTTTAGTTCCTGGTTCAGCTCAGCTGCCCAGAATAACAGCTTTGACTTATTGCTTGTGAATACTGAGGGGGTTAGGACAAGAGCAACTTGAATTGCAACCACACAACTAAATGGAATCTTACTATGCAGGAAGTTCATCAAATTAAACCGCATTAGAATGCTATTTATCCTCTTCTAGCCAATTCATTAGATCCAACTATTCAGCTCATGTGCCTATATCTTTTAATTTTTTAAAAAAATGCTGCACCTCACTGTGTTGATTCATTCCAATATCTTTTGCCCCCTTTACTGTGCACATAGTGCAGAGTTGGCATCTATCATTATTTTACTGGTTCACAATGTCTTCAGATACTTACAGCTGGCTGTTTTTGAAACTTGATCATCTGAGAGTTCGCATTGTATGCCCAGCTTATTCCTGTTTGACTTTTTTGTGGCGGGATGAATGACTGTAGTCTGACCTATCAACTCATTCACTGATTTAATATATTATTAGAATAAGCATGAGCTATACTAAAGGGGCAGGCAATTTGTGCTATTTTGTTCTAAAGGGGAAAATTTCATTTTTCAGCAGCTTAACCATGGACTATAATTTTGCTTTATAAATACAGAAGAGCTTAAAAGGGAAAAAGTGACATAAATGAATTGTCTGGTACAATATTTCTATCAGTGATAAACACCTGGAAGCAAAAAACTAAGTCTGCCAGAAAAACATTTGACCTCCATACTTTCTCCTACTGCATATTAGAATGAACAGAGGGGGGAAAGGAATATTGCCTGCCTAAGATTTAGTGTTCATAATAAGATCTGCAAAGGCAGACTCATCACATGCCAAATTATCACTAAATTCCTTCTAGTTAAGCCAATGTAACCTCACATTTGATGGAATTTCATTGAAAATACATTTCTACCTCACTCAAGCAATAACTGCATTTATTATTTTTATTTTTTCAACGTAGTCACACTTTCAAGATACATTAAAAAAGGATTCAAAAAAATACTTAATTTGCAATGCAGGCTTTAAATTGCTACAAGGGAAAGCCAACACTATAGTAACAAGCTTGCAGAGAATGTAAGATTTTGTATGTTTATGCATGGAATATATGCTGTGGTGAGCAAGGAAGTTTTTACCTTTATCTCAAGGGTCAGCAAAATGAGTAAGAGAAGAAAATATACCAGTTAATAGTTTTGGGACTCTAACGTTTGGGGGAATGAACCAGCCAAATATATTCTGAACTAAGTATGACAAGTTTGTAATCTCTTCTACCAAACTACAAGAAATATTTTAGAAAAGTCTTTTGTTTATCTTGCATTTGGTAAAATTCAATATTTAACTGAGTTTTTTATTCCATGATGTTGTGCAAAGTTCTTTATTAGTGGGCTCAACCCAACATTCAGTTACTGTGTTTATATTATATATTATTTAAATATATGTATATTTTTTTACATATAGAATTAGTGTGAAATCTAAATTAGTAAATATAACATACCTGGCTTTCTAAGATGAAGGAACATACCTGGAAACAAAAATGTGTCTGGTAGAAGGCAGCAGCAAGTGTGATCTAGGCCAATATACAATAAAGCTATACAGGTATGTGGGTAGAACACTATGAAGAGCCAAAGATTTCTCTGAAGTTTTAATGCAGCCACTCATACTGTTCAACAGACAAGCTGCTTGTCTGCTTAAACTGTAGCTTAACCAATTTGCAGTTGAAGTTTCAAAGAAACCCCCAGCTATACATGTTCTCCTGCATGCACATATACCTTTATTGGACAATGGCCTTCATTTTCAGATTACTTAGATTTTTCCGTTTTTTCAGGCTAGAACTGGTCAAAATGTTTTAATAAGATTTAAGTGAGAGAAAATAGATACTTTTTACAGAAGAGCACAATGTCTCATGCCTTCTTGATTTTTCTTAACAAAATAATATTTTGATCCAAATATTCCTTCTGTAATAATTACGAAGTGCAATACAAGATTTGCCTCCCCAACATCTAACATATTGCTATCAAAAACTGAATGTCAGCAAAGAAGTTGTGTCCCTGTGCAACAAGGGGGTCAGGTTTTATACCTCCTAGCTATGCAGGTATTAGGAATGCTGGAGGTACATATTTTAAGCCAAGGCTGAAGGCACCTCAACTACTCTTTGGAGAAGGCTTTGAACAGTACTGAGAAAAGCAAGACTCTGTACAAAAGCAAGCTACATGTAGTTATTGTGAGCTGGAAATCAATACAGTGTGAGACTTTTTAGAGCTATTAAAAGAGGGAGAAGAACTAGAGACAACACTTTCTTCACAAAGGATCAAAACTGGAGATTTCTGGATTATGTTTATGAAAAATAAGGCAACTCTGAAGTACTACAGCAAGATTAAGGGCAGGAAAAGACTTTCTTCAGAAGATACTGAAAGCAAGATCTGGTCTGATGAAGCCAAGTAAGTTCTCATTTTATATTTGAGTATATGAAGTTAAATTGAAGAATGGTTACAGAACACCCTCCGACTTTTCCCTTCCTCCCATCTTGAGAGGGGAAAAACTCTACCCTGGTCAATGACATTACCTATGGTGAACAATCCTCCCCGTCTGTAATCTTTAGGCTCTTCAAAGAGATAGTGACAAAATGGCCTTAGCTTGGTGTGGAGAAAATACTTTCTTCCTTGCTTTTTCTACATAATCACAATTTCTGCTTTATATGCCACATTATCCAAAGCTTTACAGAATGTTCCTAACTGGCATATACTGTAAGCTTCCCTGGGGACAACAGATGTATGGCCTCACTTGCATGATGGATAGAGATGTCTATTTTAGCTTCCTTTCACAGATCCTCTATCAGATATCAGCCTGAAAGAAGGTTTGTGCTGCTGTAGGTTTGACAACTGAACCTATTTGGCCAAACCTTTCTGAGCTATTCAGAAAGGATAAAAGGCTTTGGGAATTCACTAGGAGATATCAAACTATGAACCATTTTTACATGAACACTTTCCTCCTTTTCCTTCTCTCTTTGATCAAGTATTCTTTTCTTCTTCTTCTTCTCCTCCTCCTCCTCCTCCTCCTCACCACAGTGCTTGGAATCAGAATATGTAAACATTGACAGAAACAGCAGCTCTGTGTCCGCGTAAGCACTTTCCCAACTGGTCAGTCTCCATCAGCAAAGCAGAACCACTTTAACTCCCTTGCTCATCAGGACATCACTGGGTTTTCCTCTGTAACTTAGTGTCCCCTTTACTTTGGCCTCCATCTGGAATTTGAAGATGAAAGGGGGAATTCATATAAGGTAAATTGTCTTATTATGTAAATTACTCTCACGAAATGTATGTTATATGATGGAAACCTGCATTCCCACTTGGCAGCCTTTACAACAAAAACAATTTTCATGCAACGCCTTTGTGGAATTCATTGCCACACTATGTAGTACATTCCAATAGTACAGCTGGGTTCAAAACTGGCAAAGACAAAACTTAGCAAGTAGGCAAATACTAAGAGGCCTAGCCATGCCAGATATGCCAGTATCCCAGCACCTGACTCCAGAAGCAAGAATGTGGGAGATAGGTTAATTGGTCTGTTTCATTGAAATTCCACTCCAATTCTTTCTGAGAAATATTTATTTGAGAAAAATGCCTTATGAAAGAGCTCAGTTCACTTGTTATTTTATATATGCAGTGACAGATAATGAAAGTAGGTGAAAACCCAATATTCATCCCAAGTTGAGAATTCTCCTTGAGATGTAGAGATAAACAGGTCCTCAAGCATTCTCAGAAGCCATTGTTAGGTCCTAGGGTTTTCTGGAGTACTTCTGGCAGCTGCCATCATGGAAATGTTGGAAAAACAGATTCTACAGCAGTTTTCACTATTGTAGAATTACGAAAGACTTAAGCCATGATGAGAAAATTGTTCTTTCACTTTTAAAAAGTGTTATTTCACTTTCTTTTTCTTTTAAAAAGACAAGATTTTTTTCCTTACCTGTATAAGCTTGCTGCAAGTGAGCAGGCAGAGCTGTGTGAGACAGTGCTGTTGCATGCTGAGCTCCAGGCGGTAAACTCTTCAGTAAATCTGAAGTAGCGTGGATAATAAAAAACAAATACAACCACAAAAATTAAGAGCTAATTGATGCAAACAATCTACTTTGCATAAATGCACAAAGCAGCTTTACTTATTTTTGTCCAAAACATCTTCAGTAATGGTTACCAGTTCAATATGCATATGTTCTTTCAGTAAATGTAACAGATACATTCTTTAAAATGCCAAGTATGCAACCAAATTAAGGAAATACCCTGTTTGATACAACTTTTGTTTTTTATATATGCTATCCTGTGGTAGTGGAACAAGAAATATAGCTAAATAAATGTGTCAACTTAAGACTTCCCAAGAAACTAATATTAAACGTTCCAAGTCTAATATCAAACAAATACTGAAATCTACATTTGGTAAATAGGAAGGGGAAAAACTGCTTACAAAAGATGCACTTACGATAACAAAGGCAAAGCTTATTTTCGATTGTAAGCTATGGTGCTCATTTTAATCGATTTTCTGGGATGCAGAATGTTAGGGTTTTGTCCCACTTTATAAACAAAAATTTCTCAAATTCCAATTATCACAGGGCACTTCATCCAGAAAGGAAGTAAAAAATCAGTATGCACATAATGTGGAAAAACATACACATTTACACACGTAATATTGAGAGTTTAAAAAAAGCCATTAACAGCAACCAAAAAATAAAATCCTCGCCTACAAACTGTGAAGTATTTCTAAAGATCCCTGCATTTTCCCTGCAATTACAGTGTTTATGTGAAAGGAGGCTTAAAGAAATTGGATGGGAAAAATATCTAGCCTTACTTACTCTGCGCTAGGCTGTGGTGGAAAGCCGCTGAGGTAGATCCCGAGTTGGTTGTTACTCCAGCTGTGTCTGTTCCAAAGCCAAGTAGTTCCAATGGGAACTGAAAGGGCACAGTCACAGGAACAAGGCTACCCAGCATCCCAAAAGGAGCCAATGGAGCAGATGTCACATTCTGATTGGTTACAGACAGGGGTGATGTCATGAGCGTCAAAGGTGAAGCATTTGCCAGTAATGATGCACCTGTTGTTGACTGTATAGAGACAAGTGTTACTTTTAAATCTGTTTTACAGCTTTTCTGGGACACACCCAAGAAAATAAGATTCATTATATAAATATCTGAAGTTTTACTACCTAAACAAGGGTCATGCTTTTCTACACATTGCCTATGTGGCTTCTGGTACAACTTTATAAAATATTCTTTATAAAATATTGTCTTGCCATTAGTGTAAGTTACTGTTTCAACAATTAATAGTTTTAAATGGGAATGTTTTATAATGCTTCAACCATTCCCTCAGCTTCTCTTTCCCACAGCATTGCATCCATTGCAGTGTTACTGAAGGCATAAATTATTTCATAGCACAATTTAATGTATGCTTACTTGGAAGTAAGTCCCAAGGAGTTCAAGGGGGCTTATCCCAGTAAGTGTACTCAGGATTGCAGTACCAGTTTAGGGAACAAAGCAGCTATAACCAAGAAACCCTAGTACAAGAAGGGAAGGATTTCTGCAGTTATCATAATTTATTGTATGTATTACCATTCTAACATGTTCACTTCACCCTGAACATAGAAATATAGGAAGAACAGACAAGAATCAAATGCAGGAATCTTTGAGTGTGTGCTAAAACTATGGCAAGAGAATACTGGATGGGGTTTGGATGAGTTGGCCTAATCTGCCAGGCTATGCCAGGCTCTGCAACTGTTGAGCTACCAGCTTCGCACAATAAACTATGGGTCAGTGGAAGATAGTGCTGCAGTATGCTGCTGGTAATAGCCAGTGGCTGCAATCTCCTCAGGAACCCTCACACATTTGTGACTTTTTTTGGCTTAGCATTATGTGCAAGCCAGCTGTGTGTCAATAAACGGATGCTCTAGAAACTAACACAGTAAATGCTGAAAAGGACTACATAAAATGGTATGAATGTATGAAGTTCAGAAAGCTCTTGGAAGATTTGATACACAAAGAAGGAAATGTAGAAGCAGAAAATATTACAGTGAAAGCCGAGTTAGGCTTTTAGATGAAGGACCACAGGTAAGAAGGCTTACAGTATAGCTACACTGGCTGTAGGTCCTACCATTGGATGAAAGGGAGGCTGACAAGCATAGTATTAGCTGCTTTTTCTGCCCAAGGCCCCTCATTAAGAAAGTGGTAGCAGACATGGAGTCTGAAGCAGTTATACAGAAGAACGGACCAAATAAATATTAATTTTGGGAACAGTTGCTTTTATAAGCAATGCTTTACTTTAAGTAATGCTACATTTAAGGAAATAAAAATGATTGCTGCTTAAATTATGGCAGGATACAACAGAAGAGTAATAAAACATCAGACAAGCACCATTGATTAAAATTGTTCAGACTGACAATATGGACTCACTCGTGTGTGTTTAACTCATGACCTTCTCATCAGTGTGAAGGTATCTATATACATTTAGGATGTAATCCTACACATGCTAAGTTAAAGAGTTAGTTCCACTGAACTCAATGAGGATTACTTCTTAATAGACATGTAGAGAATTGCACTATTAGTGTAATTACATTTATGAGGAAGGATAAATAGCCCAAAATAGAATACACATGTTATGCCTATAATGAGCTTTCACATTCAACACATACCTGCACACTGGCTGGTATAACTGTAGACCCTGAGGCAGAAGATGGTCTGTGTGGAGTTGACAATTGTTTAGTAGCACCCTGTGTTCCACTTCCTGTTGCCCCAGAGATACTAGTCCTATTAGCTCCACTTGAATTAAGATTGCTGCCTCTGTTGACAGGTACATTCATTCCAACTCCACTTAAGTTGCTTTTGCCAACAGTTCCAGAGGCAGAAGAGTTGGACAATTTTGAAGGAGCCTGAGGGTTCTTTGCTGGTTGAAGGCCTGAGGTGCGGTTAGAGGACAGTAAATTAATTGTAGGAGACTGCCTGCTGACATTTGCTCCACTGGGCTGTTTGTGAAGGGAATTGTTGCTGCTAGAGTGACTACTCTGGGATACTAGTGCACTTGAACTGGAAGAACTGGAAGATGATACAGGCTTGGGTGTTGAAGTGGACCTTGCTGAGGATAGTTTAGGTGACACAATAGGTTTGGGTGTTACAGAAGGCTTGGGTGCTGTGGGCTTAGGAGAGGCAGCAGGTTTGGGGGAAGGAACCATGGAGAAAGGAGGCTTGAAACCCTGGGCAGAAACTTGTGATACCATGGTCTTGGCTAAATAGTTACTAGAGGTAGAGGTGCTGGATGCTGTCCGAGACACAAGTGGGTGAGCCATCTGGGAACTATTCCCAGACACGGTGCTAGTCAGGCGGTATGCTACTGGTTTATCTGATGTCTTGGTAATTGGGGACGAACAAGAGAGTTTAGGGTTGCTACTTAGTTTCACCACAGGATTGGTGTGAGATTTACTAATAGTTGCTTGTAGAGGAGACACATATTTCTGTTGGGCAGCTGACTGCTGGTGAACCTTTGTTATTTGTAATGCTGAAGAGCCACAACCGTGGGCTTCTGAAGAGGATACAAGGACAGACGTATCCTTTGGTCTCTGAGAAGCAGAGGAAGCTGTGGCTTGGATCTTACAGGAAGAAGAAATGTGGGCCTGTGAAGAGGAAGCAGCTTGAATCTGGCTTGACCTCTGTAATCCTTGTTGCAGAAGCTTGGCTGGCAAGGGCTCCAATGAAACCTTGGGATTCTGAATTGAAGACCCAGCAATAAGGCCTGAAGAGATACCAGTCTGAAGTAAATCCTGGGATTTCTTTGGTCCTGGTCCTGTGTGCCCAGCTATAAGACTTGAAGAATGTGGTGTTTGAACAGTCTCTACCTTTTTTGAAGATGACAGAGGTAACTTGCTCATTATACTTGCTAACTTCTCTTCTCTCAGCCCAGGCCGAGGTCTTGAAGTTGGTGTCTCTACAGAGGGCACAACAGGAGAACTCTTGGCTCCATTGTTAATACCGGCCAAAACATCAGAAATGGATTCCAATGATGGTGGATTGAAGGAGAGATCTTCATCCAGTGAATCATCTAGGCAGATGGTCTCCGGAGTAGGATTACAGCTAGAACTGGCCAGGGCAGTGACAGGTGTGCTGGTACTTGAAGCAGGAACACAAGCTGAAGTAAAAGGGGTACAGACTCTTTGTTCCTTCTTTGGACTAGAATCCTAGTGTGAAGAAATAATGAAAATTTAAATATTATTCTGCAAGTAAGAAGGAAGAAATTTCAAAGAATGCTTGTGTCTTGCCTGTTTGTAATCATGCATGGTTCCATTACTGTAGTTTATTTGATACCAGATTGCAAAAACAAGTATACTTGCTTATCAGTTTTAATTTTTTAAGCCCTGCAGGGTGTAGTTATTTAAAAGAAAACCTAAATCTACTACTGAATCTGTTAAAAAGAGAGATTACTCCCATATGAGCCCACTAAGCCCTGCTGCAGGTGCTCTGTTCTAATTACCTTCCGTCCAAGAAATAAATTAGTTTAGGACATGCTGTGATGTTTCTCACTGTTGGAACTCAGTCCACGAGAAAGCATGCATGAACCATAAATTGTGTTATTTTAAAAATATAATTAATTCCGTTTTTTACTTGATCAGGTTGGGTTAAATGGCTTTATTTTAAATGTTACTAGTATATATTGTGGTCCATTTTCCATTGTAATTTAACTGTTTTTATACTGTTCTCTATCTTGAGTTTCTATTACAAAGTATGGCAGGGTATAAAATTGAGACTCAAGAAAAAATGTGATAATAGTAGACATATGGGGATAGCTCAGTTGGTAGAGCATGAGACTCAATATGGGTCTGCTCCATATCTTAAGTGAACATGGGGCTGTGATTTTAAATATATTTGGGCTTGAGGGATGACTAAAGGTTCCCACTATTCTTATTTCCACAATCAATTTTCTGATATCTCTTTTCCACCGACCAGGAATGGACATCAAAAGGAAGTCTGACATTGAAGATAGTGTCTGTGGAAGGCGTTGCAGGGGAAAAACAGTTATGGGGACATAGCTTAGTATCCCGTGTGTGCTAAACACTTTATCTTTGGTATCACTGGGGTAGGCCCACCTTAAAAATACTGTGTAGATCTGTCTCCCATCACATGACTTTGAGCGCTAGACAACAAATCCGTTTTAAAGGTCATACCAATTAATAGTTAATAAAAGACTTTGTAACACTAATTTCTAGAATGCTCACAATACAACATGATGCAATCTCTTTTTTATTGCAGAAGCCAATATTCTTAACTGAAACAATTAACATTAAGATGCATGAACCATAGTGTGAAACCAAAAACTAATATTGCTTAAATATATTTCCTCCCCTAATTTTGTCTCAGCTTCTGGGCTGCAACGAAAACACTATATTATATTATTCAGCTTTGCATCAGTAAACATATCAAGAGGAGCCTCAGATGCAAATTTTCAAGTGCAAGTACATTGAATCTTCCAGATATCACACAAATTCTACAAGCTCTGAAAGGAATTATATACCTTAAAATTATTACCCATGGAGCAATCAACTCTGCAGCAAGCTTTTCATGAAGACCACACTGCTCAGCAATTTTTTCATTTGCTGACAAAAATGGGATCTGGGTAGCGCTGGGCTATTTTTCAGTCTAATGCATCTCAGAAGATTCAGTTGGTAGCTGTGCTGATCCGATGCAGTTGAAATAAATAAAAAAATTGTCCAGTAGCATCTTAGAGACCAACTAAGTTTGTTCTGGGTATAAGCTTTCATGCGCATGCACACTTCTTCAGATACCATGTGTGCATGAACACAAAAGCTTATATACCCAGAACAAACTTAGTTGGTCTCTAAGGTGCTACTGGACAATTTTTAATATTTTTTTTTTATATATCTCAGAAGATTGGTGTAAAGGTAGCACTCCATGTATATTGCCTTGAGATCCTTGATGAAAGCATGCAATACAAAGGTGATAAATAAAAAGCCAGATTGGTGTATTAATTGCTAAAGTTTCAGATCTGTGAAACTTTACATCTTGCCAAATTGTTATTACTATTTATTTCTTCATTTTGACTTATTACTTACCTTTGCTTTGGGTTTAGGTGCCAGAATCACTTTCTTCTTTGCCCTAGTGAGCACAAATTTATAGTTAGAGGGCAATCTATGATTTTTAACTAGAAGTGTCAGAGCCCTATGAAAGGCCTTAAATCTGCTGGCCATAAACACAAGGCTGGCTAGGTATGGGCAGACATGTTCAAAAAGAAAAAAGTGGAAACACAATTTAATTGAAACCTAGGGGAGATTTTGCAAATATGCATGCACCCAGGATTTTGACTAGAATTTGCTTCTGAGAAGGTGGTTCCACAAAATCCATTTGTTGATCTTTAAACTCACTAACTTACTGAACTTTGAGGTTCAGGTTGTGTGGACACCATTAGAGAAAGAAACAGAAAATAGTCTCATATCCACATGAAGCACAACTACGCCAAGTCTAAATTTTGGTCCTCCTCTTGAGTTCATTTAACAACTGTATTCTGAATACAAGCTGACCCCCTACTGGAGTACTGAGTCTTCATAATGAAAATGGTGAAAATTTGTAAATGTGCATATGCTAGCACTCTGTCCTGGATCTGAGGCCTGAGCCAAATCAGACATATTGAGAGGGCCTCAGACTAGTCAGGTACATAGAGTCACAGGTTGCTGTGAGTTGTATTGGACTGGCCCAGAGATCCATGACTGTCAGGGGGCAGGGTATCAGGCAGCAGGGAGGAACAAGCAGGGCAGAAAAACCATACAAGGAGGCAAAGACCTCTCTGATAAGTGGCTGCGTCTTCCTAGGGGAAGGTAGGCCTGATGCTGCAGCTCTCCTTCTTGCCTGACAACCTGCAGGATCAATGCCTCCACTGAACTTCACAGGCAGGAAAGCCATTTACAAAGCAGTCCCACACAGGATTGGTCCTGTTAGCTAGGGATCATGGGAGTTGTAGGCCAAAACATCTGGAGGGCCGCAAGTTGGGGTGCCTGATCTAGATCAATAATTTCAAACATCATCTTTCTCACAAATGCCTCCTTCCACTTTCAACATTTCATCACAATAATATTCAGTTAATTCTATTCTGTGATGTCAATCTGGTAAATGTATGACTTGTAGATTAAAATCTAGAATTATACAGGCAACATTTGACTAGTTCCAGAGGGATTTCCCCTTGGCATACTGAAGCACACTATCATACAATGTATTTCACCAGTAATTTGAACTACACAAAATACACTGGTTCAAACTTTATTCTAACAAGCCTCCCATCCCCGGGCCTCAGACAAGCACTTTATGGGTCTGCAAACAATAGTATGGAAAGCTAAATAAATGAAAATAGAAGAGCTTATATAAATATGTGCTTATGTTACACTCACGGAGCAGATGTAAGATGATTATGAACACTTCGACTCTCTTTAAAGAGCATCCTAGAAAAAGAGAGGGAGAGCAAAGAATTCCATATTATCAAATATCAACAATTTCTCCAGAATTAAATGATTCACCATATGCCATGCTATGAACTTACCAGTTTATTTGTACAGTTATTTGACGCAAGATGATGTAATCGGGTTAAAATATGCACATTAGTTTTCAATAGAGATAATAGCTACACTAGAAGAATACTGCTTACCAAATGTTGTTGTCTTCAGTAAGATTGATGAAATATTATTAATATGTTTCGATCAAACATGGTTTGTTAATCACTTCCTGACATTCAAATGTCTACACAGCTCCCTCAGGTGAGATATAAGTGAAGAGATGCAAGGACAAAAATAACTCTCTAAATCTACTGCAGGCGTTCCCAACCTTTTTTGTCCTGGGGACATGTTTGGCAATCTGAGAAACTGCTGTGGGTACCACCACAGAATGACTGCTGTTGGGGATTGCCAATAACTTGCTCTAGAAACAGAGTACAGTGGTACCTCAGTTTACGAACTTAATCCATTCCAGAAGTCCGTTCTTAAACCGAAACTGTTCTTAAACCGAGGCGTGCTTTCCCTAATGAGGCCTCCCGCTGCCGGTGCCCTTCCACCGTTCAGCTTCCGTTCTTAGACCGAGATAAAGTTTGCAAACTGGGACACTACTTCCAGTTTTGCAGAGTTCGTAAACCGAATAGTTCGTAAACAGGGCTGTTCTT
This sequence comes from Podarcis melisellensis, assembly GCF_964234715.1. Taxonomy (NCBI): domain Eukaryota; kingdom Metazoa; phylum Chordata; class Lepidosauria; order Squamata; family Lacertidae; genus Podarcis; species Podarcis melisellensis. Next base: position 44,454,217 of record NC_138542.1, on the reverse strand, counting down.
AACCCGAGGTACCACTGTACAACCTCTTCATACAAGACAAAACACCAATCATCCCCAAACTAATGCTAATCCTCCCCTCCCCAAAAAGACTCAAGACAAAAATGTGTGCCCTTAACAGACACATCTTAACCTCTCAAAAAGGAAAGAGATATGCAGACCCCCAACCCCCCCCAAGTAAGGAAGGCACATATTCCCCAAAAAAATACAATACAAATCAGACAACACACACAAACCCTCCACCACTACCTGTGAACAAAAGGTAACCCTCCTCCCTCCACAAAAGAAACAAGCTAAAAAAACCTCTTCCCCAAAGAGATAGAACTTACTTCCTACTACCTCTGTCCCCCATGCTTACAATGCAGGGTGTTTTTCAAAAAGTTTTAGAATGGACTGGAAAGAAAACCCCCCGTCTTTGGCTCGACACCCTCTTCCTTTCTTATAAAGTCTGTATGGGGTTCTGAGGAAAGGGAAAAGGGCAAGGCAATTGAAGGACTGCACTTTACTTCCCAGCCAGCCCAGCTGCACAAAGTAAAAAAGCAAAAAGCAAAAACAACAACAACAAAACCCCAAAAACCTGGGGGGAGGGGACTTTGGTGGACACTAAAGAGGGTGTCAGAGGGTTATGAGATTCCCATGGGGGTTCCAAATCTATAGTACATCTTGTCACTGCTTCAGATTGAACTAATTTACAATAACAGACTGAGCCACTACAAATTGGCCCAGGTATTAGATATGTAATTTCACTCAAACTGTATAATCCAGAACATGTTTAATCAGAAGAAAGCCTCACTGCAGATTCAGAACCATGATTTCTTGAAATGTTAGGCACCAGCCTTTCATTCTGATGCTCTCTGGTTGTTTCCAGTTACAACTCCCATCCTCTACAATCTTGGCCATCTGGGCTGGTGTTGATGGGAGTTGTAGTTCAAAACATCTGGAGGGGTTTGACCATCCCCTTTTCCACAATCTTGTTACAACTAGAAATCTTCTGGAATTTAGCACAGTACATAGTCATCAGATCTAGAGGTATTTCAGCTCTAAGTTGGGAAATCTTCACCAAATACCTTGCGAAAGATTATTTTATACCCTGGGTGTAAATCTATGGGTGGGGTCCTTCCAAAATCACCCAGTACCTAGTCCAATTTAGGCAAATGTTACTCAAGCACCTAACTACATAGGGCAGCAGAGCTTGCTAACTTCACCGGCATTTAGAATAAGAATTCTTTAGCATTAACAGAGAAAACATGAATAGGAATTCAGAATTTTTGGTCAGTCTGAGGGCCAGGGCTTAGTAACATTTACAGATTTTGAACCAGACAAGGGGAAGTGAGATTTGAACCTGTTCTTTCCAGGTGAGTTGTTAGGTATTAAAAGAATAGCTGTCAGTGAAGGTAAGAAAGTTCCTTTAAAAGGTCATCACGTTTATCATCACTCAGTCACCTAACCAGGCATATTGCATCTGAAGAGAACTACTATGCTCAACAATGACCATATATTAAGCCAAAATATGCACAATCCCCTTCAGTCAAACTATGAAGCCTCTAATTAGTTACACCTTCCCAGTATGAAACTACAGTAGAGTCCTTCTGGTTTAATTACAGCTCACACAAAGGGGCAACATGCTTAATAAACTGAGATTAAGGAGATAGCTCAACTGGTAAAGCATGAGACTCTTAATCTCAGAGCTGTGGGTTCAGGCCTCATGCTGGGCAAGAGATTCCTGCAAATCCAGGTTTGTTTGGCCTAGATGACCTACAGGGTCCCTTCCAATTCTATGATTATTAGCTCTATGATCATCCAAGCAGGTCAAAGTGTGCAAAGTCTCCACTGACATATGACTTTTTCCTGGAATGTGAGTTTGTTAGCAGACATTCATGGTAATCTTGAAATTGGTTTATCAGTATGTATCAAAAAGAGGGGTTCTTCATGAGAATGGCGCCCCAAGGAAATTCACATACTAATGTAGCATACACAAAAAAAACTATCAAAATTGAGCAGATCTAGTAGCCATTAAAATGAAAAAAAAGATGAGGGCTCTGGGAGGCTTGGTATGGTCATAATCACTTTCAGAGTTAACACTAAATAAATAAATTATGGTAAATGAGCCACCATAGCAGCTAGAGGGCTATGAAAATTTGTATCCTGTGCTTTTAAGACTCATCTACCCATGTACTATCTGAAATAAAAGGAATGCATCGGTTGGGGGTTTTTTTTTAGCTCTCCTACCACACTGCTTGGCAAACAGAATGTGATCAGAATTGCTGGCTTTGCACATATATTTATCTAACACTATAGACATCAAACATGATTTGTTATCAATTTTTATTGATAGATATAGATCTGGCCTGTGTAGCCAAAAAGGTTCTACACCCATGCTTTAAATAAGGAAACACATTGTAAGAGCAATTGACACACCTTGTGAACCCCTCACAATATCATTTGTCAGCACAATATTCATTCATTCATTCATTCATTCATTCATTCATTCATTTGCTTTACTGACCTTTATTCTCAAGCTTTTCAGTTGGAAATTTTCCAGTTACAGAAACTGTATTAGATCATGTTAGGATATTCTCATATGCAGGCTGCTAATTATCTCTCCTCAAGCTTTTCACATCCTTTCTTACCTAAGCTGATGCCCTGCAGCTTGCCTTTGTCTTGTCTATCTTAGATTGCAAATTCTTCAAAGCAGGAAACAAGTCTCACTGTTCATAAAGAGCCAGGCATAATTACAGCACTAAATACTCATTAATACATTGTAATAATTGTGCCATTGTGACAACCCGCTATTAAAGGTCATATCTGACCAGCAGCCAATTAATGGGCTTCAATAATTATTTGTAGTAACAATGCTGCTTATTTCAAGCTGACTTTACTGAAAGCTACAACTAGTATCCTAAATTTAGTGCTCCCATTGGACTGTCAGAGCACGCACAATTGGAATCAGTTTAAGGTGAGGTTTAAAAGACTGAATTAATTTACTTCAGTGTACACATATGCATTGGACATCCTGGGATAGGCTACACCATAAAATAATGCAAGGTAGAAAGTGGCATAAACACATCAGTTAATCAGGGATTATTCTAAGCTAAAAACATGGCCCATGTGGTCCAGCACCCTGTTCTCACAGTGGCCAAAGAGATGCCCATGGTAAGCTACAATAAGAGTGGTAATAAACCACTTTAAACACGTTGCTTCTCTTAAGTCAGTGCATGTATGTGCCTGTATAGCAAAATCATATTTCAAATTTCTTTTCAGTTGTACACTACCGCCAATTGTTTTTTTACAACTATAATAACTGGCAGAAATGCTTACCATTGTGTATTTGGGTTACCATTATGTATTTGTGTTAGACTATTACTTTGGCCACCTCATGAGAAGAAACGACCCTGATGTTGGGAAAGATTGAGGGCACAAGGAGAAGGGGACAACAGAGGATGAGATGGTTGGACAGTGTTCTCGAAGCTACAAACATGAGTTTGACCAAACTGTGGGAGGCAGTGGAAGACAGGAGTGCCTGGCGTGCTCTGGTCCATGGGGTCACGAAGAGTTGGACACAACTAAACGACTAAACAACAAAATTGTTCCAAATGGCTGCTTCTGGTTTCATCTTTATCATTTTCTACTTTTAAATAACTTATTTCAACATTTTTGAAGGGTAAAAACTGTTTTTAGCATGATTATTGTCAAGCTCACACTTATTTACTTTTGTTCTTTAGCAGTAAGCCATTTCATTATCTCTTCTTTGAATAGTTCTTGGATGTGAACAGTTGAACAGTTGCTGAAACCACCAGAAAATCTCCAATGATTTGCTTCAAATACTCTGATAGATGGGCAGAGCACCATACAGATCCGTTAAAATAGCCACATCTAACCTCCTAATTCAGGTCCAAATCCTTAGACTTATAAAAAAGCCAAATTATAATATAATATAATATAATATAATATAATATAATATAATATAATATAATATAATAATATAAATAACCACTGTGAGTGGAACTACTACTAAACTGCTATATGGTATGCACGTAGGCCCCGTTTACCAAACACACATGTGTTTCCTGGAAATCATTTGTTTGGTGAGCATTCACACAACAAGTCCACAATTTCCATTTATTCTAATCTGTGATTTGCCAGATCCCTGTGTCCCTTCCCTCCATAGCTGCACCCAACCAGCAAAAGAGAGAAGGGAAAAACTGATTTGACCAATCTCTCCTGCACTCTGATCTGTCCACTTTCTTTCTCTCCTTCCTATCTCCATTGTTTCTACCCGAAAATGGCCACCACCAACAAGCAAAACACAAACAAATAAGGAAGTAAGGCAGTGGGCAAACTCAGCAAGTATGGATTATCGCCAACTGGAGATGGAATCAGCTTCTCCTCAGTGCAACATTTTGCTACTTGTTATAGGAAAGAATATCTGTAACCTGACAAGAACTTCAAAGTTTTAGGTATAGAAGACTAAGCAGAACCTTGTTCAAAATCATTTTCTATAGTATTGGCTGATGAAATATGAACATCAAGGAAACGGCCTCATAAACACTATGCATTGATATGCACCCAGTGACACTGCAGAACCTAGTAGATATTAAGAAAATAGAGCTTAGATGGTTCTGTCCTTTCCTATCAGGCTAGTCCCAAGAAGTGATGGTGGGAGATTGTTCAGTTTCACTATGAGACTTCGCTGCAGCATTCCTCTGCATCTTGTTTAACATATACCTGAGGAAGTCTGTGTGGAGATTTGACATAAGGTGTCACTACTATCTTCATATACACTCACTCACTCACTCACTCACTCTCTCGACATATGTTTTCAACTTATTCAGGCCTTACAGTCTTGCCACATTTCAGTAGCTTGGTGTAATCAAGTGTCAAATGAACTAAAGGAAAGCTGTGACTGCATTCAAACAAAACTTTTGGTAACATTTGGGAAAATGTTGACAAACAGCAATAAAATTCACATAATCTTTTTATAAGTTGCTTTGGATATATGTATTTTGCAAAAGGAAGGTATAATATTTTAAATAATTGTTTCATGCTTTCGACTTAGGTTTTCGGGTATTCTTAGACACACTGCCATGCCTTGAATTCTAAGCTACAATGGTGGCTAATGCTACTTTTGCTCAATGAGATAGGCCTAACTAAAACTGCTTCTTCATCCAAGCCATACTAAATTACAGTATATAAAATCAGCCAAGTATACTCTGTTGATTCATTCATCTATGTACCTTGTATGGAAAAGGGCGTGCAGAATGGACGGTGCCTATAACTGAACTTCCCTTCACCTTTGACACTCAAAGCCCTAGACTATTTCAAGACTTCTTCATTGGGGTTGACTTTTTGTAGCTGAAGCTAAGCTTTTAAGGGTGTGATTATTTCAAATATTAAGGATCTTAAGGATGTGGAGCATGAGAAAACTTGATATTGTAGTTTACATGCTTAAATTCTGAATTCCATTTAATAAGTCATTCTTCAAATCTAATCAGGTACCATACCTAGCTTGCATCCAGCCTTTCGGCCAAAGTGGCTTCACCTCAGTCTCCATAAAGGCCTTGAGGTAATCTTCTGCAGATTGGCTTTTATTTGGCTCTAGCTCATAACATCCCAGTTTTATCTTGATAAGGTTACACAGCAATGACCTGTTGAAAGAAATCCGACAGCCTCAAGCACAACTGCTTTACCATTAGCATGTCAAAACTAATCTGTGTACACCTATCCTAGAACCTCACAAACCTCCTCCCCACCAACAGGATTTACTAGACTTGTAGCTCCACTCATCCTGCCTTTTCGGCAAGCTACACTGTGCATTCTATTCTACACTATATAACAGTTTACTTTCTTTTTGTTACAGCTATATCCTTGTTTCCATAACTCACAATTCACACAACCCAGGTTATCAAAGAACTCTGCAGTCAGTTGTTCCAAATGCTACACTATCCACACTTAATATACTTAATATAAATATATTAAGCAAAACTGCTTTTGGATTACCCTTGCCATGGAATCAGATTTAAGAAATGTTGTTAAGCAAACTGAGAGAACACATAAAACACAAAGGCATGGAATATGAGGGAGGAGGGGGAGGGAGGAATGGAAGTGACAACTGGTTTTGGGGTAGAAATTGGTACCAAGACAGATCTGGTCACCCTAACAGATGATCTCCGTAGACAGCTGGATCGAGGCGGGTCAGGACTGCTGATTCTTTTAGATTTGTCAGCAGCCTTCGACATGGTCAGTCATGAACTTTTGGACCACCGCCTTGCCATACAATATAATTAATTTTAATCTCATTAGCCTTCTAAATGTTATACCCTTGTGCATTATACTAGCCACAAATCAGTTTAAATTTGTGACAACTATACTTGTGCATTTATTGGGATGGGGGGAGACTTAGAAACAGAAATTGCTAGTACTCCTTTTTCTGGCAGTCAGGGTGTGCAGTAGGTCAAGTTAGATTGTGATGTGACAATTACGATGCAATGACTAAAAAGGACATTGCAGTGGACAAGCAAGCAACATGATACCATACCTCACTGTCTCATCCCAGCGGAATTTCTTTCTTGGACCTGCAACCCTTTTTCCTGGCTTCTCATCCTCCTCCTCCTCAGAAGCATTCTTGTCTCGCTCATCTTCTGCTTGCATTCTAGAACAAGAGAGCAATTATGTTTCCGGCAACGATATACCTTTGGACTTATTTCTGCAACATTATTTTTCAGAAAAATACTATGCTATTATCGGATATTTGAATGGCCATCTGTACAGTCCCATGTATGGGTCCTCTCCCTGTGCAAAGCAAGCCTAATGAACACCCTAGAGCTCTAGCCATTTAAAAGGAAAATTAATTATATTTGCATGCTTTGGGCGGCAAGGTGAGCACCTTCCCCCTGAGTTGTTTCGCAAACACTGTGAAAATTACCAATTGAAAGGTGTGAGTGTCACATGCAGCAAGCAAAAGTTTTTGTGTGCAACTGTACAATTGATCATATGAAGAGCAATAGTTGCAGACAAGCTATGGTCTTGGGGCAGTCCCAGATAGGGGTGACTGGCTAACTAACACACCCTAGGGATGGATGATGTGTCCTCAAGCAAATAAGACTACAAGATTGCTCAGCCAAAAGCTGTATCTTCCCAGTGCACACACATTCAGAGCATGATGTTTTAAACACAGAAGGCATCAACCATAAAAATGAAGGCGTCAACCATGATAGCAAAAAAAACAAAAATAAAATCCTCTTGACAACACATTGAAGGTGACAATGCTTCTAGTGCAATGGCTCTCAACACCAGCCATAAAGGGTATATTTACTAGCTTGTAGTAGTGGAACCACGGAAATAGTTGGTTTAAAATAGTGGCTAGCAGTCATTTCCTCTCACAAGGAGGCCCTAACTAGGATACAGCATCCTTGTTTAGTGAACTTCAGGGAATGCAGGCAAAAGTGCCTTTCTAAGGTCATGACCAACTGCGGTAAGTATTTTCCGTAGGAGTACTACAGGCATGCAAGAAATGCAGGAAGAAAAACGCATAAGCAACCATAAAGTGAGACAATAAAAGAAACAAAAAAATAGGGAACTCAGTTCTGTCATGGAGAAACTTTCCTTAGCTGCTACAAACTCAATCAGGAGAGCTGAGTGGGAAAGCATTTGTTCTAAATCTGAAAACGTGTAGATCTACAAAATCTCCTTTAAGAGCAGGGGATATATGCACCAACTCCCTTATAACAGCTCTAGAAAGTTCCCAAAGTTTATGCTTTGCACAGGTGAGGAATCCATATGTGGGACTATACAGAGAACATAAGGAGCTTCAGCTTCTAATTATACATACAATTGTGTGACTATCATCCTCCCTGCAACACAATAACACTAGTTTCAAGTTCATTACATTATTGCAAATTCTTCCTACATTATTATTGGGAGTGTAACAGATTCCCAAGGGCACCTGTTGTATTTTAGATGAGATATACAGTAGCTATAGTTTTGCTGTTTGCTTTATATTCTATTATTTTTTTTGTAAACAGTTTGGGTAGTAAGTGATATATAAATATAAGAAATAACATAAATAAGCAAGTACTTACCTTGGCTACTCCATACCAATACATTTTCCCATAGTAAAGAATGTGGCCCAGGAGATTGCTAGTGCTCCCCGTGGCTTTACTGCCATGGCTAGCGATTCTTTTTAAAAAAAGAATTAAAAGTTATTTTGAGAACTGAATATAAAAGAGAATTTCTAGCTGCAGCAACAAAGCTGCAGCAGCACTAGCAACCTCCTAGGCCACCATCTCCAGAACACCTTGCTCTGCAGGAGCCCTGGCCCTTCCTCAGACCACGAAAGAGGAGAGGGAGACCTGGAGGCAGTGACACAACCAGTGCTGCTGCTGCATTAGGAGCAACAAAGCAAATGACAAGGAAGGGAGGAAAAGGAGTAAACACTTAGGTGGTGTAGTATCTTGCACTGGTCCTGTTAGGAGATGGCATAATTCAAAAGAGCAACCACAAAACAGATACAGAAGGCCACAAGTACACCCCTCCAACTAAAGTGCTAGCATTTGCATAACCCTACTTTCCTCCATAAATCCTCCATATAAACCAAGTGAGATATATCTGGGTAATGTACATACTTGGCATTCTTGGCCTGACTGTGTGCATGGCAGTCTTCCTGATATTTGTATAGTTGTTCAGGCATGACACAGCTGACAGCCAATTTCAATTTTTGCAATGGTTCCTTCAGACGGTCATCCTGAGAAAACACAATAATTAGTGATGCAAGCAGTCTTGCCAACTGATTTATGTATTGCTTCTCAGAGACTGCACAGTTCCCCTTCATCCTAAACACCTCAAACATTTTTCAGCTTCTGAAACAACTTGGATGGGGGGGGGGGAGCTACTGGAAGCCTTTAATTCTGCTTTCATCAAGAATGAAGTTAGCCTATCATATTAGCAATAAGAGCTTGCGTTTAATCTTTTAATATGATAAAAATGATAAAGAACCAAAAAATAAGGTTCATGGTTTCTCTCCAAACAAAACAGAAGTAGTAAATCAAGGTTTGTTCTTGGCTTTGAGCTTGTGCTTCATTTGGAGAGAAAACTATAAGCCCAAGTTCACACATCAAATGACAAGACAATGTCTTGCTTCACAGCACAGCCAGGAGTCAGACAGGAGCAGAGTGCTCTTACTAATTAAATCATGATTTAAAATTAACTCTATTTGACATTACATATATACCACATCAGTGGCTTAATTCTACCGAGAACCCAGTCTAGTCCATCTTCTACAGCCCATGCTAAAATATACAACTGCTGCAGGTATGCTTACCTGGACATTGAGGTGCAGTTTCTTCAAACGCTTTATCAGTGTGTCCTTACTGCATGGCACAAAAGCCTCGAGGTGAGAGTATACTCCATTGCGGATGGTAGGACTCAATTCCTGTAACTGCAACTCAATACTGGCAAATAAAACAAAGTCACAATTAATGAGAAAAAATTGACCACTGCTTCTACTCACTGTTCCTTAAACGGGCATTTATGTTATACAGACAGAGAAACTGCAATACTAGAATTGTTTCCCCCTGCATGCATGAATATAACTGTATCATGAGATAGAATTGGCTATACTTATCTTTCAGGCTCTGACAGGGTAGCCAGAACAGAAGTATAGCCCTTAGAATAGGTATAGATGTGGATTACACAAACAGCTGTGTGCTCTGCATTAGATTGCCCTAGCTACAGGAAACAATTAATACCCATTGTTTCATACATAATGTAGTATATCTCCCACCACATTCAATGTCCCTCCCTTCCCTCCGAGATGAAAATTTAGACTAAACTCTTGGGGAGCAGCAATCTCTTCATTAAGCACCATGTGATGAATGCTGCATCATATGTAAAAATATAGAAGAAGAGTTTGGATTTGATATCCTGCTTTATCACTACCCTAAGGAGTCTCAAAGCGGCTAACATTCTACTTTCCCTTCCTCCCCCACAACAAACACTCTGTGAGGCGAGTAGGGCTGAGAGACTTCAAAGAAGTATGACTTGCCCAAGGTCACCCAGCAGCTGCATGTGGAGGAGCGGAGACACGAACCCGGTTCACCAGATTATGAGACTTACTGCTCTTAACCACTACACCACACTGGCTCTCTATAGCTATCAAATAAACATCTTACGTAGATTAATTCAGAAGTATCAGCTGCCACACTATGATTATGTAAGTTTCCAGACTTGTACAATACAAATTCAGAAGAATTTAAATATACAGTAGTTTTCCCTTGTAAATCAAAAGATCGTCAGCAAATGAACAATACTAATTAAATTTCTACTATGGGTAACTTAAAGCTTTTCTGTCCTGGACATTGTCATCTGCTCTGCTCCTGGATCTGATCTGTTGGGCTGGCAGGCAGATAAAAGTGCTTACTCGGAGAGACTGCTCTTAATCAAGGGCAACAAGTGCAAGCCAGCCAGAATCACCACTGACATGGGTAAGGAGCTATAATTCTTCTAGACCAGTGTTTCCCAACCTTGTGCCTCCAGATGTTTTTGGCCTACAACTCCCATCATCCCTGACTAGCAAGACCAGTGGCAAGGGATGATGGGAATTGTAGGCCAAAAACAGCTGGAGGCACAAGGTTGGGAAACACTGTTCTAGACAGCCAGAACCTGCGCAGACAGACTTGTATAACTGTGTTCAAGAACTGCAACTTTAAGAACATGTGCATACTTTCCCCTCTTCCCTCTCATTCATTTTTCCTTGTATGCCTGGTAGTTTTAGACTGCGAACCTGAAAGCAGAGACCATCTTAGTACTGATTTCTGTAAGCCGCTCTTGAGAGCCACTTGGACTAAAGGGTAGGGTATAAACATCTTAAAATAAAAACAATGAATAAATAAAGTCTGTCTACTTCATGGCCTAGAAATTGATCAGGACAACCATTCTGTTGCATAAGCACAACATTTTCCTAAAAACCAAGGGAACACTTACTCAAGCAAGATATTATTCATGTCCTGTGTGAAGAATTTTTTCCTGCCTTCTTTATCAAAGAGGTTGGCAGCCTAGAAACAGCAATAAAAACACAGGTACTTTGAGTACACTTAATGTCAAAAATCTTCAGAGTTTTATGATCATATATATATATATATATATATATATATATATATATATATATGTGAAGGTAAATCACCCCTGGACAGTTAAGTCCAATCAAAGGTGACTATGGGGTGCTATGCTCATCTCGCTTTTCAGGTTGAGGGAGCAGATGTTTGTCCACAGACAGCTTTCCAGGTTATGGGGCCAGCAGGACTAAACCACTTCTGGCACAGCGGAACACTGTGATGGAAGCCACAGCATGCACTGAAACACTGTTTACCTTCCCTCTGCAGTGGTACCTACTTGCACTGGCCTGCTTTCAAACTACTAGATTGGCAGAAGGTGGGACAGAGCAACAGGAGCTCACCCCATCAAGTGGATTTGAACTGCCAACCTTCTGATCAGCAAGCCCAAGAGGCTCAGTGCCTTAGATTTAGACCACAGTGCCACCCGCATCCATCACACCCACACACACAGTTACCCTCTGCTGACTAATCATAAGATGTAACCACCAACGATGTGACAGAGAAGTTGATCCTGCAAAACCTGGCCTTAGCTCCCTTTGCAGCCATTTCTGTTACAACCATATCCTAGATCAGTTAGTAATGAATTATGAAGAGCCTATTTTGATAGTTTTTTTCCAAGGATGTATGCATTATCAAATTATTTTGAATAGTTTTTTTTAGGAGATGGTGTGGATAATGTATTGCTGATGTGTGTGTGCTTGTGTTTATATGTATTGTAGTTTTACATGCTGTGTTGTGCATCAAAAAGTATACAAATCAAGTGACTGACCTGCCATTTACAGTCTCTTGTAAGAAACAACAAATAGCATCAGAGAAGTAATTGCAGCATTTGCAAGTTTACTACAAACTGTTAATGACACATAACTAGAGGGGAATAAGTCTATCACTCACCCAGTGACACTAAGTTGTTTCCAATGGTGTAAGTCAGCTGATGGAAAATTTCCACCATCAGAGCAGAGAGAGAACAACTTCAGGTGATTCCCCCTCATCCCTACAGCCCCCGCTCTAAATCTGCTCCAAAGGGTAATGGAAGCCCACACAAATAGGTGCAAGGGGGAGGGGGAATAGCTGAAAATTGCTTCCTTCCCCATTTCAGTGACAGAAGCCTTACTGTTAGGAACATAGGAAACAAGATTATACCAAGTGAAACCATTACTAGCTCAGTTCTGACAACACTGTCTAGCTCTCCAGGGAAGAGGTCTCGCTGCACTAGCTTGAGATGGGATTGAACCTGGGAGCTTTTGCAAAGCAGAGGTTCTACCATCAAGCTATGACCCTTTCCCATTAGCTCAGCCACACCACCAGATTCAAACCAATGTTTCTAATGTTACTCTTAATACTACAAATATTGCCAGCCTTAATGTTAAGCAATTTGGGTTGTAACAACTCTCTGCAAAATTCAGCACCAAGAAAGCCACACTTACAGTTCTGAGGTCTTCAATGCGCTTCTCTAGGTGTGCTGGAAGACCTTCTGGGAGGGCAGGCACCTGTTTCAGTGTCAAGACCTCAGAGGTATGGGAGGGCTGAGTGACATTTCCATTCTCCTCCGATGGCTCAGATACTGGGCTACCATTGGAAGTGCCATCAAGTAACCTATCCAAGTCAATGTCTCCCAGCATCTCCACGGCAATTTCGGCTTCCTGTAGGAGCTCACGCTCACTTGTGCTGCTAAAAATGGAAAGGACTGGATCTGTGATGATGAGGTTCAAGTCAGATACATCATTTCCACCAGTGGCAGGAGCAGCAGGAACTTTGTTAGGTGTAGAGGTGGTTACTGACACTGTGGGGTTCAAGTTAACTTCTTTCTTCTTAAAGGCTTCCTTCTCCTTCTGAAACTTGCGCAGCATTGCAGCAACTGAAAGAGAGTCCTTGTACAGCTTTTTCTTTTTCTTTTCAGATTTGTGTGAATTTAAGGCCATTACCCTGAAAAACAAAACCACACACACACACACACACACACACACACACACACACAGAGTATATAAGCAGTTGGGAAGAATTAAGTTCACTCAACTTAATTCCCGTTTAGTAAATAATCTGGAGTCTAGTTTTAGTTAACATCTCTGTATTCTGCAATGTATGAGTAACATAACATACACTGAACTAGTAAATTTTCTAACATGAGCAGTTTAGAGTTTTGTGATCTCATATTAGTTGTGACTAATGTGCTCCGGAGGGAAAAATACTGAAGAACTCTTGAATGTGGAAAGTTGAAATTTAATTATGCAATTTTTCCTTTGGTATCTTATGATCTATTGAAATTTAGCAGTATCATATTTATATGAACTTTGGGAAAGCACTCTTTTAGAAGCGGGGTGTAAGGGGTGTTAGGGGATGGGTAGTACCTCTGGTGGCAAACACATTGTGCTCCTTCTGGGGCAGTTTGTCCACCTTTGATCCCTACCCTGCACTCAGCTCTCACCTATGGCTCCCAGAAGCTATCAGCACGCAACAGTGGTCGCACCCTGAGAACAGCTTAAGTGGCTGAGTAAACTAGGTGAGGGTAGCCAATGGGTCTCAAACACTCAGTGAGTTAGGGACTTCCTTGCATGTGAAGACAGGCTCTGGAAGATTGAGTGGATGAGGCCAAAAGAGGGTCCAACAGTCAAGAAGGTGATTTCTGCACACGGTGCAGATGGAAGTAAGGGGCAGATGGGGCTCGTCAACATTGGAAGGAAGTAGAGTTAGAAACTGAGATAGAAAAGCTAGGAGCTAAATGGCACCTTAAACCTAGGTTATGGGCACAACTACTGAACGTCCAGGCAAGCTTTTTTATGACAAGAATACAAAGCTGAAAATGAATGAACTGCAGCTAAAATATTATGTTCATTTTTCACATGGTCTAGTCCTTCCCCTGCCCACCCCCCTAATATTCTTAAGAGGGTCTCTCCTCCAGTCTTCAGATAGAAGCTGAAAGTGGGGAAGCAGAAAAAGCTCCACATTTCCTTCCACTCCACAGTTTTAATCTGAAATCTTAGGTGCAGTACTGTGCCCAGAGCTCATAAACTGATGACACTAATAAAATTCCCTATCCCAAAATGCACCTAGAACAATGGGAATTTCGAACACTGGAAGGAAGCCCATCTAGGAGAAGCAAAACTCTAGTCTTAAACCACATTGCCTTATGGGATATCTTCAGCAGAAGAAAATGCTAAGGAATAAACCCTACACAAAGCTAGAGTGGAGTCCCTAAGATGGTGGGAAGGCGCCTTGTATGCCTTCTGGCAATTCCTGCAGCCAGGCTGCTGCCAAATGTATTGCTCTGACTTCATTTGGACCACATCAACACAGCCAAGAGGGGAGTCTTGTCATCTAGGCAGCCCAGGACCTCTGTACACACTGCCCAGGCTTGCACCCTGGGAAGGTCACTTCAGTGTTGCTAATGCAGTGGTTAGACTTCACCCCTGGAGGTGCACTCCACTGTCCCTCGACAGACAGATGCCAAAAAGAAGCTCTAGCCATTCTACTGCTAGGTTTGTGCAGGAAACCAAAGGGGGGTGGAACACCACAAAATCCCACCCTTTGTCCTATTCATGACTATGTCACAACTTGATATTAATTTATTTAAATAAACAGCAGCTTACAATAAAAACTAAGGAGTAATTTAACATTTGCTCTTGGTGCCTCCTCAAGAGGGTGACAACAAGAGAACAGGCCTTCTCTGCAGTGGCTCCCCATCTGTGGAATGCTCTCCCTAGGGAAGTTTGCCTGGCGCCTTCATTATACACCTTTAGGTGCCAGGCAAAATTGTTCCTTTTTAACCAGGCTTTGGGTTGATTTGATTGACATCCTATGCCCTTTTAAAATGTGTGTGTTGGGTTGCTGCTGTTTTTATTTTGATTATGTATTTTGTGGTTTTATATTCTGATTTTATTCCGTGAGCTGCCCTGAGACCTGCAGGTACAGGGGGGCATATACTGTAAATTCAATAAATAATAAAAAATAAATTCACTAAACCAGGATACACTCTCATAGAAATTAGTGTAATATGCACCCCAACTGCCGAGAAACTTTCATCTTCCGAGGTTTTTTCTCCTTCTCTGCCTCATCCTCTTTCCGTTTGCGCTTCTTCATGCCATGGTCCTCGCCATCTTTCAGTTTAACTACCTAAACGCGGGGGGGGGGGGGGAGAGCAGCACACCATTACTTCAATCATGAAATAGCATTCTATTATGGAATTAAGATTGTAAGTGTTTCATTATGGGATCAGAACAAGATCCATGTAATCTTTCCAACAGTCAAATGCTTCTGGAACCTTACAAGCATGGTAAGATGACAGCTACCTCCAATTTGTCCGTCCATCATTATTCTTCACTTTACAGTGGTGCCTCGCAAGACAAAAAGAATCCGTTCCGCAATTCTCTTCGTCTAGCGGTTTTTCGTCTAGCGAAGCAAGCCCATTGACAGCTTAGCGGATTAGCGCTACAGCGGTCTAGCGGCTTCTAGCGATCAGCTGTTAAGCGGCTTATCAGCGGATCAGCTGTTAAGCGGCTTAGGAAAAGGGGGGGAGCGGAAAAAACCGCGGGGACTCGCAAGATTTTTTTGTCTTGCGAAGCAACCCCATAGGGAAATTCGTTTTGCGAAGTGCCTCCAAAACGGAAAACCCTTTCGCCTGGCGGGTTTTCCGTCTTGCGAGGCGTTCGTCTTGAGGGGCACCACTGTACAAGCAATCACTTGTCATAATACCACACCCATGATCAGCATTTCTGGAGGGGGCTAGGATTAGACAGAACGTTCTTCCACTAGCAAATAAGTATGTGATGCTGCTGCCAGAGGCCCCAGAAGCACCCGCAAAAGCTTGTGCAGCAGAGGAACTATCACCTACAGTGTTGCTGCCAGCAGTAGCCAGCCGAAGACCCTGAAACAGGGTGTTAATGGGGCAGAGTGGGTTGTCTATGGATCTGTTGCATTTTAAACAGGTCCATTTCTCAGAGAGAAATCCTCTCTGGGCCTCTGTACTGCATGAACCTGCAACCCCTCACAACTGCCTGCCTTAGTTGTCCTGAGCTGACAAGACTGCAGATACAGTGAAGAATCCACCACTTCATGCTTCCCTGACCCCTCCTAGGATTGCAAAGCTCCAGGGTAATCCTATATATGTCTACACAAAAGTAATACAGAGTTTTCGTGGGACTCTGTGTATATAGGACTGCAGTCAAAGTTACGCATGGGTGGGTTACAGAGATTGCATTACAGCAGCACTGCAGCACCTGCACCAACTCACTATTCTTTTCTAGGCACAATTCAAGGTGCTGATTTTGATCTTTTCATAACCATTAAAATCAAATGGGGAGAGGCTACAATTCAGCTTTGCTTGCAGAAGATCTCAGGCTCAATCCCTAGCATTTCTGGATGGTAGGACTTCAGGAAGCAACTGTGAAACACTCTTCTTACTAAGAGTAGACAGTTTTGAGCTAGATGGATTAATGATCTGACTCAGTAAATTCAGCTTCACACATTTATTAAGCATCTTCTTAGAATCTTCAAAAGCAAGGGGACATAGAGACAGCCAGCTAAATGAACATAAATATTGTGGTATTTGTATTAAATAGTACGTTTACTTTAATGTGAAAACTGAAATACTTCAACGTTATAAGCAAGGTGCTTTAGAATCTTCACACAAAACCTGTGACATCTCTAAATTTTTCTTGGAATAAATTATTTACTCACTTTAGATGGTCTATTTTTTTTGCTTTCTGTTAAGTCTTCCTCTTCAGAATCAGATGCTTGCCGGAACTGCAGAGTCCCAGTGTTTATGTAAAACCCTCCATATTTAGTAGTTAAGGATGCAGGTACCAATTCATCATACTGGGAAGGAAATGGAAGGTTTAGGTCAAGAAGATCATTACCATTTTGTTAATATGGAAATAATGCATTTGCTATATCGCCATACAATAAACAGGATATTAAACTAACCAAATACAGTAATAACACCATACTAGTGTGGAGAAAATAACTGCCAGGACTGTACAACTCACAAAGCATATTAAAAACAGAATAATATTTGGATGAAGGCAATGCTGAGATACTGCAGTGCTGACAACATTATATCCACATACAAAAATATAATAATCTCAAACCATTACATACATTGGCTGTAACATAGCAGAGCCATGACAAAATGTAAAGCTATTAGGGTAAATGTGAAAATTCATATTAATCTATTATCAATGTTTTATAAAGCCAGCTGGAAAACAGAAAATCTCAAGATCCCTCATCAAGTGCCTCTAGCTAATATCAAATGTCATCCTAATTTCTATCATTTACCAGGGCACATTGGCAAGCGTCCAACAACATTAGTGGCACAATTGTTTCTGGCACATATTGTAAATCTTAAAAATTAACCACCTCACTATAATTTCATGATTAACAGGTAAATGTTGACATTTAACAAGATTTAGCTCACATCATATTCTAGAAACATCACACTAAGTTTGCAATCCTAAACACACTTCCTAGGCAACAAGCCCCACTGAACACAATAGGGTTTCTTTCCAATTAAAATATAGTGTAAACCATTTGCCTTTTAGCTTCTCTCAGACCCAGAAAGAGATAATTTTATTTTAAAACATTATATGCTGCTTTTTAACACACAATGGTACTCAAGGATAAATTTGACCATTTTAATAATTTTTATATGAACTACAGAATAAATAAAAACCATTATAACAAAAAAATGTAAGTAAACCTTGGCCATAGCTTCCCAAACAAAGGCAACTGAATACAGGCTGAAATAAAAAGGTCTGCTTACAAAAAGAAGACAGAGAACACTTCCTGACATCTATTGGCAGATTGTTCCAAATAGGACCAGAGTCAGACTTTGAGGATGCTCAGCCACCCCAATGAGGGCAGGACTCAGAACTGCTTGTGACAGCAGAAGTGACTGCTGTCACATACTTTTTCTGCCATGGGCAGCAACGGCACCACTCACTATCCACCCCTGACCCCAATATATGCTTCAGCCATGGGTGGGAGGCAGTGCTTTTCAACAGGAGCCAAATTTGGCCCCTATCCATAGTGACATCCCACTATCTTAAATTAATGAAAATGCAATGTCCCAGCCTTAAATCTATAGCTTTCATAGATCTATAGTGCTACCCAGACTATAGATCTATGAACTCAATAAATTTCATATATCCATGGGCCAGGGCATTACATTCTGGGTAATTTTAAATGATGGGTGGCCACCACGGATGGGAACCAAATTTAGCACTTATTCAAAAGTGGTACTGCTATAAAGCACCTGGGGGCGCAGCCAGGGCAGTTAATGGTGGTGTTGCTGCATCAGAGCATTGAGGGGGCCCTGGCCAGCACCTGACCTGGCCAACTGCTTTTTCTGGGCCTAGTTCCAAAGGCCAGAACCCCAGCATAAAGGCCTTGCTCTTAGTCACTGATGTTGTAAATTATTGTGATATAGGCTAAAGCCAGACTGCTAAATGCAACCTGTGTGAGAACTGATATATGAACTAATCCCCCTTTCCACAAAGTAGATTAAAATAGCATGAAGGCATTTGATGTAATTTCATCTCTAAAGTAAAAAAGCTTTGCAAAACTGCTAGTGCCTGGAATGGTGATCATAGGCAAACCCCTGAACACTGATTGGAATGACTGAAAAAGGGCAGCATACAAGTGTAACAAATAAATTTTACTCACAGCCTCTGAATTATCAATGAAAGGATCAGTTTCATCATAACCATAGCCTATGTCTATTAGATCCTGAACACGGTCCTTCCGATGCTTGTGGGTCTTTCCACCCTGCAACACAATATTTACAACTTGAAACCACTGAGGTACTGGTGCCAACCAAGTTAATATATGGCAGACACAGGCACTATAAGGCATCGGACAGGGGAAACCTTTGGTGCTACTTGAGTATTGACACAATCAAGCAATTTACAGTATGTTGTTGTTGTTGTTGTTGTTTAGTCATGTCTGATTCTTTGTGACCCCATGAACCAGAGCACACCAGGCACTCCTGTCTTCCACTGCCTCCCACAGTTTGGATTTACAGTATAGCAGAAAATAATTTATCTTGCTGCTGTATTCAAGTTCTCAAAATCCACAATCCTCATACAAAAATATAGGCATGAAAGTTTATACAGTACTAACTAGATAACTCTTATAGTCACAGGTTAACGATTCCAAGCTTAAAAGCTCAACAATGACAATTCAATGACCTCATTCTAGACAGGATTTCATTTATGAAAGATTATGATAGGTTAGAGGTTAAGATAGACTAAATAGAAAGTAGTGTGGCTGGAGATGGATGAGTAGCATTATGCTGAATAACAAATATTATTTATATCTTCTTCTTCTACAAAAAGCACCCAGAATGATGAAAAATTAAATTAGTCCATTCTCTCAATACAATTTCTTATTTAAAAATATAATTGACTTTGTTTTGTTTTTCTTTCAGCTGCCCTCCACACTAAGCAAATGGCTGCTGTACTGGGTGAGCTATAACCCAGATGTCAAAGAGATAAAGAATTACCTGACATTCAGAAAACATCTTAAGGCAGCCCTGTTCAGGGAAGTTTTTAATATGTAATGCTGTACTGTTTTTAACACTGATTGGGAGCCGCCCAGAGTGGCTGGGGAAACTCAGCCAGATGGGCGGGGTATAAATAATAAATTATTATTATTATTATTATAACCCACTATGTCTAACCACAACAAACCAAGGCTTTCTAGTTTCCAGAACGCCCTGCTGAAATATGTAGCCACCTATTTTATCTTGCTCCCTATGCAGGTAGTCTAACCACTGGGGGCAAGGAGGAGTAAGCATAAAGGGGACTTTGTTTATTGCAACTGGCCCAACATGTCATTGTAATCCCAGAACAACAGTAATGTATCCAGTGGCACTGGAGTTCCATGTGTTGTCTCTCTGTAGCCTCTTTCCATCAAGAAGTAGAACTGCAGCAAAAATCTAACAATATTAACTAAGTTTTATAACACATGTGACACCATGAACTAAATTATATGAGAAATTAAGATAAGTGAATTCTTCAGAATGCATCAAGTGACTTTAGTAAGAACACCTATAAAATATGAACAGCCAGACTTAGAGCAACGTAATAAATCTGTTTACTCACGTATTTTGCTTCCAATTTCTTAGCCAGCATTTCCACTTCATGCCTCTCACGCTCTTCATCATTAAATGGATCTTCAGAAAAAGCAGATTTTATCTAAGGAGAAAACCCCAGAAATCACAGTCAATGTTTAAATTCATACATGCACAATACAAATGAGTAAAGAAGCCACAGAATCAGTACAGTTTATTTTATGAATGCAGCTTTGGTGAGGAAGCAGCCTTTGCAATGAGTTCAGTTTAACGCTGTAACACACCAGTACTAGAAACTTTAAATAAGGGATGCCTTACCTACAATTTGCACCCTCCAACCAAATCTTTCTGACCCTCCAAGATCCCACCAGTCTTAGCAGTGGCAGCAAAAAGAAAAATATTAAAGTAGGCTCTGCACTGTGATGGGCAAAGCCCAGCACCTTGACAGGGATACATATCATGCCCTTCCCCAGTTATGAGATTGATTATTTGATAAGCAGAAAGGTGGTAAAATGTGTGGGTGTACCCTCCCTTTCTCTCTCTCTGTGTGTGTGTATCAGCATAGTATGTGAATGCAATAGTGTACATGAAAAAATGTGGGGCCCCAGCCACCCACTGCTGTCATTTGGCCCCGAAGAGAGCTGGCAGAGAGTGAATGTTGCCCTCAGACAAAAGAAAAAAAGAAAAAAGAAAAAAACCTACTTTAAAGTAAATTCTAATGGAATCATTAAGAGTTGCTTTGAAATATGTGTCTCTAAGATCAAGGCATCAGAATAATTAGCTGCCCTTCCCAACTTAGCATATGTATTTAGAAGCATGACGTATGCCAAAGAAGTTGAAGTGCTGTCAGCAATGAAGGCAAAGCCATACATTTTATTACATCTGATATAACTTGACCACTTCATTGTCAATGAAATACCAGTAAGACAGTAAGATGAAATATCTGAAAAATAGCAATTTAATTGTCTATTTTTTCATTAAGCTCCATTGTCAATCCCCCCCCCCACATTCAAGCATTTTGTTTATGAAATTCACTTAGTCAATCAATCAGTGTAAATCAGTCACTTTTCCTAGTCTGCTTGACATGCATATAAAGGTTAAAGTTAGAATTTCACCTTCAACAAACTAAGGCAGCTTTCAGAATCTATTCATGATGATGATAATTAGATTTTTTTACTCGCCCTTCACCATAAGGTCTCAGGGTGGCAGCATGAGCAAACCAGGATGCCTCTAAATAATCATGGTTTCTCATTCCATCCAAACCAGGAAACTATTGATAGCACCCCAGCTTCCAGTATGGGGGGGAAATAGTTCTTACAAAATAACAAATCTGTAGCCAACCCACTACAAGACCCATTTGCCTTGTACTTTTATCCTTTTTCTATCAGAGAACTACAATATAAAAACTTTTTGCATTTATCATGGCACAAGTTTCAGCAAAAGGTGATGCTTCACCATCCTTTGAAGACCAAGAACTCAAATAATTGGGCTGAAGAATTATATTTCATAGAACTTTCTACAAGCCATCTCACAAAACCTCAGAAAAGGTATATTTCTAGAAACAATATACCAATGTGTCACTGTTAATTTAACAAGAGCATGTATTCTAGAGTTTTGAAGCCCTTCAGAATCAGGAAAGCAGCAACCATCTAAAGTAATGAAAAATACACTGTTCTACAAGCCAAGGTAGATAAGGGTCAAACAGCAAACCTATCTGCTCATGAAAAAAGATAATCTGTTGTTTTGAACTATACAGTTTATAAATGTAAACAATTTACGTAATTCTTCCGCACATTTCTAAAGGTTAGTGATATGTGGCTGAAGAGGCTGAAAAGGCAACGAAACGAAAGCTGAAATAAATTCAGGTTGGACAAGCTACTGAAGATGGCTTGCTTTACAACTCAAGTGTTTCTTTCAAACCAGGATCCCCAGTTCACATGCAATGAATCAGGATGCATGATACCTAGAAGTAAATGCTGAACTCCCCACTCCACCATGTGGGAAAAGGAGAGGAATGGGGAACCCAGTGCACATAGCACTAAACTATGGCTTAGTGTTATGTGCAAGCCAGCCCAATTATGAGTACCTTTACAAGTAGCACCTAAATGCACTAGCAGTTTTGATGGCCATTTGACAAGGCTACTTGGGAAACATTTCCAGAAATGCCCAGTGTTGTTGTTTTTTTAAAAAAAGAATTAGAACTAGGTTTTGTATAAGATAGAAAGAGGGAGATAGCAAGAAGCATTTGGAAAAGTAATGTCATGTGGAATTGTCATGGATGTTGGAGGGACAAGAAATTGGGTGGGGGCAGTTGCAAATTGCACTTGGTAGGGACAAGGTTACAATTCGCTGTAGGACTGAGCTAAGGAATTATACTGTTGTAAAATTCTGGCACTCTCATTTTATATAGAACCAGTCCAAGCACTGAGATCTAAAGAACTTTGCCTGCTAACAATAATGTGCCAACAATGTAATCTATCCTCCCATAATATATGTGGGGTTGGTAATCTGCCACTTGAAGAGCCCAGTTGTTGAGAATTATCTTTGTCGCATTTTAGTATTTAAGAAAGAAAAAATTATCAGAGAGTGGGATATATACAGAGTATATGTAAAAGAACACTGTCATGCTCTGTGTGTGTATTCTTTGAAAACTTGAGTGCACATCTTTCTTTCTTAAAAACTATTTTTTTTAATGCTTTATTGGTTGAAAACTTTATAACAGAAATATGCAATAGATGTTATAGGCAAAATAAGAAATACAAAATAAACAATTATTCATTCTTTAACTAATACTTGCTTTGTACATCCATTTGTGATTAGATTTGACAAGACCTCCAATCTTCCCCTTGCGTTCCTGAATTAAGTTCCTTAAATACACGCTTAAACTTTACTTTCTCTATGATATTTGACTTACTATAAATTTTATTTTATAAAATGATCCTACTTACACACTGAAGCTCAATTAAGACCTGCCAACAGATTGATCTTTTGACAGTGTTCTTTTACATATACTCTGTATATATCCCACTCTCTGATAATTTTTTCTTTCTTAAATACTAAAATGCGACAAAGATAATTCTCAACAACTGGGCTCTTCAAGTGGCAGATTACCAACCCCACATATATTATGGGAGGATAGATTACATTGTTGGCACATTGCATATTTCTGTTATAAAGTTTTCAACCAATAAAGCATTAAAAAAAATAGTTTTTAAGAAAGAAAGATGTGCACTCAAGTTTTCAAAGAATACACACACAGAGCATGAAAATATTGATTCAAAGACAGGGCACTGCTGCAGTCAGATAGCAGTTTGTGTTCTTTTGCTGTACCACACAATTTACCACATGTGCAAAAGTTTACCCACATGGTGGGGCAGAGATACGTAGGTTGGGTTCACATTACATGCCCTTAAAGTTTAGGTGGAAGCAGTGGTAAAACTGCTGTGAATTTTAATTCTGTATTTTATCTTTAGTGTATTAATATTTTTGTAAGCCACCTTATGTTATTTCATTACAAAGGCAGGCTGTAATTCAAATAAGAGATTTCTCGACAGAAATGCCACATTGGTAAAAAGACATTGGTTACTGACTGCTGTGTGTAAAGCAACTGGTACCCACAACAAATGCAACAACTGGGCATCTGCTGCAGAACAAACATACTTATCCAGAGTCACTTTAAACACGCCTGCTGGCTTCCCAAATGTTATTTCTAAATACTGCATCTATTGGCAGGAGACACACAGAAAGAATGCAAGTCCCTGCTCTTACTCCAGAGCAGTGCCATGGAGGCTGTGCACAGCACTCCAGGCGCACATTGTTTACCAAAAGCCAGTGAGAATTACTTCTGATCCAATATCATAAAAGCTGGGCTACAGAGACAATAATTCTAAAGATGACAGGTTTGGGTTTTCCCCCAAGTGCTAATTTTAAATCAAGTTCTTATAAATGAGAATAAGTTACATTGCAAAACTGGGATAAAGAGCCTCGTGATTAGAACTTGCATTTTAGAGAAAGCTTTCTGAAAGCTCTTTTCCCAGGTGAGATGGCAGTCAACTTATGAATTATTATTGTTTTAATAAAGCGACTAACAACAACATTCAACATCCAACTCATACATACTTAGGATTCTCATTTGAATGTAAAATATCAATATTGGTAACTGACGGTTTGCAGAGAATTCATGTCATAAAAAGGTAAAGGACCCCTGACAGTTAAGTCCAGTCGCAAATGACTCTGCGGTTGCGGCGATCATCTCGCTTTACTGGCCGAGGGAGCCGACGTTTGTCCGCAGACAGTTTTTCCAGGTCATGTGGCCAGCATGACTAAGCCGCTTCTGTTGAAACCAGAGCAGCGCACGGAAACACCATTTACCTTCCCGCTGGAGTGGTACCTATTTATCGACTTGCACTTTGACGTGCTTTTGAACTGCTAGGTTGGCAGGAGCTGGGACCAAGCAAAGGGAGCTCACCCTGTCCCGGGGATTCGAACCGCCAACCTTCCGACTGGCAAGTCCTAGGCTCAGTGGTTTAGACCACAACTCCACCCGCGTCCCTATTTCATGTCATAGTTTGCTCAAATTTTTCATTCAGGCTACATTATTCTAAGTAGAGATAGAAAGTATGTTAGCTTTCAAAACAAAACTATGAGAAGTCCCTTTACTCCCTGTATTCACAAGTTCCTGAGAGTTTGTAGGTTTTATTCAGTTTCATCACAGGTTGAACGATTGAAAACTACATTCCCCAAGTTATTATGCCTGATCATATTTCTAAGAGAGCAGCTGCAGGCAAAGGTCTTGTAAGTGTGTGAGTCAAAGTTATTTACAAACTAAAATGCTCTCTGTGATAGTCAGTAGAATCTAGGAAGCAACTATAAAAGACTAATCAATTTCAGATGGATTTTTAAAGATTAAAGGTCAATAAACTTTACTGTCCTTGCAGCATGGTCAGGCCTAGATGCATTCAAGGGAGCCACTCAACTGAATGGATTGTGGGATGGGTATCCACACTGATTTTTTTTTATTTTTAAGGTAAATTTCATGTTGGGAATCATTAGGAAAGGGAACGAAAATAAAACTGCCAATATCATTAACACCCTTTCATAATTTTATGGTGCAACCACCTTTGGAATATCGTGTGCTGCTCTGGTCACAACACCTCAAAAAGAATATTGTAGACTTGGAAAAGACGCAGAAAAAAGGCAACCAAGGGGCTAGAGCAATCCTACTTTAAAGAAAAGATAGAAAAGGGGGCTTTGTAGCTTAGAAAAAAATGGCGGGTGTGGGTAATCAAGATTATGTATACAAGAAAGGAGACAGGGAGAGGTTTTTGTCCCTTGCATGAAATGCAACTACCCAGGATCATCTAATGAAGTTGAAAGGTGTGAGAGTCAGAAGCATAGCACACGGTTTAACTATAGAATTCCCCATCAGTATAGATGCACTGATGGCCTCTAGCTTGGATGACTTTAAAAGGGGATTAGACACATTCAAATTGGATACAGCTATCAATGCTTAATTGTTATGGTAACTATGTATTACCTCCAGCCGCAGAGGCAGCATGCCTCTGAATGCCAGTTGCTGGGGGAAATGAGTGAAGAGGTCTGTTGTAGTCATGTCCTGCTTGTGTGCTTCCCATAGGCATCTGATTGGCCACTGCAGGAACAAAATGTTGGACTTGGTAGGCCTTTGGTTTGATTCAGACAGGGTCATCTTGTGTTCTTAAGGCTGTGCTTTCAGACATATGGCACTTGTGTGGTTTAGCAGATAAGGCTGTTGGACCACAACCATAGTGACCAAATCCCTATAGTTTGCTACATGACATGCTCCTAACATGACCTAACGTAGCACATAATGGTCCAGTGATAAACAATTAAATACTACGTAGGGCATTTCACAATTCCACAAGTGTTCTCTTGCTTTGCCTTCCCACTACTGTGGAAAAGGAAAAACATAGGTGGATCCAGCTGCACAAAATTCAACAATGTTTAGGAATATAAGGCTGTGCTTAAACAATTCATTTGTAATTCAGCTAGTTTTATTTCCTTTGTTTCATTAACCTTTCCACATATTCAATATTGTTTCACAATAAGCAAAGATCTGCTGTTCGCAAATGGCCAGTGATCCCACATGTGGTCTGTAAAATCATTCATGGGCATTCCTGCATCTGCCTCCAAGAACAACAATTATCTGCGCCATTTTATATTATCTCTTTTAAAAATTAAAATCACAACCCTCAGTCAGCTTCTGGGCAAAGCACTCAGGTAAAAATATGTTATACACTGCCTGGGCATTTCAATGTAATGTGCTTTGTATGAGAAGATTTCAGATTATAGATGTATTTTTTTTAACAAAACACTCAATGATAATTTGCAATACTTCAAGTATGCGGGCCTACAAAGATGACTAAACTACAGCAAGTGAAAAAGCAGAAAAGCAAAGGGCAAATGGATATGAAATTACAGCTCAGACCACATATTATATTCCATAACGTTAAGAGTGGTACACCTGGTAAAAACTGCACAATGCCACCCTTAGGATCCATATAAAGAGGACCAGATTGTAAAAGAGAACACAAAAAGTATCATATTCTTTCTAGTGATGGAATACAAACATAGACTAATCTTGATAGCAGCCACCTGTGTGAACATTCTCAGTGGTCAACTAGTGAGCTGAAGGGACTACAGCTCAGATATTTAGCAACACATCCTAAGCACAATTTAATTTTGAATTAGGATCCATTTTCTTCACTCCTAGAAAGATTCATGCAGCCAACACAACCCAGGATCTTAACACTGTGCATTGTTAGTTAATTTGCACTCAAGACCAATCCATAAATCCGGGATTATATATTACATCACTCACATAGGTAGACCTTCCTGTGAGTGAAGAAAATGTGGCCCAAAGAAATGTCTCAACTAGCTATTAGATGTTCCTCAGTGTAATGAGGATTGTGAATCATCCACAGCTTTTATCCATTTCTCAGAACTGCACAAACCCTGAATTTCTGTAGATAAGGCTGCAACACCGCTTATAGAACTCAACATTCACTGTCTCCAAAATGCTATTAAGTGGCAGTTAAAATATTCCACTTTAAGTCTTAGAGAAGGAACCATAATGAGCCATTTAAAGAACCCAAATCTGCACGGGACACCAAACCAAATGCAGAGAACAGCTCAGCTTCGTATGGACAAATTACCAGCAGTATAACCAGTATAGAAACACAATAGCTTTTTATAGACAAATTACCAGCAGTACAAATAATGATTAACTGTAATTAGTCTCTGTTTAGGAAGAAGAAATGCTACCATTCCTTACAACGGACTGGTCATGGCAGTGTTTTATCTAGCATCAACGCTTTGAGAACTCCAGAGAAAAGTAATTAGATAATTTTATGGAACTATTCTGAAATATTTTCCTCAGACAAGTTTCTCTAAATTACAAAGCAACAGAGTCAGAATATCTTCATATACTGGTCTATTTCACAACAATCAAATGTGACCGTAATTCAATTTTTCATGCAACACTGAAAATTCTGTCACCCTTTCTTGCAAAAACAAGTACACTAACCCTCAATGCTATCAGCCTCCTACAGAACTGTAAGAGTAAGCCTGATATCTATGCAACACCAGACTCTGAAGTCTAAAGCAAGGTGTTTTAAAATATTATAACTAACTTGTCACCAATATATTAAAAGTTACAACCAAGTAATTAGCCTTAATATATACTGACTTCCTTTCTCCTTAGCCACTTTAGCTGTTTACAACTAGTTTTAACAAATTAGGCTACTCTCACAAATTTAAGCCATTCTATGGGCTTATAACCAGGGCACTTCCTGACCTGTGTACAGTTTGAAGTACAAGAACCTATACTGGGTTCAGTTTTGTACATGATCACCACTCTTCCTACACAGACTATCGTACCCTGGCACAGCCATGCAGCTAGGTTCAAGCAGGGCAGCTTCTTATAGCTTGGTTGTTACAGTCTGAGACTCTTACTCTTCAGAGTCATGGGTTCAAGCCCTACATTGAGCAAAAGATTCCTGCATAGCAGGGGGTTGAACTAGATGACCCTCAGGA
Organism: Podarcis melisellensis; assembly: GCF_964234715.1. Lineage (NCBI taxonomy): Eukaryota > Metazoa > Chordata > Lepidosauria > Squamata > Lacertidae > Podarcis > Podarcis melisellensis. The sequence continues at coordinate 44,425,978 of NC_138542.1, read as the reverse complement.
GCTCTTCCAACTCCACGATTCTATGACTGTGCCCTGGCACCACAAAGGTGGCAAGGTTGAATGAACACTCTGGATAAGTCCCATGGTGAAATGCTCACAAACACCAGATAATAGAACAGATAATTTATGCAGGTGAAGAATGTTTCTAAAAGAATTAACTGAAGACAAATTAAATAAAATGTGTGCACCCTGGGAGCTGCCCCGGCAAAATAAGTATATTTGAGCCTCACACAGATCAATATGCCAACTGATGGATTTCTTTGGACTCTGATTTGGATCAAAGGGTCACACAGCAAAAAAAAGCTTGTTCCTACATTTGACAGGGTAACTCTAGCAGCGTTTAAGCTCTTACATCCTCATAGGCTCTTCCGAGCAAGCGCTTTCATTTCCCCATCATTCGTTTCGTTCACACAGCGCTCAAGCTAAAGGACAAGAGTAATAAATAGGAGTCAAGATGGAGAGGGAGGAATTTGGTTAGCAGGTCCCGTACCCGGGGCTCGCCACACAACAGCAGCTCGGGATAGCTGAACTCCACACAGCTCTCCTCGGTGGGGTCCTTCAGCACCAACTCCAGGCGAACCGTCTGACGCGGGGGCGACGGCGGCGACTCTTGCCGGTTGCTCTCGAGCTGCAACGGCTGGTTCGACGGAGGCGGCGGCGGCGGCTCTGGCCTTGGAGGCTCACGCTGAGGTGGCAGCAGCGGCTTCGGCGTCTGCTCAGGCCGGCTGACCTCGCGCGGTATCACCGCCGACTGTAACTCCAGTCGGGAGCAGGACTCGAAGGGCTGCGGTGGAGGCTCTGCTCGGCCACTATCGTGGTGGAGGTGGTGGTGGTGTTGCTGCGGCTGTTCTGGCAGTTTCAGGGCCTCACACACCAATGGCTGCTCCGCCTCGCGACCCCCTCCAGGCTCTCGCTCGAGCACCGGAGTCTCGCCTTCTCGTCGCCTCACGGGTGACAGACTAATTAACGGCACCCGGCGCGGCTCCGCCATCATCTAACCCCCCCACCCCCCCTTCCCACCTGTTCGGTGACCCTCCCTCACCACCCACAACTCCGGCTCCTCCTCCGCCCGTTCCCTCCCCTTAACCGGGTCAGGGTACCTCCCCCCCCTTCCTCACTAGGCTCTCCTCGCTGCTAACACCGCCGCCATCTTGGAGCCCCCCCACGTAAATAGAAGCAGGCCACTAGGGCACGCATGCGCAAAAGCGGGACCGCCACGGACGCGCCGCCGCACGTCACTGTTGTTATTGCTCAGGTTTTCAGGACGTCACCGCGATCGCACGTTGAAGACGCTGGAACACCGCCCATAGTTGCCTTGGAAATATGCACGCTGCTCTACCGTAAGATTCTTAAAGGGGCAGGAGTCGAACTTTGCTATGAATGAACGTGGGAAGCTACCCAGGCATCTTCTCTTCCCCCCGCGATTCAGCTCGTCCGCCACGCCCACGGCTGGAATTTTAAACGGCCCAGAAGCACGGAGCAAGCGCAATGTCCGCAGCAACTTCCGAGAGGATACAACCACGCATGACCATTTCTGACATAAGAACATCTCTTTAATTTCGAAACTACTGTAATGAGAAAGTCGTATACATTTGGGGGTCGGTTCAGATCTTAGTAACTCGTGTATAAGGAGGTGATTATGGAAAGCAGCTCTTTGCCAGATACTAATCGTCACGAATATAAACGTGAATATGGGAAAATACTGTACTTGCACATGAATTTTTTTTTTATGATGCAGCTGTTTTAAGTAGATAAAATAGACCTTTGAAGATCTTCCGCAACCGTGTTACCTCTTAAGCAATCTCTGCATAACAACGCCACTGAAGTATTTTCACTTCTTCACTTAATTTCCGTTGAGACTGGTAGAAGAGCAGGTGGACATTTGGGCTTATCACTCACCTGCAACCTCCCAGAGCCAGTTTAATGCACTCCAAATTCTGAGTGCTGTTCCTATAGAAACAGTATGATATTTGGCACCCCATATTTTGGAATGAAAAAAAATGTGGCTAATCCTGAGTTTAGGATCCTAATCTACCTCCAAAACGTTTCTGTCCCCAAAGAGCAGACACATTTTGGTGGTGGCAGGCCAAGAAAAACACATTAAAGTAACATAAAAGTCCCACTTGATCAGACCAAAGCCTCAAATTACAATGGCCAACCAGATGTTTGTAAAGCAGGATATGAATTTAACAGCCCACTCCCCACTTGCTGTATTCAGAGGCATACCACCTGCAATACTGGATGTATTACACAGCCATCATAACTAGTCGCCACTGATAGCCTTATCCTCCAGGAATTTAATCCCCTTTTAAAGACATCCAAGTTGGTGGCAAATAACAGGTTTAAACTATGTACTACTGTATATGAAGAAGTGCACTCTTTTTTCTGTTCTGAATTTTCCAACAATTCAGCTACCCAATCTATTGACTTTTTGCCTAGAAAAAATAATAATTTATACCTAAAATTGGTTCCAAATTTCCCAGGACTGCCTAGTTATCTATTGATTCCCATTTTTCACCAGCCTGTGTATTTCACCCAAAGATGGAGACAGACCAGCCAATTTCGATTCTTGTTTCCAGCAGGCTTTGATGCAAATTTACTCAATTACAAATTTTCAGTTGTGTATTTCAGAGTTACAGTTGCAAAGCACAAACACATTACCTGTAGCTGTGCCTTGCATATTTTATATTTAAATTAAGATCCATAATATTAAGTCATAACAACACATACCATACAGTATTCATTTTAGTCACATTCACAAGAGAACAAATTTTCTATTTTTATTAGGTACTTAAAAATGCATAATGAGTTACTCTCTAAGTTTCTTTATTTTGGGGGGATTTTACCCGAGAATTAAAATTTGGGGCAGATTACAAACATTTTTTTTGAAAAGTTAGAAGCATAAAAATAATTTTGAACTACATACATAAAAACTGTACAAGTGTGCAATGCATATTTTACTGTGGTTTTTTCAATGTATGTTCTTTTGTGTCTCTTCAAAATCTTTTCAGGAGAAAAATCTGAAAGCAATTCCCCTAATCCCTCAAACTAATTGCAAACATTTGCAGGAAAAGGTAGGTACCTTTCAGATTAGCATGTTAATTGTAGATAGCATGAGCTAACAATCTTTCTTAAATCAATTGACAAAACCTCCCTGTGGAACCAGATAAAGAAGTGAACAGCATATGATTCAGCTATTCTCTGTAAAAGGTGCCTCACAATATGCAAGAGGCCTCGGTAATTAAAAGTACATCTGAAGTCAAAGACATCCTACCATATGCTGGGGTTTTGTTACAATTCAGAAATATATTGTTTGTAATGACTGACCAGGGCTCGGATCACAAACCACACTAAACCAAGTTATGACTTAGTGAGAAAGAACAATAATGCATGTACCCAGAGTGAAAATCACAGCTCCTTTGCTCCTCCCTTTGGTCTTGCTGCTGCAATATCCAGAGCGAGGCCATGATTCGGCTCCAAGAGTATTAATATGAAATGCTATTATTGAGTTAATTTTGTATTTTGCTTTGAGAAGTGATACAATGAGACTAGAGTCCATCTGTGTGCAGCACAGGCCAGTTCTTGAACAGTCTCTGTACAGTACCAACACAGTGCATTGTTGAAAATACAAAACTGGAACAACCCGTGGACTGAAGATAGCATGAACAGTTAAAAACTAGCAACTGCAGTATAAAAAAAAAAGGAATTTGGGAGATGTTGCATAACTAAAGTCACACATTCTTCCCACAAATATATGCAATACATACAGTTTAAATTTTAAAAAGAGTTATCAATATAAAAATAAATATCTATTCTGAATATTTTGCATTGTTACAATCTTAATAATGCTGGTATTAGGCTAGAAGATGCCGCAAATATTCCAGTCAGGCACATCACAGATGGCAGTTACTTCTATTATTTTGGTGATGTTGGTTTACAGGGGCACTCTGTTTTCCTTGGCCCACTTCTTCATTATACGAACTATGTACTCTACCTGCGGGTTACCCGTACTTCTCAAGAGATGTAACACCTCCCTTAGGGTATCTCTGAAGACAGAAAAGACAAAGATGTAAATAAAAATGAGGACAAGTCTGAAAGAGAAAGGATTGTATTGCGAAGTGCCACTCAGCAGATGGTAAGAGTTCTGTCAGCAAAACAGTGAGTGAAGAAGTTTTCAGCAATTGCCCTTCTTCCCTGCAGCTTCTTAAATGCACTCTGGGCAGTAGAGGGAAATGGCTAAAAACTATTCCCCTCCCTGCTCTGCTGATAGAAGCCCTACCATCAGCTGAGCAACACTGTTGGATACAACGAATTTCTAGTCAATTTTGTATCCAAATTGCTTTGGAAAGTATGTGTCCCATTGCATGATAACTGCTTATCCCTGTGTCTCTTTTTATTGGCCTTACTGAGGTGAACGTGTAATGTTTAAGCCTTCTTAAACATGTTTATTTACTGCACATTTTTCTTTCATTTATCTCTTGGTAATTCCTCCTTTTATTTCAGTTGTATTGATGTTGTTTTTTCCAACAGCAGGACTAAAGCAAAGCAGATGAGGCTCCCAATACACAATATATCAGTTATTAGGACTTTTTAACTGAAAAGGGCTGGGCCTTCATCCTTCTGTTCCTATAAACCAGGGTAGGGAACCCAGGGGTGAAATGAGGCCATCTAGGCCTCCCTATCTGGCCCTCATAACCCTACGCAGGTCACAACCCTAACTGGCCCAGTGTTTTTGCCTGACTGGGATGTGTCCTTGAGCTCCCTCAATACATTTTGCTTGTCTGAATGAAGGGTGGAAAGGGGTGTGCAAGTAGAAACTATCATACTGTACAAAGGTAAGTTTTACATTTGTTCTGCCCACTTTTGCCCTGGACCCCACCCACCACTAGCACATATCCCCCAAAAAGGTTGCCCAGAAGGAATGTGGCCCTCAAGGTGAGAAAGGTTCCCTGCCCCTGCCACAAACATTTAACAGTGAGCTAGAAAAGTGTAAGAATCCAGGACACTGACCCCAAAGTAGTACAAAGAAAATCAGTGTACATACTTGGGTTCTCTGCCAGCTATGATCATCTGGAAGATGCCCACACAAGCACCCCTTTTGCCTTCCCAGTATTCAGGGTTAGGATCCAGTCTTTCCAGAACATCAAAGGCTTTTGCAGAATAGTAAAACTGGCCCATCTGTACAGGAAAGAAAGTTACATGCTCAAGGCACCAATCTTACATCAGAAATATAAAATGAAACAGCCATTTGTAAGAAGAACAAATAACAGGAGCCAGTGGAAGTTTTCTGATCCCAATCAGGGGATCAGGCACACTCCAATTTTATAAACAAGCAAGTTATGAAAATCATCTTGTGTTAAAACACTACTGTAAAGAAACACTTAAATCATACACAGAAAGGAGCACAATGCCTCCAACTAAATAATCTGCCAATTGCACAAACAGTTCTAAACACCCCTCTAGATCTAGCCACACTAATGTATTCATCATAATGATAGCTGACTTGAAAACAGCAGTAAAAGAACAAGCCTAAGTCAAGAAACTTTTATTGGCTTTAGCTTGAAATACTTTAGATACCTAGTGAAGCATGCTAGTGAATGAAGTTTGCTTCCCAATTAACACTGTTGTGCTTGTTTCTTAAATCTTAGAATTAAAATTTTATATTCACTACTAATATAGGGAAAGAATTTTGCTCAGAGGTAAAGTATATGCTTTTGCAGGCAAAAGGTTCCAACTTTCCAAGGGCTGGAAAATATTCAGTTCATTTAAAAAATTCATTAGTATCTTAGGGGGTAATAACTGATACTAATAACTAATGATGGGGGGGGGGGAGAGGGAGGCTCACTTTGTAGCAGTCATTTGCAATTAGTTGCAAAAGGCTGAAAGACTCTCCTGAGGTTTCCATCTTCAGGTACAGCTCCCAGGCTAGTCGTGGTTTCTTATTCATAATGTCTGCAATTAACAAAAAGCTAGAGCTAGTGGAGACATGTCATCACATAGTGTTTGCAAAAGTGGATAAGCATTCATCAGCGGTACACGTCTTTATTTCTATCATTCAGATAAGGTAAAAAGCAATGTAACACACCCATTGCTACCTGCAGTACAAAAAGTCACATTCTAGTAATCAGGAGATACGAAAAAGTGTCAGGAAATCCATCCCATGTCTAATTAGCACAGAGGTAACCTGCATAATATTAAGTTTCCATCTGGAAACACAGGCCATTCATTCCACTGATCTGTCTGTTAGAAATCGCACATTGCCCAAATGTTTATTTAAAGGATGAAAAGGCAACATTTTATAAAGGATATAACTTTTAAGGATTTTAATTTTTGGCAACGAACTGTTATCTTAATTTATATAAAAGGCCAGTGCTTCTACAATTCTGCAATTAGGAGATTCAGATTCTGTGGGACAATGTTCATAAACTATAGACATATCATGCCTGCCTTGGAATTTGAGCACATGGCAGGTATCTCCTAGTGACAGGCTGAACATTTGAATAGGCAAAAAAGGTCTATTAGAAAATTCAGTTAGTAGTCCTCCTGTTTTCAACCCCAGTTGCTCTTTTCTGCTCTTCTCTATATAATATGTACACAGAAGTTAACACTCCTGGTATTTCTACACTTATTCCAAACAAGTATACACCAGTTGCATTAATTTCTTTTTCCTTATATTGTTCTTCTGTGGTCATGTAAAAACACCGGTCAAACAGATGAATGGTATTCGATTATAAAAGCATTTAGTTGTATATACTCAGTTTAGCATAAGTATCTATTTCATATCATGTCTGTAATTTTAAGGTCCATTTAATAGCAATGCTTATAAGGTTCCCAGAAATATTGGTGTTAACACTATTCTTTGAAAGGAGGCTTATTACTACTGCACTTTAAGAATAAAATTTATAGATAATTGTCCACATAATGATTACTATATATTTACATTGGTATAGTTATTTATGCCTGGTGTGCTCTGGTCCATGGGGTCACGAAGAGTCGGACACGACTAAACGACTAAACAACAACAGCTACTTAAAAATATAGTGACCTTACCTAGAGTTACTCAACACCAAACACAGTAGAAACAGTTGACTCTAAAACCAATTAGGTAACACTTATAAGCTATGACAGCTAACACCACTGCACTTTTACCAATGGCAGAGGATGATACCAATTCAGCATTTATTTTTCTACAATATTCTTCACAGAGCTCAGTAAAGGAACCAGGATTCTAAAGAGGCAACTGATTCCAATTTTGAGAGGAATTCAGAGCTCTGCATATATTATTACATCAGCCACTTTGCACAATATTGCTGCACACATAAACATGCACACTGTAACACTGGAAAACCTCAATTGTATAACTTCCTGCTGGCAGAAGCTGCCACTGCAATTTCCGTAACTCCAGTGCTCTTGCCCGCGGCTAGTTATCTCCAGCTTGGGCTACTGCAATGTGCTCTACGTGGGGCTACCTTTGAAGGTGACCCGGAATCCAAAGTCATAAAATAAAATTTCCTAGTTTTGTGCAATTCTTGCCAGCTTCCCCCCCACCCCAGCAATGTAACAGCCATGTCTAAGTTCATCTAGATTATGTATGAAGCTTTTATAGAGATCTGCCTGTCTGAACCTGACTGACTTCCTTACTAAGAAACCAGATGGCATATTCTACTTCTGACTGTGTTTCTGGACACCTTCGTATACCTGAGAATCATCCCAATCTTCTCTTCCTGTTGGGAGGTCAAAGTTCACCCCTTCCTATGTTTGTGTGGGTAACTGGAAAGTTACAGGGCAGAAAGTAACTGCCCCTCCTATTTTAGAAGCCAAGAAAGGTGATGTTTAAAAGACAAACCATCTAAGGGTTCTCTACTGTATTGTACCACCTGTAGGTATCACTCTGAACCCAAAATCTGAGCCAAAATATCCTGTTTCATAAAATTATCACAAACTCTCTATGGTTAGCAAGAGCCATGTTGGCTGAATTTCATGCCAGATCTTCTGTCAAGATGGCTGCCTTTTGAAACCCGTAATATGTGAGCATATTTGGTATCAATAGCTAATGAGAACTTCAGATTGCTCTCTCACAAATGTAATTAAGGTAGAGTGCTGCAGGGACCAAACAATTAAATGTTTGGAAATTTAATTGCAGTTGTCTCAGCTGTACTTGTCCCAAAGAACAAGAACAAACAAGAATTTTTACCAGTACTTGTTCTGCTGAAATATTTTGCAAGTGATACCAAGACACCACCTTTTCTTTGAGTAGACTCCCAACCACTCTTGCTTACTCACAGGCTATGGCAAGATTTACTTCTTGTAGGGCACTTGCCTCTTATAAAGGTATCCAATTATATCTAAAAAATTAATGAAATCCACCCACAAGGTTAAAACAAGTTTAAGGAGAGATAGCAACAGGGCTAATGCAACAAAAAAAATCTACATTCTATAACAGGGTAAAGTGACTCACAGCAGCGAGCTAGCCAGCTGAGATAAACAAAATCATTCTTTATCTTCTCATTTTGAATCAAGAGGAACACCTGAGGGGGAAACAGATAGAAAAAACAAATGTCTGTTTGCATTCAATATCTGCTGTGTGATATATACCATAAGTATGTGCCTACTTCAAAATACAGATGAATCTCAAATAACAAAACATTCAACAGAATCATTATATAAGAAAGTTTCAAGACATAAAAAGGCCACAAGTAGGGAAAGTCAGTCTAAGCAGAAGGATAATTAATAGCAGTCATTTAAGCATTATATATTTTTAGAAGTAAAGCAGAAAAAGGCTATCCTCAGAGCATATCCAAGATGACCCAGAAGGTAATCAGGAAGTGTGTTCCCTCCTTGCATGTGGTGTTTTTAAAGAAGAAGCTACATACCTCCTCAGCCTCACTAGTATTGCCAGTAGCAGCTTTGGCTTGGGCATAGTTAAAGTTAAAAGTGTCATCATTGTAGAAGTAACTCTGGAAAATAAGTTGTGCACAATAAATAAAAAACATACTTTAAAACTTGAAGATGTACCAGACAATAGAGTAAAAAAACAAACAAAACACCTTTATAAATAGTAGCTCAAATGGCTTTGTGACTCAGTACATAGATGAAACATTCCACAGCACTGGCCACAATGGATTTGGGGTAAGTTCCAAGCCAGTAAGTGCAGGGTGGCAGCTTTCTTTAGTATGCATTTCTTTCTGGGCATGTTAAATCCTGCTGTGAAAAAACTGCCTCTTTCTCTAAATCTCTACCCAACTCTTCAAAACATTGATGTCTAATTCCATAATTTAGTTCTGTGAGTGCTGAAGATCTCCTTAGAACTATACTACAGTGGTACCTCGGGTTAAGTACTTAATTCGTTCCGGAGGTCCGTACTTAACCTGAAACTGTTCTTAACCTGAAGCACCACTTTAGCTAATGGGGCCTCCTGCTGCTGCCATGCCACCGGAGCACAATTTCTGTTCTCATCCTGAAGCAAAGTTCTTAACCTGAAGCACTATTTCTGGGTTAGTGGAGTCTGTAACCTGAAGCGTATGTAACCCGAGGTACCACTGTACTGTACTGTATGTTCAAATAGTTTGGGTTCCTTAGTAAAGCAGTCCTGGAAAGTGATAAAACCATTTCAGAACTAAACTGATAAAACAGTGAGTAATTCATGCATGCAGTATTCCTATTTGCTGCAATTCATGAGTATTCTGTACTTAATGTGTACCCACATCCAAAGAGAATTGCATAAGAAATGGCCACTGGAGTCAAAAGCAGGAGAGATATATGATGTACTATGGTTTTCCCTGTAGTGATGTATGGAAGTGAGAGCTGGACCATAAAGAAGGCTGATCACCGAAGAATTGATGCTTTTGAATTATGGTAAATCAGCCCTGAGTGCTCACTGGAAGGACAGATCCTGAAGCTGAGGCTCCATACTTTGGCTACCTCATGAGAAGAGAAGACTCCCTGATGTTGGGAAAGATTGAGGGCACAAGGAGAAGGGGATGACAGAGGACGAGATGTTGGACAGTGTTCTTGAAGCTACTAACATGAGTTTGACCAAACTGCGGGAGACAGTGGAAGACAGGAGTGCCTGGTGTGCTCTGGTCCATGGGGTCACGAAGAGTCGGACACGACTAAACGACTAAACAACAACAAATATGCATAATAGGAGATGCAGAATATGTATAGGATTCTAGATTTCTTTCACCCATTTTTATGAATAGGTTACTTTTAGTGTGACAAGATGAAAAATAGGACAAGGAATCTTTAAAAGTTGTATGAAGAAGACAGAATTTCACCAGTCCAACTACACTTGATGAATTTCTCTCTTCTTCCAACAACTATTAAAGGTGCAGCAGCCTGTCTATTTTTTAATTTTTTTTTTGCCTGGCCACCCTAATTACATTCGCTGCAGCTAGATGTCACATTCACTAATCATGAATAAACCGAATGTACACATGCACCCTCCTCTTAATATAGCATTCCCTGGTTTGCCAAAACAGAGTTTTCTGTGACATTCAAACTGGAAAACTATGATGTGAGCAATCCCTGCAAACCAGGATTGCAGACTACAGATTGATTCTGATTTGGCTGGATTGTTTAAGCCAGATTGCCAGTTCAGGTAACATGTCAAATTGTTTTACAGAAATATTTTTTTAAGCCAGATGCATGAAAGAATGAGACAGCAGGTATGATCCATGATCTGGAATTTCAGGAAATGTGAGGTCAGAATGCACCCACTGTGTACTGTATGGTAAGATACACCCCCTGCCCACATACTCTGTATCAAAGGACAGCCCAGAGCATATTGTCCTAAATGCTATTTCTGCTCATTTGTATAACTGCAGAAGGGCAAGGCATTAGTCAGTACACTAAAGCTTGGCCCCATTCAGCATCAATACTCAGTTATGAGATTTTACCTAGGGTTTCCCACACTTGGAAATATTTTCACAAACAGAAAGCTAGACACTTGCTCTTTAAAAGTAAAGTGGAGGTTCTTGGGATGCTAAAGTTCTGTGGAGATACTGATTTTGTGCTGTTACTGTGTGATCACTGAATCATAGAAGGCATCCTTATTAAATCCCTGTCATATGCGCTTTGGGATAATTCCTTAGATCTTTCACAGATAAACTTTCCTATTTGGTTCTGCCCTTACATAAACATGGCCAAGGTGACCACACCTAAGTGACTAAGAATTTCAGAACGGTAGCAAAATAACAACCACGTAGAAGTGGAACTTGATCAAAGCACTTTTTTGCCCACATCCATGCCAAGTCCTTGCCCAGGAAAAAGCACTGTTCACCTCCAGTTGTGGGAAAGTCATTTGTGCTGATATCTTTGGCTGTGTGGGAGGTACAAAGCCCAACCCAGACACACTGGTTGGGAACAGAAAGTGGCAGAATGCCAACAGACACCAAGCCTCAGTCAGAATGGAATGTGTAAGCACCAAATTAACTGTATGATCAGATTATGAATCAGGCTTTGTTCAGTGCTACCAGTCTTCAGGTATGTCTCACCAGCTGCTTATTCAAGCACTTTTATTTAATCAGTTCTATATTGTACTCAGTTTTTAGACTCTCTTTGTGGCCCTTTAATTTTTAATTTGCTTCTGTTTTCATCTCTTTCATTCCTTTCTACAACATCCCAGTTCTCATGTCACAAAACTATAGATAATGGTTTATTCTGAACACAGAAATTGCTCCTGTTTCATTCCTCCCCCCTAGTGCTAATGGGAGCAGCAAACCATGATCCCTATTCACCTTTCCCCCAACATGTCTATCCTGTCTCTATCATGTCTCCTCCTACTCAACTTTTCTCTAAAGTAAAAAGTCCCAACTGTTGGAGCCCTTCCCCATAGGAGAGTTGATCCACCCATTTTCTCATTTTGGTTGCCCTTTTCTGAACCTGCTCATTTTAATAATTTGTTATTATAGGAATAAATAAGAGAGCCTTTGCGATAGGCTTGGAGGTCCAAACAGTGAGACCTTTCAAAGATGTATTAGGACAATTGTTCTTAAAAATAGTAAGTTAGATATCTGCAATTAAGCATGGATAGGGATGCGGGTGGCGCTGTGGGTTAAACCACAGAGCCTAGGACTTGCCGATCAGAAGGTCGGTGGTTCAAATCCCAGCGACAGGGTGAGCTCCCGTTGCTTGGTCCCTGCTCCTTCCAACCTAGCAGTTCGAAAGGACGTCAAAGTGCAAGTAGATAAATATGTACCGCTCCAGCAGGAAGGTAAACAGCATTTCCATGCGCTGCTCTGGTTCGCCAGAAGCGGCTTAGTCATGCTGGCCGCATGACCCGGAAGCTGTACGCCGGCTCCCTCGGCCAGTAAAGCGAGATGAGCGCCGCAACCCCAGAGTTGGTCACGACTGGACCTAATGGTCAGGGGTCCCTTTACCTTTACCTAGGTAAGTTTGCACACAGCAGTAAATTATTTAGGGTGGTAAAGTCTCAGTCAGTGGGGGGAGAAAAAGCTCCAAATGTTTTCTTTAATGTCCACAGAACGGCAAATGACAATCAACAGAAGCACAAAATCCTAATTACATACATAGTGGAGTTTAAAATGGAACTTAGAAAAAGAGGGATGATGATCGAGTACTCACTGAAAATGCCAGAAAAATAAGGCACAAGCACTTATGGACTTTTACAATGTTAAATGATTTGGGATCAGGTTATCTAAAGTACGGCCTGCACATTTACGTAAGTGTATAAAAAAGCTGAAATAATCACCAAAGTTTCTAAGAGGTATCTATGTCCCTGTCCAAACTCAAAAGTTAGCATCACATGTCGTTCTCTCTGTCCTGTCAATAAGAAAGCTTAAGCTGATGGGTACTGGATTTTCAGGGCTTGACCTATACTTATGAAACGTAGTTATTCATAAAGTGTATTTTGCCCTTTCACTGGTGTTTTTAAAAATAATTCTTAAGGCATTTTTGTTTTGATCTGCCTTTATTCAATTGATGATGGTTCAGTGATAATTTTTCAAAGGGGTGCAATGCATATTTTAAGATGTTCCTTTTATATGTTTTATACAACTGTTTTTTTATGCTGCCTTATGAGGGCACTTGCCCCAAAGGGCTGAATATATATTTATATTTTAAAATAAAACTTTCAGAAATGTGATTGAGATAACCATCCCTTCTTTTCACCTCCATTTTTGTGGAGGTGAAAAGTAAATACATGCAAAATACATACAGAAAGTAATACATGCAAAGATTTGTAGGAGACTACCAACTGATATAAAATGTACTAACCTTCACTGAGTTAAGGTAAATAAGGACATCATCAAACTGCCTGAGCAGAAAGAAGCAAGATGCCATGCACTGTCTCCCGGGGATTGTATCTGAAGAACAGAAGTTATATGCACAATTTTTGAGTCTGATTAGTTTATTTCTGAGATAACATAGTCTAGCATCTCTATATATAATAGCCCAGAACCACAATCTGGCTACCAGGTCAGTTTATACTTTGTGGCAAACAAGTCTGCACTCAGAATAAATTTGACAAGTTGAGAAAAATAGCCCTAAGTGTTTTTGATATAGCATATTACACATATTGGTTTCCAACTGAGCTATCAGTCAGGTGTTCTTTCACTATTTTCCTCTGTTTCTTAGCTGACCAGCAAGAGGCGTCCTCTTGTTTTGGGATAGTGGAACTTGCATAAACATTCCCATTTGCATAAAAGGTAAGCAATACTACACAAGAAAACATCCCAGTGTAAAAATAGTCTTATGCATGGTTGAACCCTGGATTCCTATAAAGGGGGGAAAGAGCAGGCTCTCTTTATGTATTATATTGAAAATATTTTAGAGAAGTAGCCATATTAGTCCACTGCAGTACCTTAAAGAGCTTAGTGTGCTATGAACTTTCATAACCTATGCAGATTAGGATGTACAAATTTAAGATCAACCTAAACAATGTACATATGATGATCTGTGAAAATGCAACCTGCGTGTCGAGTTCCTCAATTCTCCTGTTATGTCTTCTACAACTTTTCCTAATTATGTTAGGAATTTTCGGCTAGCAGGGGATAAGCAAATGTACAGGAATGTATAGAAAAGTCAGGAAAGTGAGCAATATTGTTAAGCCATGATCCAAGTAAGGTGAACTAGACATGAGGCCTCTGTTTTTGGTGGCAGATGTAAGTACATTGTATATATATGGTTCAGGTCACTAAGACAGAGAAATATATTAACCATGTTTTTTACTTGTCCCAGGTAACAAAATGGTTGCATTCACTGGCAATATTGACATCTGAAGGAATGAGAAAACAGAAAAGTTAAAACATACCACATTCACTGGCAGATCCTCCTACCAGCTGAAAGAACTGCTGAGCAATTTTCAAGTGGTCTCTCTGGAAAAGAAACAAAGAAACATGAAATCCATGAAAGCACTGAGTGATGGGGCAGAGCATAGACAGATCTTTGGAATATGGAAACCAATCTAAATATTACATGCAGATGTTATGTAAAAACAGATAGAGAAACAAAGTTTATTATTATGATTTGGCTTTTAAAACAATAATATAAGTGAAAATAATAGAACTCTTTTAAAATCCACTACAAGAAAACAAAAAGTCATTGTCCAGATAACAGACTTCAGCTAACAATAGAGAATAAAAGGGTTTTAGTACCTTGGTTATCTCCTCATCCACCTGCAGATGCCAAAGGAATTCAGGCAGAATGTGTAGAGGCAATAAACTTAGTCTCTCTGGTTGTCCATAGACTGGAGAGCCTAAGTTTATTGGCTTTCAGAAATATTCAACCTGTCACAAAAATGTTACTTGTGATGGGACGATGAGCTGCTTGTGCGTAAAATGCAAGTCCCTCAGAGTTTGATCAGGTTTTCAAACCTCTGCCTGTGACGGAGCCCCTCCAGCATGGCTGCGTCAATCACTAGTAGAATCCGAAAGTGGCTGCTTTCGGAATCGTTTCCAACATAAAAGCTCTTTAACGGAAACACGTCGTCTGGCCTCTCGGCGTGACAGTTTCCGGCGAGGTGTGGGTGTCCCTATAGGAGGTCCTGAGACCTCCCCACTGTTTTCGCTGGAAGCGTCTCTGAGCCATCCCTCCGACTCACTTTCCCTTGGAGTTCTTGCTCGCCCTCTACTGGTTCCCTCTTCCGCTGCTACTCCTCTCTCAACCTCAGTGAGCCTTTGCGCCCCCGGCGCTTTAGATGGCAGTTCCCTGACATCCACCTCCCCTCCAGGGCCCCCTTCACCCCCTCCCGTCTCCTCCCCTACTGGCGGTGAGGAGGTAAAACCCCTGAAAGAACCTCCTTCGTCTTCCGACGTCGCGAACACTTCCCTCCACTTGTTGCTGTTCCTACTCTCTCGGTAATCTTCGTCATCGGAGTCCACTCCCTCTTCCAACTCCGACTCCGCGAACCCTTCCATTTCCTCTTCCTCATCGGTGGTGCCGAAATACTCCCTCCTAAACCTTGCTATCGGCTGAGGTTTCCTCGGGAACCTTTGGTGGAACGTTTCTGTTAAAACCTCGTCATTGACTTCCTCTGCATTCACCCAGGTGTTTTCTGACTCCGGTTCCCCTTCCCACGCCACCAAATACTCCACCTGATTTCCCTTCCACCTGGAATCGAGGATTTCCGCTACATGGTTGCGGCGTTCCCTCTCTTCCAAGGCTGGTCCCCTGACGTACTCCCCTTCACGTCCCCCCCTGTATGGTGACAGTAACGACCTGTGGAACACTGGGTGCAATTTCATGTGGTTGGGTAATCGGAGTTTGAAAGCTACCGGGTTGACCTGCTGAATGACCTCAAAGGGTCCCAATCTTCTGGGCCTCAATTTCTTACAACCCCCTTTGAACGGCAACCCTTGGGTTGACAACCACACTTGATCCCCCACCCTTATGGTTTCACCTTCCCTTCTGTTCTTGTCTGCCTGCTTCTTATATTGTGCCTTAGCCCTTTCTAAGTTGAGCTGGAGCTGATGATGGATCGCTTCCATCTCTTCTACAAAATGTTCAGCCGCTGGGACGCTCCATCTCTCCCCTCCTTCCCCTGGAAATGCCCTGGGGTGACACCCGTAATTTGCCAAAAAGGGACTCATCCCTGTGGACACATTCTCCGCATTATTGTAGGCAAATTCTGCCAACGCCAACTTTTCGACCCAATCGTTCTCTCTGTCATTGACATAACACCTCAGATATTGTTGAAGAATGCCATTTGCTCTTTCCGCCTGCCCGTTGGTTTCAGGGTGCCGGGCAGTTGAAAAATTGACTTCCACGTGCAGCAAGCTCATGAGCTTCCTCCAGAACCTGGAAGTAAATTGTTTGCCGCGATCTGAGATCACCCTCAAGGGAGCCCCGTGCAACCTAAAGATGTGTTCTACAAACAACTTCGCTGTTTCTTCTGCTGTGACTGCATGTGAGCATGCTACAAAGTGGCACATCTTAGTTAACAGGTCTACTACTACCATGATGGCTGTTTTCCCCTTGGACTTTGGCAGATCCGTCATAAAATCTATTGATATCGCTTCCCAAGGCCGTTCTGGTGTGGGTAATGGTTCTAATAACCCTGCCGGCGCCCTTCTTTCCCCTTTGGCTCGCTGACATTGGTCACACCCTCTTACATACTCCCTTACATCTTCCCTCACCTTAGGCCACCAAAATTCCCTGGTAACCAACCACATGGTCTTGTGTTGTCCAAAATGTCCCGCCGTGGGGCTATCATGCAACTGCTTGAGTACTCTCCCCCTCAATTCACCTTCGGGTATATACAGTGCCCCTTTGTAATACAATGCCCCATTTCTTTCCTCAAAACCTCCGGGGCTCTCGCCCTCCCCCCTGAGACCTCTGAGCTTATCCTGGGCATATTCATCATTTTCCGTTTCCTCTACCAGTTCTCGTTGCCCCACCAGCGCCGCCCCACACACCCAGCGGTCCTCAGGGATGACATGTCTCTCTTCGATCACCCCCTCCCCTTCCCAATACTCTGGTTTGCGTGAGAGCGCGTCCGCCCTGACGTTTTCTGGGCCTGGCACATAACAAATTTCAAAGTTGAATTTGGAGAATTCCTGTGCCCATCTCACTTGTCGTTGGTTGAGCACTCGAGCTGTTCTCCAATACTCTAAATTCTTGTGGTCGGTGCACACTTGCACCTTGTGTTGTGCCCCAATTAATAAATGTCTCCACCTCCGGAATGCTTCGTGAATGGCAAGTAGTTCCCTGTCATACACCGTGTAATTCCTCTCGGATTTATTCAGCTTCCGCGAGAAGAAGGCACACGGTCTCCACTCCGACGCACTCCTCCCCGGTTGAAGAAGGACCGCCCCTACCGCCCGGTCGGATGCATCGGTTTCCACTCTCATGGGTTTTCGTAAATCCACATGCAGAAGTTGTTCTTCCGAGGCGAAAGCCCTTTTCAGTTCTTCAAAGGCTCGATCCGCCTCTACCGTCCAAACAAATTTCTTCTTGCTGCTGAGGCAGTCGGTGATGGGCGCCGTCAAGTGGGCAAAGTTCTTGATGAACTTCCGATAAAAGTTCCCAAACCCCAAGAATCTTTGCACGTCCTTCTTGGTCTTCGGTGTCTTCCATTCCAGTACCGCTTGGACCTTGCCTGGATCCATGGCCAATCCCTTGTCTGACAAGCGGTACCCCAGGAATTCCACCTCCTTGGTATGAAACTGGCACTTCTCCAGTTTCACCCACAGCTGGTTGGCTTGCAGCCTGCCCAACACTTCTCGAACGTCCCTCACATGCTGTTCCTCATCTTCCGAATACACCAACACGTCGTCTAAAAAGGCCACACAATTCTTGTAGAGCAAAGGTCCCAGAACGTGGTTTATAAAAGCTTGAAAACACGCGGAGCCCCCTTGTAGACCGAAGGGCATAACGAGGTATTCAAAGGCTCCCAAAGGGGTAAACATGGTGGTCTTCCATTCATCTCCCTTCCTTATGCGTATCAGATTGTACGCCCCCCGCAGGTCCAGCTTTGTAAAAATCTTTCCCTTCCTTACTCTGGTCAAAATGTCATCAATTCGGGGCATAGGGAAAGCCAGGGGCTCCGACACTGCATTGAGGGCCCTAAAGTCACACACCAGTCTCGGTTTGTCTGTGTTCTTTTTGTCCACAAAAAACACTGGGCTGCCCCCCACCGCTCGGGACTCTCTGATGAAACCTCGCTTCAGGTTTTTGTCAATGAACTCCCTCAGCTCCTGCATCTCCCTGTCTGACATGGCGTACAGCTTGCCTACTGGGAGTTGGGCCCCAGGGAGTAGGTTGATTTGACAGTCAAAGGGTCTATGCGGTGGCAGTTTGTCTGCTTCCCTTTCGCTGAATACGTTGCTCAGATCTGCGTATTGCGGGGGCACCTTCCCTTTGTCCATTACTTCCATCCCGGCTAGGGTGACTCTGTCTCCTCCCGAAACCTTCCCCTCCTTGCAGTGTTCTAGGCAATGCGCTGACCCAAAGGAGACCACCCTCTGATGCCAGCCCACTAGCGGATCGTGTAGCGCCAGCCAGCTCATCCCCAAAATGATGGGCGCTCCTCCCAGGATGGCCACATTAAACGCTATCTGTTCGGTGTGCCTTGCCACCCTCATTATCATCGGGACAGTCTGTTGGCTAACTTCTCCCCCCAACAGCTCTCTGCCGTCAATCGTAGTCACCTGCAAGGGGTTACTTAAAGGGATGGTCTGTATCTGGTGCTCAGCTGCAAACTCCTTACTCATGAAATTACAGGAGCTGCCTGAATCCAAAAGCGCCTTGATCTTTAGTGGGTGTCCGTTTGGCAGTTCTAGTAACACCTCTATCACTAAAGCGGGTCTGGGAGGTTCCGGCATGGGCACTTTCACTGCTCTTTGGCCTGGCTGCTGTGCCCCGACGGTGGCAGCCAGGCGTTGGCTTTTACTTGCTCCTTGCCTTCCTCTTCCTTTCCCCCAACAGCTCCTGCCATCCCTTGCCATTCCTTTCTTTGTGGGCAGACTCTGGCAAAGTGCCCTGGCTGTTGGCAGAGATAACATCTCTTGGCGCTCCTTCCCTCCTTCTTCCGCCCTTCACTGGGATTTGAAACTGCGCGCGCCCGCGCTGTTCCAACTTCCATCGGCTCTGCCGGCGGGAAAGGTGGCTCTGGAATGTCTGGAATGCGGAACTCCCTCCAACGGTCTCCTTTCCCTTCCCGCTTTTCCAAAGCCCTCGCCTCCTGGCGCGCTCCTATGCACAGCGCAGATTTGGTTAACTGATCCATAGACTCCGCCCTGGGCCCCCGGGAAAGCTCATCTTTGACGGTTGAAGAAAGCCCCTCTTCGAAAAGCATTTGGATGGGCTCCGCTGATAGGTCCCACCCCAATTTATGAATCAGCATAGTAAACTCAGTCCAGTACTCACGGACAGATCTGCTTCCTTGCTGGCAAGCCATTAACTGCCTTCGCACCACCCCCTGCTCAATATCGCTGGAAAACATCAGGTCCATGGCACGAAAAAACTTCCTCGTGTCCTTTAGGATCTCATTATTCGCTGCCATCAGGGGTCTAACCCAATCTTTCGCCCCGGATTCGAGATGGCCAATCACAAAAGCCACTCGCGATTCCTCGTCGGGGAAGTCATCAAACTGCAAGTTTAGAGCGTATTGCATCTCTGTTCTAAAGGCATGATAGTTCCTGGGATCCCCCCCGAATTTCTGCACCAATCCTGGCACCTTTCTGGCGAGCGGGGTGGTTTTCTCCTTTCCCTTTTCTGCATCCTGAGCCCTCCTCTCCTCAAGCCTCGCCGTTTGCAGCGCCAACTGGATCTCCAACGCCCTGTACCTTTCTTCCAGGCTTGGACCCCCTCCAGCTGCTCCTGCTCCTCCGGTTCCGGCTGGGTTGCTCATGATGCTTCTCCCTGCACAAGCTGGCTTTCGGTGACTTTCGGATTGCTGTGATGGGACGATGAGCTGCTTGTGCGTAAAATGCAAGTCCCTCAGAGTTTGATCAGGTTTTCAAACCTCTGCCTGTGACGGAGCCCCTCCAGCATGGCTGCGTCAATCACTAGTAGAATCCGAAAGTGGCTGCTTTCGGAATCGTTTCCAACATAAAAGCTCTTTAACGGAAACACGTCGTCTGGCCTCTCGGCGTGACAGTTTCCGGCGAGGTGTGGGTGTCCCTATAGGAGGTCCTGAGACCTCCCCACTGTTTTCGCTGGAAGCGTCTCTGAGCCATCCCTCCGACTCACTTTCCCTTGGAGTTCTTGCTCGCCCTCTACTGGTTCCCTCTTCCGCTGCTACTCCTCTCTCAACCTCAGTGAGCCTTTGCGCCCCCGGCGCTTTAGATGGCAGTTCCCTGACATCCCTGTATGCAGGATTCCTGTTCAGTGTCCCAGCTATCCAACCTTGCCTTTGTGCAGCATAGTTCATTCCTCCACCATCAAGTCTTTCATTTCCCCCTCCCTCTCCACCAATACTCTGCATTCTGAGGCCACAGAGCATACTCAGTCCTCATGGGAGTGTCTTGGGCTTTGCTTTCTTAAACCCCACTCCCAATATTTTTTCTATTTCTAGACATTCTGAGGTTCCTCTAAACATGCTGATATCACCCTATAGTATCAACTTTAGTGTATATGATGATTTACAATTCCATTTTTTCACTGGCAAATATGTAGGAAATACAAAAGAGCAAGAGGCAAGTTAGTATCAAAATCAATCTGTTAGCTGAATTGCAATGTGTTCTTGTCTACTCCACATGAATTACTGAAGTAAAAAAGGTATTGTACTCACTGAACCCATTTCCTGCCCAAGGACTGCATTCACCACTCCCTTTAGGATATACTCCTAGTGAAAGATTATATAAAATGAGGCAACCATTTACTGAAGCTTTAAAGCACCTTGTGAAGTATTCTGTTCAAATTGCTTTACAAATACATAGATTTCTGAATAGCCTGTTTCCATGGTTTCTAAGTAACTGTATTAAATATATAAACCAAAATCAATCTGGACGTGCGCAGTTAGTAACTTGCATGAAATAATCACAGACTGTAGTTCAGAGAACACATTATAAAAAGGAGGGAAATTGTAAATTGGGGGGGGGGGGAATCTTCTGCTCTGTTTTCCGGTTCTTCTTTTGGCATTCACTAGCTCTGAACCTAAGTTGAAAACTCTGTCAAATAAATGCTTCCCTTCCGATAAAATACTGTGTCCATTCACTGTCCTTTAGTACAGAACAAGAATAGGTTTTAAGATCTATGTATTTTCCCCTGGAGTTTTAAGCCAATATATTATATGAGAACACATGTTTAAATGGATTAAGATAGTGCATATTGAAACAGTTTTAAAGTTTCGTATGAATCTGGAATAAATCTCTAAACTGTAAAAAAAAAAAAAAGACACTGCAATATGTTATTTGTGCTATTCTTGTGCTCCTTAAACATTTTGACAATGTCTTAAGGTTTTGACCAAATGTGTTGTGCGACTCATCCTTTTGTCTCTATCAAACAAAGTGCAAAGTGTAGTTAGATCCAGAGTAAGCTATTAACACTCGGTTTCTATTGATTTCAGTGTAATCTAAGACAAGTCAGGACTACCTTTTCACAATGATTTCTGTGGTAACAGGGCTACTAATGTACTGTACAATCCTAAGCATGTCTACTCAGAAGTAAGACCTATTGAATTCAACGGGACTCAATCCAACTAAGTGAGGTTAGGATTGCAACTTTAGTCTGGACCCAACCATTTTTAAAAACGGACGAAGATCTGCATGCCTGTTTCGTTTTGATCCAAGAATGATATACTTTATGTCCAAATAAAGTAAACAGATTCAAGTATCTTCTTTTAGGAAGATGTTCCACTCTATGACAGAACCTATCCTAGATGACCATGTCTTCCATTATATGTATAATCATATCCAAAACTTTTCTTTTACCTGTGGGGTTGTAGGTTCCAGGTCTTTAATCAGATTGTAGGCTTCCTGCACATCATCTGAAAGAACACATTACAGTGCATATTGTATTTCCCATGTCACCTTCCCACATCATAATTCATCTTTCCATAAAGGCATTCAAAAACAAAGGATGAAAAGGAACCATAAACTGCAACAAATGTGTACTTGCTGATTATACATTTCTTTAGTCTTTATAACAAATATGGGTTAAGTCATTTTTTATTTTCTGCTATTTTTTCAGAGCAAAGGTTCACTAGTCTTTTTTTTTAATGGACTAGCAGATGCCTTCTGAACAGTACAGGGGCAAGATAAAAAAAAAATCACATTCTTTTCTCTCATACATTTATTCATCCTGTGAGGATGGGACAGGAGGAGGGCTAACAGCCTGTGAGCTTCACCTAAGAAGAATTTATGATTCAAAAACGTTGACACTAAATAATGCAACCTTTTGGGAAAATAGACTAATGTTGCAATCCTAAATCCACTTACCTGGGAGTAAGCCCTACTTACTTCTGAATACATATGCTCAGAACTGCATGGTAAGATTTTGAAGAGCTGTGTTTTGACTCAAGATGTTAGAAATTGGTTTTTTTGTGCTAATTCCCATCATTGTTACAACCAAGAGATAAAAGGTAATTAACTAAACATTTATTCAGATGTATAACTCACACAAATCAAGAACTGGAATTACACTTAATTTAGGCAGACATTTTTTTTTACTAAAAATGTTTTTTTTACTACAAACATTTAGCATCACAACAAAGAATATGTTACAGATTCTCCCAATTAATATGCCTAGGTTGCAGTTTATGGGAAACAATGCGGCAAAAAATACATCTCACATTGTATGGCATTTTGCATAGACATAGAGGAGTGAGGAGCAGATAGATGCCATGTAGCTTCCTTATCTCAGGTGTATTTATTTAAGTCCTTATAAAACCTCTGTATGGAAGTACAGTTGCAAAGCCATCTTCTGATGGCTCAGCTGCCTCTAACTGCAACCAAGCATATAGATCTTATTTCATAGCAACTTCAGGAAAATGAAATGTTCCACTAGCAAATGAATACAGTGGTACCTCGGATTAAGTACTTAATTCATTCCAGAGGTCTGTTCTTAACCTGAAACTATTCTTAACCTGAAGCACCACTTTAGCTAATGGGGCCTCCCGCTGTTGCCACGCCTCCGGAACACGATTTCTGTTCTCATCCTGAAGCAAAGTTCTTAACCTGAAGCACTATTTCTGGGTTAGCGGAGTCTGTAACCTGAAGCGTATGTAACCTGAAGCGTATGTAACCCGAGGTACCACTGTATCTTCTTGGGCTGATCTATTTTTTCAGTCATTTACAACTGTCTTTTTTCACAAGCTAGGAATCTAAGCAATTTATTTAGTTGTAAAAAGTTACCAACCTATATGCCAGTCCTCAAAACAAAGACCCCCTTGTACCCTATGTGGTGGAAAAGAATCACTTTAAGGGACAAAAGAAGTCAAAATCCAGAAGATGTGCTTACCTTGCCGAAGGTAGTAGATTACTAAATTCAACCTGGCTTCAGGAATGACATCAACCAGCGGAGGCAATACTTGGAGAGACCCCTCCCCTCCTCGGAATACAACCTGCAGAAGAAAGTCCTCACTGCATTAGTACAGCAGCAAGCAACCTGCAGTGAATCATCTTACAGTGGTACCTTGGTTTAAGAACAGTCCTGTTTACAAACTATTCAGTTTAAGAACTCCGCAAAACTGGAAGTAGTGTCCTGGTTTGAGAACTTTACCTCGGTCTAAGAACGGAAGCTGAACGGTGGAAGAGCAGTGGTGGCGCGAGGCCTCATTAGAGAAAGCACACCTCGGTTTAAGAATGGTTTCAGTTTAAGAACGGACTTCTGGAACGGATTAAGTTTGTAAACCGAGGTTCCACTGTACATGCATTTTGAAATGTTTATTAAACTAAGAGGCAACAAGCTTCTGCTGAATTATGAATGTGTCATATTTTCTGCTTTTGAATTTTACAAGTTAAATATTTAAGGTAAAAGGTAAAGGTACCCCTGCCCGTACGGGCCAGTCTTGACAGACTCTGGGGTTGTGCGCCCATCTCACTTAAGAGGCCAGGGGCCAGCGCTGTCCGGAGACACTTCCGGGTCACGTGGCCAGCGTGACAAAGCTGCATCTGGCGAGCCAGAGCCGCACACGGAAACACCGTTTACCTTCCTGCTGGTAAGCGGTCCCTATTTATCTACTTGCACCTGGAGGTGCTTTTGAACTGCTAGGTTGGCAGGCGCTGGGACCGAGCAGCGGGAGCGCACCCTGCCGCAGGGATTCGAACCGCCGACCTTTTGATCGGCAAGTCCTAGGCGCTGAAGCTTTAACCCACAGCGCCACCTGCGTCCCCCAGTTAAATATTTACTCCACCACTAAATTTCAACAATTCGTGCATCATGAAAATACCAATTCCTGCACAGCTCAAAATAATTATCTTTATTTTTGTACACGACATCTTAGTTTCATAAGCAAATATTCCAAAATAAGTTATTGGGGTGGGCCTAGGGGCTGGGGAGAGAAACAGAGGGAAAGATGACGAGAATAAAGATTGAATATGGGCAAACGCAGTTAGTTGTGCATACTTAGAAACTTGTCTAAGGAGAGTCTTTATAGATAACAAAACCACCTTTTCACAGCTGGGGTTAGTTATGCACATTTGAACATGGGGAAGCAACTGGAAGAGAGGACTAGGTTTACAGACTGCTTGCACCTCACACAATACTTTCTTGGGCCAGCCAACAAGACATTCTTTTAAATGCCGCCTATGTTATTCGGAACTTCATAAAAAATATGCAAGCTAGTTACTTTCATAATTGTTACTCACCAAATTGTGTTTAATGAGTTCCTTAGCAAACTCAAATGATGTTGAAGCACTGTCCATCAAGCTCTTAAGTTCTGCCTTAATTTTTTTAAGAAATTGCAAAACAGTGAGTGGAAGAACAGAACACACAATCAACAGAAGTAGCCATTGACACTACTCCAAAAAATATTATCAGAGCCAGTTTGAGAATTTTTTTGGGGGGAGGGCTTGCACAAAAATGCTCTCAACATCCCCTCCCCGAGTTGTCTCACCTCTTCTTTACTGCTGCCCATTCACTTGCCCTCTCCTGTTGAACCTAATCTGCACCACTGCCCAGAGGGAGAACAAAGCTAGCAGAAATTGCTCCTCCTTCTCCTTGCTCCAGTCACTGCTCACTTGCCTTGAGATTCCCACCTTGCAGGGGATTGGACAAGATGACCCTCAAGATCCCTTCCAACTCTACAATTCTATGATTCTAGGACAAATAGAGCTATGAGGTTCCAGGAATTAGCCAGGTAGTGCCTCTTTTGGGCGGTGTGCCTCAACAGGTGCCAAATGATGCCCTCTGAAAGTGGTCCTGCATCTTATAATGTGGACCTGAACTGCCACATGACTAATTCATTTGAAGTGACACCAGCATAACTAGAAACACATACATAGTCAGACAGACCACATACTGAGGTACAAAGCATAAAGTCAGAGCTTCTCTACGGAAACTGAAATATTACTTCAAAACTGAAACTTGCATGAAGGAGATTATGACTTTAGTGAGAAAAACATTTTAACAAAATACCTCAGCAGCCTTCCCATTGTAGAGTCGGAAGTGATTACAAGCCTTTAAGTTAAGAGCAATGGTGCTATCAGGAACTTGCTGAAGGTAAACAGCTAGCACCTCTTGTGAAACATCATAATAATCCAGTTTGTAGTAGCACAAGGCAACATATACATTGAGAGCCAGGTATTCCCTGCAAGACATCAAAGTTCAAGACATAAAAGTTTCTTCATTTAACTACATTCAGTGGCAGAAAATTCACCTAAAGCAGAATGCTCTTAAATGGAAATGTGCAAATAATACGGCACATGTGTATTCTCAATACATGTTCTATCATTGGCAGAATGGTTTGTAATGCATTTACAAATGCCTTTTGCTATGAACAATAGTGTGTGCATGGAAGGGTTAAAAAAGAGTTTACTGAAACTACAAGCAACAACCCAAATGGGATCATTAAGACCTATGCACTAAGACCTAAAATACTGAGCATATTTTAAGACATCAGTGAAGAAATGCAACTGTTGAGTCTGTTGCTTTCTGTTAAATACAGGGTTATTCAGAGGCTGTGATTGTCAGGGAATTCAACAGGTGAGCCCAGGAAACTAACACCCAAAGGTGGTGAAGAAGAAACCTAGTTACAATGGGAATCAGAAACTTAGGAAAACTCAACAGCTCTTCTGCTTGGCTAAAAGGTTGGAAGGTGGAATACGATCTATAACTGAAGCTGGCAAACAGGCTCAGAAAGTCACATCTAGAAATCAGAAGAAAGAAGCCATGACAGAGAGTGTTGCAGCATACCTGAATTCCACAAGAAAGAAGACAAAAACTGCAGTGCAGAAGGGCAAGGACAGCAGCAGAAAACCTCTGGAATGCAACCATGCCCACCTGTCAGTCACCTGACATTGTATGACATCAGGCACTGAGATCTGTAATCTCCAAACTCTGTTATCTTTTATATAAGAACTAATTGCTAATATAAGGAATCTGTGATCTCTTATCTTAGTGCTAAGTAATTTCATCCAAATTACTCTGGGGGGTCCCAGGAAAATTTAAATCTTATTACTGGATCCCATTGGCCCAGTGTTGTGGGATGTACTACAGTGAATTTATAATAAGAAGCAAGAATCTCAGAGTATAACTCCAACTGTTAGAAAGCGATACACTGAAACTTTAGCCCTTCTCCATCAATAAAATGTCCAAAGAGTAGAGAGAATGGCAGATTGGGAAAGAAAAATATATCCTACCTGTTATCAAGAAGTATACGTTTGTATATATCAATAGCCTCTTGGTAATGAGACCGCATATAGTGGATAGATGCTAGGCTTAGCTGATCTTCTGTTATGTCTTGCAGATTCTGGTGAAAGCTCATCAATTTCTTCTCATCACCAAACTATACGGGAAATAAGAACTAGGATTACACAGATGCAGGACATACTAAAGGTAAAGGTAAAGGTACCCCTGCCCGTACGGGCCAGTCTTGACAGACTCTGGGGTTGTGCGCCCATCTCACTTAAGAGGCCAGGGGCCAGCGCTGTCCGGAGACACTTCCAGGTCACGTGGCCAGCGTGACATCGCTGCTCTGGCGAGCCAGAGCCGCACACGGAAACGCCGTTTACCTTCCCGCTAGTAAGCGGTCCCTATTTATCTACTTCCACCCGGAGGTGCTTTCGAACTGCTAGGTTGGCAGGCGCTAGGACCGAGCTGCGGGAGCGCACCCCACCACAGGGATTCGAACCGCCGACCTTTCGCTCGGCAAGTCCTAGGTGCTGAGGCTTTAACCCACAGCGCCACCTGCGTCCCGCAGGACATACTACATACACACTAATAAATACAGCTGACAGTAAGCAACTACAGTACTCTTTATCCTAGTAAATCAGATCTCAAAAGTTACTAGCCCTTTTTTAACTAGTCTGCTGGAAGTTAGCAGAAGGGGGATGGAACTCTCTATTGTGCTTCCAGTGGCTTGCTGTATCTCTATGCTGGCTGCAGAGGACAGGGCTTCTCTTCTCTGGTCGCCCACTTGCTTTTCGTGCTTGCCATAGAATAAGGACGCACTTGTCTCCTAGCCCTCTCACTCACCTACATGGAATTTCATGCACTCGTCTGTACACAGTTCCTTGTTGCCTATGGCTATCAGACAAGTGATTAAATAAAAGGCTTCTCTACACATATTTTCAAGTCTCTACCATCTCCACCCCATATTTCCCTAAGATACCACTTCTCTTTCCACTGAGTATAGCCTTCCAACAGGTAACTTATCCCTTAGCTCTCTTTCTTCTTGGGTCTTCTTACCACTCCGCTTCTGGGTTTTCATCCTCTGTGCCTATTCAGCCTCTATCTCTGCCCTACCTTTCTGTACCTAGACAAGTCGGGCAGGATTCTCATTCAAACTAGTAGTATTTGAAGATGGGGAAAGATAGGGTCTGAGTTTCAGAATACTTCCAAGTACAAACTACTACTTGCCTCTGCATGGTTTTGTTTCTGACATACCTTGTGTGCTAGATGGAACAATAGGCGATTCTGAAGTCTACTTTTGGGAGCTGAAAGAAAATCCGAAAAGAGCAATAAAACAAAATTTAATGCCAACACTTGGAGCAGTTCATGAAATACTCATGACTAACACTATGAATTTGCTCAGGCGCACCACCCTAACAACACAAATTTGTACATTTCTACTTGATAGGACTTACTCCGAGATAAATATATATAATATTATAGCATCAGCTATCCGTCTTACCTTTCAAGGCTGCTTGTTCAGCTTGTGTATACATTCCCAAGAAGAAGTAAGTGCATGCTAGATTCACCCAAACATCAGGGTTGCAGCCAGATCGCTTTGTCAGACCTTCATATTCCTGAAACAAGTAACAGTTTTTGATATACTGTTGCCGTAACCATCAAACAGAAATTATAAATTTTATTTTGAGTTTTGAGCCATCTTGAGAATTTTATACATACTCTTAGTAAATCAATCAATATGTACCAACAATGTTGCTCTTTGCTTCTAGTCTATTATCAAGCAAGATGTACTACTAACACTTAGAGAACATGTTGTATAAATATTAAATGTTTCATGTTTATTTTTTCAGGATTCCTTACAGCAATGCAGATCAGTGTTATTACCTCTGAATTGCAGAGGGAGATTAAAGACATACATTCCCAATGCTGACCTGCTTAACTACAATACACCGGTTCTCAGCATGCCACCAGCTAAACTGACCACTTTCAACTGACCAAGATCCTCCAAGGCAAGATCAAAGTTACTTTTTATTTCCACACTAAATTTTAACCCAGTAAAAAAGACTATGCAGGTCTTTAATGAAAGAGTTGGCATTACAACTGTGTTCAATGTGACAGAGTTTAAAGTTGCTTACTACTTCTAAATTATGAGTGCAACAGTGCCAATGACTGTATAGACTATAAGCCAGGGTTGAAAGAAGTTGAAAGAAAATTGAGATACTGTGCACAAAAAGGGATAGGCTGTTTGGGTGAGATAAACACAATTTCTCATCCAGCTCCTGATCTCTTAAATCAAGGTTTACATATATACCAGCTTTTACATTAGATGGGGACATGGAAGAACTCACCAATTTCAAGCTATCCCAAATAAAGTTTTCTTAAAATGTGCTTTGAAAAATCATAATTAAACGTGCTGCCTTATGGGGAAAGAAATACATACACAATTCATTTTACACCGACATATTTTCCTTTACACAAACATAGACTTTTGGAAAATAGCAGCAGCAAACTGACAATACCTAACCTGATTAATAGTGCAGTATGTAAGTCAAATAAATAAATAATCTTGCCTTTCCCATCCTCATGCCTCTCAGATTCACTACTCCATAAGCATGCATAATCATAATCCAGTGTGAGGATATAGCATTCTGTTTCAAGACTTATAGTACAATGGCATGCCTTTTTGCTGAACTGCTCTAAGACAGGTCTCTTTCCACTCCCATCTGTTTTTTATATTAAGACAATATCCCCCTTCCTTCCAAAAGGAAGCAGGATTTCCTCACCTCACCTCCAGTGCTCTCTTGTAGTCACCCAGATGAAAAGCACAATATCCAATCCAGAGGTCTGCATCTTCATCTTGTTCCCCAACATGACGCTTAAACTTCCAGAAGGAAAACATTAAGATTAAAATGATGCCCAAACACGGATACTCTCATATGAAAGTTATTCCTAAAAGTATATGCTGGCAACTTTCTAGAATGAAACCACATGACACAAATACGTAATGGTTGAGATTTTCAAGGGTTTTAACCTGGCTCACCTTCAAAAGCCTTATGACATACATAAATGTGACGAGGAGGCTGGAGGCAAGTAACATACAGTAACTTGTTTTTAAAACAAAATAAAAAAATTCTGAAGAAGTGTGCATGCACACGAAAGCTCATACCAAGAACTAACTTAGTTGGTCTTTAAGGTGCTACTGGAAGGAATTTTTTTATTTTGTTTCGACTATGGCAGACCAACACGGCTACCTATCTGTAACTTGTTTTTAAAATACTTTGATAGCTGGTTTTCCCAACTGAACTCTGTGCCTTTAACAACTTGATAAGCAGAAATTCATTGGTTGGTCATAGCATCACCAGTACCAAAACCAAAACCAAACTACAAGTAGCCGTTAAAGGTACAGTGCCTAGTGCATAAGGGAAAAAGATTCCTGCATTGCAGGGGGTTGAACTAGATGTCCCTTGGGGTCCCTTCCAAATCTACACTTCTATGATTCATCAGAGAAACACAAAGGCTATACGCCTATGCCTTACTGTAGAATAGGCCTCCATCAAAAAAGAAACTTTAGTATTTAGACCAGGGACGGAAGAACCACAGGCCCAGGGCAAAATGTGGCCCTCAATGCTTTTCTCTCCAACGCTCAGTACTCTCTCCAGACAATGCCTCCTCCTTAGACCACACCCTTCACTGTTCCTCTTCCATGGCCTCCTTGGCTGCTTTTCCTGGCAAGGGTGTGTCCTTAAACTGTGATAATACCTCTTGCTTGCCTTGTTGGACAATACAGAGACATGTGTGTGTTTTTTTTAGAGGGGAACAGTATAGTAGCAGAGGAAATGGTGGGGCTATGCCACTGTCCTGAGCACACCTCGCCCCAAAGAAGACAAGCAATTTGAAGTTTAGTTCTTTACTGGCAAAGCACTCAATTACATCAGCTCCTGAGGTGCAAGGGATATACACCTCACTCCTGCTGATTAGCTAACTAGGCATCTGCTTCTTCAGACTTATGCTCCAACCTGGATAATTGGAGCAACAGCGTGACCCTTCCAACTCACTTAAACCCCATCTGGTGTGGTGTATGCAAGCAACTAGCAACTTCTCCTGTGTGACAGCTCCACCTGTTCCTGTCACTTTAAGCCCCAACTTGTCCTTGGGAAACATCAGGGGAGGGATAGCAGAAGTCTCTCTGGGACTGTCTCTTCCACCTCCAAGTTTTCCTGCAACTCTCTCCTGGCCTCCTCTCTTCCTGTCTCTGGCTGACACAGAGCCCCACAAATTGCTGGCCCTTCCCCTGGATCATCCTCCTGCTCCCCTGCCCCTTCTGCCCACCTCTCGGACTGCTGCCTGTCCCTAACAGCCACTCACTTAACGTCCCTCCAGCTGCATCACTGCTGCATACTGAGACAGAGAAGAGGGTGAGGTGACAGCAAGATTGGCATGATGCAAACGTGCTGGCAGGACACAATCTGCCTGCACGGTGCCAAGCTTGCCCCTCCCCCTTTCCATCCTGGTTTGCAGCAGCAAAGCAACTGGAGACCAAGTGAGCAGGGCAGCTCCACCACACCATCTACTACTGCCAGAGAAACATCTGACTTTTGTGTGGCTTGTAGCCTACTATACAAAAGTATGCATCACATTCATTGCCCCATCTGTGTTTTTTTCTTTTGCCTCCTGCCATGGCTGATATTGGCATATCCCACCACCCTCAAATGCTATCCACGAAGGACTGTAAAAAGTTCCCCACCCTGATTTAGACATTAGAAAGTGAATCAGTCGGTATAAAACTCTTGCTTTAAATCAGGCATAGGCAAACTCGCCCCCCCCCAGGTGTTTTGGGACTACAACTCCCATCATCCCTAGCTAACAGGACCAGTGGTCAGGGATGATGGGAGTTGTAGTCCCAGAACATCTGGAGGGCCGAGTTTGCCTATGCCTGCTTTAAATGAATATTGGTATGCAAGTGTTCACAGGCAAACTCTTTATACTGTAATCCATTTTGCTCATCCTCCTGTGGTTTCGTGTGTGGAGAACATTTGATGTCTTGTCCTCATCCCACAGCCTTTGGAGTATCAGCATTACACACACTTAACATCCTAACTGTATCAGGATGGTGAACAGTACTTAAGAGTGTATAAGTAATCTTCTGGAAGTGGTACCAGGTCTCCAGCAGAACGCAATTCTGTGCAGTGGTCACAAAGCAGGAAAAATAAAAGCCGGCTAAGAAAAAAGGAGCACCGAGGCTCTCCACCTGTAGGAATCAAAGGCCGGAACAGGAGGGTGAATGTTAAGGCCCCTTATTTCCAAGGCATTAACTCCCACTGGTCATAAGGCTACCATCAGCCCTGAGCCCATCCCCACGAACAACCCAGCGCCATCTCTGTCGGTTCTTGGCGCAAGGTCCGCATTTTCCAAGCCGTGCCCCTGGTACCTCCAGTAGGGCGATGGCCCCAGTGAAGTCCCGCTGGGTCAGCAG
Organism: Podarcis melisellensis; assembly: GCF_964234715.1. Classification (NCBI taxonomy): domain Eukaryota; kingdom Metazoa; phylum Chordata; class Lepidosauria; order Squamata; family Lacertidae; genus Podarcis; species Podarcis melisellensis. Next base: position 44,393,811 of record NC_138542.1, on the reverse strand, counting down.
CTCCTCCAGCTGCGGGATTCGCTTGCCTTTCTTTTTCCGCTTGTCAGCGGACTGAGAGCCGCCCCCGACGGCGGGCTTGAGCCGCGAGAGCATCTACAAAAGGCGGAGGGGAGGGAAGAAAGAGCAGAGATAGGTGAGGGGGGCGGGATGAGGCTCCGTTAGTCCCGTCCCCCCCCATCCCCCAATTTTCCGAGGAGCCCCTTAAAACATCCCTGCCCCTCACCATTTTGCCCGCAGGCCTAATCCGCAACCACTACAACCCGCGGCTGCTTTACTGTTTCGCCAAGGACTCTGTTCCCCTGGCAACCGCGCGGGCGGGCGGTAGCTAGGGAAGGGGAATCTGGACAGGGAAGCATCAAATAACGACCGGGTGGCAACTGCCAGCCATACTCACAGTTCCGCCGCTGATCCCGCGCCACGTTATCCCAATTTGCTTCAGGAATGCGTGCGCGCTGGCGACGCAGCAGAGGCGGGGACGCAGCCGTGGGTTTTTTTTTCGGGGAGCGGGGAGGAAGGAGAGGCCCACTTGAGAGCCAGTCTCCACCAGGGCTGCACTTTACTCACAAAGCTGGGAAGCTCGCTGGTTTGTAGCTGCTCCGAGAGGCACACATTTTGCACTGCTCCCATAGGTTCTTAATTCAAGCGACACACGCAGACAACTCGACCCAGTCACTGATTTTTCTTTTCTTTGTATGTGAAAAAATGATTGCCAGGGTGGAAAACGTCTTTATCACCAGTATCCTGCGATTTAAAGCACATTTGTATGACTCCTGTTATAAATCAAAATGAAGACCTAGGTGGAATCTAGACACATATGAAAGAAGATGTGAAAATGCTTTTCTTAAAAAGCGTTTTGAAAAATATATTGAATTTGCCACAAGCTTACCATCGCCCATCTGTGTAGCTGAGTCCCTATAGCTGCTTGAATGCTCTCTTAGTACATTTTAGTCCTCCCCTAGCTTTCATAAAATTGAGTAAGCAGGTGTAATTCTTGAACAGGATTATTAGGCATTTTCTCCTGCAACGAGACACCACTTCCCATCACCGGCTTTGGGTTGGGGCTGGTGGCTGTGTGGCATTTGTAGATCTTGATACCATTCTGCGCTTTCTGCAAATGCTTTACCTATATATTACACACTCCTCTCGTGTTGCAGGGAGCAATGAGAAGTTCCAGGACCATTGCTACTGAGGTTTAGTTTTATTTGGATGAGAGAATGCTGGAGACATAAAGATACCTCATTCTGTCTGTATCTTTAAAACTGTCAGCCTGCCAAGTATTTGTTGCAGACTCCAGCTCTACAGATGAATAGCTCATTCATTATAGTAATTCAAACACACCACTATTCTAATGTCAACTCATAGGCTCTTGACTAGACATTACTTTAAACCTTAAAGTTTAAGGCAAAGTAATAGCAATAGACACATTCACAGTGATCATACAGCAAACCCACAAGAATATTTTTTACTTGCAACCAGATAAATGTATTTCCTGCCACTAGGGAAAACATAATGGATAGTGGTCTGCTTAGTGGGAGAGAAGTAGCTTAGATGGGTTGGGGATCAGTGTTTTCATGCCCAAGTTAATTGCAGATAGAGGTTTCTTATTTCTGTTTTTGAAGATTAAATGTGGGGATTCTTTCACAAAATACCACAGCACTGAATGCTGATATGCAGAACAAAGCATAAATATATTTAATACTGCAAGCTTCCACCTGTATCAAATCTACTTTTATGACATATAACCTGATAATATTTAGTATTTACATAGTATGGTATTGAGGTCAGAGTTTTGGATGAGGAGTAAGGAAACATATTCAAATCCCCACTCAGCCATGAAGTTGATTAGGTGACATTTATCCAGCCACTGGACAAATTGGGTGACATTTGTCCAGCTTCTTCACACTTTCTCATGTCTTGCGGTGACCCTCCACCCCACCCCAAGGAAAACCACTCTAGCACTCAATCGGAACAAATGGAAATTCGGGTTTTCTCTGAATTGATGTTTGCTCTGATTTAGAGCTAAAAAGTGGGGTTTCCTTGGGAAACAAGCAGGGCAAGCGGAAAACTACTTGGACCCATGCTTTCTAGGCATGAGACAAGCAGAGGTGTGGACAAGCCTAATTCTCAGCCTAAACTCCCTCACATGACCAAAGTGACTATTCATCGTTACAAGAACTGTGTACAGTAGTTGAGTGCTTTTATCCATATGGTGCAGATATGTGAATGCAGCTGAAAGTTTGATTTGACTAAGACCACCAAGTGAATTTATAGCAGAGGCAACATTTAAACCAGGAACTTCCTGGTTCCCATGCCATTTTCTTAGCTGCTATAGTAGCTCTCAGATTAGATAAAATATTAGATAAAGAAGATGTCACAGGAATTTAGAACCCAAAGAAGTACCGTACATAAAATAAAAATTATCACCAAACTGATAAACAAGGCAGTCCTATTAAAAATGCTTGCTTATAAAAAGGAAATAGTGATTTCAGAGAAGGGGGGTATTGAACTGTGGCATTATGCCACAATTCATACTATCAGCAGTATATCCGTTACCTGCATTATCTCAAAGATTGTGTACTTTGAGTGATTAATGAACTTGTTTATACCACATGCAATGTTTTTCAGTGACTTGTTTTATTACACGTTAAGAGCTACAAAAGGGTCTAGTGAATATTTATATTAAAAGATTTATAAAAATATAAAGAAAGGCTCAAAAAGGCAGTGTTACAGACACCTAAATGCTTTTGGAAAAACAGTGTTCTTTTGGAAGATGGACACCCCTAGTGGCTGTTGCATGTACAGTAGTGTAAATGAACACAAATAAGAATTAAAAGTAGTGAGCAAATATTTCTTGCAGTAATAAAAGACATAACAAAAGACAAAACAGTAATTTCTCTCCCTTAGGATAATGCTCTTAAGTTGCTGCAGGCCAAAGAGGAAGAGATTATTTATTTAGAGTATTTGTGCACTACTTTTCAGCCAAAAAGGCTCCCAGAATGGCATATGCGCAATAAATTGAAACTAAAGAATCCTTGTGCACAAACTTAGAACGTAAAAAACACAGCATACAAGTGAAAAGGGAGAGAGGTGATCTTGTCTTTTGCCACTGGTGTTCTGGCTGGAGAGAGGCCCAAATGGGGCATGCTGGGGCAGCCTTGGAGCTGCCAGTTCCAAAGCTTCATTGTTTCCCAATACTGTACTGTATTGTGTTCTATTCTGATGCTGGATCCTACAGTACCTAACTGGAGGTTAGGCAAGGCTGGTCAGAAGTTGCAGAAGTTTTGTAAATAAATAAAAAGTAGTCATGGCCATTAATTTCAATGGGTCTGCTCTGAGTAGGACTGGGGTTGGATACAACCCTTAAACTGGGGGAGAGGCCACCCCCCATTAAAGTGGCAAGAATAGAAGAGGCTGCTAACAGCATCTCCATGAAGAGGAGATGCAGCAGCAGAGGGAGGTATAGTGAAGGCAGGGGACGTATAGTGTGGTTTACCCCAGGCCCTAAGCCTTCATAGTTCAGGAATCCATGAATGATTACCTTCCTTTATACTTAAAAAGTAAGGCTGTCATAATTCAGCCCCCATTGGAGGATTTGTAGTGCAGCATCAGAATCCTGAATTTGCATGAAGTTAGAGTGCAGCCCCATTGGAGGATTTGCCTCATCACAGTCCTGGATTTGCAGGGTGCACAGCAGGGGAGCAAAAGAGAAGACAGAATTTAAACTGGTTTTGAACAATAGAGTACAGATTTGAATAAAGAAAACATAGAGGGGGAAGTGGTGATTTGAAACAACAGCAGATATTTGAGTAGAGTAAGCCAGGGGGTAACACTGAGGGAGGGAAAGTGGCAGTTTAATACAAAGTTTGAGTACATCCCCATGTGCAAAAATAAATTTATAAGCCTTTAAAGTGCCACAATATTCTCTAATTGTCTTGCTTGTAATATAAGTTAGGCCTTACATGTTAGGAAATGAATACTGGTCTGATTGTCATTTATCCCTCAATAGTATTGAATATTTTAAACTTTGTAATTTGGCCTTTGCATTTGTATAGGGTAGATCTAGACAGTACTTTAATAAATTCCCTTTGTGAAGTTTATGTCATGAACTACATCATGGGAAAACAGTTTGAATTGCTGCATGTTGAATACTGGGATTGTTTGCACAATAGGTGTTCAATTTCCTGTTTGTTCAAAAATAATCTCCGACAGTTATAAACGTTACAGTATGTTGTTTGCTCAAGGGAACTGTGGGTAATCTTAGAGTTCATGTTCCTATTTTCAAAGACAACTTAATGGTGCAATCATTCTAACAATCTATGAATGTTTGGAATATGAAATGTGAGTGTGTATACAACATATTAACAGGGTTTTTGTTTTAATGCACTTTTAATAAGTTTTTTTTCCTTTAAATTTGAGTAGATGACTGGTTGAGACATTCTGTTTTTGAACTTAATAGGTCTCAAGAGAAGGTGATGTTCAGTTTAGGAAAATGTAACATTATGTACAGTAAATGCTAATTTCAGATATACAGTGAAGATTTCTGAATTTGGATGGCTATAACTAACCAGGAAATAAATATTTGAGTCACAGTGGATTGATCAATGAAAAGTAAATTTAGTGTAACATGCACAAGAACAAACCTCAGCAAGCCTCAGGGTCACAGTCCACCCCACACCCCCAAACACACACAGCCAGAAAGAGAAGTTAAAAAGCTTGCTTTTGCTTTCCCAAACTTTGGCTCATTTCATTGTGTCTTCTGGTTCAACAAGTTGTGATTAAAGCTATCATCACTTTCAAACAAGTCCATTCCAAAATGGGGTCCTAGAAGCTGGCTAACTGACATTACCAGTGCTTTTTTTCTAAAAAAATGTTTAGGGGTACTCTTATTTTGACTCAAGTAAACCACCATTTTATAGTTCAAATCGGGGAAAATAAATACAGTAAATGGACAAAAGTACAAAGATTTACAAAATGTTTAGGGGTATGCGTACCCCTACATACCCTCAGAAAAAAAGCACTGGACATTACCCATAATTAGTGTTGACCAGTTTGCCAAACTAGATGACATGGCAAACTGTGGTTGATGGAGCTCCCAAATTATTCATCTTAGCTATACAGGAGGGGGAAAGGGAAGAGAAGCACACAAACCTAATACTCACTGTGGATTACATCTTGCTAAACCATTGTTTAGTATGACATACAGACATGGTCTGTGTGGGGCAGCAGTGAAAATGCTGAAGTACAGTATTTGAACAGTTGTCCTACTATAGAGTATGTAATGTTTGCAGCTTCAGTTGGAGATGATAGTTTCTTATACAGACATTGCATTACATATTTTCTAGCCTTCCATCTTTCAGCCTGATTAGCTTTCTCAGTCATAGCTAAAGGTAAGAGTTCCTGGTAACACATTTATAACTTCATGCAATGATATAGTGAGGCATCTAATCATAGCCTGCATTTTTATCAAGGCTTATATATTGATCAGGATCTGTATTTTAAAATGAGCTTAAAGATTTTCAAATGTTTTATGCCAGGCAGAAGACCAGCTGCCTAAATGTTTATCCTCCTGGACAAGGGGGCCCCCTGATTTATAGCAGAAAACATTTCTCAAAGTCGTAAAAAAGGGAATTACAGGCTGAGAGCAAGGTTACACTGACCCTACAAATTAAGAGTTGGTAAATAGTAAAATGAGCCATATCTTCCTAAGGTTAAAAGGCCAAGAGCAAATGGAAAAGCAGCTGGCTTGGCTGGAGAATGGGGTGTAAACAGAAGAAGATATTTCTTCCTATTTTATTTTGAGGCTGTAAACTGTTCCTTTTTACTTTGAGAAGGTTTATTCTTCTAAAAAGCTATCTATGATGTATGAAATATATTAGCTTAAATGTAATTATGCAAAGGATCTAGAAATAAAGAAATGTTAAATTCTTATTTCATAGAGTCATATTGCTGTAGGAGACCAGAGGGGCAAACGAGCCCAGCCCCCTGCCAGACAGGAGACGCCATCGAGCACTCCTGATATATGGTTGTCAGGCCTTTGTTTAAAGACCTCCAAAAGAAGGAGATCTTTCAATGATAAACTCAAGATCTCTGACATCTGTTTAAGATAAAAAATTAAAACTATTAACCATCTGTTTTGGAGGGCAATAGGGCAAGGAGGGCAAGAGGTGAGCTGGTAATTAAGGTTCCTTGTTGAGACAAATGTAAGATATATGACTACTTATTTGTCATTTATAGATAGAAGAAAATATAGCTTTTTGTTTCCCATAAAAGGCAATAGAAAATGGGTGTATCTTTTAGGATTGGTTCTAGCAAACAGCCAATGGGAATTTCAACCAGGCTGATTGGACAGAGGCAGCCAAAGGAGGAGCAAGGAGGCTGGGCTGAGGGAATATAAGTGCTGGCCATAATGGCAGGAGCCCAGGCCAGAGCTTGGTAACCATATACCACTGTGCCTCTCATTTATTTGTCTGACAAATAAATTATTATTTTAATTTCTCTATTGCTGCGTTGAATATTTCATTCCAGCTAAGCGTTAACCACAAGCAGGGTGCTACAATAGGGGCTGTCATTATTTCTCTTTCTTTACCTTCTTCTCCTGCTTTAGAACTGCTAGTGTGGTGTTTCTTCTTTCATCCTCCCATTCCTCTGATCTGTGAACATTCTCATACAGGTTTCTAAAAAGGAAATAATCCATGTCCTGAAAGTGCATTTGAGTATAGTCAGGATCATCTTAAAGGCACAAATAAGCCAAGCAAACGCTTTTTTGTGGTAACAGGAGAAGAACCAGTATTTTCAAGGGTGACAATAAGACAGGATTTGAAAAGTGCTTCCCAACATATTTATTTATTTAAATTGGTCTCCCACCCTTCGTCAGTTTCTGATCCCAGGGTAGGTCACAGAGTACAAACCACAATATCAATTATGACACCATAAATTAATCTGCTACCTTTAAAACATAATGCAACTAACTGAAGCAACTATTTCATAATTGTCAAATCCGCTCAGTGCTCCCCCTCCTCACTCCCAAAAGACCTAGGTGAAGAGATCACACACTCCTTATACATTTCAAGGGATTGGGGTTGGCCTCATTGCCAGAGAAAAAAAATTGGGAGTGAAGATTGGTATCAGGAATAAAGGGGGATTAAAGATCTATATTGGGATCTGCTGCCCCTGTGGATCCTGCCACCTGAGGCAGTCACTTCACCTTGCCTCGAGTGGACCAGACCTGCAAGGGATCCTACTTAGATCATGTTGTACAGTTACTTAGGGCAGCACAATATATTGGAGTCGCTCTAGGAATGTTCTGTGCCATTTGGTGTTTGTTTTAACCATATCTAATTTGTGAGCAACTCCATCACTTCAAATATAAATATAGCTGTTGGTATTAATCATGACATTAATTCTTTCTCTAAAGGCAGTGGGGAGAGGTTGAGAACCTGCATTCATTTATAATCCATACATTTGAGTTAATTTATCTGAATTTTGACAAATGGATCAATAGTATATTGTTCATGGGCATTTTTAATTGATTGGTTCTTTGGAAATGCCATCCTATGAATATGTGTGTGTGTACACATATGGAGAATGATACAGCCAGATATTTCTTGTTAGCAGCAGGACAAACACAAAAAATGAAAATAAAAACTCGAAGTAAAGCACAGTGTTTATTTAGTGCACACGGGAACTTCCTTTTTGCCTCCCATTTTACAGCTACCACAAGTTACTTGGAAAAGCAAAACAAACAAGAGGCAGCCATCTGATTTATCCTTCTGCATTAATGGTCTTTTAATTTTATTTCCATTTTAACTGGTTTTCTTCCATTATCTTCTTGGCCCCTCCTCTTCCCCCTACCCATCATGTTGTGTCTTTATCTCACGGTGACTAATGCCTTGGTTTTATAGCTCTAATGTTCTCAATGGCAAACATGAACAACCGACCTTTGGCCCCTTCGCAGTTCACAAGTTTTGCTGCTCTTATATGCTCACAAGCAGAAGTACCAGCTGGGCAGGTGCGGGCGGAAAGGGAGCTAAGAAAGGGAACGGAAGGACGTATTTGAGAGAAGAAAAACTTGACCAAGTGGTGGGCACAGAGCAAATATCCTCGCTTTAAAATATCAAGCGTGCAGTACGAAGAAGAAGCAACGCTGGCATGGACTACGAGGCATCATGAGAGAACAAAAAGTGGATCAGATTTTGGGGGGCCTGCTCTTCTTGACCCAGCTTCTGTGGCATGCTGGTGGTGTGATCAGATGTGACAAAGGTGGCTACATGATCAATGTAATGCTCATGAATGACTCTATGCTTCCAGTGAGTGCGGGAGAAATAGAACCAGCTGTGGAATGGGGCATGGAACTGGTGAAAGATGACCTGAAAGGTAAGAGCATTTCAGTATCTTTTGAGGGTCAAATGTCAGGCCCTGAGTCTATGCAAAAGAATGCTTCCACAGGCTGTCTTCCTTTCTGCCTAGCACTGCTGCTCACGTATTATCCGTCTTTTCATCTCTTTATTATTTATCTACTTATTTACACTCTTATTTACACTTATTTATTATTTATCTAATCATCTCTTTATTATTTATCTACTTATTTACACTCTGCTCCTTACAACTTGGTTTACAAGATTCACAAGTTCGTCATCTGTAAATCAATAAAATCAAAACAGCTAAAAGGTGTCAAATAAAATTATGAATTGGAATCATACTTTATTTTTAAAAGTATGTTTTAAATCAATAAAGGTAAAGGTAAAGGTACCCCTGCCCGTACGGGCCAGTTGTGTCCGACTCTAGGGTTGTGTGCCCATCTCACTTAAGAGGCCAGGGGCCAACACTGTCCAGAGACACTTCCGGGTCACGGGGCCAGCGTGACGAAGCTGCTCTGGCGAGCCAGCACCAGCGCAGCACACGGAAATGCCGTTTACCTTCCTGCTATAAAGTGGTACCTATTTATCTACTTGCACTTAAGGGTGCTTTCGAACTGCTAGGTGGGCAGGAGCTGGGACCAAAAGACGGGAGCTCACCCCGCCGCGGGGATTCGAACCGCCGACTATATGATCGGCAAGTCCTAGGCACTGAGGTTTTACCCACAGCGCCACCCGCGCTGTGGGTAAAACCTGTGGGTATACGCTGTGGGTATAATATTTTTATATTATTAAACTTGGGGGTGCCTCCTGCTTGCATTCCTCACCTGCCACCCACTTACTACCTAGCTACCACCCATGTCTTGACAAACTGTCCTAACTGCAGCACGTCTGGGCTGCCCGCCACCCACACCCCTCAATAACTTGCTTACTCGCCTGCCTGCCTGTGCCACTGACTGTTTTGTACTCATGTAACAGCAGGCTGCAGCGTCATGACATTTGTTCTCACAAAAACATCATATAGTTTCAATACCTAACACTCCTGCGTTTCGTGTTACAGCAAACAACCTGAATGTGAATGTCAGTGCCGCATTTGATGGCATCGACACGTCGCTGTACGTCTCCAATGGCTGCCGCACCAGCACATGTGAAGGTGTGGAATTCATCAAGCAGATCTATGTGAGTATTAAGGCGCATATGTAGGAATCATCCTTTTAGGTCAGGAGTGGGGAATTGGATGCAGCCAGTGGGCCAAATTCTTAGCTCCCCTTCCACTTGCATGTCAACTTTAGCAGCGGGCAGGACCACCCACCTGTCAGTCACATAACATAACACTGATATCAGGGGAACCATTGCGTGTCAAGGTCCCCAAGCCACCCCCCTAAATAAATCACAATTCACACAGAATTTTTGTTTAAGGTTTTTGGCCACAACTTTTTAAAAATACATAATGTGAGTGGTTGCTTAGGCATTCTGCTCTGGGACAGAACTGACTTCCGGATTCCAGCAAAAGCCAGTAAGGGAAAACAATATTGGGGAGAGAATGGGGCTGGGCACCATACCGTCACCCCTCCCCGCATGCTCCCAGGGGCTTGCATGGCCCTAGCCCCTTGCCAGGGATACGGACAAAAGCATGGCAAACCCCTGGATTCCTTTAACGGAATTCTCTTGCAGCAGCAGCATTGGAGGGGCAGGCATAGCCAACCCTTACCCCTCCACCAACCAAATTTCAACCAATGCCTAACCGCAACCTTACAAGTTGTGGCGATTTGCTACGCAGTAGGCAAAAACCAAATGGCACCAGCCAATCTGCCAAATGGACAAAATTCTTACCAGGCCCCTGCCCCAAAAGCAGACAATCCCATGACAGGCATAGCAATGTCAAACGCAACAGCCCTAAATTAGGGAGGGTGGGCAGGCGATCCAATGCACGCAGCAGACTGAAAGAGACTGAAAAAAGCTGCGTGCCAAGTATATATAACTTCCAGGCCAACCCTCTAAATGGTAACATCAAAATCTCCCCAACAACCCAAATTAGCCCAATCACAGTCATGGCCATCCAAACAGTCCCACCCAGTAACCAAGAGGGGGTGTCCTGTTAGACCCCACCGCAACACGTGCTCTCCATGAAGAAGAACACGCTTTCTCCTCTGCCCATGCAATTCGTAAACCTCACTTTTGCCACAGACCTGTGTCTTTACCTGCCAAACCCCTGACATCAGGTATTATGTCAGGTGTGGGGCATCTGGGTGTAGCTTAGCCACAATGGCCTAGTGGGGTCTAGTGGGGCAAATGGGGAGTCCTGGTGGGCCTAGTTGCTCCCATAAACCAGGAGTTCCTCACCAAATAAAGAGCAAGTAATCTGGCTAGAAACCAAATACCGTACATCAAGCACTGGCTTGAGGTACATGTTTTAAAAATCTCATCATAATCCATGATTTAAAAACTGTTACATTCCCTTCCAGTTATGTATCAGTGTGCTTCACTGTAAATCTGCTTGTGCTACCATTTTAATACAGTGGTAGGTAAAGGTAAAGGTAAAGGTACCCCTGCCCGTACGGGCCAGTCTTGACAGACTCTGGGGTTGTGCGCCCATCTCACTTAAGAGGCCAGGGGCCAGCGCTGTCCGGAGACACTTCCGGGTCACGTGGCCAGCGTGACATCGCTGCTCTGGCGAGCCAGAGCTGCACACGGAAATGCCGTTTACCTTCCCGCTGGTAAGCGGTCCCTATTTATCTACTTGCACCCGGGGGTGCTTTCGAACTGCTAGGTTGGCAGGCGCTGGGACCGAGCAACGGGAGCGCACCCCGCCGCGGGGATTCGAACCGCCGACCTTTTGATCGGCAAGCCCTAGGCGCTGAGGCTTTTACCCACAGCGCCACCCATGTCCCGTTAATACAGTGGTACCTCAGGTTAAGTACTTAATTCGTTCCGGGGATCTGTACTTAACCTGAAAATGTTCTTAACCTGAAGCACCACTTTAGCTAATGGGGCCTCCTGCTGCCGCTGTGCCGCCGGAGCAAGATTTCTGTTCTCATCCTGAAACAAAGTTCTTAACCTGAAGCACTATTTCTGGGTTAGTGGAGTGTGTAACCTGAAGCGTATGTAACCTGAAGCGTATGTAACCTGAGGTACCACTATACTTAAAGGGCACAGTTATTCCTTAGACAGGCACCTACTGTACATAGTTTTAATTCATGCCCCTGTAGAGGCCATAACGTCTCTCTTACTTTTTAATCTCCATTTGCAGGATCTGTTATCCAACACTCATCTTGTTTTTATTACTGCAGTGTCTTAGTATCTTCCAGCCATTTGCTCCATTACCACAGTATTACTTTGCATCTGCATGATTGTCCATTAAACTTTATCCACCCCTCGCCTCATGTTGGTCTTTTCTATTTCAGGCTGATAAAAAACTTGGGTGTACTATTCTAGGCCCAACGTGCACCTTTGCCACATTCCAGATGGTCTCGTAAGTATCAGCTGAAGTGTTCTATTCAAATAAGGCTAAATACTGAATAAATGTGATGTCTGCTTAAGAGCCTAGCAAACACTTGTGAAAAAGGGGTGCCCTGGCCACTTTTGGCTCTTGCCCTACCTACTGACAACATGTGACTCCCAGCAGATTCCCCTAGAAGGAATGCGGTGAGAAAAAAACGGTTCCCTGCCCAATTTAAAGCATGAAAGAGGAAATGAAATGCAAGTCTTGCATCAATCCTCTTTATCAGCACCATTTAGAAAGAAGAACTGAGCACTCTTAATGGTTTAATTAGTGCATATTCTTCATAGGATGACATCTGGGTTCAAAGCGATGGCACTGACGCTGGGGAGCATGTTTCCTTTATGTTTGTTCTCTCACACAGAGGTATTAACTATTCAGAGCCATCTGCCCAGTTTTTTTGTGAGAGAATTTGTAGTATAGTACTCATAACTTTTTGGCTTCATATTTATTTTGAAATCAAGGCAAACAAAAGAAGAAACCAAATTATGTGAATACTTAGAATTAGCAAAGATGACACAGGTAATCAGAAACCAAACAAATCAAAAGTTTAACAGTGAGTAGGAGTGCTATAGAGAATATTTAGAAAAACATTGTTCCCAAACAAAATTCTTAATATCCTTTGATTAATTTTCGCAAATTAAAGAACAGATAGATAAAGTATGTTATGTAAGAGCAATGAACGAAAATGCGAAAAAGGACACAGTTTAAAAGAAAAAGAAAATGTAAGGACCTGTAGTGAGGTGGAGGGGAAGTCATCTTTAAAGACATATGGTTGTAATACTATTTAAAGTGGAGGTATTCTGATTTTTCTTTATGTACCTTATTATGTTTTGAATAATAAGTGGAATAGATGTATTATTTAACAAATTTAATAAAAATTATTGCAGAAAAACAAAAGAAGAAAGGATTGGAAATATGGCCCATATTGATAAAGCATCTATCAATGTAGCAGCCATACTGGAATTATTTTCTTTTTTTCATGTGTGGTGGTCTTGTAGTAAGGCTTACTGGGAAATGATATATAATGAATTGAAAAGGATGTTTAAAATAACATTTGTAAAAAAAAACCCCAAAACCTGAAGCTTTCTTTTTGGGAATTATAGAGGTAGAACTACCTAAACTGTATATAAATATATTCATGTATGCAACCACAGCGGCAAGAATGTTATTTGTCCAAAAATGGAAAGAAGAAAAAGTCCTGACGAAAGAAGACCGGATACAAAAACTTATGGAACGTGCAGAAATGGCAAAAATTACTGGAAAAATAAGAAATCAAAATAACAAACTTTTTACAAAAGAATGGAAATGGTTTATTGAATATTTACAAACTGTAAACAGATAAGGACATTGGCAGGATTATTGTAATAACCTGCAGTTTCATAAGAGCATATATTTAAAGTAGATGAATAAAAGAATCAGTTAAGTTAATTTAGAATATGCAGGAAATACAAAAAATAAATTTAAGGAACTGCATAAAGAAGAGGAAGTCCAGTTTTGAAATGTTAGAATGATTGTAAAACTACTGAAATGTATATAATTTAAAATCATAAATAAAAATGAAAAACTTTTCTTTTCTTTTGTAGATTAGAGACGGAGTTGGTCCCACCTCTGATCTCTGCAGGGAGTTTCGGGTTGACTTGTGATTACCAAGAAAAGTTAACAAGGCTGTTGACTCCAGCCAGGAAGGTGAACTACTTCTTGGTTGATTTCTGGAAGAATTCCACGTTGCCATTCAAAAGTGTCACATGGGAAACTACTTACATCTATAAGGAAGACAATGACACTGAAGATTGCTTCTGGTAGGGAACTTTGCCAGTATAACCAATGTTTCAATTCTTTTTCAAGCTCTTTCTGTTTTTACATAAAAGACTTAAATCATATATTGATAGTATTGTTGACTACTTGCAATGGGAATTGGCTATGCCATTTCCTGCTTGGCAGAGTCTTCTACACTGTTTGAACCAAAATTCAGTGTTCCAGAATTATTATCACACACACCCCACCCCTTGAAAGTAAGTGTTGTTTGGGGGAGGAATTAGGGTATAGTATTAAAAAGAGAATTCCCTGGATGCCTAAGATCCAGGTTTGGGGCAGGTACTTTGGCGAGAGAACCCCAGCAGAGATTTAAAATCACAAAATATACAGCAAAGTAAAGTGTGGAAATGTAAGAACTTTAAAATATTCACTTTTAAGCTGCTTCCAAAGTTCCCCCTTTCCTTAGCATAGAAAGAGACCACACATTTGGTAAGTTAAAAATGATTTACAGTGGTACCTCGGGTTAAGTACTTAATTCGTTCCGGAGGTCCATTCTTAACCTGAAACCATTCTTAACCTGAGGTACCACTTTAGCTAATGGGGCCTCCTGCTGCTGCGCCACTGCTGCACAATTTCTGATCTCATCCTGAAGCAAAGTTCCTAACCCGAGGTACTACTTCCGGGTTAGCAGAGTCTGTAACCTGAAGCGTCTGTAACCCGAGGTACCACTGTACTTACAAACTCTTCAAGAGTCAGATTCATGTGCTTTTTATATACTGTAGCAGTAAGAAAATACAGGCAGTAAAACTTAGGTTGCAAAGTGGTTAATGTTTCTAAATTATTTGTATAGAAACATAAAGATGGAGTGAGCTTGTTTACTCTTGCTTGGGGATGGGGTAAGGACCCAAACCAATGGATTCAAGTTACAAGATTATGACTAAACATCAGGAGAAACTTACTGAAAGTAAGAGTGTTACACAGTTAGATTTCCTTGGAGGGTAGTGGACTGTCCTTCCTTGGAGGTTTCTAACCAGAGGTTAATGCTTTGCAGGGGCTTGGACTAAATGACCCCTAGGGTCCCTTCCAGCTCTACAATTCTATGATACTATGTTCAAAATTTGGTTTCTGAATTCTGCACCAACAGCTGTTTCCGAATTGTCTTCAAAGACAGCCCAACATATATTGCAATAGTCCAACCTAAAGGTTACCAGAGCTTAGACAACAGAAATTATGCTATCCCTGTCAAGATAAAGGCACAGCTGGGCCACCAAATGAAACTGATGGAAAGCACTCGGCACTTTCAAGGCTAATTGATCCATAAGTACCCACAAGCTATGAACCTGTTCCTGCTATATTAACTGTTATGTAAATGACTGCTAGGCGAGTGGGGATGGCAGATTTAAAAAAAATGAACCCATGCTTACAGAATAAATATATATTGGTTTGTTCATGATATTAATTGTTCTAATAGTACTGATATGTGTGAGATACCTTACTTCTTAGAGGCCCTCACACCAAACCTTTAGCCCAAATCTATGCCATTGCCACAAGCTGATTTGCAACATTCATTTCCTATTCCAATTTCAAGGTATATGAATGCTATGGAAGCTTCAGTGACCTACTTCTCTGTAAACATGAAATTCCGGGAGATCCTCAGGAGCTCAATAGAACTACAAAGGATTGTGAATAATCCAAAAAGAAAAAGTAATGGTAAGGAGAAAATAAGAGTTTAATTGTTTCTTTTTTATTTTTTCCCTTTTTTGTGGTTCTTATTTTTATCTACATGCAGCCTTGAGTCCCGTCAGGGAAAAAGGGAGAAAAGTGAATTAATGAAAAAATAAATAAATAAGAGTACTTTGTCTCTGAAGTCCATTTGGTTATACACTTTCTGGGTATTTATAATCTGAATATCAAATGACGAATTCTATTAATGGAAGAGGAAAGAAGGAGAGAGGGAGAGAGAGAGAATTTCTATGCTGTACAGATTTTCCCCGCTGCTGTTTCCTGAACACTTGTCTGTTTCGCTGCTGATACTGGGCTCAGACAGGGTCTGCTTTCCAGAAGAAGTCTTAAGACTCTTTTTCTAAAGACCTTCTTGCATAGATTGTTTCTGAAGATGTAGCATCATTATTAATATTATTTAGCTGTGCATTGTGTAAAACGTGCAATTGGTTTCCAGAAGACATGGGGACTGTGATCAACTTAGCTTTAAAGGAGATTAGGCAGTCGTGGAAGATAAGGCTTTGATAGCTACAAGCCATGTTTTGGCATATATTATTGCCTCCAGGATCAGAGGTAGTACTACACCTCTGAATACTGGCAGTCATTGGATGGGTTTAAACAGTGGGGGAAAGATTGTTATTGGTGTCCCGCTTGGGGGCTTCCTGAAACCATCTGATCTTCTACTGTTGGAGTAAGTATGCTCAGTGCTTTTCTCCTAGAAAAACGGGTCCCATTACTCACATGAAGTTGCTACAGTAAGTACCACATTTTAAACCAGTGCTTTTCTCCCAGAAAAACGGTGCTGGTGCTATGTACCCTTGAGTACCCCCAGAAAAAAACACTGAGTATGCTAGACTAGATGGTAGGACTTATCCATACTTACCTTTCCTCTGTTCTTTACAGACATGGTCCACCCTTTAAAGTTCTGTGTCTAAGTGCTGCCACCCCCTTTTTTTTTTTGCTTTGGGGCTTTCCCTGCAAAAACCTGCTCTTTAAAGCTCAATCAGAGCAAGCAACAATCCCAGGGCTAGGTTGGGGGGGGACACACACGCTCAGACACGGAGCTTTTAAGCGAAGACCTGTGTCTGGAAAGAGCTGAGCAAAAGGTGTAGATGGGCCATTAGTTTGATCCAGCAGTGTTCTTTTTATATTTTTATGCAACTATGTATTTTTTGCTCTATAAGACGCACCAGACCATAAGACGCACCTGGTTTTTGGAGGAGGAAAGCAAGAAAAAAAATATTCCGAATCCCAGAAGCCAGAACAGCAAGAGGGATCGCTGCGCAGTGAAAGCATTCGCTCCATAAGACGCACACATATTTCCCCTTACTTTTTAGGAGGGAAAAAGTGAGTCTTATAGAGCAAAAAATACGGTATGTCCTTCCTCCTTCTCATTGTCTCCTAGAACACTCAACTCCCACTCCAGCACAGGAAATGAGCCTATTGCTTCTCTCCTTTGCTCTCGGGAATAATTTTTAAATGCCAAAATGGTAAACTACTGGAAGGCTACTTCCTCTCCTGATAATCATCACATTGCTGCGTTGTCCAATTTACATTATTGATCTCTAGATCCTGCAGAAGTTTTCTGGGACCCACATGCCTGCAGTGAGGATCTGCTCTGGTGGCTTTACCTCTTCTTCTGTTCTAAATCCTGTATTTTCAAAGTAGGAATAAAAATGGCTTATCCGCTGACTCTCTTGTCTATCATGCTCTTGTTTGCAGTGATCATCACGTGTAGGTCTCCAGGTGACCTTAAAAGACTCCTAGGAAAAGCAGAGGTGGATGAGGACATAGTTATCATCCTGATAGATCTTCACAGGTAAAAATGTTACAGTATTGGGGGTGGGGTAGGAATCTAATGAGTAAAAAGGCCGTTTTATATGTGGAATAGTTTCCCCCTCAAGAGTCACATTGAGTGCTGAGTATATATTTTCATTTAAAATTAAGAATGGGGGTTGCTCTGAGACCTATATAAATCCTGTAAACAATATTATTTTATAAATATGATTTTCTGTCACTGGTTCCGATTCTGCTAGAAATGGAGTGGGACAAAGCACGGAGAATCCCTTCATTGACTTCTAAATTTGCCACATAAGGTCTAGCAGAGAAGCCTGTGTGTGAGCGTTTAAACTGCTGCTGCTTGTTAAGTTTTGTTTTAATTTATTTCCATAATTGGTTATAATTGAAATGCACGTCTTCAATAATGAATAGGTGTATATCAGCAGGGAATTATGAAAGTTTTGCTTAGTAAATCTGTTTTCCATTTCCTCCAAATTGAAGCCCATTCATTCAGATGTGTTTAGGTTGTTCTAAGATCCTAACAAGTATAAATCATTAAGGAATTTGATTATAATATCAAAGCTTTCTGCTGGATTACGTTTCCGTGAAGCTAAGCACTATTTACTACCAAGGGGGTTCTAAGAAGGGAAGAACTTGTAAAATGCTGGATGAGATCATAAGAGTTCAATTTTTTTTATTATTCTAGATCTGGAACTGCAAGCTGAAGGAGAGAAAAATGTATATTCATTACCATGTTGAGATTTCCATCAGTAGGCATGCTACTGGTGGTGATAACATAGGCTTGGTATATGGTGTTGGAGGTAAAATATAGTGATAGGTGGAAAGGTTAGGCCTCTCTTCTAGCACACCACTGCTTTGCTTCAAATTGCACAAAAGCAATGAGTAGGCTCGGTTGTATAACTTTATATTCTAGGCAAGTTCCTTTGAGAGTCCTCTTTAAAAGGTAACAATCATACAAATGCACTGAAATATAAATAAGCAACCCATTCCTTCGCAGAATCAATACATTCACCACCTGTATGCTGCCAACATGCACTTTTTCTTGTTGACTTTTAAAAATCTGCGAAATGGGTGAGCAATATTCAAAACTTGCTTTCACATTTTTCATTAATGCACTCAGCAATTGCAACAGTGCTAGGAAACAGGGCTACACACCTCACACCCCAAGTCATTGGCAGCAGTGTCAGTCTCAATCCTACTGCATTAGAGGGGTCTTCTGATCTTCTCCCTCTTTAACACATCTTGCCAGCTACTTATAGTTCGGTCCCACAGGTCCAAATACAGACCAGACAAAGGATAGACAGATGCCCCAAAGGCCCCAGTTGCAGGGATTCCAAAGAAAGATGCACAAATGCCCCCAGTGATGAGTTCTAGTGCTTTATTGTGGATCTATAGCAAGAGACTTACACACAGCAACGCAATGCAGGATTCCTTGCTACCACACCTTAAGATGGCTTTGTCTGTTGGGGGCTAATACGTTAAGCGTTACTTATACAAAAAGCAAGTTACAAAAGCTGGCAACAATAGCCCAATTAACTCACCCCTGGCTTAGAGGTCCCTTCCCACCTTTCATCCCTCTCTCGGATAAGGGAGTAGCTGACTGAACCAAAACTACAGCTTCAAAGCAAACAGATAAGCATATATGATACCATTTTACAGCTCAAGCCAATTAGTCCCAGGGTTATCTTGACTACCAAGTTGGCGTTTACAGGTCTTTCAGTACATTTTCACTGTTTGGTTCTACACACCTATGTACACAGGCATTCTTCCAGCAATACAGACTCATCTGGATTTGGGTCTGAAAGACCAAGGTATGGGTGCAATAAGAGTATAAGTTGTAGGCAAGTACAATCTGTGGCATTGCACAACATCCTTGCTGATCATGGGGCACATCTGTCAAGGCATCTATCTTGGCTTCTACTTTCCTGGTTTAGTGTAGCTTGAATAAACATGGGATAGCCTTGTCTCGATATTAAACGATCAGGGTTGTTGTTTTTTTTAAAAAAGAAAAATAGTTATTTAATTAACATTTGCTTCATTTGTCATTTGGTTGACTAAATGCTCTTGCTTCTCACTACATTTGGGGCTCTTGTGCTTTCTGTTTTCAGCAATGTGTACTATGAAGATGCTCCCTCATACAGTTACATGAAGAATGTCCTTGTCCTGACTCTGGAACCATCAAACTTCACTGCAGTTTCAAACAGTAGTGGGATTCCTTGGACTCCAGATGCAACGCCTTGGGTGATTTTATTTTATAATAATTTATTTGCTCACTACTGTTGTGCTCCTACAACACAGCCCTGGAAAGAGAGCCCTTTCTGATCATAATTGTTCCACGGGTCTGAAGGCAAAGTTAAACAGAGCAGCAGCAGACCAGTATCGTTGAATGCTGATTTTCACTATGTAAACTAAGCAACAGTGAAGCAATGGGTTGCCAGTGATATTCAACAAATACGTCAACCTGCCAGTTTTCCTTTCAGTTCCAGACATCCTGAATCTGTGCAAGCCCCCACTCCTACAGTCACCCAGCCTGCCCAATACTTAGGCATTTTGAATGTACAAAACTGTGTCTGAGCAGCCCTTCAATAAATAAGCACGTTCCAGCTGGCATCCCTCTGTAGGAGTAGAAGTAGCATTGGTTGCAACATCAAATTACACTATAAAAATATAAATACAGTCGTACCTTGGATCTCAAATGCCTTGGCTCCCAAACAAATTGGCTCCTGAATGATCAAAACCTGGAAGTGAGTGTTCCAGTTTTTGAACGATTTTTGGAAGCCAAACGTCCAGTGCGGCTTCCAATTGGCTGTAGGATACTCCTGCCTTGGTTTTCAAATGGTTCCAGGAGTCAAACGGACACCTAGAATGCATTCTGTTGGAGAACCAAGGTACGACTGTGTAACAAATATTTTAAAACACAAAATACATAATAAAATATAAAAAAACAAACAAACCAATTATCACTGCTCCCACAGCACATTTAAAAGGGCATAGGATGTCAGTGAGCCAAAGGTTTGGTTGAAGAGGACCATTTTCTCTTGGTGCCTAAAGGTGTATAATGAAGTCGCCAATCGAACCTCCCTGGGGAGAACATTCCACAAACAGGGAGCAACTGCAGCAAAGGCGTGTTCTCGTGTTGCCACCCTCCGGACCTCTTGTGGAGGAGGCACATGAAGAAGGGCCTCAGATAATGAACACAGAGTCTGGGTTAGTTTATATGGACAGAGGCAGTCCTTGAGGTATAGCGATCCTGAGCCATTTTAAGACTTTATAGATCAAAACCCGCACTTTGAATTGGGCCCAGAAACTAATTGGTAGCCAGTGCAGTCAGGCCAGGAGCAGTTTAAGAATATGCTCATCTACATTCATGTGGGAACATGCAGGTTCCCAGAGACGAGCTTGCAGCCACCTTGTTCTTCCCCTGCCCTTTTTACTACTGTGCTAAGCCAAGGTTTGGTTTGCTTTAGCGCATCATCCAAACTGGGACTTGTGATTCACTTCTCTCCTAACCACAAGCTGTAGCCAAGGAACTGGCAAAGCCTCTGGAAACCAGAATGGGAAGAAGGAGGCCATCTTTGAGCAACTCACTCAGGAACACATTGGGCCCAACAATATGAGAGGCAGTGGCTTAATCCCTCTCCTTTTACTATCTCTTATAGATGAAAAATGACTTTGCTGTTGCCTACCTGGATGCTGTCTTGCTCTTCGGACATGCCTTGAAGAAACTTTCTCTTGCAAGCCATTTAATTACTCCCACTAGCTTCAACAGCCAGTTTCGGAATGTTACTTTTAAAGGTAATCACATATGTGTTTCTCTTAATTCTCATTAATGGGCAAGGCAATACAGTAGATTACTGGAAGCAAAAACAGAATGTTTTCAGTAAAAAGACCCCAAAGGGGTTAAAAATATTGATAAATGTCAGCAATAGTTTTTCTCTAATTAAATGTATCAGCTTTACCTCCAACAACCCTGCCTCCATATTGAATAATGGTAAATCTTTCCCTCTTTACGCATATAAGAGTCTCTCTGTTCTGATCATATATTGAGATAATATTCCACAACGCTTTTCTTATTATGTATCTATTTGTCTGCACCAAGTTCTGTATCTTCAATTCCCACTTCCTGTTGCATTTGCCATGTTTTTCCAGCCTTATCTAATATCTCTTCCAGGCTGTGGCTTCTGATGCTCTGCTCCGCCTACAGAAATTGAGATCGAAATTTGTCCTTAACAAAGTGTGTAAAAAATGTGTCCTCACTAGTCTCATTCTTCTTATTGAATATTATCAGTACAACAGAGGTGCTGTGAGATGAATGGTGAATATTGGGCTGCTGGCTTGCCTGTCATGTTCAGGGAAAATTATCAGGCTTTGATTATTATTTTTCTCTTTACAGGTATTCTTGGTCCTGTAGTCCTGGATAAATTTGGGGATGTTGATGTCAATCTCACCCTTATGTACACGACAAATAATTTAGAAGTAAGTATAGAGCCAAACCATGCCTCTAGCTGTAGTTGCAAGTAACCCAAGGAACTGTTGAAGGTTTTCGGTGCAGGGAAGTGGTTGGTTAGCGTCAAAGGCAGCTATTAGATGGCGCACCAGAAAACACTTCAGTAGCTTTCCCCTTGCCTAACTGTGCCAGTTTGTATTTCTCCTTGCCCTCTGTTATTCCAAAAAGGGTTTCTCCTATATTTACCCTTCAAAAAATGAATTTGGAGGCTTTATGTACCTCCTACTCAGAGCTAATGGGCACACTTCTTGAATTATATTTATATATCTCTATCTATCTAGCTCCATCCCATTCAGTCTTGTAGGCACAGCACCAAAATAGACATGTTGTTAATGCATGCAATTAGTAATCATGCAAATAATCTTTTAAAAGTAAATAGCAGTCAAGTTTGACAACAGTGGGGGAGCATTTAACCAGATGCAAAAAGTAGCTGGAGAGGAAGAGTTTAAGGGCCACAGCAATGTAAATGGGATAAAGCTCATGCCGTGGTCCTGATGGAAGCCCCCATTCCGCCATGGATGCCGTTTGCTGCTGGGAAATAATTTTTGCAATTACTAAATTGTGTGAATGCTTTCATTTCTAGTTTGGCCCACAGAGTTGAAAAGTGCTGTTATTACCTAGCATGAGCAGAGTGATCGTCGATGAAAGCAATCTATTTTGAGTGAAGGAAAATAATGTGAGGGATAAATGCATACAGGAAAAAGGAGGGAAATCTCCCCTGGTGACTCTATGGTTACTGGCTATGGGACAACCCAGGATATTTAACCAGGGTTCAGGTAAAATGGGATGCCATGGTTAATTAGAAGCTTCCTGATTCAATCTCAGCTTGTGTGAAAAAAGGAGCAAAGAGACTCTGTTAACAAGCCAACCCAAACCAGCTCAATATGGTGGAGATGCAGGGGATCCAGGATGAAGGGGTGAAAAGTGTGGGGAGAGTGACTGAGGTCCTTGGCTGACAATATATTCATATCCATCAGTTTTCTTGGGAAAAGGAGTTTCAGACTAAAACTTTCCTCTATTTTCCCATTCTAGTACAAGGCCCTCCTACGGTTTGACACTCATCTGAATGAGACAGTACCAAAGACGGACAAACCATCATTCATCTGGAAAAAAAACACCCTGCCTAGTGATATTCCTGGCACTGGTGAGACAATCTATTTCTTGCAAAGGGGACTTTCACAGAATTAATGAGACTTGTACATCCAGTTTGAACACAGGAACCATTAGGCTGGTAGTAAAACCAATAATTTACCTTAAAAATAATAATCAAAACCCGTCTTTTTTTGTTCTTTTAATGCCGAGTTCTGAATCAACTTGTCAACTTAAACAATCTTCAATGTATGCAGCAGTACCCGACATGGGAGTATTTTCTGAGAGCGTACAGTTCAAAAAGACTGAATATGTCAGTGCTGATGCCCATTCTGAGTTTACTTGATTTGCAGGATTCCCAGTGTCCCCATCCACCTTACTTATCATTCTTGCATGGTAAATAATTCACCCACTTACACTAATCCCTTCTTTATCATTTGACCCAGATCATTTGGCCCAAATCTTGCTCCCCAACTCTCCCATACACCACAGGGAAGCAGTTAAATATACCCCCTGTCCTGTATTGTACCACTCAAGTTTGGAGCTAAATGAGCAGTTTCCTATTCACCTGGCCCCAGATGTTAGGAATTTGTAAACTAGGGCAAATGTACTAAAGCACTTAAGCAGAGATTTGCACATCTAGCCTCAGAGCTCAGCAGCTTCCCATTGTAGCACTGTGTGGTGTGAATTCTCCAATTGTTTGTCTCCCCCACAATTGCTTGTGAGCTCACAGATTGTATGATGCAATTCCCATTAATGCCAGAAATGTTCTCCCATTTCCAATAGCAGTCTTTGCTACTGTTGAGATAAAATACATAGATATTGAATGTTTAACACACCCTTGGCAAGAATAAATTACCCTAATGGTATATCAATATACTGTGACTGTTAAAAGTATATGACGCCTCAGGTGTAGAAGTTGACCAGAGAGTAAATATGGTGCTGCCTAGCTAGAATACAATGTCTCAAACTTTCAGCATAGGTTCAGCTTGGGAATTTATTTATTTTTTTCAAATTCTAAAAGCATGATTTCTTAATTTACCTAGACATTGTTCTTTCTATATCCAAATCAAACTACATAATGAAATGCCTTGGCTGTAAAGGGGGGTTCTTTGTTTTTGGCTGCAAATGTTATTGTATTTCTTATCAGACTAGATGTTAAATTGAAATGAAGTAGAGGATGCAATACAAAAGAAAAAGAACAATGAAAACCTGAGCATATTGTAGAGAACATAATGTTTCTATTTTTCAATACCTTGTTTAATTCAAAAGTTATTAAGTGCCCTTTCATAAACTTCATCTCAAATTCAGAAATCTAGTGTAATGTATTACAGTAACAATGTGCAAGGCAGAAACCTGAATATTTTGCTTTAAATTGGGTGCAAAAATGTGGAGGGTGAGAGAAAGTCTTGTGAAAGCTCTTCTTTTTCATGAGGGGATGACTGAAACCACTAGAGGGCAGCAGAACCTCAGAAATATAAATATGTCATCCAATTTCTAAATTCCAGACATCAGCTTGTAATTTGTTTAAAGCGTGCTTGGAGCTATTTAGCCTTTTGTCACTCAGCCCAAGGTGCAGGGCAGAAAACCATCTTGTAACTTGCCAAAGACATTTGCTTGCTAACTGATTTATTTATTGGTGACCCAATGTCCTGCTTTCTGAGTAGGATCAGCCAGCCCCGGTGTTCTGACAAGGATGACCTTGTTGTCAGAGAATTAAGGAGAAAATAAGATTGGCCTTCAGTGAAGAGGTAGATGGAAAGCATGGGCATATGCCAAAAAAACCAAAGGTCAAGTGTTTGCCAAGTAGTTGCTGCAAGCATTTTCAAAAGAGTTTAGTGGAAATCATTAGGCCTAGACTGTACAGGCTTGATTTTTTCAAAGGTTAACAATGCAGTCTATACATGTGCAAGTAAATCCCATTGCATTTAATAGGGTTTACTCCTAGGAAACAATACAGGATTGCAGACCTGTCCACGCTTAACTCAATGGAGCTTATTTTATTTGTTAAATTTATATACCACTCTTCATCTGAGGATTACAAAGTGGTTTACAGTATAAAAACAAAAAATACATAACATAATGAGAGCCAGTGTGGTGTAGTGGTTAAGAGCGGTAGTCTCGTAATCTGGGGAACCAGGTTCGCATCTCTGCTCCTCCACATGCAGCTGCTGGGTGACCTTGGGCCAGTCACACTTCTTTCAGCCCCACTCACCTCACAGAGTGTTTGTTGTGGTGGAGGAAGGGAAAGGAGATTGTTAGCCGCTTTGAGACTTCTGAAGGGGAGTGAAAGGCGGGATATCAAATCCAAACTCCTCTTCTTCTTCTTTTGATGTTTTGCTTTAATATTTGCTTTATATTATTGGTTTTAAGGTTGTTGTATTGATTTGTGTATTTTAATATATTGTTATAAACCACCCTTTGAGGGAAGCTTCAAATAGAAGACCAATAGTAATAACATGCATAGCTATTAATAATAGGGAATAATGGCTGGCAGGCATCCATTCAGACTGATATTATAAACCAAGGGTAGGGCAACTCCAGCCCACAGGCTAACCTTGGGGTCAAATTTGGCATATAAGGCCATTTTTTAAGAATCATGCCCACCTGCTGATCAGCTTATGTCACTCTTAATTCAAGAGGGTTAGACAGGCCTTTATCTAATGAGATGTCAACTGAGAGTCTTTAGGTTTGTCTCTGAATTCCTGAGGCAGAGGGATGCAGGTATTATTTATTTTATTTTATTTATTATTTTTATTCTATTTATATACTGCCCTTCACAAGATCTCAGGGTGGGTCACAGAATAAAAACAAGGTAAAAACACAGTTAATAGTTAAAACAAAAACAACAAAACTATAACTTCGCCCTTCCCACAAACACATTTAAAAGGCTGTAGGATATCAGCCAAAGGCCTGATTAAAAAGGAACATTTTTGCCTGATGCCTAAAAATATATGATGAAGGCACCAGACAAACCTCCCTGGGAAGAGCATTACGCAAATGGGGAGCCACTGCCGAAAAGGCCCGTTTCCGTATTGCCACCCTCCAGACCTCGGATGGAGGAGGCACACAAAGAAGGGTTAATTACACTCTTGATTACCCTGAACTTTCTTCTTAAGTTTGTCTGATTTCCCATTTCTCACTTTTACAGGGCCGCACATTCTGACAATAGCTGTTTTCACACTTGCTGGGGTTGTGGTGGTAGTTCTCATCATCGCTCTGCTGCTACTGAGGTACAGTCCTCATTTCCTCTTCCTCTGTCCTTCCTTGACCTAAGTCCACAAATCCTTTCTGAAATTTACACTCTTGAAGTCTCCGTACAAAGGTCACCTAGCATAAAGGTAAAGGGACCCCTGACCGTTAGGTCCAGTTGCAGACAACACTGGGTTTGTGGCGCTCATCTCGCTTTGCTGGCCGAGGCAGCCGGCATACAGCTTCCGGGTCATGTGGCCAGCATGACTAAGCCGCTTCCGGTGAACCAGAGCAGCGCACAGAAATGCCGTTTACCTTCCCGCCAGGGCAGTACCTATTTATCTACTTGCACTTTGTGCTTTTGAACCGCTAGGTTGGCAGGAGCAGGGACCGAGCAACGGCAGCTCACCCCGTCGCGGGGATTCAAACTGCCGACCTTCTGATCGGCAAGCCCTAGGTTCTGTGGTTTAACCCATAGCACCACCCACATAGATGAGCTAAATTGCATAAGCTCTGGCACCCCTTGCTCTCCCAGCTGTTCAAGCCCCCTGTGGTGGATTTGCTGCTTTGACTATGTCACCTACTTGGTCAAAAAGGTTCCTTCTCATTCTCTCCTTCCCTTTCCCCCTCCACCTGACGCATGCTAGCAGATAAACTTCAGTAATGGAATATCTGCATCCCATCTTTGAGTTGTAGCAGTTTAGTCATTGGGAGTTTTGATACTGGCTTGAGGTCAGTGCACACTTTACGGTTACTTCTAAGAAGTCTGCTTTCAGCTTGACTCAAACTGATTCGTCAAAAAGGTCAATATTTCCATTCATTATCAGACAACTAGCGTCTGAAGTTCTTAAAATGTCGTGCCTGTCCACAGCACCTAATTCCAGATTCAAATGCTTCAAAAATTGCTGCAAGTATACCTGTCTTTCTGATGTACAGGAAATATAGAAGAGCCATTGAACTCCAGAAAAAATGGTCCCACATCCCATCTGACAAGATTGTTCCTCTGGAGACTAACGAGACAAGTCATGTTAGTCTGAAGGTAGGAAACAGCAGCTGTCTATGGCACATGTTCTCCTTCACAATAAAGTGGTACTAGGTGCCTCCTGAACATGGTAAACCATGATGTTGGAACCATAGGCGCTATCTAGAAAACTCTGTGATATCCTAATCTCTGTGTATGGCCTCACATTGGCTAGGATGGAAGGTGAGAGGGAGAATAGCTGGAGAAAAAATAAGTGTGCCATCTCTGTACAACTTGAGCCTAGACGGAGGTGGTTCAAAGCTTTACATTTCAAGAGTTTTCTGTTTCTCTCGTCACTGTAGTCTTGTGGCCCAGCAGCAAATCAGCCATGTCTCTCTAACTTCCTCCTGTCCGCTTACATCACACAGTTCCTACTAAGTTTTCATGGTCTCGCTTTTCTAACTCAGGGAGGGGTGCCACACTTTTGATGTGCTAATTGATCATTATCCCCCAAGACATTACCTCAGAGGAAATTAGGCTGACTCAATTTCCTTTCAACTCAGGTTGATTTCCTTGGATTAAGAAGTACCTAATACGCAATTTACACAAATTTGCTTTCACACATGCTAATTAAATGATTAGAAGCGTCTAGTACACAGGTCAAATGCACATCTTTAACACACGTGAGTCTGGTTATTTCCCAGTTCTAACGCCCCAACCTTAATTAAATTCTAACACTAACATGATCTGGAATTTAGGGTTTCTTGCACCCACAGTAACAATATTTAGTAGATGTCTGTGATCTTACATGACTTACATTCCAAATAACATTCACAATTCTGCTACTCTTACAATTATTTATTTTATTGGAGTGGAGTGAGGAAGGAACCAGCTTTTCTCAGACATTAAATGTCATGATCTAATGCTTAGAAATACAGTCTTCTACCCCACAGCAGAGAAAATTATGAACTGTGAGTTCGAAATGGTAAGCAAGTATGCATGTATTGTTTAAAATCTCTTCAAGCGCAAAGGACCACAACACAACTCATGTTTGGAGAAGTATGTTTGAGTCTGATGCCCTTACAAATTGTGGGAAACATAGCTGCTATATTACATTTTTCTTGCACACACCAGGATGGGATATATTACCAGTGGTGTTGCAATCTGTGGTTGCAGTGGGTGGAAGACCTGTTATTTCTGCAGCAAGGTCCTTGTCACCAGCATCCTAGAACCACCTAATCTTTCCAGCCACTATATGCTCCAAAGCCAAGCATTTAGGAACACAGAAAACACAAGATGCTTAGTTTCAAGAGAATGGTGTGCAAGTGCTGCTAAGTACCATAGAACTTCAAGGAAAGCATAACAAGTCACTCTGAAATATGATATTGGAACATTCAAAATAACTTGCCTATATAATGTGCACAGAAGCAGTAGATCTAGCTGAAAGGCAACACAAGGGCACCTGCACTGATTAATTCAATGCACCCCTAATGGTTATTATTGTGTAATTACAAGGTTATTGTATAATATTAGAAAGAATGTGGCTGTGACCATCATGAAGGGACCCTGCTCTTCTGAATCTAAAACTACGCTAAAACTATGCATTCCTGAAGTCAGCTAAATAAGCCTTCTTTGATTCTCAGATTGATGACGACACAAGGCGTGACACCAGCCAGAGGCTGCGTCAAGGCAAATATGACAAGAAGGTACATTTACTCCAGCATCTCTGCTTTTCTCCTCTGGAAATGATCTTGTACAAGATAAGGTGCCATTTCATGCTCATTCCCAGTTCCTTGCAAACCACAGGGATATAACAGAGCAGAGGTTCTTAAACTGTGGTGTGCCAACCGTTTTTGGTCTATCTGGTCTATTTAGGTAGTCCTTGGAAAGGCTGCAGAACTGTTGAAATTATCTATACTTGGCCTTGCAGTTGATTTATTTTTTTACAATGGTGAAGGTTGAGGCTATTTTGACGAGGACTAGATTACTGAACAGGTCAACAAGTCTCTGTTTTGCACAGCACTGTTCTTAAACAAAGCCTCTATATTAAAATTGTAAAAGCATAAATAGGATCCAGCAGACAAAATATATAAAGAGGGATTGGCAGTGAAGGGAGACAGGAATGTGGAAGCAATGAGGTTAAGGGTAACCTAAGAACACAGAGAGGGGTAAGAGTTGCAGGAGGAGAGGGTGCTTGAAGCTCCCTGAGATGGGAGTTGGGGCAAGAGGAGAAGAGCTGCTCTTTCTTAGCACAAAAAGAGTTTGGATTCATTTTCTGAAAATGCCAACCAAATGGACAGATGACAATTAAGTCATCAGACCCATCAGAGACATTTTATATTCTAAAAGAACAATTTGAATAGTTGTGACTTAAGCTTTCCTGGTCTACTTCATGAGAGACGATTAGATCGTCTGACTTTCCATGATAGCTTCCTGCAAGTGTCTGTAGTGCTTTGCTACATTTGGCCGTTAACCAAACTTGGTGGTTCAAGTCCAGCCATGGATGGTTTCTGTTGTTTTATTTTGCTCCCATCACAATTATTTCTCACTGTATCTAGGCAGAGGAATTGTGGGTGAGGCAGGGGGTGGAGGGTACAGCTGTGAAATATGTGTGTCTATCTATGTGGCCTGTTGGGTAAGAAGATGAAGTAACTAGGCGTCGGGAGGTACAGGCAGTACAACTCCAGCAGTTTAAAGGCTCTCTGAGAAGGATAAAAGGGTCTCCTGGTTGCCTGATCTTGCTTTTGCAAGAATATTGTCACAATTCCTTCCATCCATCCATCCATCCATCCATCCATCCATCCAATTCCTTTCAGCTTCACATATTTGAAGTGTAACATTTTGTGCTCTTGGTCCATCTAGCCTTCTAAGACTGCTGTCCTGGCTATGTGTCCTCAGAAGTAAATCCTATTTCATTCTAAGGGGGTTACTGCCAGGTAATTGAGATCAGGGTTGCCGCCCAAGCTACCACTACCCATCTCTCACTGTGATTAGTTCTGCTGCCCTCCACACCAGCTCAATTGAACTATGATGCAGCCAAAAGAAATATTGCTGTAAATAAAATAATCATCACTGAAGAGCAACTGGAGCAGTTGCACATTATGGGGTAAGGAGGTCTCATTGAGGTATTCAGGTTTGGGTGGATATTGGAAGGACTTGCATACAATTGCGGAGAGGTAGGCAAATATCAGTCTTGTGCAAGACCTCCATTACTGAAGATTAAAATAAACAAACAACTGGAAATGGATACCCCCCTCCTAAAAATATCAATTTGCATATTGTGAAGCATAATTGCTTAGGTTGGCACCATTTGCTTTTGTAGTCTTGTGCACTACTGGGAATTTTGTGGTTTTTGTTTTTTAAAATAGGTGCTTACACAGTTACAGAAATCCCTGAGCTCGTGCCCATAAAGAAGGCAGGGAAGGAGTGATTGAAGGAAGGGACAATAATAAACACTTGGGATATTTTCCACCAAGCTCTACCAGCTAATATGGATGGCAAGTGGTGGAAGAGCGATGAATATAGTAACTCAGAAAACAGGAGTGGACTTACTTGAGTCATTTGTGCAATGTGCACGCCAAAAGGAGAAAGTGTATCAGAAAAGCCCATTTGCAGGGGGGTGGGGAGCCTCTGTGTGGACCTGAACTGGATAAAACTGACTGATAAAATGTTTTGTTCACCTAGTTCTTCTTTTGTTACCTCTTTGTATGTATAAAGGATTGTCATTGCACTTAGATCATATCACAACCCTTGCAAAGGATAATGGTGTCCATTTCCCCATCAATGGTTAAGTAATGTAACATTTCATGTAAATGTATTTCTAAAATATAACCTACATATCCAGACCTCTCATGACATTATACAATACATGGATTACTGTGATGCTGCTATTCATTCCTACCAACCCTTTTCATTTTCCAGGTGATAATCCTGAAGGATTTAAAGCACAATGATGGGAATTTTACAGAGAAACAGAGAATAGACCTAAACAAGGTAAACACTAAACCCACAACCACAGCATATCCACTGAAAAATGTAGACCACAATTTCCTTTCTTCTTATTTCTTTCATATTGCAGATGTTAAGCGCTTCCTTTTCCAATAAGCTGTCTTCAGTGTGCCAGATCTCACTGCACAGGCAATGTAGAAAGCTCACTTTTCAGAACTTATTCAATGTAACCCTGCGGGCATTGGCATACACCAGGGGTAGGCAACCTAAGGCCCAGGGGCCAGATGTGGCCCAATTGCTTTCTCAATCCGGCCTGCGGATGGTCCGGGAATCAGTGTGTTTTTACATGAGTAGAATGTGCCCTTTTATTTAAAATGAATCTCAGGGTTATTTGTGGGGCCTGCCTGGTGTTTTTACATGAGTAGAATGTGTGATTTATTTAAAATGCATCTCTGGGTTATTTGTGGGGCATAGGAATTCATTCATATTTTTTTTCAAAGTCTGGCCCACCACATGGTCTGAGGGTTGGTGGAACGGCCCATGGCTGAAAAGGGTTGCTGACTCTTGGCATACACTTTTGAACTGGAAAGCGCTGAGTGATAGTAGCTGAACTATATATCTCCAAGCAGCATAGGAGGATATCATATTCCCATACCACTGTATCTAATTTTCCACGTCATCATTCTGCTTCTAACATGCTCATTATTTTTGCCCTAGCTCCTTCAGATTGACTATTACAATCTGACTAAGTTCTATGGCACTGTCAAGATGGACAC
This sequence comes from Podarcis melisellensis, assembly GCF_964234715.1. Taxonomy (NCBI): domain Eukaryota; kingdom Metazoa; phylum Chordata; class Lepidosauria; order Squamata; family Lacertidae; genus Podarcis; species Podarcis melisellensis. Next base: position 44,362,205 of record NC_138542.1, on the reverse strand, counting down.
GATGATCTATGGAGTGATTGAATACTGCGAGAGAGGATCATTGCGGGTAATTAGCTCTGTAGCTCACTCATCAGTTTGTACAAAGACAGGTGATAACCCATCACATCAAAGACAAGTCCTTGCTGGCACAAGAAATAGGCAGTGAGGAAGAAGGGTAGTTTGTGTTGCTCTTGGTCTTGTAAATTTCTCAGTACTACCATCAATATTCCAACTAGAGAAGCAAAATCTTTAGCGCTGAATTGCTATAAACAGCAATTGGGCTTTCCAATGATTGCCATTTGTTCCAATTTATTGCTAAAGGACGAGTTTTCCAGGGAAAGGCGGTGGGGCAAAGGCAAAACCACTCAGCCCCTTCCTTTTTAGGCACAGGAAGTTTGGATGAGCCCTTTGTGGCTTCAACATTAAGCCAGCTTTTCTATCCTGCAACCCTTCACACCCTTTTGTTTACTAGTTAGCCTGATGAAGAGTTCTGGAGAGCTCAAAAGATTGCTCACTATTTTGTGACATGTTGGTTGGTTCTAATTAGCTACCACATATGAATTTTTGATTTTTTTTTAAAAAATGAAACAACACTACTTCCTTGTTTTTAGTAAAGATTCTTACCACAGCTTCTCTGTCATCTTTTCATCTCAGGATGTCTTGAATGATAAAATCTCCTACCCAGATGGCACCTTCATGGACTGGGAATTTAAGATTTCTGTCATGTATGATATTGCAAAAGTAAGTAGATGGATGGCAATGAGGAACTTAATGAGGCATAATCTCGCCTTGAGTGAATGATGGGATATAAGGTATTTTGCTGAAATGTCTAACAACAGGATTCTATAAGTACTGTTTGCCCTTTGATAGGAAATCTGATTTTTTTTTCCTGTTGAGAGCTGGGACACTTAATGCTTGTTAAATTCTGACATTTTGCTGAAATGAGAGAGGAAATAATACTGCACCTAAATGAAAGATTGAGCTTTATTTAAGAAATTGAGATTGTGGTTACTATTTTTGTTTAGAAATGTAAAAATAACACTCTCAGTAGGAAAAGGCTTTTCAGCTAAAGTGGAAAGAAATTCAAAATGAGCCACAAATTAAGAAGGCCTTTCTGTGCATCCACAATGCTGGAGCTGAAGATAAAAGTTACTTTTACCTTTAGTGCTTTTATGAATTTCATGCATGGGAATTTTAATCACCCTTTGCTCATGTGAGCCCCCACCTGCCAATAGATATAGGTGACCCAGGTTTACAACTTCAGTGAGAACTAGGCCCTATACTGTATATGTCTATGCAAACCTGATTCTGGAGTTCAAAACGTTTTCTACTTTGGTACACATGTAAAATATTGTTGGCTTATAATCCTCTTCATTTAAATTTTTACGATTTTTTGGTCATCTTATCAATGTCAGAATACTGTTCCTGCTTCTAAGATTTTAGAATTATGGGAACAGTTTCGAAGGAAATATGTACATACACAAACCCCAAACCTGGCCCTGCTACCTATCAGTCCTTAGCTCCCATATTGTCTTGTTTAATTGGACTAATGTGTCCTGGGCCTATTTCTATGTAGCAACATATTATTATGAAGTTAATTATTTATTTTACATTTTTTGTTAACTACCCTTCAAAATGTAAAATATCAAAATATTACAGCGTGGTCTACAACAATGTGAATAAAAAGTAATTCACACACAACTCATAAATACAATTTAATTTAAAACTTAAAAATTTAAAACTAGTGAACAAGCATTAAAAAAAAATCAACAAATTTAAAGGAAATTTTAAAAGCCCAATAAGCTGAACAACTAAAGAACAAACTAGAACAAAGAGAAATAATTTAAAATCTATATCTGCCTGTGCATATAGGAAGATCTTCAGCTGGTGCTGGAAAGTGTATTCCTTTCTCTCAAATTTTAATAACAATTTTTGGAAATAAAAAAACTTGTCTCCTTGGGGAGGAAACTGCAAAGTTGGGGTGCCACAGCAGAAATGGTGAAGTTGGTGTCCCAGAATGCAATACAGCTCCAACAGGGGACCTGGAGATGGGCCTCTGCAGAAGATGTTAATCAGACATTAGCTCATTTTATAATCAGAAGGTACTGCCAGGAGGGTCAGTCTGATCAATTCCATTTGTTTCTCACATTATTAGCATAATATATATATTATTTATGGATTCTGGCTTACTTTGGATCTGGACACCTCTGCCGAATCTGCACGCTTGTTTACATTCTTTGTAGGGCAAATAACTGCAGGCTAAGATACAGTAGTTACTGACCGTTCTAGTCTCTGACACTTCTTTGATGCACGTTTAGGACAGAAGTTTGAGTCGCTGGGTCTTCACTGTAAACTCGGACTACAAGGTCTCTGCCTCACAACAGAAGGGAACAGTGTCTGTTGCTATCCTCCTGATTCTGAGTTTAATCCTTCCAGTCAGTGCTTGGATGTGAGGCAAAGATGGGCATTTCTAACAGCATCTGCCTATATTTCAGTTCTAAGGCAGATATTTGACACCTCATTTTACGATCAGTCAGCTGAGTGTCTCAACCTTCAGTTGGAACATGGCAGAAGTATTCCCTGGAAGAAACATAATCAGAACCATGGTGCAAGATGATAAACACAAAGAGCTGTGGGGTCCCCAAACCCCATATTTGCCTGCGGTTTAACTCGGCTTAGAACATCTCTTGCGGCAGAGAGGCTTCTGCAATTCAAAAGAATTTCTGGCCCCCAATGCAGGTTACACATTTGCATTGCACATTGATTTAAGTAAAAGCTGCTTCCTCTCTGAAAACTCTGACAGAGTGTACTCTTCCAGAATAGGGAGAGAGAGGTAAAAAGTTTCTGTATCCTCTCAGCCTATCAAACATAGAAAAGATCCACCAGACCAAATGAAGAAATCGGCTTTCACTCAAGCCAGCTTCTATCACATACGACTTTCTGGGGGGTGTTGGGTGTGGATGGTGCAATCCATGTAGTTTAGCCCTCTCACCGTGTCAAAAATGCCAGAAGAGAGGGTGTGTCAGGAAAAATAAGAAGCTCTAAGTGCAAGTCAGACTCGTTTTCGTTTCCTCCTAAAAATGTGGTGTTTTGCTTGTTCTTCCACTTTTATTGCCTGTTGGCATATGCATATTTCCCCCCTCCCAATAAACTAAGGAGGAGTGAGTGTACAGCTTCCAATTTTTATTTATTTATTTATTTATTTATTTTAAATGGAGAGGACGCTGAGGAGAAATAGGGAAATATGTTGTCTCTGTGGTGGAAAGACAATCAGGTTGGTTGCTTCAGATCATACGATAATAGAATTGCAGAGTTGAAACGGACCCCAAGGGTCATTCTAGTCCCACCCTCTGCAATGCAGGAATCTCAACTAAAGCATCCATGACAGATGGTCATCCAACCTCTGCTTCCAAGGAAGGCGAGTCCACCACCTTCCAAGGGAGTCTGTTCCTTTGTTTAACAACTCTTACCATCAAAAAGTTCTTTCTTATATTTAGTTGGAATCTCCTTTCTTGTAACTTGAATCCATTGGTTCAAATCCTACCCTCCGGAGCAGGAGAAAACAAGCTTGCTCCATCTTCCACGTGACTGTCCTTGATGTATTGGAAGAAGGCTATCATATCTCCCTCTCAGTCTCCTCTTTTCCAGGCTAACCATACTCGGCTCCTTCAACTGTTCCTCATAAGGATAGAGGAGCCTGATGCTCCTCTCTCAGCAGAGCCAATGGGGTGGGCCTGTGTTACCAATTCTGTTGCTGCTGCAGCCTCATGGAATGACTGCCGGGTGACAGTTGCCGGAGGGAAGAGCTTGGTGGAGCTGATCTCTCAGCAGAGCTGATGGAAATGGTCCTTCAGTTCTCCGACTTCCTCTGCCGCAGCCAGATAAAACAGTCATTCCCCCTCCATAGGAAACTTGGGACAGTCACTTGTGGGGTTTTTTTGTCTCTCTTCATATTCTAGGGAATGTCCTACCTGCATTCCAGCAAAACAGAGCTTCATGGCCGCCTGAAATCTACAAACTGTGTTGTGGATAACCGCATGGTTGTGAAGATAACCGATTATGGCTGCAATTCTATTCTTCCGCCAAAAAAAGGTACATAAGGAAGATGAATTCCTCACTCGGGAATTCCTCATGAATATTTGTAGGCTGACTGCATCTTATAGGAGAACTGTCAAGAAATGTGGCATTAATATTCTGTTAAACTTAAGTTATTTCAGTATAGCACTATAGTTATGGTATGACTATATTTCCCCCCCCCCAACTGCCTCCGCTAAGCCACACAGCACCACAGCTTGAAGCAGTAGTGTAGCTATGAGAATCCGACAGAGGTATGTTGTGATTTCTGATGCCATCTGCATGAGGATCAGAAACAGTTGAAAGTGGAAGGTATGCCCATGCCCAGGGCCAACCCTACAATTGAGCCGACTGAGGCAACAGCTTGTGGTGACAAATGTTGCCCAATCATTTCTTCTGAGATGCATGGCCAGCCATTCTCCTTTGTCTCAGGAAGTAAAATGTATTGGGCCAACCCTACCAGTGCCAGTGTTTTGCTTGGTTTTAGTTCATTTCATAAATTTCATAATTTGCTTTTTGCTGAGCCCCCAAAGCAGTAGACAATTGTCGACCAATTTCATCCGCTTGTTTCTGTCACACACACACAGTTCTCTTCCTGCTCCTCAGATCTCTGGACTGCTCCTGAACACCTCCGGCATGGTGACATATCTCAGAAAGGTGATGTGTACAGCTTTGGAATTATAGCACAAGAGATCATACTGCGTAAGGAGACCTTCTACACTGACAATTGTCGGGATCATAAAGGTAAACATTGTGCGTAATGAAAAGGCTTGATGACAGGTTTCCCAGGGATTGCCATTTGCATTTGCCATTCAGCAGTAAAATGCAATTTTTCCTGGGGAAAGTTTGAACATATGAAGGGGCAATGAAAGAGCATGGGCCAAGCCTTGCCCTTTCATTAAGGCTGCATGCACTGCGCCAGTGCCCCGCCCATGTGCTCTGGCCTTTAGTTTAAAGGAAGCTGCCTTGCTTTCATGTAGGATTTCTACCTGTGGAGCATGTTAATTATAAATCTACTTAGACTTTCCAACATGGGGATAAGAGCTTTGCTTGACCACAAATGTTCAAATAGTTGTAACAGGAATGTGGTGGGACACCCAGGATGTGAGATGGCTGGGCAGAGGGGGGGAGAAATGGGGGGTGTAGATTCTTATTCCTCTTTTTCATCTTGCATCTTACCTTGGTGCCGTGCCGAAGAAATGCAGGTATCTTCCTCAGCCTGTCAGTTCACCCCAGTAGGCACTCTTAATTTCACATGTCTCACAAATTGAAAAACCACCATATGCAGACCTTTATCAAAGAATGAGTGTGTTCATTAAGTTCTAGGATTTTGGTCTAAGCCCATCTTGTTTTATATAATACGGCCTTGACACAATCTGCTTGGCTAGAAAAGCTCTGCTTCTTGTGTTAAAGTGTCATCTTCATGTGCTGAATTGTTCTGTATGTTATATTTTTCCCCCTCTCCTGTTTTAGAGAAACTTTGCAGAGTAGAAAGCAATAAAGGAGCAAGACCTTTCCGGCCGGATCTTCTACTGCATTCAGAGGGAGAGAAAAAGCAAGAGGTAAGGCCATGTTGAAAGAAAGCCAAGCTCAACTGAATAGTAAGAGGTTATGCCCACGGCATGCACAGGTTAAAACTAGCAGGTTTGGCAGGGAGGAGTGTAACCAACTTTTTTCTTCAGTGTTTTGCCTTTACACCACATTAACATCTCCTATTAACAATTCCAATGCACAGAAGCCAATGTAATGAGCTTTCATACATCATAGTAGCTCCTGACTTAGCTGCTGGTTATTTTAACAGTTTGGAGTGGTTATGGTATCGGGGAGGGAGGGGTGCTATAGGTTAACTAGATAACACTGATTACCTGGCAAGTGTGACCTGCATTCTGATTGACTGAAAAAGTGCTAGTGTGTCTCAACGCTTCATTGGGTTGGGAACACTTTAAAAAAGGACTGTGAGCATGCAGTTCTCATTCCTCACACTCCATCACAGGTCCCTCGCATTAGAGCCCCTCATCCCTCACTGACCATCAAAAAGCCTGCAGCTGATCAGCTATATTGTGTAACAGGTTCAGGATAAAATAGACTTGAACTAAAGATCTCATTTTACTTTTCAGCATTCCGCATTGTTCCTTTGCACTCTCCCTTATCTTTTTCACTCCTAATAAATGTTATATAATTTGACGAGTTGGGCCTTGTGTGCACTGCTGCCAACTCAAAATTAGTGACACCTCAATCAACTAAGCCACTTGGTATAGACTTGGGGCTTACAAAGGAAAGCAGGCTGCTCTGGTCTCTAGGAGACTGGGTGCTGGCTCTGTGCCACTTGTAAACTGAGAGGGATCTGGTGGAGAAAGGAAAGTTTAGGGAAGCTTTTAATGTTGAACAGACTATTGTATTTTAATATTTTGTTGGAAGCCGCCCAGAGTGGCTGGGGAAACCCACCCAGTTGGGCGGGGTATAAATAATAAATTATTATTATTATTGCACACCAGAGAGGGTCAAGGAAACTGGATGCTATCTTTGGGTTCCAGATTTTAGTATTTCCATGAGTGGCCCAGAATTTTCTCCTGTCTGGAGTTCTCTAAGTGATTAGAAGAATGGTGGTGGCAACAATTACCAGTAGGTTTGGGTATGCAGTTGGTCTACTTTGCAAGGCAGTTGTGAAAGGAAGGGCATAAGAGGGCTCCCCTAGCCTTCTGCTTCCGTTACAGTATGTGCTCTTTGGCTAGGCATGTGGGAAATTGCAAGCCTCCTAGAGTTTGGCATAAACACACTTCAGACCTCTGATTGCCAAATCATATAAAATTTTAGTGAGAATGAAAAAGGAAGATGAGAGGACAAATGGACAAAGCGGAATATGGAAAATAAACAAAACCTACCTGGCCTGATCTTGCTACTTACAAACAGGCTTCTAGTCTCCTCATGAGTAGCACAGCTTAGATGGTCAGTTGCAGGCTTCCTGCTGGTTGGTGATGGATTATGGTCATTTTGGTTGAGTAACAGCCGGTATTATTCAGCCAATTGTTTTTCAGGTCTTGTTTGGCAGGTAGCCTGTAAACACCTTTAAGGGAGCTGGGGGGGGGGGTAGCAGAAAGTGACAGCTGATCCATCCACCCCAAAATACTGAACCATCTGCAACCCCAAGTAGAGCAGTTTGGAGTCCACCCCCTTTTTCCAATTAAGTGGTGTATAAACTTTATGAAATAAAAATTGATTTTTTAAAAAAATCCCATATCACCTGAACCCAAATTTACAAGGGGAAAGCATTGAGACTGTGATGGTTTGATGATTATGTCATTTGGACAATGCAAATTGAATAGCTGCAAACACACAGTAAACTCCAGTATGGACAAGCCCTGAGGGCATACCTTTAAAAAAAATATCTGGGAAGTGATCAAGAGAAAAAATTAACAGAGTTATCCAGCCAGTTTAGTTAACATGTTTCACAACTGGCAGAAAAGAGGTGTGTTCTTTTTTTGTGATGGTGGGGCAATTTCTGTTTCTGTTTGCTTTAAATTTAATGCTAAGGCCTTGAATAAGACTGATAAAGAGGTATTGTGCAAGACCTCTGTATTATTGTTGTTGTTGTTATTATTAATACAATGTCTGCATTGCTTTGTTGTCTGCTCTTAAACGGAGTGTGTGCCTTTGATCATGTGGCAAAGGTATTTGGGTTCAAATCTCCATTTTGGTATTGATGGATCACCAGGAGGAAAAAAGGGATAGTTTGTGCTTAGGAGAGGATCAAAAATAGATATAGGTGTGGTTATGGAGATCACCCACTAAAACTTCACCACACACATTACAAACTGCTTACCATAATAAATAAATAAAACACACTAACAAGCTTCCATACCAGGAGTGACTGCAGATGTAAAATGAATTATTTTACTAATCAGATTTTCCATGGCAAAGGAAGAACTGGATTAAAACTGGACATGAGCAGCACCAATTCCACAATCAATTCCTATCTGGAATAGGTGACCAGCAACAACCCATTACATCTGGAAAGGGCATGTCTACCCGAGCTTGCAAAAATAAGGGGTGGAACTTGGTGCTCCAGAGAGTGGCTGATTGAGTTATGAAAATGGTGGGAAGAAGGTTGGATATTGTTACAACATAGTCTTTGAGGCCAGTTTGGGTTGCTAAGGATTATGTGGTGGGGGAGCACTATTTTAGTTTTCATCATGGAAACCAAAATATCTAAAGTAGTCCTGTATTGGATTGTGCATCCCTAGGTATATCTCCTCGTGGAAAGCTGCTGGGAGGAAGACCCAGAGAAGAGACCAGATTTTAAGAAAATTGAGACTACCTTGGCTAAGATATTTAGGTATGAAAGTGATTTACTTTGATAGAAAAAAGTTCTGCTAAACCAGAATGATAGTTCAGAGGGAGAAGTCTGGCAGATTTCCACTCTGGCCACATGGCAGCCATACACTGGTGTCATGTACATGAACTTCCTGGTGTTGTCAGCCTTCAAATTCACCCTTGTCCTTACAACATTCCCAGCAACTACCACAGCCAAACCAATGAAAGCTACATGGACACCTTAATCCGTCGCCTTCAGCTGTATTCACGGAACCTGGAGCACCTGGTGGAAGAGAGAACTGAGCTGTACAAAGCAGAGCGAGACAGAGCTGACAGGCTTAACTTCATGCTTCTTCCAGGGTGAGTGCTGTCCAATCAGACAAGAAATCGGGGGGGGGGGTGCTCTAAACAAGTTATCGTTATTGCTTATTTATAGGATTGTGTGCACCCCAGTCTCTGAGCAGCATGTGACTCAAGGGGTTCCAGCATTAAGCCAGGGTTTGGTTTCTTTGGAATGAAGGTCAATTGAGACTTTGATGTATTTAGAATATATGGCTTTGTTTACACATATACACAATCTGACCATAGGATAAAAAGCCTCACAATGTTGACACTCCAGCGGATCTTGCTTCCCTACTAGGTTTCCAGGCCCCACAAACCCATAGCTCTGGATTCAGCCCACAGAGAAATGCCAAGAGTCTCTGTCCAACCCAGCTAAAACTCACAAATAAAAACTCTAGCAGGGGTGATGTCAGGGGCATGCTGTTGGCTGCAGCCTTCTGCAGGTGTGTGCCCAGCCTTGGGGTTCTGCCAACCTAAAGCTCATTTACTAAATGTCTCTTACATTTTGACTTAGTTGCCCTTTACTAAAATGCTCCAACCTCTTAAGCATTTTGTAGGAAAGATGCTCCGTAATCTTAGGTCACATTTTCTGGATCATCTGCAGCCTTATGTTCTTTTTTAGAGGTTGTAACTAGAACTGCAGGCGCTCTGTTATGTGTGTATGTGTGTGTGTGTGAGAGAGAGAGAGAGAGACAGACAGACAGACAGACAGACAGACAGACAGACAGAGATTTAAATGACTGCTAAATAATGAAGGGCAAGTAGACAGAATAGTATATATGAACATGAAGTCAATCCAAGTTTGGTTTCAAGCTAGACTTGTACTTCCTGACATTGTGTTAACTATGGGTTTGAATCACATAGCTGGAAAGGGCACAATTGGACTTACCCCATCTCTTCAAGGAAGCGCTGGTCTCTGCCGGCATGGGACACAACTGCCAATAAGCTTTTGCCTGCTTCAGCCACCAGCTGCCATGATGTAGCAGAGACAGAAATTTAGTAAAACAGAATAGAATTACACAACCTAGAATTCTGCCAGGAAACAGAACTTCCATGTTAAGAGAAAGGAATTGTGTGCTTGAGTTTGTGCATACAAATAGGCAGTTCCAACACCAGTTTCCAATTCTGAGCAGGTAGGTTAGAGTCAAGCAGAAGGTTTGTCTCCTCAATTATAACACGAGCACTAATAGCTTATATATCTGTACAGCTGAAATGTCCCTGGGCATGAAAGAGGATCAAAAGGCCATCCTGTAAAATCTGCAATACATGACCATCTACCCACTGACCTCTAACATGTTTTGAAAGGAGATGGAGTGATTGCCCATATCATTTGTGATTTAAAATCTCAATTACTTAGAATGGTGTTGTCTTTTATAATTACCAGGATTAATAGAACTACTGTACTGCCATATATTTTTCTGTTTTTTAAAGCGCACTTTGAAATTGAGAAGCTTCATCCTACGATACTTATCTTCTTCCTTTTGACAGGCCTGTGGTAAAGTCACTGAAGGAAACTGGACGGGTAGAGCCAGAACTGTTTAAAGAAGTCACCATCTACTTCAGTGACATTGTAGGCTTCACAACCCTTTGTAAATACAGCACACCTATGGAAGTGGTGGACATGCTCAATGACATCTACAAGAACTTTGATCAAATTCTTGACCCTCATGATGTCTATAAGGTGACCAGAACTGGGAAGAGAGAACAGAAGGCTAGGTAGAATGATTTGTGGTGAAAGGGGCAGGGGGTAGCAGAGCATTGCCACCAGTCCTTTAAGGGGCTAATCTATGCTTTACCCATTAGCATGGACGGGAAACATTGCGATAGATTTCAGAGGCAGAAAATTGAAAGTGCTTATGTTTGGGCAAAGGTCTGTAAGGAAACAGCGAACCTCATGTGCATGAATTTCCCACTGTGGAAACAGTTTAAGATAGACAAAATAAAAGGCGGGAAATGTTTTCTTCTGCGACAGAAAGCAAAACAAAGCATATAAGAAAAACGAAAAATAAAAGGTAGTAGTTATTTTTGCTGTTTAAAATTGTTGTGCAAAATATGGAAGGTTTGTTTCTCTTTAACATTTTAAAAGAACAGTTCTTCACCTCAGAGAAAATCACAGTCACCTATAAATATTATACTGAGTACTATTTGCAACTCCAAATACGTGTGTAAACATGTTTGTTAATTGGGATGTGATAAGCATTCCGGAGCAGGAAAGAACAGGAACTTTCAGATTTTTCCTATATTGGATTGCTCTTCCGTTAGATTAAAAAATAATGACTTTGGATCGTGTTTCAACAGGTAGAGACGATTGGAGATGCATATATGGTAGTAAGCGGTTTACCAAAGAGAAATGGCAACCGTCACGCAGTGGACATTTCCATGATGGCATTAGATATACTCAGCTTCATGGGCTCCTTTGAACTCGGACATCTTCCAGGTCTTCCTGTATGGATTCGAATAGGAATTCACTCTGGTATGGTGTGATATATATCAAATATTTGATCAAAATAAAATAAAGGAATGAGGATGGGAAAGAAACTTGGGTTGGCTTCCTTTGACATAAGTCTACCCAATCCTCTTTTCCTGAAAGTATACATGAACCAAAATGCACTATCCGTTGAAATTTGTACTTCTCCAAATTTTGCAAAGCCATTCTCCAATGTTCAGAAATGAGTATATTAGGGGGGAGTGTGGATGAAAAATACATAGCGTGAAAATTATATTAAAAACCATAATATTAGGGGGGAAATCTTTATAATATTAGAGAAAATATGCTTCAGTACTTGTGGGTGCTTAGAGAATGAAATAAAACAAATGAAAAGTAAAGCAAAACGCTCAGAAAACTATGGGCCATTTCAGCATGGAACTAGGTATCTCTCCTGATGTTCACCACTTTTCTCTTAAAATGCTTGATGATCACTCCCATGTTGGAGAGGTACAATGAATAGAAAATTCAATCTCTAGAGTCTAAAGCATTGGAAACAAGAAAAAAAAAGTACAGTTACAAAAGCACATACAGAAAGTCATAAAATGGCATAGGAGGAGAATGTTGTGCCATTTGCATCGATTTACATACCAGCAGCGTCCAATAGTTACCACTTACCATCACATTCTAAAAAGTAATAGCAATAACTGTGGGCATATTATACAGGATACAAATCACATTTTACCAAGTAGGGAAAAAAATACAGAGCATCCACGGGAAAATGTGATATTCCTGAAACAGAATGCCATCTCAAGGGGGAAGTACCGTACTCTCATCGGCACGCAATAAATAACAACTACAAGTTTGCAATGCTAAAAACAGATTTCTGGGATGACCCTTAGAGGCTCTGTTTTAAAATTAATTATCAAAATAATTACAGTTTCTGTAACTGGCTCAGCAGCACAGAAGAGATATAAGAGCAGGACATCTACAGAGACCCTTATCACAAGCATTTTTGGGGAATGGATCTCTTCTTTCTTCCTTCCCTTCCCTTCCCTTCCCTTCCCTCCCCTGACCCCAGTGCTTACGTTTCAGTCACATAGTGTTCCACTAGAGAGAGTTATGCAGCAGCTGAACACAGCTGCTCTTCACTGTCTGCTATCACTAATGGTTGCTTGGACAAAATATTCTACTAGCACCTTAAAAACCCCCCACAGAGAATGAAGAGCCTTCTGGAAATTGGTTGCTTTATAGTTCAGGTTGCAGTCCTTTGAGAGGAAAAGAATCAACAGATCAAAGACTGAAGTATGACTTAGCGAATAAATGTTTTAGGATATATAATTGTTTTCAGTTCTGAAGTTCTGTACAGTATAAGGGTTGATGAACTGTGCAAGTGATGGCATTTTCAAAGGCAATCTTGTGGATCATAGAAAATGTTGGCTTAATGCACGTGTTCTGTTGACCCGTCGAAAACCCTTTTGAAACAAGAAGTCTCTTCATTTCCACTTTGGTAATTCTTCTACAACAGTGGCTGTCTAAATGCTTTTCACCGCTCTTTAGAGGGTGACTTTGAACAGAGGAAATACGGAATGAAGGTAGTACAGTGATAATACGTAAACCTTTTGTGGGTAGCTGAGAGTGGGAAGGGAGGCATTAAATCCACAAATGCTCCTACTGCCTCGTAGCTTCTGCCCAGCTGGAAGTGAGTCACTCTGAAATTAACAGAGCTACGTGCTACTGCAATTTCTAAGCGGTGTGAGATTTCAGGAGTACCAGGCGCACTTACCAGAGTCTGTGTTTTCTTTTGGGCAATGAAGCACTGTGGAGACTATGGTGTCTTTATAATATATGACTTATTTACACATACCTATAACCTGAGCCCAGATGCAGAGAGTACAGAGCATTCACATCCTAAGAGGGTCCTGTTCCTTCCAATGCTGGATTCGAAGAGACCCCAAAACATTGTGTCTTACCTTCTCTGCAGCATAAAACAGACAGCCCCCTCATGCTCTGGCCCCGCTCCAGCTTGCAAGAGTGACACTTTTGTCCTGTTCCTTTACCTCATCGCCCAGTGCAATTCTTTCCCTTCCTCTGGAACCACTGGTCTTTTGTCTCTGCTAAGTATCTGTCAAGTCAGGGAAGGGTTTCCCCCCATTTTCTGGCCTGCCCAGAGAGCCTCTGTTAATGGCCCTCTTAATGGGTTCATGGCTCGGCCATTCCAATGATGAACATTTGATGGCTTCCTTGATGGGTTAATGACCAGCCATCACCAGCCTTTCTTCTTTCAAAGCCCTAGCTGGATGGGGGCCTGTTACAAGCCCACTTTGGAGCTGGCCTCGCTCGTTAGCATAAACTAAATCCAGGGGTTTCTGTGTTTGGCACAGTTTAATCAAACCTTGATTAATTCTAACTTTTACTAATTCCAGGATTTATGGGTGACTTGCACCCACAGATTCTGGCCCTGAAAATTTATAACATAGAGCCATAAAATTGAAAGGGAACCAAAGGTCCAACCCCCTACAATGCAAGAATCTACAATGACAATACTGTAGTGGAAGAGAGACAGGCATGTATACAGGAGAGGACAGAGTGAGTTGATTCAGCAGATGTCTGTAGCCTGTTGCAAGCTGTCCGTCAACACCTTCGTTTATTATTCTCTGTATTTAATAGCTGCAAGTCTGTTCTGGGGTGGGGTAGGATGCCAAGAAAAGCGATGGAGTTCATGCGTCTACCAACTGCCTCCACCTTCATGATTTGACAAGTTCCTCCCCAGAAACAGTAGTCTTCATTGCATCATAGAAAAAGTATCAGCAGTGGCATTATCTTTGGATGTGGGGGACAGAATAAAGCAAATCTGTGAAAGTGAATGCTAGGATCCGTGTGGGTATTCTTTGTGGCAAAGCTCTAGATTTGCTTTGTCTGGTTCCTGAAATGCGGGGTATTGAACCAACTTAGTCCCTGGCTGTAGAAGCAGAGAGGAGCACTGTTTCAGAATCACAAATAGCAGTCTTTCATAGTGAATTCAATCTCTAGGTTGTATTCACTGCTCATCCTACTCAAAGTAGACCCATTAAAGTTAATGGACATGACTGATTATCTTAGAGTCATTCATTTCAGTGGGTCTACTTAGGGATTAATAATAATAATTTATTTATATGTCACCCATCCACGCTGGGCAGCTTCCAACAAATTAAATCAAACACAGTAAAACATCAATCATTAAGAACTTCCCTATACAGATGTCTTCTCTTCAGAGGTCTTCTAAAGGTCAGATAGTTGTTTATTTCCTTGACATCTGATGGGAGAGCATTCCATAGGGTGGGTGTGGCTACTGAGAAGGCCTTCTGCCTGGTTCCCTGTAACCTCAATTCTAGCATTGACGGAACTGCCAGAAGGCCTTTGGAGCTGGACTAAATTGAATACAGTCCCAGTTATGTTGAGCAGAAAAAGCCCTTAGACTTCTTATGGGTAGTCTGATTTTCCTTGAAAACCTTTGCTGCTTATTGCTAGCCGTAAACTCTGACATACAGGAATCCCTGTTCAGGGAGTGCTGTTTAATCTGATTGAATATCCTTTGCTTGCTTCTATCAAGATATTTGGTTAAATAAGAAATTTTGTTGTATGTCTTCATTGTAGTTTTGCTTGTCTATCTTATGATAGAATTGTCCATTTGTTGTTATTGGACATGTTTTTGTGATTTTGAAACTTTTGTATATCATCTTGTGTGTTTTTATCTTTATTACTTTGTTCCCTGTTCCAAGCTATAAATTCTGTAAATGAAATATACACACATACTCAGGCAGGACAGACCTTGTACTGGCCTGGTCAGATCTTGGCACCTCGGAAATCTGATTCCTAATGAGTCACATTGAAGACTTCAAATTAATTCCTGCTCAGTTTATGATGTGATCTTGAGAGTGTGTGGGCTAATCTTTTCCTAGGCAAACACTCCCTCTCCTTCTTAATTCCTGCTCTGTGCTTTATTGTTTTCAGGTCCATGTGCAGCTGGTGTGGTTGGGATTAAGATGCCTCGTTACTGCTTGTTTGGAGATACTGTGAACACAGCTTCAAGAATGGAATCTACAGGATTACGTAAGGACAAATTCACATCTACACTACACATTACTTTTTATGATCAAATCCAGAGCTCTTTACCCGGAAAAAACCCCCTATTTTATCATAATAAAGTAGAAGCTGACTGGGTGACCTTGAGCCAGTCACTTTCTCTGAACCATATAGGGATTGTGAAAATAAACTGAGAGGAGATGCACTACACACAGCACCCAGAGCTTTTTGGAGAAAGAGTAGGATAACATGTAGTAAATAATCACACCATTAGAAGGTTTTTCTCAAAGGACTGCTAGAGTTTCTATTTCTGCTGTATTTTAGGTGTTTTTCTTGGTCTTCTCCCTCTACTTGGTGAGACACCTAACCTTCCTTCCAGCTATAAATATTCAGATTAAAGTAGCCACAATAATTAGTTCAGGACAATCAGTCTGACTGAAGCTGGTAGGACAAGTCCAATATTACATGAATGCCTTGAGGATTATGGTGTCAGTTGCCTTGCTCTGCTTGCAAATGCTATTCAGAAGATGAGCATATTTTTGAGACAATTGCGTCAGCTCATTTTTACTAATGGAACACAAGACTCTCATTATCTTAACTATATTATAGACTGGCACAACACAAAACCAAACATTAAAAAAAGCAAATTTAAACACTGTATGTTTGTTTGCATGGCTATAGCTCTACGGATTCATGTCAGTGGTTCCACTATTGCTATTCTCAAGAGAACAGACTGCCAATTCCAATATGAAGAGCGAGGAGAGACATATTTGAAGGTAACAAAAAATGCACGTCCCGGTGACCCACAACATTTTGCTGACATAGGTGAAGGACAAGATTTGTACCAACCTCTACTTCTATCCAGAGAAGCTGACTGGGCGGACAGTAGACTTTTATTTCAACAACATCCTCCACCGCACTGGGAGGCAGCAGGCTAGTTTAGGCTTGGAGGGGAGTGCAGGGCAATGCACATGGCAAATACAGTTCTGTCTTCCAACAACTTGCTGCCAATACTGCACACTTCCCAGTATCTACCACCTGAGGCAGTTGCCTCACTCTGCCTAATAGAAGGCTGACCTAACACATGCAGACACACACGTGCTTGTGTACACACACAGCATGTATTCAAATAGCCATAATTTTTTCAAAATCAATCTAGAGGTGGCACATATCTAAAAGGAGGAAACGTATTATTATTATTATTATTATTATTATTATTATTATTATTATTAATAATAATAATAATAATGAGTTGGGGCCATGATCCAGTGAATTTCATAGGTGGGTAGGCATCTGAACCTGCATTTTCCACATTTTCCACATCTAGCCCAACTTTTTAACTATTTCATCACCCTGACTTTCTTGTTATCTATAACAAGACTTGTTGCGATTGAGGCTAGACAAGATTCCTGCATAGCAGGGGGTAGGACTAGATGATCCTCAGGGTTCCTCCCAACTCTACAATTCTCTGATTCTGTGAACAAAACTGTAACCTCAGGTAGCTTATTCTGGTTTCTTTTCCATATGTATTGGCTTTAGTTTAAAACACCCAGTAGGAATACACCTTATGCTCCCCATGTTCGTTAAGTAAATTATGCAAAGATTATAAAGTGCTGCAATATAAAGAATATCAAAAACATACAATACAGCAATCTAATCTCAAAGTATTATTCCTTATTTTGTATTAGGGCAAAGGAACTGAGATCACTTACTGGCTGACAGGAGTGAAAGACCAGAAATACAATCTTCCAACACCTCCTTCTGTGTAAGTGATTCTTGGAGAGCTGGTTGTTAACAGAAAGCACAAATCAATATTTACAGTATCCTTTCTTTTCTCTCTTTCTATGAATATCTTGTTTGGCATGCACTTGGCAGAGATCAATATGGAAACTGTGCAAATGTGCATGCACATATCCTGGGATCTCCTCAATAGTGCAACCCACTATTCTCCCTCCAGCTTCTCCCAATGGGAAAAACCAGTGGAGGATGGAGTGTTGTAAAGAGGAGTGCCATGGCCAAACACACACCTATATACTGCACTCAATTTTTTTGTATTGAATAACAAGGTCTAAACATTATCCTTATCCATTCACACTTACTCAAGCATACTAAAGCAGATGACCAGTCTGAACATAGGTTGTGAAGAGGTCAGAGTTCACGCGATGCATCTCTACTTCATGAATCTGCAAAATCCTAGGTTCACAATTCCTTGCGTTACTCTTTTCATCTGAAATGACAAAAGTTATGTCTGGGTAGTGTTAATCAGTCTTATTTATATCCATATTTCTGGGAATAAGCTCCATTGAACTTGGTAAGACCTCCAAGTAAACTTGTAGGATCACACTGTCAATGACTTGATAAAACAGATAACAATGGATGTTAGTCATCTAATTTTTACCTGGAATAGACCCATCAGAACTAATGAACATGACCCAGTTAGAGCCATTAATTTCAGTTGGTCTACTCTGAGTAAAACATAGTTGAATACCCCCCCAATAAAATTATTTAGCTAAAACATTTCAGCTTCTGCCTGCTTCATTAACAAATTTGGTTGGATTTAAAATCAGGCAGTTGGTAGTCCAGGTGTTCTAAGAATCCCCTGAGAAAAGAGGGAATTTCCAACAAGGTAGAAGCTGTTCTGTAAGTGGGATAATTAAAAAAAGAATTAAAGGCAAAGGTAAAAGTTTAAGAATTATCCCCCAAGGCAAAGCCATGTGGCGTTATGGTGTTCAGTCTGTATCTATAGAAGTTCTTTTGTTTTGACTGCCCCAGAATGGGTTTTTTTCTCTCTACTGGAAATATCCCCAAGTTTGAAAGGTCAAAATATTTTGTAACAGGTTATTCAGGGGTGTTGTGTGTGTGTGATTACTGCCTTAAGATTTCTGAAATAGGCATGAAAGACTGTAGTTGTTTTCCCAACATGCTGCAGATGGCATTCAGGGCATTTGCATTCTGTAACATATATTATAGAACTAAGGTGGTATTTTGGTTTAATTAATAGGTCTTGCCAGTCATTCTGCTCTTGAAGATTAGTTTCCCTAGTTTGAAATCCAGCTGTGTTACAGATCTATGACAAAGCTTAAACAATTAACACAGTAATTTCAGGCCTCTCTTTGTTTTGTCAGTCACGTGTCTTAACTCCTGGTGTGAACATCCTGCTACTCCTTACAGGCTTGCACACTGGTGTGTTGGGAGGGGCCTATAAGTAGGCAACATTTTGACCTAAGGTGAATTACACATGTGGTGGCATCACTGCCTTTTTATTTAAAAAGCATTTCTAAAGCACTTAGGTGTTTTTAAAATTGCTAAGCAGTGCACACACTATATACAATACAAACCCAATATCCATTAAAACAAGCATGTTTTTAAAAAACAAAAACAAAAATGTTTGTTTAGGTTTGCTCTTACAAAAAGGTAAAAGATTGGGGGAGAGAGTAGGATATCTTTCCTTTATTCTATTCAATAATTTTTATTGTTTGTAGCCAATGGCCATTACAATACAATATGAACACAAATCATAGGATATCACAGGTGACTGTTTTGAACAACATTTGGAAGTATACTACTGTGATTATTTTTTCTATCTGGAATCTTGATCCTGTGGGTCAATGAAAGATGTGATGTTAATACAGTGGTACCTCTGGTTACGAACTTAATTTGCTCTGGAGGTCCATTCTTAACCTGAAACCGTTCTTAACCTGAGGTACCACTTTAGCTAATGGGGCCTCCTACTGCCGCTGGTGCGCGATTTCTGTTCTCATCCTGAGGTAAAGTGCTTAACCCGAGGTACTACTTCCAGGTTAGCGGAGTCTGTAACTCAAAGTGTTTGTAACCCGAAGTACTACTGTACAGACATGCACCACTGAAGCTGATGTGTGTGTGCTCTTACTTAGTTTTTCAGGAAGCTTCTCTGCCTTTAATTTATGAGTGGTACAGCTTTGTTCATACGGGGTTATTCAAGGAAGGGGGAATGGGATCCTTTACTCAAGTGACACTGGTGTCAGATTATAATTCTTGGAATGTTTATTACATTTTTCTGTGCTGAGCCTTCCTTCTTTCTCTTGCACCACTTGTTTCCCAGACATTATCCTTTTTATTTTTCTTCTTTTATAGAGCTGAAATATTAAGTACCGTATTTTTCATGTATAAGACTAGGTTTTAGGTTTTTTCCCTAAAAAATAATGTCCAAAATTTGGGAACGTCTTATACATGGATAAATCTCTCCCCATTTTCTTAAATCGGAGTCCCTAAAAATAGGGGGCGTCTTATACATGGGGGCATCTTATAGACGGAAAAATACGGTAATTCTTCACTACTTTGAATATCTGCAATAATAAGCTTCCTGTATTAATGTTGTTGATATATTGATGATATTGATCTATTTTATATTCAAAATAATAGAAGATACAGAAAGCGTAAAGGAAACAGAGAATAAAATTTGACAGCTGTTCTCCTAAGATTGAGAAGCTAAATTTTGGCTGGGCTTGACTTGGTACAGTAAGGGATATTATCCATGTCCAAGGCAAGTCCAGCTAAGCCTCTGATATAGATCTGAGTGTCACTAGCATACTGCCATAATACTAGAACTCAGGGGAGTTCAATGAAACTGAATGTTGGAAGA
Source organism: Podarcis melisellensis (assembly GCF_964234715.1). Classification (NCBI taxonomy): domain Eukaryota; kingdom Metazoa; phylum Chordata; class Lepidosauria; order Squamata; family Lacertidae; genus Podarcis; species Podarcis melisellensis. Next base: position 44,342,388 of record NC_138542.1, on the reverse strand, counting down.
GTCAGGATAACCAAATGAAAGCACTAATTCATACAGTGCATTGCTAAACTGTGGAATTTGCTTCCATAAGAGGTGATGGTGTTAACCAACTTGGATAGCTTTAAAAGATTAAACAAATGCATGGAGGATATGGCTATCAATGGCCAGGATCACTGTGTTTGTGGTTATCTCAGAACCTTTCTGACCAGAGGTTAAGGTTCAAAGGAAGTAATGGCAGAGGAACTCCTAAGGAAGGTGGCAGTCCTTGGAAGTTGGTTGGAGTGATGATCTGACACATTCTCCATCAAGAGCTCCAGAGAGCTCCAGAATAATGTGTAGTTGGCCTTCAGCATTATGAACGGATTTCAAATATCAAGTAAGGAGGGTTGAATAGAAGAATCTTTGAAGGCCTTATAATTAAGAATCATAGTAAATATATATTTTGAGTCACTTAAACCAATTTTCTCCTTCTGTTTCCAGGGAGAATCAGCAGCGTTTGCAAGCTGACTTTGCTGAGATGATAACCAATTGTCTTCTGAAAAAGCAAACAGAAGAATTTCAGGTGCGAGAGATTACACGTGTGCCTAGTTGTCGCAAAGGCACTCTGGAATACCTGCAGTTGGCTACAGAAAAAACCAGTACATACCTGTAAAACTGGATAAAGAGCACGACCCAAGAATCCCTGAAAGTTAGATTTAAATAATATATAAGACAAATTTTACACAACCTACATATTTGCAGTATTGTATGGGTGGGTTGAGGACAGAAATGTGATTCTACCTTTGTGAGTCCTCTGTAGTTAATATTCTGAGGGAAGAACATTCTTTCTACTACATTGGCAAAACTGCAAATGACTCACCGCAAGATGCTTCTTGATGAATTGGAAGCTTTACTGATATACTGCTTCCTAAAATTGAGGAGGAAGGAAACAGGGCTGCTCCCCTGAGGGCACCTCCCTTCACATCCAGTCTGGTGCTTGTGGGCTAAAGTAGCAGTGAAGGAAGACAGCAAACTAGGCACCTGCACAATGCAGATACAATTTTTGCACTATGATAAAGGTACAGTGGATGTCAGAGGGCAGTCCCATTCTTGCTATAGCCTACATTGTCGTGGATACAGCTGGAGTGAGGTCTGGTGTAACTTAGAGGTATGGGAAGACTGCATCTGACAAATATTCTGTAAGACACTTTGAGAATTGGGGGAAGTGTTTTACATAAAACAAATAAGCAAGCAGTACATGCACTGTATAAAACTGACTATGGGTCACATTCTAGCCAGTGTAAAGTTTTATAGTCACATTATACTTCAATTATTAGAGACCCATTTAAGCCACAGTCCATGGGTATAAATATGCTAAGCCAGAAAAGATGACATTTTGGATAGCGTACCTGAATATATTTGGCAGTAACCCTCAATATCATGGGCAAAGGCTGCAATGGAACAAATAACTGAAAGTAGAAAGCAGTTAAATTGAACAAACTCCATAGCTGTATCATATAGTGTGACGAACATTTTTTTCATCTGTATTTGTCAGCTGTAAATCATAAACTGAAACTACAATGTACCGGTAATAGCACATCTATTTCGCCTTGACAAGAACTTGTAATTTAGAGAAGTGTGAAACAGGAAAAGTTGCTTTGTTGTGAAATAAAGTACATCTATAGCTGAAAAATCTTGTTTTGGTTTAAGAAAACAAAACCATAACTGCATACACGTCACTGTTTATTAGTAGGACTTTTATCCTTAACACCTGAAATAAGGCACACCAGCACTTCCTGTGGGTAACATATGTAGCAGACTGCATTCTTCCTGCCACAGGTTCCATGTAAAATCAGTTTGGGGCAGAAGTCCAGTGTGGATCACTCTTGAACTAATGATCTTCTGACCCACATGTGAGATTACTACAGGGAAATTAGAATGGTAACCATGGGTTTGTACACATCATTCTATATTTATATACTCAGCATTTTGGCTCCTTGCAAGTGAGAACAGAACAGCACCGTCTCCCACACAGCAGAAAATCTATTTGACCCTGGGTTGATTTTTTTCCTTAACTGTCATGAAGTTGGGGATTAAAAATACCACTACCTAAACAAACCTTTGGAACAAAAATGTCCTTTGATCTTGCCTCTGGACTAAATCACAAGATTGCTTGGTGTCTTTAGAGTGGAACTTTGATAGGAGACTCTTTTCTTCATAGAGCACATGACTGGGATATTTTCTCAGAAAATGCCAATCCATGTGCTATTTGGACAACTGAAAATGCTGGGTGTCTCACAATATAACAGCACAAAAGAGGTTTGTACACACAAAAATACTATAGAAAGTAATGCTTTTTCTTTTCATGTTTAGTGAGATGGATTTGGATAATCAAAGAATGATCCAATGGTCTTAAACTTGAGAGGTTTCAAATCCCTACTTAATTTAGTAGAACAATAGTTGTTTTCTGGTGTGGTGTGTAAAATTTAGAAATGATCTCAATTTGTTACAAAATGGACTTTAAAAAGAAGTGAAACTCCAACCCCAACATACAGTATTCCAGAGAAGCATGGCTACCTGCACTTTTTATTTTTCTCATAAAATACAAGTTTAGCTTTCCAGAAAGTTATCCCACTCTACAATTGTAGAAGATGAATTTCCATGCTCTCCAGCCAATGGGTAACACTACCTGGATCTGGCTTTACTGGCTCTTTCTCACTTCACCATCTAAAATTAATCTCCAGTTTTGCTCACATGTCAGATGTTTGGTATCTAACAGCAAGCTAACCTAGTTAATAATACAGTCTAATAGAAAGAAATAAGCCCCACTGAGTCCAATGGAAATTACTCAGTGCAGCTTACTTCTGAGTTACAAACCACACACTTTGGCACTTTTCACCATACTATTCAGCATATTTCACCCACCCCAAATTTTTTTGGGTGGAATATTTTATCACATTTTGTAAACTACCTTGGTCTGGAAACATTGCAGAAAGACAGCATCTGAGTCTTTCATATTTTGTGTGTGTGTTGTGCTTGCCTTACTTACTCACAGAGTATCTAGCCTGGAAAAATAGCTTTGGAGAACTTGAAATACTGTACCCATATTTTTTACCACTGTTTTAACAACACCTCAATGACATCTAATTCCGTATAATGTGATCCCGAACAGAGACTCATAAGCACGCCTTAGTAGGGTTTGGAGGGGTAGTTCGTAACCCACTTTTAAAACACTTTATTTTATCCACCCGGATTAGCAACTACCACAGGGAAGCGAAAACGCACGCGGGGCGAATCCCTTCGCGTTCAGTAACTTTAGGGAAACCACAAACCGTGCGTTTCATTCACAGAGAAGCGCCTTCTTCCCAGCTGCGCCTGACTGGCCTTCAGCCTCCTTGTACAACTAATAATAATATACACAAAGAAATGAAAAAGGCGAAAAAGCCCGGGGCGGGAGAAGAGGTGGGTGGCGACGTTCCCGGTCTTCTAATCCCACCCCGCCAAGCCTGCTAGGGCGGGCCTGTTGTGGCTACCCCGGGGCAGCGGGGCTGGCAGAGGGCGGGCCATGCCCTGACTGAGGACGCCAAAGTTGCCAAGTCGCGGGGCCGCCTCCGTCGGAGACACAACACGCACACGCACATACACCAGGCGCAACTCGGCATGGCCCGGCTCAGCGGCGGCGGCGCCTCTTTCCCGCCCCCTTCCTCCTCCTCCAGCCGGTGGTGGTCCTGCTCTTGGGGGCTTGTCCTTCTCTGGGCCGTGGCAGAAACTCGAGCAGGTGAGAAAGACCACAGACGCGTGTCTGGAAAGTCCCCGGGAACAGCCTGCTCAGGCTCGGTACTAGGATACGTTTAGGGGAAACCCGGTTCCAAGGGAGGAGGGAGGGAGGGAGGAGCAGCCGGACACCTTTCTGGAATAGGCTGCCCCTTGTTTTCACAAAGATGCAACATTTTTAAAAAATGCTCACGGAGACGCCGCTCGTTCGGAGCTGAAACGGCGCCGAGCGCTGATAGGTCGAGGCTGCCCAGGTTCTAACATTTCAAAAGCAAAGGGGCTTCTCCTGGAGGAGTTGGGGGTGCATGGCATCTCTGTAGGTTGCTGTGGGGCTGCAGGGTCTCCAAACTCATGCAGCTGTTTTGTTCCTCAAGAAAGACCCAATGTCTTGTCATAAGAGGATGTGTGCGCTTTTGTGTGTGTGTGATTTGATTGATCCCAAAATGAGACATCTCCTCCGACCACCACCACCATCAATGGTAATCTTACTCTATACTGTACTTCAAAAAGGCGTTTTTTCTTGTAGCTGTAACTTTTAATGTTCATACCTCAGCGGCTGTCAGGCCACATGGATCGAAAAGCGGGCATCCAACAGTAAAAAGAAATGCGGGCATAAGCTGCAGTTAAGCGAAGCTGCCTGCATAGCTTACATAAAGTCTTCCATCCCTCAACTGCTCGTTCTACTAGTCGGAGAACAAATTGTACACAACACTTAAGGGATGTGAGGCACCATCAGGGCACTCTGTTTTCTGAATTGTGAAAAAGCCTCAAGAGCCCACAGCAAAGCTTGAAAATATTAGCGTTGTAGGAGCTATTGCCTTGTAGATGAAGTTGTGTTTCCTGTACTTTTTTAAAAAGCCTTGCAAAATAGAAGAAAAGCCACTGATTCCAATATTAGCATACTGTACTGTGTTAATGTAAAGTATTTTTATAGCACATCGTCATCATAACTATCACGTGGCATTAACAATGGTGCTTGTAATCTTGGGATATATTATTAAACTGTGCATGAATCAGTTGAAGCTATGAATTAACGATGTTGCACAGTCTTCAGCTTTAATGAGAGCTGAAAGAGATGTGACAGCAGCCACATACTGTATATACCTCACTTGTGGTCCACCATGCAAATTGGTCCATCTGTGTGGAGAATCTGGACACCGGCAGATAATATGTACTGCTGGTGTATTAATTCTATGGGCGAATGGGCAAGCTGGCATAGTGAGTTCGATTATACATTCAACCAATACAGTTTACTTGTGGCCACCATCTATTCTGGCACTTATTAGCTGAAGTTGCTGCAACTCTTGCACAATTTCTGCCTCAACATATTCCCCGCCCCCTTGTCTCTATTGTTTTAAATCTTTATTTAACATTGCCCAAACAACTTGGACACACCTTTAGAGCTGCTGTCTTCAAAAAATAATCTAATATACAATATTATGGCATATCAACATATTTCCATTGGCCATATTACAGTGGTACCTCGCAAGACGAATGCCTCGCAAGACAAAAAACTCGCTAGACGAAAGGTTTTTCCGTTTTCGATTTGCCTCGCAAGACGAATTTCCCCTATGGGCTTGCTTCGCAAGACGAAAACGTCTCACGACGTCTAAAAACAAAGACATGTTTTGTTTATAAAGTTAATTTATTTTCCCTTCAGTTTTTGAACTGCTCTTTACAGTATGTGTGACTTTAAAGAGCAGTTAATAAACTGTTGTTGTACCAAATTTGGCTTTGTTTAGACCTTTTTTGACCATAGGAACGCATTAATTGATTTTCAATGCATTCCTATGGGATTTCGTGCTTCGCAAGACGAAAAATTCGCTAGACGACAAAAATTGCGGAACGAATTAATTTCGTCTTTCGGGGCACCACTGTATTCTTATGTCTCACTTTGTATTTCCTTTGACGGGCATGCCAACCTTTTGGATACAGGTGCATGTCAACTCAAAAAGCCTGGCTTTCTTAACTTTCTGACAGTAAGAGCTGTTTGACAGTAGAACGGACCTTTGGAGGTCCCTTCCAACTCTTTGATTCTAGTGCTTCAGCAGAGACATAGACAATGTACACGCTATAACTTTAAAACATATTTGAAGCACATTAGTTGCCTCAAATAATTTCTGGCGCTACAGTTTAAGGGTTGCTGGGAACTGTAATTCCGTGAGGGGTAAACTACTGTGCCCAGAATTCTTTGAGGGGGAGAAAGTGCTTCGAAGGGTGTACATTACTGCAGTAGGACTAGAACATGGCAAAGAAGTCATACAGTAGTCTTGAAAAAGTTGTGCTTTCACAGCACCTCAGAAAAAGGAAACTTCAGTAACTGGATGCTTCAGGGAAGCCCACAAGTAGGATAGGAAACATTTTTCCATTTGTTCACCAGTTACCCCTCTTTAAGGGACGCAGGTGGTGCTGTAGGCTAAACCACAGAGCCTAGGGCTTGCCAATCAGAAGGTCAGTGGTTCGAATGCCCGCAATGGGGTGAGCTCCCATTGCTTGGTCCCTGCTTCTGCCAACCTAGCAGTTCGAAAGCATGTTAAAGTGCAAGTAGATAAATAGGCCTGGAAGCTGTTCGCCGTCTCCCTTGGCCAGTAAAGCAAGATGAGCACCGCAACCCCAGGGTCATCTGCGGCTGGACCTAACGGTCAGGGGTCCCTTTACCTTTACCCCTTGTTAGCGGATCTAATTGCAATCATAACCCTGATGAGGCAATATAAATAAAGCTAATAATGTTTTGAAGCCAGAATTTGGCAGACCTAATGTTGTACAAATGTAGGTAAATGGATAGTTAGCCGAGCTACTTAAATGCTCAGTGAAATATTTGTCACCATCAGTCATTTCTGCCTGTACATCCAATTTCCGAAAGGGTACAAAAATTTTGTTTAATGTGTACAAATAATGTAATAATAACAGAAAGGAACCATGCATTTCTGAAGATGACAAATGTTAAGCTTGTCCTTTAACTTCACAGTGTTGTTTTTGTGGCAGAAAGTGAAACGGGTAGCTCTGAGCAAGTTCTGCAATTGTGGTTACTCAGCAATTCAGAAATGGTTTCCTCTAAAAGGAGATAGGGGAAGGGAAACCTTTTAGTTCCTTTTCTGTCATAAGTTTTAAAAGCAAATAGATTTTGGGAAGAATGATTTATGATCATGTTTTTGAAATCAAAATTGACACTTTAAAAAACACAACTGACCAAAAAGGAAGATTTTAAAAGGTTTTTTTAAAAAATAAAATAAAAATAGTTCCCCCCTCCCATTTGTTAGTGCTTATTTGAAGCACTTGTATATTTATCTGGATAGAGTTAAGATTACCACAATAAAATGAAAATAAGTGTCAAAGTAGTGCTACCATCCTGAACATAGTTCTTTCTTTAGTTTATCACACTTTAACATATGTGTAGATGGAAAACCTGCAAATGGAACATTGTGACTTGTCTGGAATGCATGTTGTTATCTCCTTAGGTCTCATTTGTTGTCCATTCCCTTTGAGTCTAAGGGTGATGTTTGCAATTTTTCTTGTTTTTCCATTTTTGTGTACCCTTCGTGTCTTTGCATAACTTTGCACATCTAGTTGAATATCTAGAGGGTGGGAAATACATGTAGAATATGCTTAGCTGTGCAATTCTTGCCAGAAAAAAGTGTCCACGCCCTTACAAGAAGAACTAGAGGGAGGATAGAAATTGAACCACATTAAATTTATGCTAAGTCTAGATATGCAGCTATTTCTCTGGCAGGGATCCATGCTTTTAAAAATCCAAAAAGTGCAGCTTTCTCCATCAGTATGTCTTCATAGGAAGAAAAGCTGTACCATTTGGATTTCTGCCTGCAGGTGTTAAAAGCACAGGAACCCTGCTTTAAAAAAAGGTGTAGCAGATCTATCTATAAAGCAGTGTACCTTAACAAAAAGCCTGCATTGATGTGCACTGTTCTGTGGCGCTGTTGTTTGGTGGTTTTATTTTAGGATTTTAATGTAAATTTTATTTGTTTTTAATTGTGATATTTTTGTAACCTACCCTGAAGCACAGTCCTTCAGAAATCCTGGCACATCCACGCCGAGGTCTGACCAACATGGGCAGCTGAGCAGATAAATCACCTCAGCTCTGCCTCCCTTTCATACTTTGCCTGCTGATTGCAGCATCTGGTCTTGATGAGGCAGGTGACCCTCACCTGCTCCAAGCCTCCTCCAGTTGAGGAATCACATACAGTGGTACCTTGGTTTATGAACTTAATCCGTTCCAGAAGTCTGTTCTTAAACCAAAGCTTGCTTTCCCATAGCAGCGGGGGACTCAGTTTACAAATAGAACACACGCAACAGGTAGCGGAACATGTTCTGCTTCAAAGGCAAAGTTCACAAACCAAAACACCTACTTCCGGCTTTGCAGCTTAATCCACGTTGTTCATAAATTAAGCCGTTCTTAAACCAAGGTACCACTGTACTTCTTCTCAGAGCTAGTGAGCCCCACCTGGCCAGGTAGGGAGCTGGGCTGTGGGCCCTTGTCTCTTACTGCTCCCTACGCCTCAGAGCCTGCCATATTTATGGAGACAGGAACCTCTCATGCGTCCTAATGCGCTGGTTCCTGTGCGCTGACTCCCATCCCCTTGTCATCCTCTGTCACCCCGCGAGTGCTTCCTACACCAAACTCTCCTTTCCCATCCCCAGCTTGCCCTGGCGTGTCCCAGTCCTGGCTACACCCTTCGCTGGGATCTTCTTCCTCTTCCCCATTGTCCTTCCAGTTCATGGCAGCAACTTGAATTTAGTCCAGTATTCCTTCCTTCCTTCCAATCTGAAAATATCTTTCTTAAGAGAAACTCATTAACACATGTTGATTAAAATTATGTTGCCCTGCCAGTTAAAATTGCCTCAGAGGCTGAACCTGAGCTGGCTTCTGTAGCTGGCCCTCCCTTGTCTGTGAATAGGCATTCACTCCTGAAACAGAAGTACCAGAGAAAATAAATGAAAAAATACTGTTAATATAGATTTGCCACCATTCAACCTATCCAGCGATTCACTGCTGTGTCAGCGAAGCAAGATGGCAAATGTTTTAATTATTAATACTTGGTTGGAAAATAGACCTCTCACGCCTGATAGAAATTAAAAGTTGTTATTATCCCACATAGTAAGCTTGGTTTTGGGGATCAGAAAATACAGGTAAAATAAAAGAGAATGCTTGCTGTTCTTAGGTTGCCCGAAAGAAGCAACATCATCTGTATTTTTGAAATGGAAGGCAACGTGAATTGCTCAGCCAAACAGTTCTGCCTTCACAGGAAATGTTGAGAAAGTTTACTGTAGTTAAGTTGAAGGAACTATAAAAGTTAATCAACAGACTCCAGCCATATGTAAACTGTGTGAAGGTTCAGCTTTGCCAGACAGAAACATCAGGTAACCTTGAGGTGCAGTTATAAAGCTGGCAACAAAATGACCCTCTGAATTTAGTAATAACAACAATAAGTTCATTACCATTACATCTACAAGCAGAACCGAGGGTTGGGAATTTATATTGGCTAGTCTAGTTTTATCTGGATGCATTTTCTTCTGTTATTTTCATTTTTCTCTTATTGATAACTTTTCAATCTATTTTTAAAATAAGGGTGGGGTTTTTTTAGAAGATCTTCTCAAAAATGCATGTTACCATAAAAAACACCTTTCAGGTCAAAGCTGAGTGTGTTTGTTTTAGTGTGTCTGAGGCCTTATTAGTCGTCCCATATCTAATTGCCTCAGTTTGTTGTGCCAGTTGGGTTGGTTTTTTTTTAAGTTCCAAAGGTTAAGAGGCTTTTTAGTAATACAGTTCAGCAAAAAGCCAACAACAATGAGAAAACACCCCATGGTATTTGTGGTTAAGCAGGTGCTGGTTTACCTCATTTTCTTGCCTCCTTTTCCTCTAAGACTTTGCTGTCACAGTCATCTTAACATTTCATGTTTTTTTCTTTCTTTCTTTCCTCACCTTCATTTATAACTGCTCAAATCTTGCCTGGTGATAGCCTGGAGGCAAGAACACATCAGGTTATGCTTACAAGCAATTATAAGCAGACTGAGAGCGTGCTGTGTGTGAGTTTTACACACAAGCCTTAGACTGGGACATTGTTGTAGTAGATGTAAAAGGAAAAACGTTTCTCTTCAACCAGGCATTTGGCTGACTGACATTCCATGGCTTTTAAAATGTATTGTGAGGGGGTTATTGGTTTGTTTTTCTATTACCATGTATTTTGTATTTTTATGTTGTGAATTGCCCAGGAATCTTCTGATGAAGGGCAGTATGCAAATTTAATAAACAATAATAATAATTTGCACAGTCATGAGCTCCTTGGAGAAAGTATATGATGAAAGTGAAACAAATAAAGCTTCATTTTCAGTCAGGTACTGTGAACCTGAAGTTGTCTGTAGCTCTGATTGGCACAAGTTATTTCTTTAGTTTTTGAGCTAATTTTATGAAAATTGGCCAAAATCTACACTTCCCAGACATTCCAGCTATTTCCGTCCGCTATTTACAACAGTTGTATCACAGCTATGTCTGACTTCTGGATGTATAGCAGTCCTAATCTAGAGGGTCACAAGTGAGTCAGCCCTGATTTAGGAGCAAATTTGGTGCGGCAGGACTCAAGACTAGACTGTTTTCTCTTAACTTCTGGGAGAGCTTGCTCTCATGTAAAAGCTATGTTAAATTATCATCATTCCATCTATTTTATTTAAGAATCAACTGTATTGTTGTCAAGATAGCAAAACAATCAAACCACAAACATCATCATACACTGTTTGGTGTATTGTGAGAGAGCGAAGGAAAGAGAGATGTGTAAAATCAACCCAGGGTCCCTTACCGTTTTCTCTGGAATAAGAAAAAGATTGCAACACTTGTCATAAAAGACTTAAAATACTTGGAGGCTGGAGTTGCTTGAACTGAACAAAGTTCTGTGCATGATTTATTTAACAAAAGTTGCTGAGGAACACTGCTTAATAAGGAGAAGTTATCAAATTGTTTCTTGGAATGCTGTTGGCTGATCAACTGATGTGCTTCTTGGAAAGAAAACCCTGAACTTAAATACAGGTGCCAGCCATTTTGTGTGGGGATTCCATTCCTGGGCCCTATGCACATCAGCTGGATAAGCCCAATACATCCTGCCCCTGTTCCGCCCTCTTCTGGGTCCAAAAGCACACATGCATCACTGCCTGTACTTGCTATTAAATAAGAGTTGCCTTGAAGAGTAATTACAACCTGGTAGCTGGAGTGATTAAAAGAATGACCTGCAATCCTGTGGACTGGGAAAGTGTATGTCCTGAATACGAATCTCAGTTCCTCCTACGATGACTCCCAATTTTTGTGTGTTCAAGGACATATTTCCATACACCTCTCCTTGAATGGATCTATGAATATTTGTTCTGCTAAACAAGATCTTAAGTGAAATATTTCAAATACATAGGTTAGTTGAAGAGTTTCTGTTGTTGTCATGTTGTGTTAAATTGGATGCTCATCATCCAGGTTTTGCTCTCTCTGTGTGTTGTCTTTGCTGAGACTGTGGCTTACAACGGAGACTAGAGGTATCGATCAGGACCTAGGAGGCAAGGTGCTGTTTCAGGGGAAATGACATCTGTGGCATGTTCCTTGGAGGCTGGATCTGATTCCTCCGTGGCAGCCCCACCCCAACCCCAAATGTTGCCTTGATAGGAACCTTTTGGTGAATAGGAGGCGCTGCTGGTCTCCCCCCACCCCTAGGGAAGAAATGAAGGGGCTGCCCTCTGGGATCTTTTGGGTTCTGCTCCTGCCCAGCATGATTCAGAGCACTCGTACCACCCCACAATGGTCTTTGATTCTCACTTCAACCACCAGGCAAATTTGATTTGATTCCTTCCTACCACCACTTGTTCCAAGTCTAGTTCGTCGCTAACCCGCCCCCCCCTTCATGACATAGATATTCACTCCCCTCTTGTTCCTGATACAAATCTTTATTCCCCACTAGTTACTAAATTAGATCTTCACTCACCCCTACTTCCCTGGCATAGAGGACCCTGCCATTTTGGGGTTCGCCTCAGGTGCTAAAATGTATTGGGCCGGCTCTGGTATCAATTCAAATAAGTTTATCACTTTGGTTTACATCAGATTGTAACCTGCAGCATAGCAGCTAAAATCTGGTTATATTCCTAGTTAAATGGGACAGATCTGGTTAACACTACAATTCATTATTAGAAATAGCTGTTGAAGGTTAGCAAAGGCCTTCTGTGGGCGTCCGTGAACAAGCAAGGCTCATATGGAACTTATTTCCAAGTACAGTTGTTTGTTTGCGTGTGTTTATGTATGGGTTTTTAAATAGTAGCATATTTCACAATGTTTAAGATAAAAGCTCTCAAGTGGTTTTGTCACATAAAATGTGCTTCCTGGTGTGTGAAGGTATTAAACTGAAATGCTGTAACAAAGAGCATACTAATGAGAAAATTAGGTACAAGAATACTGTGGAGATTGGAAAATGCAGATGTTGAGAACAGAGAAAGTAAGTTACCTTATTTCAATCAGATAGGAACATTTTCATAGTGGTAAAAGAAACTAGCTTTTTATTTGCAATGTCAAAGTGTTCAGGCAAAATGGTTTCTTGTAGCTATCAGTGTGACAGATTAGGCCTACCTTGAAGCAGCATAAAATTACACAATCATCCAGAAATAGTTCAAAGAGAATAATTCAAAACCTGAATTTGTGTGTAGAGAGTAAGTGCATGGTGCCTATACATCCTCTGGTCTTAACATTTATTGTTCGACATTTTTATGTGAGTGTTTATCTCTGATTGGCACAAAAACATCTTTTTCATTTCCTTTTGAAGTCTCCAAGGCTGAGCCATGGATGATGCCTTTTGGTGGAAATACTTCGAAATCTGAGCTTTAACATCCTTTAAAGTGGTTTTGTTTTTGTAAAGATCATATATTTTCTACATTTTTGTGCTACAAATAGGCCAGAGACTTTAGGAGAGCATTTGGGGGGGGGCGGAATGCAATTGGAAGTGGGAGGTATGAAAGTCCAATTTAGTGATTGAAAATCTTGTTGCAATTCTTAGGATTGAAGTCACTGTTCCTTTTGGTTTTGTTTTTTTTAGGGGAGCTAATTATTCTTAATGGTGATATATTTTGATCCTGGAAAATAATGGCCATGTTACAACAAACGTAAAAGAAAAAAATATATGTTCTCTAGCTCTAATAAGCTAATGGAATTATCATAAGCCTGTCAGAAGAACCATTTATAATAATATGGGTTTTTATTATTGACAGTCTGTTTTATGTACCCAACCAGACGCACAACGGTTCTTAATGCACTAATTTGACTAGGAGGGAAATCTCTCCCACTAACATTTACTAATAGTCCCATGGGTGATATCCAGCAAAATCATACCCAGACTATTGAAATAAATGGATTTGAGTAACTGAAGTTAATTTATTTAAGTGGCTCAACTCTGACTGTAGGGCTTGCTGATTGGAAGGTCGGCGGTTCGAATCCACACGATGGGGTGAGCTCCCGTTGCTCAGTCCCAGCTCCTGCCAACCTAGCAGTTCAAAAGCACATGCAAGTAGATAAATAGGTACCGCTCTGGTGGGAAGGTAAACGGCATTTCCGTGCACTGCTCTGGTTTCGCCAGAAGTGGCTTAGTCATGCTGGCCACATGACCCGGAAAAACTGTCTGCGGACAAACGTCGGCTCCCTTGGCCAGTAAAGCAAGATGAGTGCCGCAACCCAGAGTCGTTCACGACTGGACTTAACTATCAGGGGTATTTTACCTTTACTTTTCCCTTACTCTGAGTGTAACTTAGAAACCACCCATGGAAGAACATTGCCACCCAACCCCACTCCCACTCACTCCACCTTGTTCCCGCTTTTCTTCCTAAAGTAACACTAATGTCTCAACAAATGAAACTGATCTGTAGAAAATGTAACTTGAAAAAAGAGACATTGCACATACTTTAGTAAACCAATAAATCTTTAATAAAAATATGTTGTTGTTTTTAAAAGGAACCACCCATTGATCTATATTTTCCTATTGAAATGAGTTATCCAGTACTTTCTGTGACTGCCATTTGCAGTATGGTATTCTATTTTTCCAATTTTCTCTTTGAATTATTTACAGATACTCACTATGCCACCGTATATTGGCAGAAAACTGAGAAGACCTTCCAGGTTAAGGATGTATTGGATAAGAATGGTGATGCTTATGGCTATTATAATGACACTGTACAGTCTACAGGATGGGGGGTTCTTGAGATCAAAGCAGGCTATGGTAACCAGCCCATAAGCAATGAAGATCTCATGTATGCTGCAGGTTACTTGGAGGGCTATCTCACTGCTTCGTAAGTACCTCTGAAAACTAAATGGAGTCATCTGGTGGGGGCATTACAAGTATACATGTTAGAAGAGAAGAAGAGCCAACTGAGCTCATTGTATATTTATTGTTACCAATCTATATTCCTTTTAATCATAAAACGTGTATTCAGTGAACAAACATGGAACCAATATATAAAGCAATATACATTTGAATCATCTGTAATACACAAATCATAAATAGCTGAGTCACACATCAGGGAACACGAATAGTAAGTTTTAGTAAATGTGTAAAATTTAATATTGAAGATGCTTGCTTAACAGTAGCTGGAAGGGAATTCTAGGTATATGGGGGATGTAATTGTTCATTAAGAGAGAGCTACATTGTACTATAATAGGTTCAGGTTCCTGAAATCTGTCTGTGATCAGCTATAAGTAAAATACACATTATCCACAATTTATTTCTGAATGTGGTTTATGGCATCATAAGTATTATTAAACATGGCTGGACAAAGCGTCTTAATGTTCACTTGGCCTCAAAGTAATGGGTGGAGTGGATGGGACGGAAATGATCTGTATTGCCATGGTGTGACTTCAGAGGCATCCAAACTTATTAGATGAAATGTGGTATCTTATTCAAAACTTGGGATAAACTGGATATTTGGTTAGTGTTCTGGGCCCATCTTGCCAAAGCCAATTTGGGACTTCATTTCAACATTCATTACTGTCAGCATTCATTATGAATGTATCACAACGCATGACGTATAACTTGAGATACATGCTGGACATTTGGCCAAGAAGCAGATAGTCTATTGTTTTTTTAAAAATGCATTTTCATAGTTTGAGCTATAATTTGTGGGATGAGGAATTCCTTTTGAGCTGGGCTGTTCTAGCTCCTGCTGGGTTTCATCAGCGGATTGGGACAAGTTCCAACGAGCTGGTTGTTGCATGGCTAATGGTACTTTTTTTCCCTGGAGTGCTTCCAGGTGCGCTATAACGCTATACTGAGTGGTGTGTCATTATGCTCTACTGGATGTGTGGGAAGTGGGGATAACATGCCAACCTAGATATTATGCTTGTTTCTTCAGAAGTATGAACCAGTGAGAGAGGTTATAGTTGCCTCACCCTCCTACTATGCCAATATCTTTGCTTGCCCATCTCTTCTTCTAGAAGTTGTTGGCCAAAGCTAAAGTCCTGCTTGCTACAAGAAGTGGGTAGGTGGTGGTACAAGGACCGTGGACTAGCTGAGCAAGGGGTCAGGAGGCATGGAATGATTCAGACCTTTGCAAATTTAGCAAAACATTTTTTTCTCAAAAAAAGCAATAAAATAAAATTAACAGCCATCACAATGTGAATTCAGTAACCATCAGCACATACTTCTTGGGTTAAACATGTAAGTTAATATAAGTTCTCCAAATGTCCATATAGGTATCCACACAAAACTGAGGTCTATTGGAAAATAAGTCCAAATGTAGCCAGGGCCATGAGGTCCAAGACCATTGTCTAATGGACAGTGGGTATTTGTATTTATAACATTTCCCTCCTCTTTTTCCCCCCCAGACACATGTGTGACCATCTTGCAAACCTATATACACAGCTGATTAAGAATGTCCTCATTGAGAGAAAAGTTAAAGATTTTATGCGGTATGTTATAAAAATAAAATGCTCTTTTCACAAATAGGAACAAAAGTTGCCTAGAAGTTCCAGTCACCCTGGTGATATCTTCTTGTTTTTGTTGAACAAGTTGATTCAGGAAAATATTGTGCCACAATAAATTTCTTAAGTCTTTAAGGTTGCACAACATTAATGGATTTTTGTTTGAAATAGACAATCCTCTAGAAGCATCCTGGGAGATGTTGCAAGAGTTGACAGTGTACGGTGTCTATAGAGATGCAAGTGAACGCCCTGCACCACCCTGGTTCTTGGGCAAGTAAATTTCCCTGAGAGTATATAATATACAAACTGTTCCCTTATAAAATTATAAGTGAAACAAGTTGAAAGGTGACCTGATTTAGTTATCTCTGAGCAAAATAACATTTATTAACACAACCTGAGTTTTGTCAGCAGGCTACAATGTTTGTTTACTTGATAAAAGTGTGATCTGAGCTAAGCATGTTTACTCAGGAGCAAGTGCCGATGGATCCCAGTTGGACTTAAGGCTATCTGGCCTGTGAAAAAAACGCACTCTAAAGTCACATTTTCCTCTCTACAGGAAACAAGATAAGTGGACCAGACAACAAATTAAAAAAAACAAGAATGACCCCTTCTGGAGACATGCCGGGTACATCATTGCCCAGTTGGATGGGCTGTACATGGGAACAGTGGAGTGGGCTAAGCGACAGCAAAAAACAGTAAGACTCAAAAAACAGTAAGGCTTATCACTTGAAGGGGAAAGAGAGTTTAGACCACACACAAAAACTGAAAGGGTGTTTTTCCTGCTTTCTTTACATCAAAGAATCCATTTAGATTGCAGCTATCAAATTGGTGCACAGTATCAGAGTTTAATATTAATTCCAGAAACTCTTGTTTGCAACTCTAGGCCTTTAGGAAACTTGGGTGGGGTGACGAAGGTCTGTCTGCACATGCTCTACCACACACACAGAATGGGAAGTGACACTGCATGCAGCTGCTGTCATTGTAGCCATAATTGTTGTGTGGGCCGGCAGCCCTCTGGGATATCAATGAGGCGGCAGCATTGAGAATTAGCAAGTTGAGAACTGACTGGAGACAAATAGCTTTCACCTTTATTGCCAAGCTCAGCCATTTTATTTCACACTGGGAGAGTAGAGACACGAATAACTAACTGACCTTTCCGTCTTTGTCTAAGCACTGCAAGGAAACATGGAGCCCAGGGTTTATGAAGGCAGGATCAGCAGCATTTAAAATAAATAGCACTTATCCCCTGATGGTTTTGCTTCCAGCTTTCTCTGAAAGTAAGCTACAGAAACAAAGAAGAAATGAAAAAGGTTGAGAATTGTTTCACAACCAGATCTGTGATCCTATTAAGCACCTTGGAAGTAAAAATACAGTTGAAATACATTGACCTTGCTTCTGGATAAAATACATTTTGAACGTGTGTATTATACTAGAAGTTAACACAAATATGTTGTATTGGCCTGAATATAAGCCTCCCCCCAAAAAAATTCTGACTGAAAAGTTAAAGTGCTGCTTAAATTCGTGAGCTTACGAAAATGGGCTTTTGCGATATCACTGCTGAAACAGACATATCGTAAAATGGAATGGGTGTGAGTGCCTAAACGGGTGTGAGTGTTCTAAATGATTTCTCCCAAATGGTGAGATTGCAGCTGTGTATAAGGGGGGACTCATTTTGGGGATAAGAGCTGTGGTGCAAAAATGAACAGTCCCCAAATATTCTCAAAACATAGGAGTGTTGATCCATTATTGTTTATCTGTCTCTGTGTGCACACATGTAATACCAAATGTATTAATTAGCATGACTACCACCCTGTGCATGATGTCCTGGGAGTAAGCTGCATTGAACTCTGGTGCTTAATTCTGAATGCATAGGTTCACTTTGTAAAACGCACTGATCTTTAACAAAAGAACTTTAACCTGCTGAAAGGCAACAGTTGGCTTTTAATTAGACATGCAAACCATCTTGCAAAGAAGTGTTCCCTTTGAAAATTCTAGCATGAAGTAGGGATACCATCAGAGTATAAGAAAAACATATCCCACCTCTGCAGGATTTTTGTCCTCATTCTCTGACTTTGGTCACATCCAGACGAAGTGCATGTTTCACAAAATTTGCATGGAGGTAATTTTGATGTCAAGCATAGTATTTTACAAGAAACTACAGGATAGAACTGCATCATGGATAACATTATGTGTACACAGATTGAAAAACTGTGAGTCCACAGGAGCCAGAGTACAGTATACAATAATGTATACACGACTCATCCCATTCTCTTCCTCATTTAGTCACTTGGAAAATTAACTTAACCCTTTGTGTACCAAAATTAGGAGCAGTTTTTCTTATGATACCAGCTGTAGCAATATTTGGCCAGTGCCACACGCTGTTGTGCACAACCTTCCCCCCAGAGTTTTTGTGTGTGTTGCATTGATCGAGTCAGTAGTAGTGATGTACATGTCTTTTCTGTGCCTTATTTGTCAATATGGTACTTAAAAGCACTACAGTTCTTAAAGTGGGTCATTCATTCTCCCTCTTCAGCATCTGAGGCACAGCAATCTGAAGAGATGAAATTATACACAGCACAGAGCAAAATGGGACCCAGGAAGAAAGAATAAAATCAAATCTGTTACAACAGCTGGTCTGTCTTTGCATATTCTGGATGACTATGATAGAAGTAGTATATAAACTGTCTTCTACCTGTTCTGAGCTCCAACAGAAGCATCTGGCAGAATTCCATGAGCTGCTTTTGAATCCATTCTCTTTGCCTTCTCACAAAATAAGCTCTGGGCAATAATCACCTATATTTGTTTTTCAAGGATCCATATGCCTATATAAACAAAAGTCTATTCCATCTGTCTCTTTGTTAGGTCAGTTGTTACTGCAGCATCCCATGCTTGCCAGATCCAATAACTCTTTAACTTCTGACATGCAAAACACTCCTTAGTCAAGCAACTTGGTTGGTTAGAGCAGGTGCTGATAACGCCAAAGTTGCAGATTCAGTCCCCATATGGGACAGCTGCATATTTCTGCACTGCATGGGGTTGGACTAGATGTTCCTCAGGGTCCCACCCTACTTCACAGTTCTATTATTCTGTCTGTTTAAATACCTCACATAACTTTGAGCACCACCTTTCCAATGCACTGCCAAGCATCCTTTGCTCTGTCATTAGTCTAGATCTTAGGATCAGAGCATAACTCTTTGCTGAAGGAATTTCTTTATAGTCACATTTTCCAAAGAAATGAGGGGTTTAAATATTGAATATATTTAGAGAACTATGTATACATAACATACAGTTGCTTTCCTTAATTTCATAATTTCAGTGTTTAAAGTCTCCGTCTTAAACCACTTCTTGCAAATATCTTGGCAAATGGTATATTTTGGTACTAGCTGCATCTAAACTCTTATATTCAAACTCCACATAATTCTCTACTCTTCTTAATCTGGAAAAAGGCTAGGAAAACAATCTTATTCCCTGCTATATTCTGAAGAAGCCTACTGAGAGGATATTTTTTTTGAAAAACTTTATTGCTACACAGTAATTTTGATTAGGAAACCAACTTTTACCATGTCATGATATTTCTGCAAGAATTATTAGCAAAGAGTTTGGATTTCCTGTTTCTCAAGGCAAAACTAATTCTAAACATGATATTGAGAAGAAACATACTGACTTGCTGTACATTCTCTTCTGTTTTCATAGCTACCAGCTATAGTTTCTTCTGCTGACATTGTTTCCTTGAGCTCCTAATCCCCAGCCCATCAACCATGCTGAAGGAGGGAGGCTTGCCCTGGCTCCGTCATTCACTAGTTGTGCATTTTTTAGAGGGAAGAACCACCTTCCCTCTGTCTCTTCCATCAGTCCTACCTAGTAACAGGAAGAACTGTAGAGGGAAGTTTTGTCCTACCACATCTTTCTGCATAGGAACAAAGGAAACTGCCTTGTGGCAAGTCAAATCATTGGTTCTTCTAGCTTAGTATTGTCAATACTTGACTCTCTGGGGTGCCAGGCAGGAGTCCTTCTTGGCCCAACTTGGAGATGCCAGGGATAAAATCTGGGACTCCTTGCATGTAAAGCATGTGCGCTACCTTCTCAGCTACATTCTCAGTATAAAGAGAATGGGATGCAAAATTGCTATTAATGGACAGTCACCTCTTCTGAGGGAACCAGAACCATGTCCACCATCTACATGGCAGCCATATTGTTAATCGAGTTCCTCAACGAACCCCTTTTCAAAATTGGCATTGCAGTGGCTGATTTTCAGCTCTTGAGTAAAGAGGCCAACATTGGTGATGTTGCATATCCTTTTGCAGAAAAATGGCAGTTTCACATCTGATCTTTTCAAGAAATTTCAGGCCTGTACTATATCCAGGCCTGGTAATTTGTTAACTTTTTATTTGTGCACTAGTACTAAAACTTCATTACTTGTCACTTGACTTGGTTCTTCAGACTCCCTCCTTGGGGGAAAAAAAGTCATTCAGGCATGGGCAGCTATTACTGTGTTGGGTACCACTGTCATGGCAAACTTGAGTCTAAAATTACAAATATCTCATCTCTCTTTACTTCCAGCCTCTCACTCCCTTCCAAGTCTGTTTCCTGAATGCAGTTGGAGATCTGCTTGACCTCATTCCTGCCTTATTCTCAGGTTCAGCAATGACTAATTTAATGACAGGAGACTCTACACAGTACCTATGGGATATGGGCCATTGCTCTGCTCTGATTAAGGTGAGACCAACAATATTCCTGTTTCTACCTTTAGGCCTAAAAGAAAAGATGTAGCCAACTGCACCCCAAAATTGAATTTATACTTTGTACCCCATTTTTCTAAGCCTTATGCATACATAGCATTGATAATTTAATCTCATACTGTTGGTTTTACTATACTTTTTTTAATAAAAAAAATTGTCATTGTCTGTTCTCTCTAAAATAGCCCCACTTTATTCTGGGAGAAAATTTCAGAAGTGTCCCAGTCAAAAATGTAATCAAGATACTGGATATTCAATAGTTTGAAAGAAAAGTCAAGTCCTAAGAATTGCCTGTCTCATTCAGACCAATGTTTGCATAAAATGCATATTTTACTAAAACTGATGTTCACAGAAATGGCAAATACCAAACTAAAATATATTATTGGAGAGAGAATTTTGGATTTATAAATTATTCATATACACCTTGGAAATATACAACAGGTATTCTGATATGGAATCTAAGCAGATGTGCAACATAAGAATTCAAATATAAGTAAATGGAAGGGTTAAGATGCGCCCTACTGACAGTGATTTGACAGGCACTTGAAAAGGTTGAACAAAAATGTTACAAGGAATATCCGATTCAGGGATATGGGTGCTATTTCCTTTTAAAAGAATAAAAATAATTGGATGAATTGCTAGCAGTGCATTGCCAGATTGCAGCTTGTTAGTAGGACTCTGGATCATCAGTCTTCAACTTTTTCCAACCCAAGACTCACCTTTAATCTAAGATGATAAATGGGTGAGGAACGGTTGAAGGAGCTGGGCATTTTTAGCTTGGAAAAGAGGAGACTGAGAGGAGATATGATAGCCATCTTTCAATATCTCAAGGGCTGTCACAAGCTTGTTTTCACCTGCTCTGGAGGGTAGAACCCAAACCAATGGATTCAAGTTACAAGAAAGGAGATTCCAACTAAACATCAAGAAGAGCTATTTGACAGTGGAATGGACTCCTATGAGAGGTGGTGGACTCTCCTTCCTTGGAGGTTTTTAAGCAGAGGTTAGATGGCCATCTGCCATCTAGTTGAGATTCCTGCATAGCAGGGGGTTGGACTAGATGACCCTTAGGCTCCCTTCCAACTCTACAGTTCTAAGATTCTGTGATTCTATAATGGTGGGTCCTAGGTTGAAAAATGTCAAAGACTACTGATCTATCTGGAGTTCTGCTAACAAGTTATTTACCCAATATATCTCAGAACATGTGTCTTAAATGTTTTAACCATGTTGGTTGTGCTGCTGCTGTTGTTGTGATGCATCTGTTCTTGAGTCTACTAGCCAAAGACCAACAAGGTAGATCATTCCTCTGTCCCTCTCTCTCGCTTCATGCTTCTGAAGAAGTGGGCTTGAATCCACAGAATCTCATGCCACAATAAATTAGTCTGTCTTTAAGGTGCCACAAGACTCTGCCATTTTGACTGCATGAGACTAACATGGCTACTACTTCTCTTGGCTAGGTCCTCCCTGGATATGAAAATATATTATTTGCTCATTCTAGCTGGTTCACATATGCAGCCACTTTGAGAATCTATAAGCACTGGGACTTTAGAGTTGATGATCCACAAACGAGCTCAGGCCGTGCTTCATTCAGCAGTTACCCAGGTAACTTAGATGTGTGAATGGAACTCTGTGCGAGTTTGTTATGTTTGAATGCAGGAGTCTTGCCTGTATGCTGTAGAATCTCATAGAGTTTGCTGCCCTGTAGGAACTTGAATTCAAAGGCAGATAGGGTAACAAAGGCTTTATAATCCAAATAAACCTGCAGATTAATACGTAGCAAAGCTTGCTGACTGGTTAGACAAATTGGATATGGATTTGGGCTGGTAAGGAGGTTGTGCTTCTTCAGCGAACCAAATCCAAAACTTTATTGCTTAGCCAAAGGTCATCACTCATAAAAAAGCACAATAAAAATGGGAAGACCATTCAAAATTTGATTAATACAAACTAATAGCATGACCACCAGCTGACATAATCTCCCTCACCCTCACTGAACAAGTACCATTGAGTTTGCCCTAAGGAGACTCACATCCCTGTGTGTGTGATCTTGGCACCAGCCCAGTGATACTGGATATCACAAGCCTGCTTTTCAAGTCTGCCACACAAGTTTCAACCACAAACCATTACAAACCACCCAAGTGCCTAGTAGTGTTTTTGTAGTGTTGCACCTACTGAGAACATTGCGTCCTCCAGTCAAAATATTTCAAGATGCCTCTAGCTGGCCTTGAATTAATTCCAGTTAGTGTGTGTAGGAAAAGGTAGATGGAATAACTTTCCTTCTTAAAGCTGTGCCCCAAACTTTAAACAGCATGTTTTTAACTGGCTTTTTTACCTGCTGTTGTCTTTTTGGTGCCAGGCAGATACTTTATTTTTAATTTTTAACTGCAGTTGTAATCCTGTCAACTGCTTTATGCTGCTTTTATAATTTTGTAGCTTTTAGTTTATGTTTTTTTATATATATATTTGTACTGTAATCTTTTTATAAACCACCCTGGGAATATGATTGAAAGGCAGTATAAAAGGTAGTATTAATAAACAAATACCTTGCATCCTATGTTTGTGCAAGCAGAAGGCAGCTTGAAAAGTCAGTCACTCCTTCCCTGCCTCCAAGGGTGGCTGGAAGCCTTTTGAACAGTGTGGGCAACAGTGTGCTAGGGATCTGCAGAGCACAGCGTGGGGAACCGTTGGTACAAAATTCCTCTGCTCGGTTAGCAATCACATGGGACGGGGGCAAAACAGCACCTCTCCAAACTTTGTGAGGGGAAAACTTTGTGAGTGCAAGATTTTGCATGTGCTGAGTATAAGGGTTTGATTGTTAAGTGTGCCTGCTTTTAATAATGTGCCACTGGTCTTATTATTTTATTTGTTTATTGAATCTATACCCCTCCTTCCCTTCCAAGGAGCTCGAGGTGGCATACATGGTTCTCCCCTCCTCAATTAATCTCCACAACAGCCCTGTGAGGTAGGTTAGGCTGAGAGGTAATGATGAGCCCAAGGTTGCCCAGTGAGTTTCATGGCTGAGTGGGAATTCAAATCCTGGTTTCCCAGGTCCTGGTCTGACACTCTAACCATTACACAACACTTGGCACTTGTAGAAGATTTCTGTTCACTTGCTGTAGTGAGAATGGATGAATGCTGCTGTATACATTTATATGCACAAAATTTAAAACAACTTGCCTGGAAATACTTTGTGCAGTGCTTGCAGTAGTCATGCTTTTATTTTATTTTTTATCGCAATAGGGACTGTATTTTATTATATTATATTTCATGCTTGTACCATTTCCAGCAGTCACTCCTGTTTCTGATCATGTCTGGCCCTTTGGGGGAACTGCTTGAAACACTAACATCACCTCTCATTAATAAGGCTGTGGTGAATGAGGCTGCAAGGCCCCAGTGTTCTCTACAAGGTTTGCTGAGTAGCTACATGGCTTGGATCCAGAAGATGCAATCAGAAACACTTTTGTTTGCATTGATAGAATTATGGGGCTCATTCAAGGATCCTTGAGAGTGAGCGATAGGGAGACTGGCTTACAGATGAAGTAGATAAACCGTGTCAAGAGGCAATTTCAATTACATCAAATTCTCATAAGCCCATGCAAATAGAGAAACACAATGCTGACTAGGCAGAACTTCAGAGAGCCGCCGGTGCTTGTAGTTTTCATTTTCAAGTACTTTTCCTTAGGGATGCTGATTTCCCCCTGCTGTTTTCCAGGGCACATACCTGTTACAGAATCACAACCTACAAAATTAGCTCTAAGGGCTGTGTACATGTCTCTGTGTGATACCTTTTAGAAACCTATGTGGAACCAGTGAATGTGAACACCTAGGAAATTGTCATGTCAGCTGTTTTGCCATCCATAGTTTTTAGATGTCTCTGTAAGAGAGTTATAAGCTCATGTCACATAAGCAGCCCATTGTGAAGCTCAAAATGGAACTGAATTGTGACTTTGATGTTGTTCATTTAACTTAAAGCATTCATTTCATCTTTCTTTAATACTGTGTTTTATAAAATATTATTCGGTCCTCCATGGACTACAGAGGTTTCATCCAATGTCAGGAGATTCTCTGGTAAATGGCTGGGTGGTTGTGGTGTAAGTCAGTTTGGTCAATGTTATTTTATATAGCCAAAGGCCTTTATAATGGACAGCAGAGAATAAAAGGAAAACTTTCTTCTAAAATCATACAACGTAGCCTGTAGGAGTTTACAACATAAAAAGAAATTGATTACATTAAAATTTTAAATTGGAGTGCATTCACATAGCTGGAACGGAGCTTCTTGGCTGCCAGCGCAAATTTGGCTCCCTGGTGTGTAATATATAGATGTTTATCTGCTAGGAATTCAACTGTCACTTCCTGTGTGGATTGACCTGGAAGCCAATTAAGAATTGGCAGTATAAAGTTTCCTCTGGGCATTGTGTACAGGGGGCAAATCAGAAGATAGTGTGTGATGTCCTCTACCTGATTGCATCCATATATACATTTCAATCCATATGGGGAATTATTTGATAACTCCCTTCTAAATATGTTGAGGGCATCTATTGGAATCTTAGTTCTACAAAGGCCCTGTGTAGCTGTGGGAAGGTCAGAGTCTCAAGGTGATGGGGCCTTAATTGATTGGTCATAATTTAGGAGGATTTCTGGGCACCTAATCACTTAAAAATAGGAACAACAATATGACTAAATTAGACTGCAGAAATGAAGACAGGTGGGCAAACCAGGAATGGATTTTTGTGTGGAAGGTCTGTGAGCTCTGTTAATCCCTGTGTTCAGCTGTTCAGCAGCATTGGTTCCTTTCATTCTTAGCTCCAGACACTTGGAGTTCCACTAAAATATGAAATAGATCCTGCAGAACTGACACCTCCCCTGTTATACATCCATGGACTGCGCTCAAGAAAGGTGGCTTATAAATTAAATTTACAAAAATCATCCCAGTCAACGGACTGCTTTGCTAAGCCTCATAACAGTGTGTTGTTATGTCCATTGATTGACAAGAAGATATTGTGAACTGACTGCCTAGTATTTGACCATAGTCCATTATTGCCAAATATTCCACGAAGGCAGGAATGTCTGACTGTATAGATGGCAGTTCCCCATTTAAAATTGTTTATAAGGGTGTCCTTTCTTAGCAAGGTTGGAGTGAAGACTGCTTGTCCCTAGCCTTGCAGCAGTCAGAGACAAATCCAGGAGCCCGGCAAAATTTGTTGGAGAAGCCTCAGAATAAACATTGTGAAGCATTCATTTATGGATAACAAGCCATCTCCTTTTATTTTGTATTCAGGTTTTTTGGTATCCCTAGATGACTTTTACATACTTGGCAATGGCTTGATCATGTTGCAGACCACAAACAGCGTATACAACCATTCTCTTCTCAAACAAGTGGTACCTGAGAGTCTCTTTGCATGGCAGAGAGTCCGCATTGCCAACATGATGGCCCACTGCGGAAAGTCCTGGGCACAAGCCTTCGAAAGGGAAAATTCTGGTTGGTATATTTGAAGTGAATCTCTTTGTGTACAATTCTCTCAATCCTCTTGTCCCAAAAGTTAAAAGTTTAACTGTCTCCTCACTGACTTTAGGTACTTATAACAACCAGTACATGATACTGAATACAAACAGGGTCAAACTGCAAGAGAGTCTTGGTGAAGGAACCCTCTATGTCGTTGAACAGATCCCAAAACTTGTGGAATATTCTGATCAGACAAGTGTTCTCCGTAAAGGTAAAAGCTTCAATAGGAGTTCTGGAGTTTGGGTTTTTTTTAAAAAAGTCTCTGCTGAAAGTTAACACTTTTGCTTAACTAGGGAGAATTAGAAAATAGTCTAGGATAAATTTGTAACACGCCAGTAATTCCAGATTTGTATTTGTGCAAAAAGGGTGTGTGTGTAGTAATGTAATGTTTGCAGGTGACTCTAGCACGCAGCAGCGTAAATGTTAATAGATGGTGCTCAAAAGACTTCCACTGTTTTTGGGTAAATGCTGAGATTCTTTGGTATGTCAGCCTCTCCAAGTGAAATTTGCTTTTACAACTGTTACTTTCCTTCCATTGCAAGTTCTGTCCCATTCATTTATTTCCTTGTGAGTGACAGCAAGCTCTAGAAAGAGGGTTGTGTTTCTTGCAGTTCAGCTTTCAAATTCAAAACTTTGGGAACTTTCAAGCAGTGTCCAAAACCTCTTCTCCAATGCCCCTTATCTTTTGTGTCTACTTTTACAGGATACTGGCCTTCTTACAACGTCCCTTTTCATGAAAATATCTACAATCTGAGCGGATATACAGAGTATGTTGAAAAATACGGCCTAGACTTCTCTTATGAGATGGCTCCCAGAGCAAAAATCTTCCGACGGGACCAAGGGAAAGTGACTGACATGGAGACCATGAAGCACATAATGAGATACAACAGTATGACATTTTAAATTATCCTTTAACATATGGCCAGGGAACCTTTTTTCTGCCTAGGATGACCTTTCCTCTGGTGTAATTATTGAGGTCCAAATGCCAGCAACGGGGAAGGGCAGAAGCTGATGGTGGATGGGCCATCCCAGTTTTTTATCTCTCTTTCTGCCATAGCCTGCTGTCTGTCCTTGCCACCCATTTCTTTACTCTTCCTTGGCATCCAGTGGGAGGGAGGGATCACTCTTGTCAGAGATGTGATATGATCACTTCTAGAGCCAGTGTGGTGTAGTGGTTAAGAGTGGTAGTCTCGTAATCTAGGGAACTGGGTTCGCGTCTCCGCTCCTCCACATGCAGCTGCTGGGTGACCTTGGGCCAGTCACACTTCTCTGAAGTTGCTCAGCCCCACTCACCTCACAGAGTGTTTGTTGTGGGGGAGGAAGGGAAAGGAGAATGTTAGCCGCTTTGAGACTCCTGAAGGGGAGTGAAAGGCGGGATATCAAATCCAAACTCCTCCTCCTCCTCCTCTTCTTCTTCTTCACTTGCAGAGGGCTTCTGAATCTAGGCTGATGGCGCAGGTTGTCCACCCCTATTTACAAACCTTTTCCCTCCCATCTCCACAACGTGAAAAGGCTCATTGCAAGGAATTAGCACTGCCATCATCTGTATGCTTGCTAGCCTTTTCAGGCAACTCAGAAAAAAATCATAAGAGTTTTCCTTTGCTGTTTTGGTTTCTGAACCAAACTTGGACAAGGAAAGAAAGTTGTTGAACTTCAACTACCTGGATACAGTTTTCAAAACCCATTCAGATTTTGAGGTGGGAGCCCAAATCTAACAAAATATTAGTCCCCCCCCCCAAAGAACTTCTCAGATCTTTAGGTTTAGTCCCTTACATTTCTGTTTATTCAGCATCCATTGTGATTTGCTTGCAGAAAGTTTACGCAGAGGTTAGATTATACCTATTCAGTCTGATTTGTTTGAGGGTGTTTAAACGTCTTCTCATTAAACACTTTTTCATTCTGCAGTTTTCAAAGCATGGTGGTGATGTTTTTAAGTACCGTATTTTTCCCTCTATAACACGCAGATTTTTTCTCCTAAAAAGGAAGGGGAAATGTCTGTGCGTGTTATAGAGCGAATGTGTGGTCCCTGGAGCCGAAAAATCAGGCAAAAATCAAATTGCGCTTCACGGAGAAGGGAAACCTGAAAAGAGGAAGCGGCTGCTTTCCTGCATTCTGCCTCAGGGTCTTACTGCCCAGCCTCCTCTGTTTCCTTGCTGTGTTTGCTGAAACGGAACAAAGAGCAGGGAAAGTCCCTCCCCTCCAGGCAAGGAGAGGGGAAAGCAGAGTCCTTCTAATTCCTCTCTGTGCTCCGGTGCTACTGGGGGAGAGGGAGAGAGAGAGGGGGAGGGAGAGAGAGGGGGGAGGGAGAGAGCGAGAGAGGGGGAGAGAGAGAGAGAGAGAGAGAGAGAGAGAGAGAGAGAGAGAGAGATGGCTGGCTGGCTGGCTTGGGTGGGGGAAAACTTTTGCCTTCCTTTCCTCCCTCCCGTTAAATCCCTCTCCTGTATTCTTAGCCAGCTGCTTCTCTGCACACCCCTCTCATGTCCCTTCTTTGTTTTTCCTTCGCTCCCCACTTAAAATGTGGTTACAAAGCATAGATCCACATGGATCCTCAGGATCTTTGCATTGGGTCACCCCAAACTCACCATCAGATCACATAGCATGTCCATGGCTACAGTCTGCCCCCCCAAAATCACGCACCCACTGTTGCCTGGGGCTGCAATGGTGCAAAAACGTGGTTAAAAAGCATGGATCCACATGGAACCCTAGGATCTTTGCATTGGGTCACCCCAAATTCACCATCAGATCACATAGCATGTCCATGGCTACAGCCTGCACCAAAAAAATCATGCACCCACTGTTGCCTGGGGCTGCAGTGGTGCAAAAATGTGGTTACAAAGCATGGATCCACAGGGATTCTCAGGATCTTTGCATTGGGTCACCCCAAATTCACCATCAGATCACATAGCATGTCCATGGCTACAGCCTGCACCAAAAAAATCACGCACCCACTGTTGCCTGGGGCTGCAATGGTGCAAAAACGTGGTTACAAAGCATGGATCCACAGGAATTCTCAGGATTTTTGCATTGGGTCACCCCAAATTCACCATCAGATCACATGTCTGTGGCCACAGCATGAAGCACAAAAATGATACATCCACTGTTTCATTCAGGAATGTTTTTTCCCTTGTTTTCCTCCTCTAAAAACGATGTGCGTGTTATGGTCAGGTGCGTGTTATAGAGCGAAAAATACGGTAGATTTTTTGCTAGGGTGACAAAGCGCTTTTCGTCCACTTTAAATGTGCAGACTGGAAGTTTTGGTATGCAATCAAATCACATTCCCACAAAATACTGACAGTCTGGAGAGCTTCATTAATGTGTGACCCCGAAATTTTGGATCCCCTCCAAACTGATGCCAAGTCTGGCAGTCCCCACAGTGTTGTCAAAATACGTCCCAGTGTGAATGAGACTCAAGTTGAACTGTGGTTAAAATCCTGTCTGTAAATACCTAACTCTGTGAGCAGTCAGGGCCGTTTGAATTCTGCACTGTAACCCCTGAGGCATTTGACATCTAGCACAGAATGGCTGAAACATTTGTTTCCAATGCAAGGGTATGAGTCACCATTGCCTTTGCACTCCTTTTAGCCCTGTGATCAGCCCAGGCTTAGCCATGAACCTCACACCTCACTGAGTGATCTTGGGCTTCTCTCTCTCTCTCTTTCTCTTTCTCTTTCTCTTTCTCTTTCTCACCTACCTTATAGGACTGCTGTGAGAATAAAAGCCGGAGAGGGCCTAAACTCTTTGAGGTCAGGCGGGAGGATATGCTTGTAAATTAACAAATACAGTGGTACGTCAGGTTACAGAAGCTCCATGTTACAGATGCTTCAGGTTACAGACTCCGCTAACCCAGAAATAGTACCTCGGTTTAAGAACTTTGCTTCAGGATGAGAACAGAAATTGCGCAGCGGCGGCCCCATTATCTAAAGTGGTACCTCAGGTTAAGAACAGTTTCAGGTTAAGAATGGACCTCCAGAATGAATTAAGTTCTTAACCCGAGGTACCACTGGACTGAGAAATGCAGTGGGTCCTCATGGCTATGAACACTGGCTTAAATCCTCATTCTCTGGTTCCTTTGTTTTCTAGACTACACAAAAGATCCCTATACAAGGCACAATCCCTGTAATACCATTTGCTGCAGGGGAGACCTGAACCCTGAGTCTCCAATGCCAGCTGGCTGCTATGACTCCAAGGTAACGACTCCCAGAAGAACTGGCCTGTTCTAGATGCTTGTGGAGAGGGTGGATTCATTCATTCATCCATCCATCCATCCATCCATCCATTCATTCTTTATCTCTCTCTCTCTCTCACACACACACTTCCTCCTCTGTTATGTCATTATATGCAGCCCAAAGGTAAGGACAGTGACAGATTTATATGTGGGCTGGGCGGCTGCAGGCCAGGGCCTCATAATCTAGGAGAGCCTCAGCCTCTTGCCCAAAAAAATTAGAAAACAGATACCTAGGCTCAGTTGCTTGGTAACATTCAACCTGTGACATAAGAGTCTGTGACTCTGTAACAGTTACACAAGTGC
Organism: Podarcis melisellensis; assembly: GCF_964234715.1. NCBI lineage: Eukaryota > Metazoa > Chordata > Lepidosauria > Squamata > Lacertidae > Podarcis > Podarcis melisellensis. The sequence continues at coordinate 44,311,957 of NC_138542.1, read as the reverse complement.
ATATTTAGTATGTTTAGTAAAGTTTGTGGAGGCTTTAAAGCTTCTCATAGAGTTATATGATAAATAAGTAGTGCTCTACTTTCACTGAGTAGTAGAGAAAGAAGAGAATGAAGTTTTGTTTCTCATGATCAGATTCTATTAAGTTTTGTGCTCCCAAGGTCTCCTAGCTCCAGCTGGAGTTGCTTTAATCCGGCCCTGGGTAAGAATGCAGCCTGCCTTTTCCCACTGGATCTTGTGGAAGGCACATTCACGGTATTTTAAAAACAGCTCTTTTTGTGCAGAACTCTTCATGCACAAAATAGTTATATTAAAAAATAAGATTTGCCCTTCTTTTCATTGTAAGCCGCCTTGAGGCTTTGGAAGGGAGACAAATAAATTGAGATAAATAAATTATCGGGTGCAACAGAAGCCGAGCAAAATGGAGAAGGAAAGAGGTTAGATAACTTTTGGACCATTAGTGTGCTGGTGTTGAGAGAGAGAGTAGCTCTGTGGCTTTTTTTGAGGGGGGGTGATGATACTGCCCCCTTTCCTTTTACAATGAAGTATTCTCCTATGATCCTTCACAGGTATCAGACCTCTCTATGGCTACGAACTTTGCAGCCTATGCCATTAATGGACCAACTGTGGAAGAGGACCTGCCTGTGTTCAGCTGGACGCGTTTCAACAAAACAAAGCACCAGGGCTTGCCAGATTCATATAACTTTGATTTTGTCATTATGAAGCCAGTGCTGTGAAATAAGCATCAGAAGCTTTAACATCTAGGGAGGGGGAAATAAGTTTTTTTAAAGAATCTACGCTTTTACTGCCATACCAAATAAACTGGCCTGTGCCCACCTGGGATTCTGCCTCATGGTTTCCAAACTAGCATTTAGTGAGATGGATATAGGCCAAGATGCCGTGCAATGACATCACCTGCCTGCAACAAAATGAAAGTGCAGCAGAAAATGGGATGCAGACTACTCCAAAGCAAGTAACTTCACTGCATTTGCAGCTGTTTACTTATCTCTACAGTAGGGAAGGTAGTTGCTATCTTGCAGGAAGGGCTTTCAGTTCTTGATATTACACATAACAGGTTCAAGTTCAGACCAGACCAGACTGGCCTGATCTGGTTCCCAGAATAAGTTTTACGTGCCTGGTTACTGTGGGACCCAGATGAAAGATTCAGGAGTGGCCCTGCTGTTAGGCAGAATGAGGTTGCCACCTCAAGCAGCAGATGCTGGGGAGCAGGAGAGCAGCAGTGACGTACAGGAGAACATTGTCGTCTTGCCACGTGCCCAAACTAATAAGGCTCCGTTTACAAAACCTTAATTTAATCCAAGTTGCAAATTTCAGCTTTTCTTAATGTAGAATTTCGTATGCGTGTTTTGGGGTATTTAAAGCCACTGACCAAGGAAATGGCTGCAAGAATAATGCTCCTTCTCTTTCAGTGGAATACAAATCAAGCCTGTTTTCTGTATCTTCAACATAGTCATGCAACAAGCAAGAAAAGTTGTGTTGCAGCTGTCGAGGTAACATTGGTCATACACGGAACGCACTGGAACTGTTTGCTTCTCCACGCCCCTAATACAGAGACAGCTGTGCGAGGAGAGGAATACCACCCACAGGTCAGCTTTCAGGATGCTGGATTTTGGCAACTTGTCCAGAGCATGACAATCACAAATCTTCCCAGCCAATTTCACCCCTTTACGCAACCTAGCTTGAAAAAGGATCTCACTCCACAGTTGTTCTGAAAGCAAGCGTCTGATAGGCACCGGGAGATTGCTTGAACCTACCCTATGTTTTCTACACAGTTATGTACTTTCAGCTGTGCTGGGCTCCTGGCTTTGTATAGCATCTCTGAAAAGCTACACTTGGTTCCATGCCAGAACAATACTTAGGGAGAAGCGGTAAAATATGGTTTCTGGTGTAATTAGAAGACTCCTTTTGGGTACACAGCTGGATGTACCTGCCTCTCGCCGCTCTGATTTCGCTTTGTGTTCTTGACTATAGTAATCACTCCTCAACACAGAACAGGAATTATCTTTTTGACATTTGGCAGCTTAAATTGCACAGACGCGTTGTGACTGAGCACCTGCGGCTCTTGCTGAACGATTTTATTTGAACTAAGGTAAAGGAGAGAATATCTTCACACAAATTTCAAACATTTGAAACATTCAAACAGTCTTTCCTTCCAGTGAAGTTCCAGATCTTCAAAATCCCCTGCAGGTTGGAACCTGAACAAAAAGACCAGCAGGCACCAGGTAGGACAGCAGAGTTTTCATGCTCTGCTTTGATTGGCTCTTGCATTCTCTATAGAAGCCACTAGGTGGCAGCAGAATCTCGTGTGCTACAGTCTGAAGCTAGCCAAGCAAATTTATGGCAGCCCTAACACAAATCTCAAGACCTCTAGTCCTCCCGTGATATATAAACTAATAAATTAGTTTTAATTCAGTAAATTTGAATATTATTTTTCCTCTATTCAGATGGAAAAACAAAGTCTCTTTATTCCTTAAAACGGGTCTGGACTTTTAATTAGATAGATATAAATTTATTATTGTGCCTTAATACTTGATACTTTCTACAGTGATGGTACAACAGACTAACCCAGCTACCCTTCTGGACATTATCACAGATATAATGAGACTTCAATATTAGGTAAAATACATACCCTAGAAGTGGAACATATATCTGTTGTTGATATATACTGCAATCTTGCACAATATTAAATTGCAGCTTCCAAGTATATTTCGGTAGGAACTGCCTTAAGCATTTTCTCTCCCCTGCCCTCCTTTCCTGTCCCCCACCGCTTCAACCACCAGCTAGCAACCAATCATACTCAACTCCTATTGGTCTGTTTTGGGATCCTCTGCCATTGGGGTTTTGTTTGTGTTTCTACAAACATTGGGATTCCCCCCCCCCCCAGCCTCTTGCATGGAGGAAAAATGTGGTTTTGGCTAAATAAGGTCAATAGAGAATGAGGAAAGTATTGCTTTCAGAACTTCCTATTGCCAAGAGATTTATTTTGCACACTAGGCCCATCTTCTTTAAGTCATCTGTGGAGTCTCTAGGCATACATTCAGACCAGGAGGGCTTGAACTCCACCCAGACACTGCCCCCATGGGAGGAACTGTGGTTGGAGTGACAGCTGCTCTTCCAGACATCACAGCTGCATTTAACACAGCCTGTCTTGTCTGCCTGCTTGGCATCCCCCTTTCCTTTCTATTTGTCTCACTTTGCTTCTTCCTCTCCAAGTATGGTCTATGTAGGGTCTTTATTTTTCCCTTATAAAAGAGGAGGAAACATGAAGCCAACACAAAACCTAGTAAAATAAAGACACTTGTGCAAAAAGTTTCTTGTCACATTCCTCACCTAGCTCAGCACTTGTCTACACTGTCAATAGCAGCCGGAAGCTCTCCAAGATTTCAGACCCAGGTCTCTCCTGGGATTGAAGCTACAACCTTTTGCAGGCAAATGAGTATCTCGTGATCCTGAAGGGCGAAGTAGTCCGTAGTGTAAATTGTCAAAGATGCCTCGTTTATCTAAGCATCAGACAAGAAGCCAGCGACATTCAGAATGGCTTATTGCAAATGATTTGAAGTCCTCTGTCATTTGTTAGGCAAGCAAGTTGCTAAACAGGTAGACTTTTCAGCCTTTGAACCTCTCAAATGATAGGTCGGGTTTTCCTTCACTACATTGGCAGCACATGACAAGGTAGACATCACAGGAATTATCTGTTTCATTTGTATCTGACTTTCCCTCCAATGTGCTGTAGGTGGTTCTTTCTCCTTGTTGCATACCCTCACAACACCCCTGTGAGGTAGGTTAGACTGAGACAGGACCACCAGCTCAAAGTTACCCAGCTTGCTTCAACACAGCTTTCATCCTTTAAGCCCATGTGCTACTTAAGGGGTCCCTGCAAAGGCTGCAGGATGGTGATGAGCTCACAACCCGATAATGGGACTCTGGGTTACATAATTTTCAAACACTTATTCATTAATTGCATTTATATCCCACCATTTTCTACAAGGAGATGAAGAGTTCCTGCTTCTCCCCACTAGGTATTGCTAGCCAACTTGGCCCCAAGTGACTTAAATAGTTTACTGCATTTTATACCTTACAGGTGTCGCTTAAAAGCAATACAATAAAACAACAACAAAATGGCAATAATAGGCAGCACCTACAAATTTATCCCCTAGTATAGGGGATCCAAAGACTACTATGATTGTCTTTTCTTCTGCTGTCTCACAAGGGATCGGTGTGTTCCTCAACAAATAAAGCAACAAGTAGGGAAGCCAGGGGAAGGGAACCCCAGCCCAGAGGCCACCCTCCAGCCAATCAAGACTTGCTCACGCATCCTTTTTTCTTCACATTCTCTCTTCTTCTTCTGTTCTGCCCCTTGCTCGAGGGCTTTTGCCAGTATGGAATGTGTCTTTGAACTATGACAATACCTCTTGCTTGGCTGAATGCAATGGCATCTGGTGATTATTGGGACTTAAGGCAGGACAGAAGGCAGGGAGCCTAATAATAGGTGGCGCCAGAGCCAACTAATTCAGGTTTCGTCATAATTCCTGCTGAGTTCTGCAAGAGTCAATACTGAGTTGAAAGAGGAAGAGGAAGCTATCTTCTCCTGGTCTGGGAGCAAGAAGGCAGGCAGATGGGGGCTGACTGAAGGCAGGCTGAGGTTGGTGGGGTAGGGCCCCATTTGCTGTAATGGACCAACATACACTGTCTGAATATGCAGCTGGAGATGGGAGAAACCTCTAGCTTTTTCATAGACAGACTAGTCTATGCATACTGAAAGCCTGCCCTTCCCCCTGCCCAAAAAAATCCTGGCTGTACTCATGGAGTCCATACTCGCCACTCTATTCTGCCTTGGTCAGACCCCACCTGGAGTCGTCTGCAGTTCCGGGTGCAACAATTCAAGGAGGACATTGACAAGCTGGAACATGTGCAGAGGAGGGCAACAAATATGATCAAGGATATGCAAACCAATCCAACAGTTGAGAGAGTTGGGTATATTCAGCCTAGAAAAGAAGGGACTGAGAGGGAGATTTGATAGCCATTTTCAAATATCTAAAGGGCTGTCAGGTGGAAGATGGAACAAGCTTATTTTCTTCTGCACTGGAGACTGGGACCCGAAGCAATGACTTCATATTACAAGAAATTCCAACTAAATATCAAGAAGAACTTTCTCACGGTAAGAGCTGCTCAAGAGTGGAATGGTCTCCCTCAGAAGGTTGTTTGATGGCCATCTGTCATGGATCCTTTTGCTAAGATACATGCATTGCAGGGTGTTGGACTCAGTAACCCTCAATAATCCTGGAAGCCCCTTCCAGCTCTACAATTCTATTATTCATCCTATATGAACAAAGAACACATCCTAAAAAACTGCCAAGCATTTCTTTACAGCTAGACATTGCAGAGGACTGGTGAAGAGAGCTGTCTTTCAGGATACTTTGTCTAAACCCAGATGAGCTTGTAAAGGAAACTCTAGTTTCCCGCAAGGCATCTTGAAAAACGCAACACTTAACCCAGAATGATCTAGCTGAACTACGCCTGAAATATCCGTAATATCCATGTGAATCAAGTTCATTGTGTGGTAGAATTTTAAATGAGTTCATTTTCATGTTCATTTCTGCAGGAGGCCTGGCCTGTTTTCATTAAAAACCAAAACCAAAAGCTAAGTCAATTGGAAAAGTATAAAGACCACTAGGAAGCAAAATGCTGAGGTGATGTTCTAAAGCTTATTAGGCAGATATGGAGGCACTGTTTTTGATATCACATAAGCAACTGTTGCCAAGTAATCAGAAAAAAGGGATGTGAAACATTTCCTATATTTTTGCTGGAGATTAGCATAACACAAGCAGCTTGCCAATCAGTATGGAGAATACTGAACTAGATGGGCCAATGGCCTGACTTGATATGAGTCCTACACTTGTACAATCTTCTTCCCTGGAATCGACTTTGGTGAAGCCTCTTAGTTTGCAGCAGAAGCTACATTTCAACACTGTGATTAGTTGGCCCTTGTGTCAGTTGTGGAAGACAAGCTATTCCTCACTGTTGCAGCGTATTTTTTTAAGTGAAGAAACAACACACCAGCTTGTTAAAATATTTAAAAGTAAAGAACCAAATAGATGTTTGAGCAGGTTTTAAATAGAGAGGTTTTCAAAATGAAGTTTAACAACAAATGTTTGTGTCTGCCTTCCTACATTTTTATTTGCATTATTGCTAGATATAACATTTCGCATTTGACTATTAAAAATAAATTCATTATATTTAGCTTATACACACATAATTTCACCAGAGCACCCAGTGCAATATGTGCTCTTAAAGAACATTCAAGTTAAGAGAAAAAAAGGAGTGGGGAGCCTTGAACAGAGGTCAAGTTGCTGTCATAGAAAGGCTTGTGGTCAGCTTTTTAAAAACAACCCAGTACGGCCTTGATGAGAACCAACCACACAAGACGCCGAAGGTTAAAAACCCAGTCGTTTATTTCAAAGTATAAATCTCAGGCTTGTCAGACAAAACCCCACTACAATTAACACGTATACAGACACTAATCTACAATGCATACAAAAGTCTGGGAGAACTTGCCATTGCCCTGCTTAAAATGGACTTTTTGGTACGTCCTACATTATCTTTATTTACACGTTCTTCTGTAGAAAGAAAAAGGGAAAAAAGAGTGCAAGTTTCTATAAGGAGTTTTGTAGGAGTTTATTTGCCAGTGGCTGATAAGTTACTGAAGTCCAACAAGTACCTCAAGGTTTTGGCTGTCCAATTACTTTATTTACAGATAAAACTTCAACTTAGACAGCACTTAAAATTTTTTTCAAATGGGGAAAGCCAGCACAATAATGTGAGAAACCATGTGTTATAAAATATTGATTAGATTCAATGATAAAATATCACATTTTAATTTGTACTCATGTCTACATTCACCTCTCGACATAAAACTGGTTCCAAGAAGGATGGGATCACTTGTTTTTGGCAATACTAAAAGACCTTCCTTTGTGTTAACAAAACACTGTGTGCCAAAACACACTAAAAGAAAGCAGTATTTTCAATATATCAAGCTTCCGTTTTCAAAAAATCTAGGTATTTTTTGCTGTTGACTGAATAAAAATACTAAAGGGGTTCCATCTAGACTTTTGTGTACTGCAATTGTAGTTCTCCTACTTAATACTGTAATGTGGCAATTTGAGGGAACAAGGTACTTACAGGCTGACCTTACATGTAACATGGGTTCTCAGATCGCAGACCACTTAGTATTCAACAGAGCTTTAAATGAAAAGGTGAACCAATGTGATTTATTGCAGCACAACTTGCATCATCCCAGCAATATCCCAGACAGCAATAGCTTTGCCACTATTTCTCATGAGTCCCTTTTGTGCAAAATGTACCTTAAGTAGCACTGTAATCATGCTGAAAATGCAGCTCAGAACTAATCTTAGTGCTTCAGCAATCCCTGAAGCACAAACCTCTTAAGTTCAGAGAACACTTGCCAACCAGCTTGAACATTCCACCTTTCCCCATTAAGTGGCAAGTACAGAAAATGTATGCTGTACACCCCACCCCTTCCAAGTCTCCAGTCTCCTAGCCACTGAGGTCTTCCTGAAAACGCCTTCTAGCTGTAATCCGAGAAATAAAATGGGAGAGACAAACAAACAAGTTAACCTAAGGGACTCACAATAATTTAGCAGCAATAGTCACACCACTTTCTCATTTTTAAACAGTGAAAACATTTCACTTGTCCTTTCCTAAGACATGGAACTTGTTACTAACTAGAACATGGATTCTCAAGTATTAAAGGCAAAGAAGAGAAAACAGCAGAAATACAGATGGAGATATACTTCAGTATCACATTTAAATAGAAGTAGAAAACAGAATTTTCAAGCATGGGCCAGCCATATACTGCAGTAAGGAAAACATGGTGGGTGGGTGGGTGAGTGGGAGAAATACTGACACAGTAAAGTGTGGACACTGAAATCCCTCCCTGCCCCCTTTCTTTTCTTTAAGAACTTTAGGTTTGCCTAATTCTTAACACACACAGAGAGTGCTGAGCTGAACAGTTTCTCAATAAGCACAGAGTAGTAAAATTCCAATGACTCTGCAGCTTGGTATTTGTGCAATCCAGTTTAGTTTATAATACTTTGATGAAAAGGAAATATTATTGTCCAATGTCTGTTATAAAGATTTGTAAACTCTCATTTCTTTGGGGCAAAAGCAAAAAGAAATACAGCGCCAGATACAAGGCCAAAAAGTCACTAATTATGAACTCTTGTTGACAATTAACTCAATTAAAGCCTGTTTCTGCCTTTCCCTTTGTGGTGCCCTACATAATTTGCCTGACCAGATCAATTCTGCTTGAGAAAGTGCAAGTCCCACCCCCACAATAGCCTCACTGCCATTTTCTATTCACAGATCTAAAGGCAAAAGTCCCAAGGTATGTATCTTGGATCCAACTTAACAGAAGCTGTAATTAGTACACCTTATAGCTGATTGATAATGGAACAGTATCTAGTCCTAGAGAAAAAAGAGTAAGCAACAGTAAAATCTTAGCTAATTATCTGCTGTATCGCCATAACAAGGGGCAAGAGGTACAAAGTATGCAGATGTACTTTTCTCAGACTAGGGTTCACATTTTTCTCCTGCATATATTTAGGGAATGTTCATCCATATTTTTTTCCCCTTTCCGGTGGCAAGGTCTTGAATAATTGCTGTTTAAAATGTGACCCAGCTTTCTCCAGTGTTACAAGCCCTACAAAAACACATTTCTCTTCAAGTTGCACCCAGGCTTGACTTTATTGCCCAAGTTCAATAAAAAAAGTGAAGAGGAACTTCTCCACCGCCAAGGACCCAGTGCAGATAATAAACTACATCTTTGGCTACACATAACTGATATTGTTGAGTCAACAGCAGAGTGGTAAGCCCCTTCCCCAATAAATCTATTTTTGTAATGAAATTCTCCCTTGGGTTTTGGTATACTTCCAATGGGAGTTGATTCTGCCCCCCCCCCACATTATACTTATTAAAATTAGAGGTGGCCCTAAAATACCTGAAACAGAGAAAAAAATATATTTTTTGTAGGTGACTGCATCACTGTTAGGCAAGTGAGACAAAGTGTTGAAATGCCAGCTGTTTGCTTTGGGGGTGAAGTATTCCATATACATACGATCTAGCTCTAAGATAGTTCTTGTCTTTAGTCATTAGATAGATAAGCCAGAAATTTACAAGAAAAGCTTTCATGTCACTCAAAACGAATATAACTCAGAGGACATAAGGCATACCATATAAAAAATGTAAGGAAATTTACTTGGTGTTCTCACAATGAGAGAATTAAGACCCTGTCTTTCCAAAACATACAGCATCAACAAACTTTAGATCATCCTCTTACAAACCTTAAATTTCAGTTTCAACTCTTATCAGATTTGAAGTAACAAGTTAAGGAAACTGCTGGACCCTGGTCAGTCAATGAAGTGGAAACAGCTGCCACCCACTTCCCAACTGGAACTGAGACATCAGGAAGACAATAGATGTGCTGCTTTTCTCTGGAAGACGGCATAGTGAAACTTTCTTCAACATCTGTCAGGTGTGATTCAAGTGTTCGTGGTGGGCACTAACTCTTGTTGGGATGTAAGGACGTGGAGGTACTGCTTATTGTGTTGACTCAGCCATTGAAAGAATGCAAGGTTCTATTAGAAGATTGAGTTGATTGCTTTCTTTTAAGCGACCTTATCAGATTGGCTTAGCATAGCAAAAAGTGATTCATGTATGTGAGGAAAAGGAAGTGTCTTAGGTGGCCCACATCTCCTTTGGCCAATCCACAGGGCACACCAACTTCCCAAGGAGAATTGTCAAATACTGTCTGCATGACCCAACTTCACAGACCAGTCAGAACTAGCAGGTTAAATGATGGATGGCCTGAATGATCTCAAGTGGGAATTAACTCAGGAAGGTTTTGTGTGCTACACTTTTGGGGAATCTATAAGGGAAGGTTATGACACTCTGGGGCTAAAAAGAAAGAGCAAAAGAAGAAAGCGCGCACATGATGTGTGACTACATTTACTTTTGAAATTATTGTTTTAAGGCACAAATAAATCTTTTTTTAAAAAGAGGACATAGAGATGAGGGTCAGGAAACTATTGGAAATGCAATTGAAGTTTTCTATAAATCTGTTTTCAGACTGGCTTCAGAATGTTCCCTGGTTTTGGTGGCAAGTATTCTACAAACCAGCCAGAGGGCTGCTTAATCCCCCACCCCTCAAATAAGCAGACACACCTACATTTCTCAAGCACTGGCCACATATAAGGTCTTTTGCCTTCTAGAAAGCAGGCTGTGCCTTGTAAGACTAGTCACTGTTCCAAAACAAAAGAAAGCAAGACCCTGAATCCTGACTTCCCTCCTAACCTGACCCTTGAACACTCCTCCTGCCCTTTGGCCTGTGCATGACACTCCTCTTCAGCCTACATCAGCTGGAAGCCAAATTCCCAGGGGTCACTGTCTTACGGCTTAACAGGCAGAGCAGCTTGTGAGGGAAGGAGAGAGGACTTCGTACTTCAAGAGCTTATCAGAAATACAGGCTCTCCCACTGCAGGATAGGAATTTATTTTGGTTTTGGTTATGGAGTTTGTGTAGTGTATGACATTGCTGTCCAAAACAATCCTGCAGGGGGGATTTTTTACAGTGAGTTTCATGCATGAGAATAAACCCAAAACCAGAGTAAGCCACAATTGTGGGGCAAGAGTAGAAGCCTTCAGAGTCTGAAGTTTAACTGCTTTGAGAAGCAATCACATCTGTTGACTGGGGATCACAGAAGGGTCCAAAGCGTCCGTAGATGTCTTTAGCACGAACTGCAAAGTAGTATTTGCTTCCAGACACAAACTGTGTAAGTGTGCATGCCATAGGCAGGGGGAGGGCCTTTACTTCCCCGATCTTTTTCCACTGGGAGGGCACAGTAGCACTGGGGTCCTCATGGTATGCATACAGATGGTAGCTATCCACACTGGCACAGCTCCGGTCTACTTCCAAAACACTCCAGGATAGAACTATGCCATTCTGACTTTCTACACGTGCGAGCTTCAGGTGTGGCTTCTGAGGCAGAGTGGTGTTGGCAGCTTCAGGAGGCAAGCGTGATGGCTGTGGCGCCTCTGGCAGTGGGGCTGGGTGCACAGGCCGCAGTGGCTCCTGAGGAATAATGAAGAGATGCAATGAGGATGGCAGAGGAGACTGTCTCATCCTATTGTCAAAATGCATACATTACCATCCAAGCATTCCCAAGACCAATTCTCAGCAAACGCAAGATTACGTTTAAAACTAGCAAGTCTGAAAAGACAATACAGTGGTGCCCCGCAAGACGAATGCCTCACAAGACGGAAAACCTGCAAGACGAAAGGGTTTTCCGTTTGCGAGTTGCTTCGCAAGACGAATTTCCCTATGGGCTTGCTTTGCAAGAAGAAAGCCCATAGGGAAATCTCCGGGGACCTCTTTTAAATGCTGGCGGTGGGGAGCAAAGCCTTTCCCCCCCCCCTCCGGCCTTCAGAAGAGGTCCAGGAAGGCCGGCGGGGGCCGAAAGGCTTTGCTCCCCACCGCCAGCATTTTAAAAGCAGTCCGGGATAGCAGGGAAGCGCTTCCCGCTATCCCGGACGGCTTTTGAAGGCAGCCGGGGGGAGCAAAGACTGCCTGCCAGCATTTTTTAAAAACCCCGGGACAGCGCTGTCCCAGGGTGATTTAAAAGCCCCCGGGAAGGCAGGCAGGGGGGACAAAGACTTTTGCCCCCCGCCAGCCTTCAGAAGAGGTCCTGGACCTCTTCTGAAGGCCGGCGGGGGGCAAAAGTCTTTGCTCCCGCACCGCCTGCCTTCAAAAGCCGTCCGGGATAGCGGAGAAACACGCTGCGTTTCTCCACTCTCCCAGGAAGGCAGGCAGGGGGGAGCAAAGACTTTCGCCCCCCGCCGGCCTTCAGAAGAGGTCCCGGGGTTTTTAAAAATGCTGGCGGGTGGCAGCGAAGGCTTCGCTGCCGCCCGCCAGCATTTTAAGATTGCCACAGACAGCGGAGAAGTCCTCCGCTGTCCCGGGGTTTTTTAAAATGCTGGGGGTGGGAAGAAAAGCCCTTGCCCCCCCAACCTTCAGAAGAGGTCGGGGGACAGACTGTCCCCGGACCTGGTCTGAAGGCGGTTTCCATAGGAACGCATTGATTGATTTTCCATGCATTCCTATGGGAAACCGTGCTTCGCAAGACGAAAAACTCGCAAGAAGAAAAACTTGCGGAACGAATTAATTTCGTCTTGCGAGGCACCACCGTAAAACACTCCTGTGTTTCAAGTTGGAGAAGACAAAAGGAGTAAAGGAGCTATTTAATATTGGCTTATTCCTCAAAGTGGGCGTAGCTAACCCTTTACCCACATCCAGCCCCTCTAAAAGCTTCATAATGGCTCCCAACTCTTCTAAAATTTATCATTCTAAAAAAATGCAAGAAAGAGCTGAAAATGGTTTGTCCATTAAAGTAACCAAATTAGTCTGCTGCAGTGTGTGGTGTCACTTCAAAATGAAGAGCTGACAAATATGCAATGGGGACTAACGGTATGCACTGCATATTACACCTTGTGGGGAGTAAATGTATTGTGTGAAGAAACACTATTTTGTCCACCCTGAATCTCCCGCATGCAGCTGCACTAGATAACCTCATTTCTAGTATCTGAAGAGAGGGAGAAAAGTTTTTCTTGATTCATTTTCTCCACTCATACAATTCACCCATCTATTCATTTTCTCCACACATACAAAAGGGTATAATTTTTATACCTTTTTATTATTTCCCTCCTTACTTACCTTTTGCCCCTAAATGACATAGCCTCCAAAGTTGTAATCTTTCCTCATTAGAGACTTGCTCCAGCTACCGATTATTATAGTTGCCCCTTTCTGTGCTACTTCAAGCTTTACAATATCCTTTTTAGGATACATGAACCAAAATTGTACACAGTATTCCTAGTGTGTGGTTTCACAATAATGGAGTATACATACTTTCTTTTTAAATTTGTATTTTATTGTTTTATAATAGTTTCCCACCTAGAACTCTTTTGAGAAAGGTAGGATAATTTTAAATAAATGAGTGAGTGAGTGAGTGAATGTAAGACCATTTAAAGTAGGGACTGTACAGCTGTGCCAGTCCCCAATTGCTAACAGATACTGCTAAAAAACAATATGACATGGGAGATAAACTCTTCTCCAAACATTCATCTCAACAACTGGACACGGGTGCTTACTGAATGCACTTGAGCTGGCCGATGGTGAACTGTGAGTTGAGGTCCTCCAGATCCCAAGGTTAGCCCATTGTTTACAACATACGCAGTTGTCTGAGGCACTCTTACTGTCACACCTAGAGCGATACACAAAGGCACAATATGTTAAAGAAGTTAATAATATGATACATTGTGACGAATTTAGGTCATTTATTTGCTTAACACTGCAAACTATCACAAAAAATATTTGGCAGACACAAAAAGATAGTATTAAAGCTTGCCATAACTATACTTTCTTTTACATGTACATAGGATATTATAAAAACATAGTCAAATATCACATATACCCTAAAGTCCAATTTTAAAATGCTTTGAATACGTATGTTTGCACCTTGCTTTTTGGGCAAGCTTTCTGCTACAATATATTTGTCGAATTCTAACAAAACTGGCATCTCCTTTCGAACCAAGGTACAGCTGCACATCTGCTAAAATATACACCTTTCTCTGACAGATGAGCTTACCAGAGTTTGGGGGGTTGACCTGCCTTAAACTAGGGCTCTGCATGACTGTGGTTCGCACAGGATTCTGTCCTGATGGTGTAGGAAGAGTAGTATAGACTACTTGATGGTTAGCAGGCACTCTTGGTATTGGGAGCCTGGCAGGAGTCTGAGTCACTGGACGATGGGTTACATTCACAGTTGTCTGGGCTAGAAGCAAAATTGTAATCAAAAGAGTATAAAATGTTCTCAGCCTAGAAAGCATATGCTGCACAAAACCAAAGCATACAAATCAATACAAATACAAATTTAGTTCATTGACACTTAAATTTTAGTAATGTGATTTACCGAATAAAGGAAAGATTAAAAAGATAACTTTCAAAATTACTGAATAACTACGGTAAAAAAATAATTTATAAAACCCAACTGGATTCTTCAGAACATGGATCAGTCTGGTGCATACACCCAAATGCCTTTCCCCCCTATAATTTTCTGAACCTCAGTCTGTAAGTTCACCATCCCTTTGGTGATTAATGGATGTAAGCTCTTCAGAGCTAAGCAGGCATTCTCATAGTAGTTCCCTCTAGGTCAACAATATTTTATTGCATTATCCCCTCTGGGCATCATTTAAGTGTAAAAAAACAACATTTTCTATAGCCGCCTGCAAATACTGCATCCAAGAGGCAATTCACTGTTCTGGAATCTCTCTCCTTCCATACTGAACTATTTCCTTTCCCTAGGCTATGCAGTCTTACCTGTGGGGAGAACATGTATGGTTGTCTGCGACAGGCTAGTTGTTGGCATGCCTGCTTGTTGGAGAGGGCTTGTCTGTACTGGCTGCAGAGGACGAGCTAAAGACTGGGTTGACAGGCTCAATGCAGGTATAGATTGGTTCTGCTTCTTGCCACCTGCTTAGGAAAGAAAAAAAATCAATGTGCAATTATAAACAGAAACAAGCAGCTGAAAAACTGCTGAAGTGGCAGTCAATTGCAACACAGATTCTTCTTTCAGTTTTTACAATGAAATAAAAACATCAATTAAAGGATCTCACCTGTACAGTTCACAGCTTCATTTTAAATGCTCAAATTGGGGCCAACAACCAAAATATTGTAACCTAACTGGGCCTTGAAGGGATAGATATAATACCTACCCCGCAGTCTGTTCCCTGCTCCTCTAAGGATAGATTAACAAACAAACTGGGGTTAAAACTTATGGAGTTTTGTATTGCCCATACAAATGGACTGAATAACTTTCCTGGTGAGGATGAGTTTACTTTTATCTCATCAAGGGGTCATAGTGTAGTACTGTATCTGTTCTCTAAATCTACACTCTGATGTTAACTTCTCCTCTATTGGCCCGAAAGCAAGATAAGCACTGCAACCCCATTTGCCTTTGACTGGACTTAACCGTCCAGGGGTCCTGTACCTTTACTTATTGGAGTCCATACAGAAAGTGACCACTCCTCCTTACTTCTGACTATACAATGCGACCCAGCAAATAAGCCTCGTAACTCAGAT
Organism: Podarcis melisellensis; assembly: GCF_964234715.1. Taxonomy (NCBI): domain Eukaryota; kingdom Metazoa; phylum Chordata; class Lepidosauria; order Squamata; family Lacertidae; genus Podarcis; species Podarcis melisellensis. The sequence continues at coordinate 44,296,732 of NC_138542.1, read as the reverse complement.
CAGGCCTTTCATAGCATTCTGAAAAGCATTAGACGATCCCTGCAATTTGAAGGGGTGGTCACCAAATTCCTGGACTCAGACAAAATATTGCATTTGAGAGCAACCCTTACTAACTCACATTCTATTAATGTAGTAATAACAACATATGGATGACTTTGGATGACTTTGGATGATTTTACTATTTTAACGTATGCCAATAAAGGCTAGCAGTAGTAGTAGCTTCATTTTATAAGGTTTCAGAATGTCTGTGAATGGCAGCAATGACCACAGTTCAAGAATATTACACTAGTCAAGTATCTGTATGAAATTTCTGAAATACTCAAGACATTGTGTCAACTGCCTTATTTAGAGTAATATAGGATGTAGCAAGATACGCTGGCAGCAAATTCCACATTTAATTAAACATAATTATGCCAGCCAATTTCAATGGGAATAAATGTACATGACTGTAGGCTCATAGCTCCATTATGCACGTGTTTAAAGGATTATTGGGTACTGCTCTACAAGGTCCTCTTGTTTATTTACATCTTCTAAACCAGGGATGGGAAACCTACAGCCTGTAGGCCAAATATGACCTCCCAGGGGTTCAAATGTGGCCTGCAAAGCTGTTTTCTCCAAACCAAGCCTGTCTCACACCTGAATCCCCTATGTCTGCACATTTCATCCAATACAAAAATGGGAGAAAGTTAGTATCTTGTTTGATATTTTCCACTGTAAGTGAGGGTAGGGGGCACAAAGCCAGCTTGGACTAGAAAAGCATGAATATATTCACATAATGTATGGCTAATCAATCATGGGTTTATTAACTGTAGGCACAAAGAGACAATATAAGGACTAGCACAATATTATGACTAGAATCAGCTACAAACCACAACATTAAGACATCTAATTTAAGAATGGATGAACAGAGGTTTTCAGCAGCAAATGTGCTTAACTCAAGTCATGAAGATAGAAGTATTGAAACATATAAGAACAAATATCTAAACACTAAGTTCAGATGGTGGGAACAATCCTATACACTCATGGAAAACACATTGAAACAGGACGGTAGGTTATCTATCAAAACTTGAACATACTTTAATGATGTAAGGACACACTGCACAAATATATTACTAATACCTATATCAGAATCGCTGCCTAGAACACTGGATGGCATTTTAAGTTTAAAACTTCAATAGCAGGAGATGTCCAGTTAGTCAAAGTCCATCATGATTCATGCATAACTTCTGGCTTACCTTGAGAAGAGCCATCATCTTCATCATCCAGTGTGAGATCAATTACTCCACTGCCTGTGGCCTTTCCACTCTGGAAGACAAATATTTATTTGTTTGTTTGTCCACTCCCTTTCCAACAAAGTTTTAAAAGTAGCATGCAATAAAATCTAAAATCGTCACAAGAAAACATAAAACAAACTCAATAAATCCCAGCAAATGCCTTGACAAATCTAAAGGGTTTTATCTGACAGTTGAAACTATAGAAATAAGCAGACAATTTAAGGAAGTCCTTTACTTTTCCAAAGGAATCACTAAGGTAGTTTATTCTACATATACAGAGGATCACATAAATCTAAAGCAGAGTAAGGGAAGAGAGATTATGTGGCAGTTTATGGGACCCAAGTTCTTTAAGAAGGAAGGAAAAAATATGATACACACCCACATTTACCAAACTTTTTAAAAAATGTTTAAATATTATAGAATGTTAGTATATACTACAAAAGGAATATCCAAATGTTGGCCATAGGAGTTGTGGACGGAAAGGTGCTGCAGTCTCTTCCTGGAAGCATGTTAATGCACTGTGTTTGGGAAAAGTAGATTTGGTTCTATAATGTCCTGCAAGGGCACTCTTGTGCAACATTACAACTGATGACTGAGGGTTGTCATGATGGAGTGAGGGTTGCCAGGGTGGAGTGGGAGTGGCTGCTGGTGTCTATTATCTCATTTCTACTGCCAGGCAAGATGCAAAAAAATTGTTGATTATTAAAATAAATTGTAAATACCAAATTTTACTAAAATAATATCAATACTAAATTATCTGAATATAAGCACCTTAGTTCTACAGGTAATCTGTAGATTGAGAGTGCTTTCAGACAGGCAAACTCAATTTGGTTCTATTTTATAGGATTTTAAAAAATGCATTTATTAGCATGGAAGTTCATCTGTGTTGGCCAGAATACTAAATCTTCATTCAAATAAACACTGCCTGTCCACTGTACCATTTTAATCCTTGAATTTTGCTGTTTCTCTAACCGCTATGGATAATGATTCAGATGCTATCTGAGGCTATTAAAGTAAGTATAAAACACAGATAAAGGACAAACTTCTGAAATATTCTATTTACTCTCCACTTAGTCAAATGCTTTTTCAGCTTCTAAAATAAAGTGAGCTTTCTTTTATATTATGAATGTTTATTAGGTCCCATACTTTCCAACTACTAGTACTTACTAATACTACTAAGTATTAGTCTTATTGATGTTGGTTAACTGGAGACCTGGTTCAGCTCAATATGGTTCTTTCAAGGCAGACATTTAGCTTGGCCAATGACCAGTAACTGCTTCATTCTGAAGAAGTGTGCATGCACACGAAAGCTCATACCAAGAACTGACTTAGTTGGTCTTTAAGGTGCTACTGGAAGGAATTTTTTTTGCTTCATTCTGTCTCACTTTGCCTATATATACAAGTATCAGGAAACGAAAATATTAATGAAAAGGGTTGTAAATCTTTCATCTACGTGAGATAATGCAGACTAGTAACTTCATTTCTAGTACTTGCCCAATGGTAAAGAAGGGCTGGATACTCAGCTCACATATCTTACTTGCTTTAACCCATATATACCCACCTACTTAACTTGATATGTGGAACTGGCAGTTTTATAACTGTCACATGATGTCTGTTCTGCACTTGTGAGGAACCAATCTTTTACTGTGGTAGAACATACACACTTGAACTCCCTGCCTATTGGTATTAGGTAGGTACATTTGTTCTGCTACTTCTGGTGCCCAATAAAAAAATTGTTTATGGAAGCCTGCACAGACATGTTTTAATATTAGTACAAAGGTGGCTTCTGGTTCCGGTCTGAATAGATGCAGCTCCCATGACTGGGGAGATCGTTGGCGAAGGAAAAACAAGGATGCTTGGGGGTAATTATCCTTGCAAATTCCCCCTAGGACAAGGGGGAATGGGCTTCACTCGCAGGTCGTCTTGGTACCTGGCTCTTGCTCTGGCATGGATTGCGGGAGGCAGGGAGGTACTGAGTGCAAAAGCACTTTGCCTGCTGAAAACCCTCCGCCATTAAAAAACAGAGGTTTTCCTGTTAATTAGTTTAATTGGATTAAAGTACAGACACATGCTAGAAAAGATGAATCATGAACTGCAGAACATAAACAACTGCAAAGACTTCAAAGATTTTGAGATTTACTGAATCATTTGCAGTTCAACAAACCACTCTTCTTCCCAGGCTGAGAGGGAAAATGGTGAAAACGGGTTATTTATTGGGACAGTCATTTTTGCAGCTGTTGTTAAAGTTGCAAAACAACGAAGCATGGGATGGAGCAATGGATAAATTTTTGGAACAACAATGGAATATCAGCTTCGCCCAAGGCAACAACCGGTGGAAAGAAAGACATAAGATCTTACCGGGACAGAAAGAAACACTGCAGACAGAATAACTGCCACACACAGAAAGGACAAGGATATAGTTTGAGTTCCTCACTTGTAGTTTTAAAATGTTAAATTAAGATATTTTCTGTTCTAAAGAAAATGCCTTTGCAGATTTTTTTTAAATCTCTGCATCCATAGTCTCCTTTTAATGCCTTTTTTCATTTTAATGTTGTCCTTATATTTGTTGTTAATTTTTATAGTCAATAACAAGAGTTAACTTTTTAACTTGCGGAGTCTCTTGTTCTTCCATATAAACACACATTTGCCTCTTCTCATAATTTAGGGTACATATACAAGCAGTGACCATTTCACACAGGGGTTTCATTCCTGACTCCCATGCATGTAGGTGGAGCACGCATAATGTTTATGTTCAATTGCGTTAGGGCTTTTCAAGCTATACAAGATTATATTTATTTTATTTACCATTTACATGCCAATATGACTTCATCTGTGAAGGAACACAGATCTTTGTGTTCCTTCACAGATGAAGTCATTTTGGCAAGTAAATGGTAAATAAAATAAATATAATCTTGTATATCAACTACCTGTCACATACTGGTATAATTTTTTTTAGTAACATTAATTTTCTGCTAGCATTTTGAAAAACAAAATCTGTATTTGCTATAAATGTAACAATGTCCAAGTTGATTTACTGAATGAGGAAGAAACTGAAACCATATAAAGAAAAATAAAAACCAACCTACCTGTGCAGCTGTCTCAGGTGCTTTTTTGTTTGCTGAAATATCTGCTGGTAGCAGCGAAGGTGGTAGCAACCTGGATGTTTGACTCTCTGAAGGAGGTGAGAAACCACCACATTTCATTGGCTATTAAGCAATGTACTTTATAACACATATACTTAGTTTAACAGCAATCATTGCAAACACTTAACTGTCAATCATATATGGTGAACTGAGTACTAAATATGGAACTCTGAAAGTTCAGATTTCTTTCAAAATCAACATGTTCCCCCGTACACCAGTTTTCTACCCTAGTGCAAGTGCAGTGGACATATAAAACTTACCAACTCTAGGTGCTGCTGCAGTGCTTGCTTCAGAAGGAGTTGTACTGCTGAAGGCTGGCAGCGGTATCTTCATCTGTATGGAATTCCTATTGATGGGAGGAGTATACACCCCTGATGTGCTTACAGTAGCCAAAGTAGTCCTTGCGGCTTGTGCAACAGGGTGTGCTGTTGATACAGCCTGCACAGCTAGAGTTGTCCCTATAGAACACCCAACACCGACTGAAGAGTTCCTCTGAATGTTAGAGCTGGGCACAGATGAGCTGCTTGGTTTTATTGAATTAACCGATGACAGAGACAGTGGAGTTTTGGTCAAGTTGCCAACATTAGATTGACTTTGTACAGGTATAAATTCCACGTTGCCAGATTGCTGGTTAGTAACCAAAGTACCAGTATGGCCTTGCAGGATCTGAGGCTGGGAGGACATTGCAACAGGTACATGCAGTATTACTGGCAAAGACTGCAATGAAACAGACATTGGCTGTGCGCTTCCACCAGCCACTTGACTCGTGCCGACTACTGTTGCTGTGTTGGCCGCAGGTAGAACAGAAGTTGACAAGGAGCCCGAAGTCAATGGTGCAGAGGTGACAGGAGTCTGTGGCTTGGGATGTCCACTGACGACTGTCTGTGGAGTACTAAGAGGGGTAGCAGACACTACAAAATAGTAAAAAGATAATGGTTTTAAAAATCTATGCCAATTGAACTACTTCCATCAATAAAGTAGAATAATATCAACTTGGTATCTGAGGTCAAGATGGACTGAATAAGCCTATACAGGACTGGAAACAGGAATCATTATTATAGAGAACATTCTTTGGAATTCACTCTTTAAAACGTTGTAATGGCGTGTGCTAATTTGAACCTTTTTCTGTGGTTTATTTCTATAGATCATGGCACCAGTAAAGTTGTCAGAGCTTGATATAAAATATAGCCTTCAATTAACTATTTTAACCTTGGTAGAAGACCTTATCTTAAAATGTATCCTGGAAGGCACTCTAAATATCCTGACCTCTTAATACTTAATGTAAAGAACAGCACAGGAAGCTGGTATTATCAGCAAACTTAATTATCATCCCCTGTAGTTCTGCATAGACAATAGACTCTTCCGCTAAAAGTAATCTCATATAGATAACCAATTAGTCATTTCTCACTGGGGTCATGCCCTTTCAAATTTCAAAATGCCCATGGTAAATAAAATAAAAGATAGAAACTTGTAGGAAATAAACAATAAAACAAAGAAATAAGGATACATTGACTAAAAATAGTACAATGGCTGGGTAGCTCACAGCTCAAAAGGGAACCCCTCTTTGCCACTCAATGATCTCACGGAACAGCCCCATGCTTCACTGGATCATGGACCAAGAATAGGGTGAGAGTGACTCTGAAGCCTTGCTGATACAGGTTACTGATGTGGAGAGCAAACCTCTCAAACAGAGAGAACCTAGCAAAAGATTCTAAACCTCTTGGGAGTATGTGTAGGACACAAGTGTTGAGTCAGACACATCTTGTTACATAAGACTCGTGGAGAAAGCTGGCAGCAAGAGTGACTTGAGATGCAAAATTTAACCTGACATGTTTATTTGTAATGTATGCCACCTAGAAAGCATGAAGCAAGTTGTGTGTGTTTCCTTCTTTCTTCTATACTATGCCACTATATGGCTAAATTAGAGATATAATTCAGATGGTAGTCTGAATTTTTTGAAGGAAAAAAGGTTTCCTATGAACGTTACTTCCTTCTGTCTGCTCTTGGCAACAAAGCCTGTTTGCAATGAGTGAGGCAGAGGTTTTGCAAACTGTGTGCAAATGGTGGAAACTGAGAAGTAAAAATGTTTTAGCTCTAGAGAGCTTTAACTGATATGAGTTTCCCCCTTGATTGGCAACTTTTAGAAATTTTTGAAAGATCTTATGACAAAGGTTTACAGCTTTGAATTTGATTTGTATGGTTAAGGGTTTGACGCCCCAAACCATTAAAATCTGTCCCTCAATTGTTGGCAGCAACATCTGTGAATCCCTAAATTTATGTAACACACCCCTTCCTTGCATGCAAAACCTTGGTCTTTTGAGGATAATTGTCTCACATAAAAGTTTACGCTTAACAGAACAGAAATTAGTTTTGCAAATTCACAAGGTTCTTGTGCTACCTTTGTGGAATCCCAATTTTCATTGTTTCTTTAAAGTTTGGATGACTCTGTCCCTGTGGTTCCCTTGAAACATTATTGCCAACAGCATTCCTTGGAAGCCACTGGAAACAGAATAAGACTAGCATTCTATATATTACAACACAGAGGTGTATGTCAAATGTTTTCTTTGAATATGTACTCTATTTGAAGATTTTCTATGGGTCTAGGTTTGGTAAAGACTGGCTGTTTCCATCTATAGTTGTGCCCTCAAAGGCTCTTCTGATCACAAAGCTTCTGATGCAAGAGCTGTCTGTTGCATCAGTACCTGTGTTGACTTAGACACGAAAGCTTATACCAAGAACAAACTTAGTTGGTCTCTAAGGTGCTACTGGACATTTTTTATATATATTTGGTTTCAGAATTGATATGGAAAATGCTCTTACGTAAACATCTATTGTAGTAGTTTGGATGAGTACTATTTAATTACACCAGAGGATGCTGACAAGAGCAGACAAGTTTCTAACAGAAATCTTAAGTTGCAACCCTTGTTTTCCTTGGCTTCTAATGGGCTAGTTGGCATACACTGAACCTCTTAGCATGAAGCTTAATGCATCCTTCTTGGAGGATGCCAGAAGAGAGATGTAAGGGGTGCAACCCTGGATTTTCCAGTGGTTTTCAATACTACAGTATTCTTCTGGTTTGGAAATTGGGGTGTGTGTGCTGTGTTGCGGTGGTTCTGATTCTTTTCTTGACAGAAAGTTATGGGAAGTGGTGCTAGAATAGTATTCTGTTTTTTTCTTCTTTGCTTTGAAACATCTACATGAAACAACTGATAAAATTAATCTGAAGTATGGGGCTCTGTGTCATCAGAATGCTTATGGCATGTAGTTCATTCATTTATTTCAGATGAGATGGTGGCATCCCTAAATGCACTATTGATATCAGGACTGATTTATGAAAGGAGAGGCCAGGGGAGGGGACGAGAGAGAACACAGGAGAGCAGAAGAGTCCTGCACTAAGCAGAAAAACTGAGAGCATACACTTTTCATTTCTGTGTTCATTACAGCTCTTGAATAATAATGGGTGATCTGTAGTAGTGAATAGATGTTGTTTCTATAACAAGACATCATATACTGCCACCACTGAGTTCAAAAAGGAGAGAAGCATCTGCTGCTGCTTTTGATACTCCTAACTTTCATCTGAAAGATTTATACTAAGGCACTTTTCCTGGATAAAAAGGGGGGGGGTAAATACATATTTGAGACGTGAGAAACATTCTACCTGTATTCACAGGGGACTGTAAAGTATTTGATGTGGTATCTCCTACATTTCTCTTGGACTCCAGCATTTGTCTCACTGTTCCGGCATTTCTGTGGAATAAAGATTCTTGTTAGCTGTACCAAGTGCTGGTGGTGAAGAAAGGGGAAAGCTATTTTTGAAATTTTAAGTAATTTATCTCTATCCATTTATTAAGCAGTATCTCACAATATCACTAGTTCCATTGTATATGTGTAGGAGTGTAATAAGCCACCCAGAGTGGCTGGGACAACTCAGTCAGATGGATGGGGTATAAATTATTATTATTATTATTATTATTATTATTAAGCTGAATTCCTGAAAAAATTGAGAACCAAAACTATTATTGGCTCTAATTTTATACAGGTATGTTAATTTTTGATGACTGCATGAGAACTGATAATAACATTCATATTTTTAACAGTAAAAGAGAACAGGGCACAACTACCTAGTTCACATGTCATTATATACCATAGTGAAAAACAAACTTTGGTTTAATGTAAACTAGCAGCATGTTCAGTGGTTCTTGCTCTGCCTCTGTGCTGCTGGCCTGTTATGAACCTCGACTTGTGGTTTGTCTCCCTCAAACAAACCACAATAGCAAGCCAAGAACAGATCTTAAGATATGCTCATGGTTTGTTTGAAAGAAATGAGCTTGGATTTGGATCTCATGAAAAGTCAGGTACTGGCTTGTTTCCCAGCAGAGGTGCAGCAACAGGGAAGAAGTGTGCACCAGCATGCAGATTGTTCACATTATACCAAACTTTGTTTTTAATTACGGTTAAATATGATGTGTGAACTGGGCTAGTATATAACAGGAAAACTAGTCCATCAGCCAAGATATATTGTATTTTTATGCAAACGTGTCATTCCAAGTACATAAGGCAAGTTCCACAAGTCCACAATATGAGTGTAACAGCTATATTCTCAAAGCTTACCGATACGCCACACTGTTGATATTGCCTGCGTCGCCCACTGCTTTTCCTGGGGAATGGGGTGTGTTTTGTAGATTCTAAAAAGTAACGCAAACCAAGGTGAGACCTATGTCCTCAAAGTCACAAAGCATACATGATATGCTTTTTTACTGTAAGGACTCCAAAATTATTAAGTTGCTTTGTGAGCACTTCATTATACAGTTGACTCACAACTTGCATATATTTAACTTGCGCAATCGCAGCTTTATGTTATTGATGGCTGGCCAACTGAAATTACACAAATTAAACACACAAAAGGGCCACCCAAGATCTTATGAGAGCCTCCCAAGCATGTATGAGAGCTTCCCAGAGCATCCTTCACTGCCAAATCCAGAGTCCCACTACTCCCACCAGACAAGGCTGAAAAATTGGGTGGAGGGGTGCTTGGGGAGGATAAAATGCCTCCTTGCTGAATAAGTGCCCTGGTTGGTGCAGTGAAGAGGCCTAAGCTGGGGCAGTTTGCTGTCACATGGCAGAAGTAGGAGAGTTCAGGATCTCACAGATCCTGTTCTGGCTCTGCCCCCTCAATACCCCATTTCTGGGGTTTCTGCTGGTGACACTTCTGCTTTCCCATTTGGAAGGGGGCACTAGGGATCTCATTGCCATCTCAACCAAAACCCCTCCAGAGCAGATTGGGGGTTAAATAACAGAACAATTCCAATCACAGACTATATTTTTGCATCCCATTGACATTCAACTTCTGCCATCCAGTTTTCTGCTTTATATACCTGCTAACTAAGATTTTACTTCATGCATCTAGTGAAGTGGGCTTGAGTCCATAAAACTGAATAAATTTATTAATCTTTATTTTTCCTTCCTACTTCAAGAAGAAAACTGTGGCCTTTTGAGTTCCACACTGTGAGCTATGGTCATTTCAATGAAGTCCAATCTGATTACCACCAAGGTAATTTTTGATCTAAACAGTAATCAGAAACGTGATAAAAATATCTGTCCTTACTTCTTGTCTTTTCTTTGAATCCTCTCTGGCTGCTCCAAAACGTCTAGTTAATCTTGCAATTTTAGCCTTAAAAAAAAAAGAGAGAGAAATATGACAGAGAAATCAGATACAATCTCAAAAAGTATTTTAGTTTACTTCAATTTATTATTGCTTTGATGGTTAGTCATATCAACAAATGAGGTCAAAATAATAAAAATAAAATAAATACAATTCCTCATTTCCAGTGATTATGTATCCAATTTATCAGGAGCATCTGGGTGCACAGGGTGTCAGTGATGCTTACCAGGCTGGTGGATGGGGCAAGGCAGGAGCACTGGTGGAATCAATTTGGTGCTTCCACCATTGTATCTGTGCCACCTCAAACTCACCCCCACTCTGCACTGCTCTGGTATGCAGCGGTAACACTGCTGTTGGGTAGCCGGCTCTGAGGCAGAGTCCCACCTACCTGGCCATTCCTAGCCCCAATACAGACCTTCACAATCAATGAGATTTTGTCAGACAGGATGCTAGTGCTCCCAGTGGAAACTGGAAAATGATAAATTAATTCTGTTTGTAGTGTCTCAATTTGTCCCTTCATCAAACAAACAAACCCAATATTTATTGAAAAGTTATTTTTCAAGTCTATTGGCAGGGCCTTCAATTTCACATCAAATACAAGGCTCTCGGACATCCATCACAACAGTTCATGTAGGGAAGCTAAGTAAAGCTAACACAAAGATGGGCAATAACTAAGTCATTTAAGTAACAAATGGTCCCTTCATTTAAATGAGTTTACTCATAAGTTTGACTAACTCTGAATATCAACAGTCTAGTACATTTTTCCCCATTTTGTTATAATATTATTTCCAAATGATTTATCTGCACAACTAACTGCCCTTTTCTGAGGCTGTATCCCTCTCTCCACCTCCATTCGCTTCTATAATTGCTGCCCAAGGCCCAGACCCTTCCCTTCTGTGAGAGTGGTTAAGCTGTAGCTGCTCATTAAACACAGCTTAACAAGCATTTCCTAAAAGAACCTTTTCTTTTGCCAAAAGCTAGCACTAAACTGATATGTAGATTTTATTTCAACACAAAAGATAAAACAAACACAAAACCAAAAAAAGAGTACTAGTATCTGAAGGAAAAATTACACACACCAACAGGAGCCTTACTTTTTAATGTTGAAAAAATATTTTTTGAAAAACAATGCCACAAAGTCTTAAACAGATCTGCATATATACCTGTAATTCGGTAAGGACAGTTTTATGTCTCTTGCTACATTCAATCTTATCTACTCTCGTTTTCAGATCTGCTAGATTTTTATCAAACACGGCACACTGCAGTGCGTTGAACTTCTCTTCTAGCAACCGCTGGATGACCTACGAAAACACATGAAAATGCTAATATTAACATTTTATATACAGTACAATTAGCACATATGTCACTCAGCATTACATAACTCTTTATTAAGTTATCTAATTAAACTTTATTTTAGTATTTAAACAAAACTTAAGGTCAATAATTAGGTTTTTGCTTGTTGATCATGTAGTTTCATTAAACATGTCTATGAAAAATCTTTTTTGGATTTGAGTGTTTGCAAGCAAGCGAAGTCATTCTCTGCATTCCTTTTTGGATCCACACCCTTAATGGTTTTAGAGAAGAGTCACACTTGTTAGTTTGTCGTGTCTAAAATGCCAACTATGTCCCATATTTATTTGTAGACTGTTCTTTACAACATGCATTTGAAAAGGGATTTCCTCTTATAGTTTAGAGCACAAAATCTACAAGTTATTTAAGGGTAGCTATTTGTATATAACATAGAAAGTTACAGATAGACAACAACTTCCAGTGTCTTTCCAGCAACCACTAAAGACTTTCCTCTCCCAACAAGCCATTTAAGTGGATATATTTATCCCAGTTTTGACCACAATGTCAATGAAACTGTATTTATACATTTTTATTGTTATTTTGATTATTATATTATTTTTGGGTGCATTAAACAAATCACCTTTACTGATTTGCATATAAACAAGCATCCACAGGGCTTCACTACATGTGGCATACAACTTAGAGAACCCTCCAGATGTTGCTGGACAACAACACTCATCATTCCTAAGCGACAAGCCATACTATCAGTCTAGTCTGAGACTTTCCTAATCTCACATGTGAAGGAATATATTGCATGAGGGTCTTGATACGATACAGCAGGATCCTACTTAAGCCATTTTAAGAGATGTTTGGTATACGCTCTTAATTAGTAAATTAAAAAGTCAGATCAGGACTAAAGACTTAACCAGCATTCTTTGCAAAAAAACAACAACCGCCCCCACAACAACCAACAAGTGGTCAGCCAGTAACTGGCCAGTGGTCCAAGGTCTACTCTGTGTTCACCACAGATATAAGGAGCTAAAGAGGAAGAATGTATTTCCTGGTCTGACTGTTGCCAAACTAAATATGAAATATTGGTCGACTCCAGTATTAAATATTTCTATCTGATGGGATCGATGGGAACTTAATAATAATACAATAGTTTCCTTTCACTCAATTCACCATAACACAGACAAATATTCTGATCTTCAAGACAAAATGTTTGCAAGTTTGATGGTGGAAAAGAAGTGTTTGAAATTAAAAGGCCAAATGTCTGCAAGATAAGCGGGAATCAACTCTACCTTTTCTAGTTTCTGATTAATATCTCCTCTGGTTGTAATTTTTACTTCAAATTCTGCTTCATATTCTTCACCCGTATGTCGACGGCGTTTAGAATGGACATTGTCCATATCTTCTGATTTGGAACGCTTTCTTCTTGATGCCTCACCTAGAAGGATACAGCACACTCTTCAAGGAACTCTACTGACCACCAATATATTCTTCATTCAAGACAAATAACTTGAAAAATAAATATTCATCTGGTTCTCTCACTGCGAGAAGCAAAGTTACAGGAAACCAGGTGGAGGGCCTTCTCAGTAGTGGTGCTCTCCCTATGGACACCCTTCCTCCAGATGTCAAGGAGATAAAATAATTACACAACTTTTATAGAAAACATCTGAAGGGATTTCTGTAGCAGGTTTTTAACACTTGATATTTTTATTATGTTTTTGAATATGCTGCAAGCTGCCCAGAGTGCCTGGGGAAACCCAGCCAGATGGGTGGGGTATAAATTATAGAACTGTTGTTGTTGTTGTTGTTGTTGTTGTTGTTGTCATCAGTTTAAAGGGAATACAAAATGCATGGCATAATAACTTTTACTTATTTTACTGCACTGTTGACTCAGTGGTCCCACCTCATCAATTACTGCCAACACTATGTCACATATACTCATGAGGACTTGAATATGTTGTTCTGAGGTCTGTTGTAGCCCAGAGATTCTGTAACAAAGTGGCAGTTGATATGTCTGAGAACTAGAGGGAGGCCTTGAAACACATTTGCCTCCCAGCTACTCTTGTCCCAATAGCAAATGCAACACATATCAGCAGCAGTTGGGGTGAGAAAGTCCTGTTCAGTGATTGACTTTAACATCTGGTTTTATTGTATTTTAAATGTATTGAAAGTTCCCGCCCCCTCCTACATTGCTCTGTTCTTCCATTTCGTCAAATGGGCGGTCTTTAATTGTATTTTGCCAGCAAGTTAAGAAACGAAAGTAGTGATTACCGCTCCAACATCGTTATAGGTGAGTGATTGATGTCCCACCCCCCCCCAAGGTAAATAACTGTGGCAGCTTAGGCTCCCCCTCCTTCATGGGTAGATCATTTCCAGAATTTTTATAATGGGAGTAGATCACAGTCTCTTGTGAGTTGGACGTGCCTGCTATACAGTAGTATCTCAGTTTTCAAGAGTCTCGTAAGCCGAACATTTCGAAACCAGAATGCCGAAAACCCGGAAGTAATTGCTTCTGTTTTTGAACACGCCTCAGGAGTCAAACGGCTTTCACTGTGTTCCCCTCCCTCCATTGACTTTGCCGACCGCCCTTTGCGCCTCAGTTGTCTAACGTTTCGGAAGTTGAACTGTCTTCTGGAACTGATTACGTTCTACAACTGAGGTACCACTGTACCTTGAAAGAAAATTATATGAAAATGATGTATTGTTGACATTTAACCCCTAGCAAATTAGCCGAAATGTATAAATCAATATCAAATGGATGCTGGAAATGTAAAGACAAAGAGGGCACCTTTTATGGTGGATGTGCAAAGTAGTAAAAGCATTTTGGGAGATGATATACAATGAATTGAAAAAAATGTTAAATACAACATTTTCTATGAAACCGTAAGTTTTTCTTTTAGAGGTTTTAGGTGCAGAGATTCCAAATGACCAGAAGGGACTATTTATGTATGCTACTACAGCTGCCCACATTTTGTTAGCTCAGAGATGGAAAGAAAATACAGTACCTACCAAGGAAGAATGGCAGAAAAAACTAATGGACTAGGCCGAAATGGCAAAACTGATTGGAAGAATTAGGTACCAATCAGGAAGAATCGAATTTTAATAAGGATTGGGAAAGTACATAACGTAGCTGAGAAATTATTGTAAACAATTAAAATCATTAGTAGGATTGATATAATACTTGTAGGCAGTGCTTTTTTTCTTTAAAAATGTTTAGATGTACTTTCATTTTGACTCAAGAAAATCACCATTTTATAGTTCAAATCGGGAAAAATAAATACAGTAAAAGTACAAAGATTCACAAAATGTTTAGGAGTATGCGTCCCCCCAGAGAAAAAGCACTGCTTGTAGATAAAAGCTGAAGTATGGACTATTTAAAGATTGGGTAAAATTTGAGTAACAGAGGAGATGCAGGAGAAAAGGGTTGGCATAAGGATCCACAAAAGGGGTGAGGGAAGTCAAGGGGGATTTATTGATTAGATCTTAATTGCTTTCTTTGTTGTTTGTAAACTTGAAAATGCAAAATAAACTCTCATTTAACCATTTGCGGGATATAAGGGTGGGAAGATATATCACAAGGGTAAAAACTCTGCTCCCCTTCACCATACAGGGATGTTTCAGGAAGAAGGAACAAAAAAGACTATCTTTTAGCCTTTCTCACTCATCTGCTATTTAGCCCTGAACCTTCTAGTACTATAACACATAGCAAAGCATAGCTAGATGGGGAAAACAAAGCGTGAACAGCACTGTAAAGCTCCTGTTTCAAGATGGCTGGCGAGAAGCGCTCCTGTTAAGACGGTTGGAATATATGCAAACATTTTAGTGAAGATATTATGGATGTACACAACTTCCAACAGTGTCTGAATACAGGAATGCAGTAATTCAATTCCTTGTAGCAAAACTATTTTTCATCTTTGCCATACATACCTCTTTCTGGTGGTCTCTCTTCCTCCTTGTCATGCTCCTTTTCTTCTACTTTTTCCAGTTCTTTTTCATCATCTTTGCCTTCTGCGAGAAAGATAAACCACTTTACCTTATTGAACAAAGCCTGACCAATTATGTGTTGAAAAAGATGTTCACAGCTAATTATGTAAGTTACTTTCTTATGTGTACAATTAAACACACAGAAAACCCCCCTGAAATTTTAGTTTAAAAAACCACATACACCATTACGTAGTTACTGTGGGAATTAGACTTTACAGAGTTATGCAAAAGAGAGCCCAGGCCATTTCACCCTTTCCCTCCTATAAAAACTAAAAAACTCTCTTTTAAAGTTTAAATAAGTAACTTTTACTCAGTGTGCTTGCACTTGTTAAATATACAAGGCAGGAAGGTGTAACTTACGTTACCAATACATATTACATTGATTTGTATCTACAACAAAACTATAACAGACTTAACTCTGAGGCAGACAGCAGCACAGCAGTTCAGCTGCTCTCACACAAAATACTGCTACTAACTGACATTACTGTACCAACTGACATAACTGTCTCAGGCATATGACATCACAGAGTTCTACAGTCCTTGAGAGCAGTAACCCTTTAGTTAACATTCTGGATGCTTTCATCCCACAGTTACATCAACCAATAATATCTTAGCATTACTCCTCGAACAAGTAAATCACAATGTTTTCTAAACATTTAAAACCTCATTCTACTATTTAATCAATATGCAAGCACTCACTTCTAAGCACTAATGTTATTGCCACATTTATTTTCTCAAGTTTCAGGTCTCTTCCTCAAAACTTTTAGTTTCAGCAAGATGGGATTCCAGTTGTAGGTTGATTGCAGTATTTAGGAAAGGATAAAACCCAAAGTATCACTTAAAGAAGTGACAGGGATTTATGAAATTTATTATTTAACAAAGTTTATATAGCACTTGTTAAAAAAATTCACTTCTAAGCAGTTTACGAAACATTTAAATTTGTAATTAAAAAGTTTCAATTGGGTGTTTTTAAAGCATTCAAAATATAATAAAAATCAATTGTAACTAAAAAGAAATAAAACACATGAAACATAGGTAAAAGTAAAGATACCCACATCCTGGACATGGAACATATTGTATTTTTCGCTCTATAGGACGCACTTTTTCCCATCCAAAAATTAAGGGAAAATGTGTGTGCGTCCTATGGAGTGAATGCAGGCTCCTTGGCTTCAGCGAAAGGAACCTGAAGCCTCCGGAGCACAGCGGGAACTCGCGCTGCACTCCGAAGGCTTCAGGGATAGCTGCCTGAAGCCTCCGGAACACAGCGGGAGGTCCAGCTGCACTCCAGAGGCTTTGGGTTCCTTTTGCTGAAGCCGGGAGAGCAAGACTCTCTTGGCTTCAGCAGAAAGGGAGATCTGCGCAGCGCCCCTTCAGCCAAGCGGGAGGAGAAATGGAAGGGGCTCTGTTTCTCCTACCACTTCGCTGAAGGGGCGCTGAGCAGAGAGGGAGAGATTTTGTTTTTTCTTGTTCTCCCCCTCTAAAACAAGGTGCATCCTAGAGAGCGAAAAATACGGTATCTGGAGACGCTTCAGGAGACTGATCTTGAAGCACTCCCTTAACTGAATTTTCTCCTTAGGGGAGTGCAACCCCATCCAGGGCAGGCAATTGACCACCTTCTTGGACCAGGAACCGCCAGGATTCAAACTCAGCTTGTTGTCTGTCATCTGTCCCACCACTGTCGCCAGATAATGAATCCAAGGCCTGCACAGCCTCTCTGGATTCAGATGTTATAGGGAATTAGACTACTAACGATACCTTGCCCCCCAAATATTAATGACCACTCCCAGTAGCACCCATAGCGTAACTGCCACGGGGCCAAAGAGTGCTGCTTTCTGGATTTGATCCCATAGGAAAGACCAAAACCACTGTAACACAATGTCCCCAATTTCCATTCTATAGAGCTGTTCTAGGATAATATCATGGCCAATGGCATCAAAAGCCACAGAGAGATTGTAAGTTAACATAGCTTATTTCATAATGCAGGTCAATTGTTGGACTGGGACCAATCAAAGAGAGCATCTCTTCACTGTTTACAAGAGCAATTCAAAGTGCTGCTGCTTACTTTAAAATCTCCTGATTCCAGGCAAACTTTCAGAAATACCACCTCTGTATCAGCACATCAGAAGACTGAGGTAGCAGTCAGAGGCCCACCTTCAGGTGCCTCCACTATCAACAGTGAAGCAAGAGCAGAATTTTTAAAGGCAGATGGAGACTGGGAAAAGGGCATTCTCAGCTGTGGCACCTTATTTATGGAATTCTGTTCCCCAAATAGGCTCTTTTCCATGTCAGGTAGCGACTTTCTGATTTTCTCAGAAGCTTGACTGTAAATACTATAGGAGTCTTAGTGCTGCCAGTTTTATCTGTTAAACTTTTAAACAGTAAATGTTTTGCTGTGTTTGGCTTTTATTGTTATGAGCCTCCTTGAGAATGTTTGCATTGATAGGCAGCATAGAAATCATCTGAATAAATAATGTGTAGGACTTGGAACAAATATTCATGTGTAATTGAGGTATTCAGATCTCTCTCATCACGACCAGTTTGTTAGCTGGTTACAGAGTAGCTTATCTTATTTTTTGCACTACATCTCTATTCCACCTTTCCCCAAAGGACTTCAAGGTGGCATGCATAGTTATGGCCCTTCCTCACAACAAACTTATGAGGTAGGTTAGTCTGAGAGGCAGGGACTTGGCCCAAGTTCACCCAAAGAACTTAACAGCTGAGTGAGGATTTGAATCCTAATCTCTCAGGCCCTAGTCCAGATCACCAACCACTCCACCAACCTCATGAAATTGTATGGGCCAATTATGATTGCCCACACACTAACAAAGAGTGGTTTCTTATCTGCTATTAGTTCTAAGGGTGCAATCCAGCAGAATACATGGATTTTGAACAGTGTGATGAAGCCAAATTGCTCAATTCTAGAGACTGTGATGAGTTTCCTGAAAAGAATGATCTAGATTCACTTCAATCCGATTTCTGTCCTTGTTTTGAAACTAAAATGGTAAACGGACAGGGAGAGTACAGACATCTTAATCCCCAGGAATTTTCAGTGGCTTTTGATATTACTGGCTATAGCTGCAGAGGTCAATTTCATCCTCCAGTCTGTAAAACATTTACATGAAACCATCTTCATGAAATGTCTGGGGAGGTCACCATTATCCAGAGATTTGGGCTGAGGGATCATCAGTATGCTGATCATATCCAGTTCTGGCATCAGATTCTAGGGAGACATCTGTGTTCCTGCAGATTTGGTATTCACACTATATATTTATTACATTTCCATTCCACTTTTCCTCCCAAAGGAGCCCAGTTCAATATATACTAGATTGAATCTAGAGCCAAGAAGTAAGTGAGGCAAACTTCCAGGGGAGGAACATGGTAGATTGAACATCTTTTGTCAGCAGGCTGCTGATGGAGATAATTATGTGGCGATAAATGATAGCCAAACATGATTCTTTGCTAAAGAATTTACCCCGGGGGGGGGGGGGCAGTGAATAGAGGACTAATCCCTGATGTTCTGAAATACGTTTTCTGTGTCAGGAGAACAAGAAGCTGTCAGCTCCTTGGAACCCTGAAAAGGTTAAGTGAATTGTGAGTGGAGGAATCAACATCATGTCCAAAAGCCATAAGATCCTGGTGGGTATGGGGTCTGCAAAAGCCTCTGTTTCTTAATTATTTCTGAGAGGGTTATAATTTATGACTCAGAGATTTCACCATCTGCCAGTTGAAATTTACATTCAATATGTGAGCTGCTTTCTGGCTTCAAGAAGGGAAGGGAGGTTGCTCATTAAAGGCCTGAAGGCAGAACAAAAGCCTGCTCTAATTGTTTAAAAGAACAAGAGAGTTCTGAATGCTATTCCCCCCCCCTCTTCTTTTGACCAAAGTGTTGCCTAGAAAGCAAAAGTAACTCTGCCACTTGATCCTTCCTTCATGGGAAAGGAATGCGTTTACTTTAATGAGAGATAAGGCTACGAAGATTTCAAGGTGGAGACCAGAGATGTAATACATTTCAATTTCACCATCTGTTCTCTCCAACTCTACCATTTCAACCTCATGTTCTGCCATTCAGTTATTATTATTGTTTATTAAATCTGTATATTTATTTTATAGTTACTAAACTATTATTTTAAAAAGTTTTATTTATTAAAATAAAAAAGCGAGGCAGTCAACAACCCTGGTTCTAGATCAATTTCAGGATTCCTCAATGGCAGCTAAGCACCTCTTGAAGGAATGCAAGTCTCTTGGGGGGCCACTAGGGGCGCATTGGAAGATGGCCGACAATACCATCTCTCCGGCTCACACGAGGTAATAAAGAGGCTGATATGGGAGTATGCAGCCTCCCTTGTTACCCCAAGGGAATGGGGAACACTGCCTTGCCTGCAGTTGCCATAAATCACCCCCGGATTCGAAAGAAGGGGGTAAGGGCACTAGGTACAAAGCCCTTGTGTGGGACTGGCTCTCCCAGACGCTGTCTCTGATTGCGCAGCCTGGTTGCAGGAGCTCAAAATAAACAATTGGAAAGAAGCAAATGCACATATTTCGAGCGAAGATCGGGAGTAGAGACTGCTAATCAAAGGGGTCTCTGTGAAGTGGAGTGACGGGCTGGACTTAAACAATAAATTAAGCAGAAGATTCATCAAAGGATCGGTATGTCGGAGCGGGACTGAAAGGGGGGGGACTTTTTTTTTTTGTCTTATGGGAGTACCCAATAACCCTCTCCCCGAGAAAGAATCGTTGCAATTACTGATCACAAGCAGGATGATTAAGAACTGTGTGGAAATAAATCACTAATCAAAGACATGGGTTGTGGAAACATCGGGAAAGGAATGAAAGCTCTTTGTGATGCAGTTATAAAAAGAGATTTATTACGGCAGGCCTGCATAGTATGAGTAAGGGGGAGGAGGACCATGGCTTGTTATTATATCGGACTGTGAGTTTGACCTGGCAGGGCCCCCTGAGAAAATTGAGGAGAGACTGGCAGGCCTGTGCAAATCAACGGACAGACTTTGGGAATGTTTTGTACGGAGGTGCGGAAATGCCGTCTGTTCATTTTGATATGGCTCTTGGAAGAGTGTAAAATCCACACAGGATGTAACAACGTTTGTTTTCAACCTGCTTGTGGAGACTACCAGAGATCACAAAGAAAGGAATATATGATAACAACAAGATGATGAAGAAAATGACATAGAGAAGATTGAAAAGAACTGTGAATACTATTTGGACAGAACTGTGTACATTAAAGCAGCAGCAAGAGAGATGTTTGGATCCCTTTCGGAGCTCGAAGCATGGGTACCACCAACAAAAAGTATAAAAATTTGGCAGTGTAATTTGGAATTAAGGTGATTTGGAATTAATGTGATGTGATTGGCCTGTTAATAATTTTTTTTTTAAAAAAAGGAAGTCTCTTAACAAGGCAGAACCTATACAGATCACAACAGTCCTTAAATATGCTTGCATAGTTTTTGGAAAATATAAATTAGTGCTTTTGTAAAAAAAAGTTTTCTGTAAGAACTTTATTGATAAGGTAGCCAAGTACCATATCCATCAATACTGTTAGAATTCCTGCTCCATGATTGCAGTCATGGGATTGTTGTCTATCACATGATGGTGTATGTTTTGAGTCCAGTGTGTGGGAAGTGACAGAGACAGGATGTTTGTGTTACTGTGTTCTGTGAAGTGGGACTATTGTCCTTTGCTCTTTTCCTCTTTGCTGTCTGATGCTAGAGAGAGGGGGAGCCATGCTGCAGTGCTCCGTGTGTGTTTATATGTAAATAAAGGCAAAAAGCTGAGGCTCCAATACTTTGGCCACCTCATGAGAAGAGAAGACTCCCTGGAAAAGACCCTGATGTTGGGAAAGATTGAGGGCACAAGGAGAAGGGGACGACAGAGGACAAGGTGGTTGGATAGTGTTCTCGAAGCTATCAGCATGAGTTTGACCAAACTGCGGGAGGCAGTGAAAGACAGGAGGGCCTGGCGTGCTCTGGTCCATGGGGTCACGAAGAGTCGGACACGACTAAACAACAACATAGAACTTTCCTAATATACTGTTGACATAGACTATTAATTTGTTTGTACAAGCCAAAAATAGGATGATCATTCTAACAATGATACACTTATCATGGACATATTATTTTCTGATACAGGGTTAGAATGCCAGGACACTAACCAGAACTGCCACTCCTAATAGTCAAAATGATCTGCCCTCAGAAGCTCAGAGATCTCACCTTGTCCAGAATTATGAAGGATTTGTAATCCAATATTTCAAAGGAAAATGCAAATAGGTGCTTCTGTTGTAGCTGCAGTTGGGCAACCCTCTGGTTTATCGGGGGATTGCAGATAATAAAGCATCATGACAGCTTGAAGACAAATGGTGCAACCCTCAGCTGAATCCAACCAAACATATATGGAATACATTTGACTTATGGTATACTGATGATGGAAGCAGAGATGTTCTTACCTGCACCCACCGCATCCAAAGTGTCATTCATCTGATTTCTTCTAAATATGGTAACAGAGGTTGTGGAAGTACACTACCACCACACAGAAAGTATGTCCAGATATGTCACTGGTTCACTGCTGAGATATTCCTCAAAGGCACTTCTTAACAGTTCCTCCACCACTGAATGTGAAAAGGATCATGACCAAAACTGGGGTGATGTATTGAAAAGGCCCCAATTTTGGAATGCACTTCCAGGGCAGTGTTTGTTGACTTTTTGGCATGAGATGGAGAACCTTTTCCTGGACGAGGTGTTTTAGAACTTGCTGATTTCGTCTAAGACTTACTTACCTTGGCTACTTGGTTTTTTTGTATGTGATTTTTGTTACATGTTAAATTGTTAGCTGCTCCGAGAGCCTTTCAACTAGTGGAGCTCAAAAACAGGTATCTGTTTTATGTATAAAACTATTAGGATTTTGTTCAAACTAGATGCCATGACATTAGGGCACCTGCTCATCACAGCTGTTTCTTTTAGTTTGTTTTTATTCTTTCCATTGGCTAGTTGCATCCAGTCATAAAACATAGTTCCAAAGGTTAAGGAATATATCAGTGCCATTCTTTGGGAGAGGCGTATGACATTAATCTTTAAAAAGCAGTGACCACTACTGCTGAAGAAGTCAACTTTACATCAAGATTGTGGCCATCTCATTTACATTTTGGAGCACTAAGTGGGACGTGGCTGTGGCCTGAGGCATTCTTTGTGGAAATAATATCAGAGCAGACTGAACTACAGAGACCGTTCTAGTTCCACTGATTGCAAAGTTTAGCTGTGATCCAAAATATCTCAACTATATTTGAAAATACTGACCATTTGTTCTTCTGGGCTTGTAAAGGTCTAGAGATGTTATACAATTAATTTCATACCAATTAGTGTCTCAGAATATAGAATTATGAGATACTGTCCTGCATTCCTCAAGTGTTTGTGTCCCCAACACAACATTTACGTGAAGTCTGTGGTCAAATTTATGTCCATACACTCCTCAGTATGCTGATGATACCCAACTGCATTTTCATCTTCTGCTCATCCCAGAGCAGCTGCCTCCACTGTGAACCAGTGTCTAATGGTGAGTAACGGTGATTGAGGGTAAATGAAATAATATAAATCCAGATTAGGCAGAGAATATGGGTGGTCTTCTTTATTTGAGGGAAGGTGAGTTCATACTAACTGCTAAAGCAATTTTACTGCCTCCAGTGCACATTGAAGTTTGCTACTTGGTGTTCAGGCGGTGCTAAGTCCAGCATATCAGCTTCAGGTAAGTCAATTCTACCCTCTTCCTCAATAATTGGTATCTGAGCACTGTAATCCATTGAACTTCAAGTACTGACTCGTGATCACCCTTGAAGATGATGAGTATCAGATGATTGTATAGACCATAGCTACACAACTTTTGAACGATCTACAGTACCTGTATTATGGCTTCAAAATTTATCAAGATGGTGGTGATAGTCTATAAAATACAACCTTGCACTGAATCCCTTTTCCTCAAAAGGGAAAGGAAATAGCATATATAGCATGCTTCTAGACAGAGACTTTGTATCAGAAACGGATTGTTTGGATTTAGTTTTTTCTGTGAGCACCACTGGAATGTGACTGCCCACACACTTCATGTTTCAGACTTTTTTCATAGGTATTCCACTATTCTCACTTGCACTGATGGACAGTCCTTGCTGAAATATTTACGCTGTTTTCTGGCCTCTCTCCTCAACCACTACTTCCCTGTCCTCTGCTGCCTTTTCCTGTTATGGGTGCATGTGTAGTTCTGTACTTGTGTGCAGGCATTTTCAAAAACATATCTAGCCCGCCACCTACTAGTTAAAACCCCACATATGTTGCAGTCTTAAGAATATAGAGCCCCAGAACTGGGTAGTGGAAATTCAGACATGTTTTCAGCATACAGTAATTAGTGAAATAGGCATGTTCCTCTTGTTTAGACTGCTGATAACAAAATAACTAGGTTGTACTCATATGGTAACGGCTTGTTTTTACTTAATGGAATTTCTGCAGGAAGAGGAAATTCCAATTTTAAATGTTAAAAAATACAGGTTGACTTTTCATGATGATATTATGTGGACAATGTGAAAATCTTGCGTGAATCAACAGCACCAAATTCCACAATAAACCTTGATCTGGAAATAGTCACTGAAGTATTCCAGCTGGCAGAATAGGGAGTGAGATTTCTGTATATCTATATTGGATTTGAAATTGCTCTTACATATGAAATTGTTTTATATATGTTTTAATGTTGATAGCTTTATCGTTAAAATGCTTTGAGAAGATTTATAGTAAGTGATTCACAAATGAAACAAAATAGCTAAGTAGACATTGAGTAGGGAAGGCGAAACTAGAACTAATAAAACCCAGTCCGACTGCATTCAAATATTCCATAAAGCCAAGAACTTGTTAACAGCAACAAAATCAAGCTTCTTCTATTATCCATGTGTTGTAACTAGAAACCACAAGTAGTAACCAGTAGCATATGTCATACATGTTTAGGACAGCCTTCAGACAGGACTTGTTCCAGGTAAACCAGCAGTTTGCTCTGTAGAACTCTTGAAACCATCCTTTAATAATCTAACATAAAACCAATAGATAAAATTCATACTAAATTTAACATTAACTTGTCCACTGCTGAATAGCACATTCCCTTAAAAAAACAAGCAAGCAAATTTCCAAGAACACGGGCAGATAATTCAGAACAGTCTTGAAAAGACTTATTTTTTTAAAGGAAGAAAAAATACCACTCACCTGAAGGGGTTGAATCATTCGGCATTATCACTTCAGCTTCTTTAACAGAACAGAGTTCCTCTTCATCTGAAAGTACCAAGAAAGCTTCTTTGGGCAAACTTTCGCTGCTTTCATGTTTGGCTAAAGAATTTAATGGGTTTTCTGCTTTATCTTCTGCATCAAAGTTAGGATTTTCTACTGGAAGCATAGTAGATTTGGGGAAACAACTTAATTCACCTGCTGGAGCCAGCTTTTCTAAAATTGGAATAATTTCCTCTGTTTCCATTGTGGCTGCATTTCCCAAAATGTTTTCTGCTGGTTCATTTTCTACAGCTTTTTGAGTGCTGGTCTCTAAAGGTTCTGCAGATTGAGTAGCTTCTTCCTTTGGATTTACATCTGTATCAATACTACTAGATATTGCTTCCTCATCAATGTTCTCTTTTACAAGAGTTTCCTTGGTACTCTTTTCTTCTTCCATAGGTGTATCAGGAGCAAGAGCTAACTCATTTGTTTCTACTGGTTCTACTGAGCTGTCATTAATATCACAGCTTACTTTGCTTTCCTCTTCAGGCTCACTTGGTGTGGCTTTCTGGTCCAAAACATCTTTTATACAATTATCTTTGTGGTCCAAATCATCATTGACTTTGACTTCGTCCTGCAAGTCATTATCAATATTACAGTCAAGCACCTGATTTTCAGGTTCAGAGCCTGGAGCAGTGCTAGCATCCTCATGTTCTTGCTCAGAAACAATGTTCTCAGGGGTCAGGGTTTCAAGTTTAGGAGTCAGGTCACTAACCTGGTTCTCTTTCACATCTGGACTTTTGGCATCCGTGAGTTCTTCAGAGTCCATTTTTTGTCCTTCGGAATCAAGGCATAAATCTTCTAGGCCATTCACTTCTTTGCCCTCAGTACATTCAGAAATGAGTAACGGGGAATTAAGATCTGAATCCCCATTTTCATGTTTCCCATTTAACAACTTGACATCTGTGGTTTTCAGAAGTTCATCCTTTACCTTATAGACACTCTCAAGCTGCTGCCTGTCACTTGCTCTCATGGTTTTGCGGGCCTTAAAAACCTTTCTTTGACGTTCTTCATTGTTTTCCATCTTGATTCTGTAAAGGTATACATTTTTAAGCAAAATGAATGTTAATGCAACACACACACACTTTACAAAGATCACATTGTTCCATTTTTCTGGCTTTGGTGTGGTTGGTACCATCAAGAGCACTGGTATACATTTATTGTTATTGCAAAAAAAGTCTGTATATTCCTGCACTTATAAAAACAAAACATTACAAACACTACACTTCTCACTGTAAAAGGAACAAGCGTTTTACACATGTTCCCTTCACATCAACATTCTTTGTGGATGTTGTGACACAGAAGATCATAAATTGTGTAAATTATGAATACTGAATATGGGTCTTCGGTTTTCTTATCATGAGCAAACACTATTTTGCCCATTAACTACCAGCTGTTGATTCTGGAAAGTTCTAAGCACTTCAAACCTTCAAGTATGTGATCCTGCTGTCCTTCATATAGGAAAGAATCGTACAGAAATCTTTCATTTCCCAACTGTTCTTCTAAAGCAAATACACTCACACACATATACAAAATGCATGAGGCTGCATGACTAAAAGCTTTGAAATATGTTCCCAAGGTAATAAATAGTAAATTTAATACCATTTTTTTAAAAATTAAATTGTAACAGAGTAATTTGTCACAGCAAAATGCATCTTTTCCCAGGAAATATGTTTTAAGCAAAAAATGGGAACTAGATTAAACATGATGATTTGAAATGTGCCCTTTCCTTGGTGTTTTATTTACCATCTTGACTTAAAAAATAACCCACAAAGGTCAGTACACAAATATGGTTAATTATTCTATAAGCCTCAGTATGAAAAATATATAATTAACATGTTTTTCCCCTAATTTGCTCTTTTGCAGAACATAACTTCTGAAATAGTCAGATAAATGTAGGAACTTCAGAGTTCACGTAGGCTTGGTTCATACATCACATCACCATTCTGAAATTGTGCTTTATAGAACAAACCATGTTACAGCCAAGCCACAGATGGTCAAAGAAACTATGGTTTGCCTTGTCATACTCTGCTCTCCTTCCATCCCACCTACTTCCTGCCTTTAGCTATCTCTCCACCCAACTTCCCTGACCTGTTTGTGGTGCGTAACAGCTGATACAGCCTCACCACATCACCATTTCTCCTCCATGGATTGTCTGTGAAAGCAAGGGTATGGGAAACTTGATTTTCTGCAACTGTCATCAAATAGTTGCTTTCCCCACCTACTCCTCCAAGAAAGAAGTGCTCATGCTCCTTTCCTTCTAGTCCTTTCCTCTGTAATCACACTTCTTATTTTTTGTCTCTCAACCAACCACCAGTTGTTACCATGAATTCAATCTGTTTAGTTAGGATCACCTACGCTGGAATTACCAGATTTCTCTGCTGTCAGCAGGGTTGAAAGGCTGCTTAATACAAACTTAAGTACTTTCACTAGTTTGCTATAGTGACAATCAATCACCCATTAGTCGAAATATCTCCAAAGCTATAGTTCAAAGAAGTTCCATTTAAGTTTTCAATTCCCTCTCAAGTCGCAGAAGCAAATCAAAGCAGGAATGGAACAGAGTTGGGTTCAGCAAAGGGAAATTATTATATCAGCCAGTGATGTCATCCTTGGGAAATGTAAAGTAAGAGTTGCTGAGAGCAGTTACATTTTCCAGATTCTCTTCCCTAGTCTCTACATTGCTTAGTGGGTGATTTGGACATGCCAATGAAACAAACCACACTTAAATCAGTTAAGGAGGTGCCAAAGCTCACATGCAATACTGGACCATAATTAAAGTCAGTAAAACA
Organism: Podarcis melisellensis; assembly: GCF_964234715.1. Lineage (NCBI taxonomy): Eukaryota > Metazoa > Chordata > Lepidosauria > Squamata > Lacertidae > Podarcis > Podarcis melisellensis. The sequence goes on along the minus strand of NC_138542.1, from coordinate 44,269,279 downwards.
GCAACAAACCATGGTTTATTTTCCACACACAAACCATTGTTAACAAAGCATCATTATGGTACCAAACTGAGTTCACACGGAACACTAATAGGTTTTTTATTCTAACTTTTATTTAAACTGTGGTCTAATGTGATGTGCAAAACAGACCTTGGGAGGGGATGTTTTTTAAAAATGGTTTTGTCTGCGCAAAACTCCTAAAACCATTTAGTTGAACATGCACCAAATTGCTCATCTTGTAATTCTGCCACAATTTTTTTAAAAAGAAACATTTGCCAAATGGCTCCGAACGAACAAACATTGAAACAAGTATTGTAAACTGATATTGCATTTTCCCACCACAACTTGCCAACTTGTTATTTATGTAACAAAAACTGTTATACATACATAACATTCCTAACAGAATGAATGTATAGAAGCGGATTTTCATTGTGCAGGATGAGTTAACAAATTCAACAGTTAAAAGGTTTCCTGAAGAACATTATTGAAGTTCTGGCTGGCTGCCTTAAACCTATTTAAATTTGCATTTATCATTAAGATATTTTGACTGTCACACAAAAGTATTTAAGCCTTATCATGACAGCCATATTATGTGACCTGCAACTGATAATCATAGAAGCTAAAACACTTAACAAAATAATTGTAATTTTATCTTTATTTTGTCATTCACTTATTTACGCAGAAATTTCTCTATATTGCCAAGGATCCAGATCTTTGTTGAAGGCATGCAACCCTATCCATTATGCAATGTTTAAGTAATAAGACAACAAATGAAAGATGGTTTGCTAAGCTACCTATATATCATATGCAGGTTTTACAGTACAATTTCAATCCACATCCACAAGGGTGCACACTGTACCACTTAATAGAACTCAAGAGTACTGAAGGAAATAGGACACACAAAGCTGTTGGGGATTTAGATCACACAGAGCACTTGAGATAATTTGACCATATTCGTGCAAGCCAATCAGCGGTTCTCTTTCATATGTTTTCTGGTTCTAGGAAGAGCAGAGGAATGGTAAAATTGTTTTCTTACCTGAAAATAGGTGTATATTCATTTGATTCTGGGAGATCATACTCATCTTATTCAGTGAGTAACAACTTCCATACTTTAAGCCTCTTCAAAAATGGTGTTATGATTCACAAGACCAAGTTCATAAGAAAGTTAAGCTAATTTCTGCATGTACACAAAGCAGTAGTATCTAAAAATATACTGCACTGTGAGAGTTTTGATCTCTTCTGGTGTAAGCGAGGATTCTCAAACTGCCCCAGAGACAATTGGTATTTTAATGAAGTTTATGTTCCAGTGCTGTTTGGTTTGATTCAATGCATCCAAACACACCTCTTATGGATATGCCCTTATTGGTTGTGTGCCAAATAAAGAAGTATCACAGGAGAATTCAACAGCTTTCTTTCAAGAAAATGATGTTTTACAGTACAGCGCCTAATGCTCACTTTAGAAAAGTATACAAATGCATAAATAGTAGTGAATAGTACTGTTGTATCTAAACACCACACATTCTCCTTCCATAAGAAGTCACAGTAATATGCTAAACATTCTATCCTTTTGTATAAAATCACCGCAAACACAAAAGATTCCTCAAGTCATTGCTCCCCCCCTTTAGTAATAAGCTACCCCATGTTGTAGTTGCAAGTGCTTATATGGTAAAAGGAGTGTACCACTGGATCTTAAAATGATACCCAAAAGGATCCTTGCTCTACCAATGAGGTAGTTTTCCTTCCCCTCCCCTCCCCTCCCCCATGTTTTTCCCTTAAGTGAGATCACTGCTGCATGGCAACAAAGTATTAGCATAGCTGCTGTGGATTAGCCCATAATCGTAAACTCATGTGAGCAGCTCTTGAGTAGCTGAAAAGGTTAGCCAATCAGCTGCTAGTATTTTGGGTTTTGCCTGGCAACAGGGGGGGAGACTGTAAAAGGATTCTCAAAAGGCAGCAACATAAGCTAGAATACAAAATGACTGCATACAGTGGTTCTCTACATAATATAAGTACTCTAGAACAGCACAGCCATTGCATTCGCAAAAGCATAGTGTTTGTCCAAAGCACTAATAGAATCTCTACAAGAATAAAATTATATAATCATGTAGCATTCATGGTAACCCTGCAACTTATTACTCCATATAATCTAGACAAGCAAAACTGACTTGCATGTAGTAATGTCTGCAAAGAAATTAAGGACAGTCATTGGCCAGTGTATCTAGTTCTAGATAAAGGGTCGTAGATTCCAGCCTTGCAAAAACAGAGTACCAAACAAAATGTTCCTTTTCTAGAATCTGGCTGGAACATTTCCAAATTACCTATTAAAATTCAACTTTATGCATACCACACAAAGAAGATCTGGGAGCGTGTTGAGTGTCATATGGAAGAATCAGTGTTCTAGATTAATTTTCATTTTCATATTTAATTTCATCACATTCTGTAAATACATTAGTTTTTCATCAAAAAATGCAATATATATATATATATATATATATATATATATATTTAATAAGCTTGATTTGAGCTATTAAAATTATGTATAAATTTACAAAAAAAGAACAAATATAAATTTACATGCCACAAATGTTCTCTACTACATTAAATAAAAATGAAGTATATCTCTTTGAAAAAGAAAAGCATGCATATCGCCAACAAAGAGGAATTATGTCTAATTGCAAGTTAGCGCTTATGTATCTTATTTCTACCTCCTAAGCATTTAATTAAGATTGGGCTGTTTAAGCTATTGTACACAGAAAACTATTTTCTCCTTTACACAATATTCAGCATTCCAAAAGAACATTAACGAGGAAAAAAATAAATAATAGTAATAATAGTAATAGCACTCCTCCTCCCCCTTGTTCTTTGAGACCTTGTAATTTCTGAAACATACCCAAGAGGGAGCCAGCTGTAGCCACTCTTAGTTTGTGTGATCTTCACACAGGGAAAATAAATCGGCAGCTTGCTTCATTGTTACCGAGTTCTCTCCCCCGTATAATTTTACCTTATCCGATTGGCTTGAGGAAGCAGATACTCAACTACCAATCAGGAGTATGCACTCTCATATCTGCCCAGCAACAAGAAAAAGATGTTACTACTGAACATTTAGATAACTTCTTATTTTCAGACAATAACTGCTGAATAATTAGAAAACTTTAAATGCATAATCCTTTCAAATGTTTTTGTTAAATGAGTCTGAAGATTAACCACCACATTTAACTGACATTTTAAGCATAAGGCTTAAAAATGGTTGCTTACAAAAATATACAGGAAAATATGGAACTGGAGGTTTTCACTGCAATTGATTCAGAAATGGTAAGAAACAAGTAGCCTAGCCCAGAGTTGAACTTACGTATGTTTTGTATAACTCAGACGTGCAACCTGCACATTCCCCTTCAGTGAAGAAGACATGAGAACATTTCATTCAACAGAAAAACAAAAGAAAAAGAAGTCCAGAGGACAAGCAAACGGTTTACACTTCATTTTACCTCAAAATTCAATACCAAAGTTTTGAAATTCTCAAATCTACAGGTGTTTTCAGACAACAGTTGTCTCCCCTAGCAGTTACCCATGTGCAAGTTAGTCTACATTCTATACAACACACTACTACAGTGGTACCTCGGTTTTTGAACGTAATCCGTTCTGGAAGACCATTCTATTTCCAAAACATTCGCAAACCAAAGCATTTACTTCTGGAAAACTCAATACAGAAGCCGTGTGGCACATTCAATTTCCGAGACATTCAAAAACCAAGGTACCACTGTACTTCTTACTTCATCAGAAGCAACAGCTTTATCAGGCTGAAACCGAAAATGGAACACTGCCTCTAAAGTAAAATACCACAAAATAGCATGTGCAAAACTAATTATTTTCACACAAACATGCAGACATCAGCTCCTAGAGCTAAAAGAGGAATGGTAATACATGGCTTTTAATATGAAAACAACTCTCTGGTAGGTTTTCAGTTCCTAATGAAGATATATACTCATTTTAAAGAAGCAAGTTAATATTTACTTAAGTGATACTTAAAGTTATGCAATACTTAACATTACCAATCTCTTGCAAAAGATGGTAATGTGCCAAAAGAGAACAAAAACTATTATGCACTTGTACATCTTTTACCGATTTCTTCCATTCATGTCCTATAAACTGAGTTGATGCAAGTGTGACCTTTATATTTCGGTACTGAATATTTAAACTCACAATAGTCTGGTGTTATCTTTAGTAGCCCTTTGAGGTCACTAATAAAATTTCATGGGAAAAGAGAAGAGAAAGGATGTGCAAAAAACACGGAGATTCAACATTAAGAAACTAGTATTTATAAAGAACCATACAGTTACGATAATTTAAATGTTCTAGTGTGTAGAGACTTTAATGTTCATGATCGAAAAAGGCAATTTGAAAACCTTGCCCAAGGTGTAGCCAACTGATTTCTCAGAAACATCTTACTTGCATGCTTCTTTTTTCTTAGGAGATTTCCTTTCCTCAAGGAAATGAAATGCATCTGTTTGCGCATGCACAGTCAAACACTGAGGTCACTGCCAACCTCCCACCAAAGTCATAAATGTGGGAAGTAGGCAGGACTACAAGTTCAGGCAGCGTGACAAATTAAAGCCTAGTTACAATACTGAGTTAGCTTTTCTCCCTGGTTTCTTACTTGCCTACATTAAAAAGTATAGTATGTTTTGCATGTGTAAATAATATACTCTAATAACAAGCCCCCTGAAGCCATGTTGTTATCTTATCAGCAAGCCGAGCAAGTAAACTTGACTCGTCTGATGTCAGACGACTGGACTGAAGATTTGCATAGTCACGCTGGTTGGCTCCTGAAGATCAGTTTGTAAAAGCCCATGAATACCAGAGGCTGAGAATCAGCAGGAAGCACAGAAGATCTGCCTGGCAACAAGGCTAAAAATAGAATCAGTACGAAGCACTGTAACAGTATGAAACCAGGAGTAGAGCACAACTCAAGCCTTCCTGCCTCTATATGCAAAGTTATACAAATAGAGGGGCATACTCTTCACCAAAGATTAACCAACCCCTAATGCTCTCTAAATAGCATAGGCAGATCAGCATATATATCATGCATGCACAGCAACCTTTTGTGCAGTTTTCACAAATGTACTGAACATTTATTCTCCCATATTTTGTTTTTTTAGAATAAAGGAAATACTTCCCAAATATCAGGTATGCAATTTTTGTAATTTTAGAAAATTATGCCAATTCCGTTTGCACATGTAAAGAACTATTCCAATTGTTTTCATTCACCAAGAACCAATATTAGAAGGGTAACTACCTGTTAATAGTCATGCTAATATGTCATCTTTGTATCATGTGTTTGAAATTAGCCAGGTGCCAGGAGCATTTTGCACCTGACTATCGGCTACTTGCGACCACAAGTGAAGATGCCTCAGTGCTAGGATGGTGCCTGACATCACCATCTGGAGGCGCATGCTTGGGGACCATTGGCATAGCTGTCAACCGTCCCTTATTTGGTGGGAAACTCCCTTATCCCAGCGCCGTGTCCCGCTGCTGTCCCTTAAATTTCCCAGGTTTCAAAGGAAGCAGCTCCTCTCCCTCCCTGCCTGACGGCCAGGGAGGAGGGAGGCTCCAACTGTGTTGCTTGGCTGTGTTGCTCACCCAATAAGGAGTCTAAGAACGACTGGGGGGGTGGAACTTGCATGCCTTGTGCCAATCAAATTGGCTGCGTTGCCTGGGGACTTGCCTTTGCTCAGCGCTTCCCAGCGGAGAGGTGACGGTGGTTTTCCTTGCTGCATCCCATCTACCGGGTTGCTGCGTTGTGGGAACCACCGCTTGAGGCTTCGTTTGGCTGCTGGCGGGGCTTTCTGCCTTTGGCTCGGAGGGGCTCAGAAGTTGAACATACCCGTGCCCAGAAAATCCCTTATTTTGGCTGCTGATCCCTTATTTCTGAGGCTGCTGGTCCCTTATTTTCAAATCTGTAAGTCGGCAGCTATGACCATTGGATCTTGACTGTTTTCACACACTAATACCACATTCTGAAGAATTACATCAGTTATATTTTTACCTGCACAAGTAGAATGAACTTCAGGAACCGAAATGCTTTTTCTGTGCAGCCTGAAGCTTATCTTCAGCTTATCTTCAGTAGCTTATCTTCACTTCACTCCTCCAGTCTTGGGGTTGGGATATCTCAATCCAATGGCTCTCCAAGATCATTAGCAGTCTGGAGATCTGCTGGGGAATCCTGAACTCCCTGCTGCTCTTTCTGAGGTGCCCTCAGGTTTGAGGTATGAACAGCACTGAATCCTAACCAACCAGGAGAAAGAGGCAGCCCGCCGCCAGGGTAAAGGCAAAGGCAGAGGCAAATCACCAGATTTGCCAGTATGAGGGTACTTTTTAATTACACATTTCTTGGATGAACATTCATTTCTTTAAAGAACATTCTTGTACTTTCTTAGATAACTGCTTATTTAATTAATTATTTGCTCATGTTTTACACCAAGCTCTCAAAATACTCATGAGGTTTGCGTACATGAAACAATATGCACAGTAGCTTTCTTTTAAAACATGGATTTACTGTTTGTGTATCTGCACAATGGAAATGCTGACCTTGTGGTGAAACATTAAGTTTTAACTGGAATTCAAAGTCAACATGACACTAACCATCAACTTCACTGGTGAGCAGGTGAGGAGTGAGATTAGCTACAGACAGGGAATGTTGCAATACCAACGTCCCTGCATTTACGTGTGCCCTACTGACACATGATTACGTATACACTTTATGCAATTTCACTTATGTGTGCAGGGCCCCCAAAACACAGCCCCCAAGTGGGGAGTCACCTGTAATGAGCGTTTGGATAGTGGAAAGCCTGAGATCTGTCAAACTGAGGAGAATCATTCATATGTTTCAGAAATTGGTGGAAGCAGGGGAGTTTGTACAAATGCTTCTTCCGGTAATTGGTGGTAACAGCTTGAATCCCAGCTTCCATGAGCAGAATTTCACTTAAAAAACAGTTTTTTGTGTGTGTTTTTTTACTCCCATGTGCCTCAATAAGACACTTCTGATGGCTCAGGGGCTCTCTGGAAAAGAATATGTGATGTGACATGGAGCGGTTACAGTAGAAAGGGTAAATCAGGAAGTCACTATCTGCTTGCCCACCACCACTTTTGGATCCAAGCTATCGTTAAAAGTAGGCTAAGTGAAAAGCATACTTTTAGGATCCCATTGTTTTTATCTTTTTTAATTGTAGTAAGCTTGAACTATTTGTTGCAGCGGTAGTGGCACTGGTAACAAAATCAGACACAGGGTATTATGATTTATATGTTAAGGTGGCTTCTGTAACTGTTTTGGCCCTGACAAAAGGCACTGTACATTACTTTTACAGTTTTAGTACCGAACTAAAATAAGCAGAAGAACAAATAATAATAATAATAGAGTTCGGAAAGAGGCCATTGCTGATTGGTAGAATTTATGTGCTGTATGCAAAAATCCATGGCGACTCCACTTAAAATAACTCCAGTAGCAGGTCTGGGAATGGCTTTCTCTCTGCCCAAGACCCTGAAGAGCTGCCAATCACAAGTTTCCAGTTTTTCCAACCTAATGTCTTCCAGATGTTTTGGACACCAACTTCCATAATCTCTTACCACTGTCAATGCAGACAGGGGATGATGTAAATCTTAGTTTAAAGTATCTGGTGAGCACTAGATTGAGGGACCATAGACTACTAGACAGTACTGGGATAAATGAGCCATTCATCTTAAGGCAGCTTCATTGAAACTTTCAATTCACTGAATTTTCAAGAAAGACCAGAGCCTCTTAATTTGCAAAAAATAAAAATAAAAAAATACAAGGGTTTTCTCCTGTTCCACTATTTAAAATAATATTGCTCACACGCTTTAATTCACCACTTTCCTTGATTTTTTTTGCCTGGTGCTTGTATCATTTAGAGCCAATATTTACTTCCATAAGAATACACAATCATATTTAGCTCAAGCAGAAGGAAAGGTTTAACCTAGCAATAAATCTGCCTACAAAATGAGTGGTTCTGATGTGTAGATGTACAGAAGAAAAGAATATACTCTCAAAGCTTGACTGCTGCATAGCATGAACAGATTATGATGGCAGGATAATAGGTAATACTGAAGGAACATCCTCACAACTGGCTCAGGCAGCAAAGAATCATTTTTTTGCCCATCAAATGGATGGAATTACAAGTTTGCAGAAACAAACAACATTCTGAAACAAAACCAAGATTATTTCCATTTTAAAACAAATCAATATGATTTACCCATCTTTTTTGATGATGCAATTTACAATCTTAAGAAAGAATGATGACAGAGAATCCTGCCCAGACCAACACAACCAGGGACTGAAATGTTCAAGGCAGAGATGGAACCAACCATGTTCATCAGATAGCTTAGCTCTGGGTCACCAAAACTGTTTGCAATACTTAACTTTAGCTTCTTTTTGCTACCACAACATCTTTTTTATGATACAAAAACTATTGTACAAAAAAGGCTCATCAGAGAACTCACAAATGTATCAGTGTTGAAAAGTAAACTAAAATTAGATTCTAAAATAAACTAATAATTGCTCATAGTAATAAGCTTTCAACTTTCAGCAGTTAAGATGAGCAATTTGCACGAAGGGCCACAACCTATAACAGGTATATTGCCATAAGTAATTTACCTTTTACACTTGTTATTCTTCAACTAACATTTGGTTGCTTTTTAAAATGCAGGGGTGGGGGGGACTGCTACTCTCAAGTGTGAAAACAGTAACTAAACCCTTGAAAAAACTTTGACAGAGATAATAATCAACTTGGGCTACTGATTTTTAAAAAAAAATATTTTGATGTCAAATTTCCAGCACTTCTCCATGCACTCCTGAGGGCTAGAAACATCAGGATAATCTGTGAATCTCAGAATTTTCCTGAGAAGCTAAAGGCTGAACATAAACTTTTTGAGAGGGAGGGTAGGATCAAAAGGTAGTCCATATTTTATCACCCATGCTTGTATGTCAATTCAGATACCATACCATTGCAGTCTCTTTTACCATTTTTCTTAAATATACACAACAACTCCCAATATTTACTATTATTTATGTTGAAGGAAACTACAATTTCCCGCCAAATGGGCTTACACTGATAACAATGTGGATTGAAACAAACCCCCTTTTATGACAGAACCACTAACTTGCTCAGACATCTTATTTTAGAACCATCAGTTCCACAATAATCTGTGACTCTCACAAACAACCCCAAAAGCCCACACATATTCTCCTACAACACAGCAGAGCATACAGCTTTTAAAATTCATGATTTTTTTTAAAAAATGTAGTAAGTTTGCAGTAAGATCTTGCCAGGGCCTGTGAAAATGTTATGAAGGAACTGGTTGTCTTACCTGGAGGCAGCTTGACATACATCAAGAGAACTTCCTCCTCAGCTCAGCAGCTTACATATCAAAACAGTAGAAGAACACTTCTAGGTCGGCCATCTTGAGAACAAACCTTATTTGTCTTCACACAAGCAAAACATACTGCACTTTAACTAAAACCTGACTACTGTGTGACCTTTCCTTTAGTCACCCACATCTGTGGAATAGCACATGCTGAGATTTTTATTTACACAATAAATGCTCCTAGAGGAATTGCATTAGCTCTTATAAAGCACATAGTCTGCAAATGCCAGCTGCGATGGAAAGTCTTCAGAATGAGCCTATTTGTACTGCTTGCTGCAGTGCTAGCAGTTGCCTGCCCAGAAGCGTGTGCAGTGCGATATCTCCCTTATGCCATGCAGAAGCAGAAAAAAATGCATATCAGAACTCAAAAGCAAGCAGTACATTAAACCATATAGAGAAAAATCAGTGTCTGCATGCAAGTCTTGCTTCTGGATTTATTACTCTTAATAAAACTACCATATCCTTAAACAATATACTATTATCTACTACAATTCTTCAGTGCAGGAAACAAGCTTGGGCATTAGACAAGGCAGAATCCATGACATAACCCAAAGCCAAGCCAGAGTGCAGTTATAGCTGTACATAAAAGGGCCTTCGTTTTGTAAAACAACTGCTGCAGGATATTGCAAGGTAAAACATCCCCTGTCCTCCATGTCCAATGACTGGTTCTGAACATGCCATTTAACAGTTTGTTGACAAAATGATCAAATAAGAATGAGATTTACTCAATACTTTCACATATCTAATAAGTTAGTGTTTAACACATGAAATATTTCAACATGCTTTGTATGAAAATGCATGGATTTATCGCTCATCTTTGATTCCTAAATATTCACATAAAATTCTGTAATATCAGTTGCCTCTAGCCTCAGAAAATTCCAAATATGATCTATTGCAAAACTTACTTTGAAGTTATGTATACTTCACAAAACAAGACAATTTAGCTTACTGGAAAATATATGTTCTTACTTTTCTTTCCCTTTATACTCCATATGACTAACAACATAGTATGTATCTCTTTTCCAGTCAGTTTGAATTGTGTAGGCTACGTTTTTAGAAGTGTATTAAAATACAACTTTATCAAGGGTATAATGTTGATGAAATGTAAGCCATATTTATTTCAGTTAGTGGGTCCTTTTCATTTTCAAAACTCTTGAGAATTCCAATGGTCACAACTTTTTGAAACAAGTTACCTCACTAAAACACCATTGTGGTTTGTGAAAAGTCGAGATCTTTTGATCAGTTTTATAAAGATGTATACTGGGCGGTGTGTTACCATTTAAACACTGAATATTCCTGTAATTGGCTAGGGCATATTTGTGACATACCAAATAATGGGGGGGGGGGCCCTGCAAACTGACCAGAAGCCTGGGTTTCATTAATCCCTTTGATAATGGATAATGGTCAGAGATTACAAGAGCTGAAGTACAACATCTGGAGGGCCACCCTTAAAAGAATTCTGTTTTTTTCTTACTGGTAATTCAGCAGAGAGGTATAAAATTCTAATCCACTTTATAAACTCTTTGTGGGGGAAATGGATTGAATATGGGATATATTTATTAATCGGCTGATAGGAAATGACAAAAATTATCAATCTGAATCTATTTATGATTTAAATATCAATTACTGCCAAGTTCAGATCTACAGTTACAGCAGTTTCTGGTACCTATATATGTGGCCCATCTCTTTTGAGCACTTAATCTGTTGGACAGAATTACAGGATCCTTTCAAAAAGTTAAACCGCTGTGTGTAAATGCTTAACAGAACTTTGTAACAACTCAGAGATGTGTGGAATAGGGGATTAGAAGGTATCACACAGCCTAAACAATGGTATATTACTTGTGAATCTATATGGCATGTTTCCTTAGACTTGCAATTAAGCAAGATCCAGGCCCCCCACCAAGATTTCAAGTACATTGGGCTCCATCTCATTTGCATAGGAAGGCACTGTTCTAATACAGATGTATTAGAGGTGTAATACTGAGGATGCCTAGTTGAAGCACATTACATGGGCTTGCCCAGTGATATTCTTTTTGGTCTGGTGTTGTTATCGGCATCATTTTGTACTGGTGAAATCCTTGACATCTTAAGATTTTCAAGTACTTCTAAATTATATTATAATTATAAATTATAAAGTATGGGGATTGACAGAACTTTGTGAGCCCTCATTGTCATTAAGAGATTTGTACTTCAAGTCTAGAGGGGTAAATATCCACTGTCTATTACATAATGGGCCATACATGCATGCATGATTGCGTGTCATTCAGATACACCCAAATCGGTTGTTGCCTGTACTTGCCACCATCGTTAGCACCAAACTAATAACTTTTTGTTCACCCAGGAATTGGTAATTAAGTTGCCTCTGACTGCTCATCTTTTAGTTAGATGGATACGACTTGTGCGTATTAATATATTGCTGGGTAAACACATTTTATACATTTTTGCACTGTTCATTGTTTTACATTTTACGGATTTTACATTGCTTTTATTTATTGTATTTTATCTTATTAAATTGCTTTGAGACTTGCCTTCTGTATAAAGTGACTGACAAATGTAATAAAGTAATTCTGTATAGTCGTAGTAGTAGTAGTAGTAGTAGCAGCAGCAGCAGCAGCAGCAGCAGCAGCAGCAATAGTATTATTTATACCCCACCCATCTGGCTGGGTTTCCTGAGCCCTTCTTGGTGTTGAATCTTCGGCTGGGGCATTTTTTTAAGAGGCAGCTGTTGTTGATGGTGGTTTTTTGGTATCTTTATTTTGGATCTTATTATTTACATAGAAATCGTTTAATTTGGTTGAGTACTTTTTGATGTTATGTTTGTAGTTATGTAGTTTTTTATATATTGCAAGATGACTTGAGTGTGGCTTTAACTTTGGAAAGGTGGCCTACAAATAAAACGATTGACTGAATTTACCAGTAAATAATGGAATTTGGTCATTAGAAATAGTTTTCATTATTTCTCAAAGGATTTCTAAAATGTTTATCAACTTTCTCACATTTAATTTATTATGCAATTTTGTTCATTTAAATAATGATAAGCTTATTGCCTAGCATAATTTTATAGCTCTGGTAAATGTTGTCATTCATAATTGGCCCAGCTTTCAAGTCTCTCTCTTCTGGATTTTACCTGATGCCCACCATATGGAATACTGTCCTGAATAGTTCTAGGCAGAACTCACTGTGAAATGCCTGAAGAAAGGCTTTGTAAATTTCTGTGGCTTTGCTTACTAATCCAATTTTAGATAAGCAATGAAGAAAGACATCGGTCCAAGTAGACACTTATATTACTAGTTTTCTTGCTATTTTGTCCATTTCTTCCTTTCAATACTTTAGTTTAATAATACTTTCTAATAATATATTCTGTCTGAAAAGTATCTGCATTTCAGCCATGTTTTATCAAATATTTTTCTTGAGAAAGACTTCATGCCAGACTAGCAAGGAACCAGAAACTAATTGGAAAATACAACAGGCATTAAGCAGCAATCTGTAATGGCAGTATCACTTGAACACTTAAAATGCTCAGAACTTTCCAGAAACAAAGGGTGGTAACAACTAGGCAAACCTTTGTCTATGAAATGAAAAGCAAAGAGGTCCACCCTCAGTTTACACTTTAAGAATCCAAATTTGCACAATAAACACAACACATGATCTATAATTTTCCTCTGGCTCATTGTTTTTTCTAGAAAAGCATCAAAACAATGTACTTGATGGAGGGCCATTGATTCAATTTTACGAGATGAGTGTATATTTGATTTTGATTGTATTGATGCCATTAAAATATGTAAATGTATTTTAAAGTTCTTAAAATGATGTTTATTTTAAAAGGGACACATAATATAACCCTTTAAAAACAAATCATGTTTTATTCAACCTAGTTTTAAAAGAGTAATCCAATAATGATTTTTTGGAACCCAGGAGTCATATAACATAATTTTGGCAGTACTATTTTTAGTGTTAATGAAATGATCAGTTTGGAGACAAAACTGAATTAAATTTATTTGCTTTAATTTCCAGCAGAATTTTACTCCTCAGATTCTACCAGGGAGAGGAGAATGAATATTATGAAGCAATAAATGAAAAACCTATGTGGATTTTGCAAGATCAGTCTACCATGCAGTTTCTTGCCAGCACCTTCTTGAATAATCTATATAGATTTTGATCAAGTCTATAACTATTAAGATGGTAACTATTATGTTTGTTTGTGAATATCAGACCAATCAAAATACTTAAGCAGTTCCAAGAGCAAACACAGCTTTTGAAAGTCAACACCATCTCATTAAGGGATCATGACAGCGGAAATGGTATTCATTCTGCATAAAGGGCAAATCATCTTGCAGTGCTGATGCTGACAATATTTTTAAATCTCAGGAAATATGGGACATAATGCAACCCCCAAAATCAGACTTTTACAAACACTCTCAACAGGCTGTATTTAACCTGAAGACAAACTAATATTTCAAATAAAAACATTTCATGACTGTCACTTTAAGTGTCTCTTTATAAAGTCAGTTAAGTACTAGAGACACAAACAGTCATCAATCTGTACTGTACATCATAAATATAGAATAAATTGTTTCAGTATCTGCGCTCTCCTTAACACTGTAATTGTTATGCTGGTCTTCCCTGAAAGTGTATATTTATGACATAAAACTCTTGAAAATAATGTGCAAGCGAGAAGATTTTGAGAAGCCAATGGCCCTGCAGTCAATATATTTGGGGATGATTTAATCTGATCTGATTATATTTCTATACTGTACCCCTTTTCATTCAAATGAATTCCAAAGCGGCTTACAAACAATAAATAATAATAATATGATAGAACATCACAAATGTGGCATAAATATATAGAATATGAATAAGATAACTACATTAGAGAGATTTAGGCAAAGTGGTGCCTAAGCTAATTATTTTACACCCATTATAAAGTTAAGTGCAGTTGAATCCTATTAATTCAAATGGTAGAGTCATGCTGAAATCAACAGCGATCAAAACACTTGGCCTCAGCTGCATCTCACACAAAAATATGAAACATACCTGAAATTTACTTATCCCACAGAGTAATAATTGACTCCAATTAGGCATGGGGAACCTCTAGCCTGTGGGCCACATTAATTACTAAGCTAGTATTTCTTGAATATAATTAAAATAGCCTACCAATGCATAAGACAGCAAATGGAAACTCTAGGAACTTTTTTTTATCGTACCTATGCATTGTCCTCAGTCAACTGGCACAGTACTGAGAGTCAACAGGAAAAAACAGTGGCATAAAGATACAGCCAAGCAAAACCATTTTGGTCTGCTCCCTGATAATTATTCTCCTTGTTTCCACTAGCTGAGATATTACAAAAAGTTCCAGATTTAACAGCTAACAAATAAATCTAGCTAATTTTACAAGAGACCTTCCAACATATAATTTTAATTGTTTGCAATATTTAACAAAGAAATTCAACTGGCAGACAGGTAAAGTATGAACACTAAACTTAATGAATAAATACTGAAAATTGGTTCTACATAAAAGGTACCACGGTAAACAAAACCACATTCCATTCAACGTACTTAAAACAATTTACGTAAACTTTAGTGAAATCTAAAAGAATTTGTTTTCAGTAGTATTTTTACTGTTTCAGTTTCATTACAATTATCAAATTTGCCACAAGAGAGCCGCCCAGAGTGGCTGGGGAAACCCAGCCAAATGGGCGTGGTATAAATAATAAATTATTTTTATTTAATGTATTATTAATTATTATTAATTATTATTATTATGTCAAATATGGGTCCAACTCACATATCGCATTCTCATATCCGTATGAGAATGCAATATGCCCATTTTGCAGTTACAAAGGACACGCATTTAGTTCAGGGTGAAACTGCCCACTATATCACTTGAGATCCATAATTCTACAAATTAATTCTCAGTGTAAGAAATGATACCTACTGAGAACGAAGGATCATCAATTTTGATAGGATAAGTAGAGAAGATATGGTTTGTTTCCCCTGAACCTCTGAGGTGGCAAGGAACGCAAACCCATCGGCTCCTCCCCAGAATGGTCATAAGAAAGAAAAAGGGAAGACACTGCCCCCCACCATGGTGCTTCTGTCAGCAGAGTCAAGACCGTGAGCAAGTTTCCCCCATTACTCCAACCATTAAGAATTAGGTCCACTGAGATCTGAATTGTTTCCAAATTACAAAACAGTGTGACCATGTTGGGAACTCCGTTTTAGAAAGATACCTGACATTTTCCCTATTAATTGTGGTGTACCGCTTAAAAAATTAAGAAGTCTATGTAATGTTAAACTGTTCTTATGTAGACTTCACTTATGGAGGACATAATGCGCAACATTATGGGTCCTGAGTTCAGGAGCAATATTCAGCTTCTGCCCCTAAAGCCCATGTTTTGGAAAATAGTCTTCAAGCTGGAAATCTAAATGCTACCTTTGCAAGCATGTGCTGTTACTTACCTCATTCTCTGGGCCAGTGAAAATCTTCACGGTACACTTAATATATTTAAATAAAAATATAT
The DNA here is from genome assembly GCF_964234715.1 of Podarcis melisellensis. Taxonomy (NCBI): domain Eukaryota; kingdom Metazoa; phylum Chordata; class Lepidosauria; order Squamata; family Lacertidae; genus Podarcis; species Podarcis melisellensis. Next base: position 44,253,326 of record NC_138542.1, on the reverse strand, counting down.
GCCATAGTTTTTGTGTTTTAAATTATCTCATATCTAAAATGGAACAGCATCAAGGTCTAAAACTTAAATTTTATTTCTATTATTTCTTGCAATACAGTAAATTCTAAAATTATTATTTCTGACAACACCACACTGGATAAATGCATAAAGTAGTTAAGTAATTATTTAGAAATATAATGGGGTTCTATATTCTTCCAAAATTACAATAATCTAAGTATCTCAAGAATTTAAGATTAAAAAAATAATGCTGGTGGCTGCGCTACTGCTTCATCCTTTATACAAAGTTGAATACAAAGCTAGCAAAGATCCACTATTTTCTTTTTCTTAATAAAATCAGCTGATTCTGACTTCTCAAAATGGTGGCGACACCAAATTACAGCCCTTTTTAAGAACAGTGACCTTTGACCCCAGCAAGCACTTCCACAGTCCTTGTGAAACACACGTGTAAAACTTACCTTCACCAACAGCTGAAAACTTAAAAAATACCCACTTTGCCAATAATTGGGGTTTTTGGTCTCACACTTCTATACACACACACCCTGAACTATTTATAGAAAAGCAAAATCCAGAATTGTTTCTTACCTCAGAATCTGTAACATGTGACTTCACCAGATATGCTCATTAGCATACAGGCAGGCTAAACAGCTCCAGAGAACATTTCGTCAGCCATTTTGAGACTGCACTGTTTCAGCTACACTGAAAGTGCGACTAAGATGGCTGCACTGTGTGCATTCAACAGCAGCCAGTAACAACGCAGCAGTGTGTAAAGCACTTATCACAAAGCACCTCCCTCCTTACACAGTAGTACACACACACACACAGTGGCTATTAGTGCACATGCTGCAGAGACGCTGCAGTATCTTGGAGCACAAGTGCTACAAACAGAAAAAACTCACAAGGCACAAAGAGTGCCTCTCTGAACCAGTCGGTAGATCAGGATATAACACTCCAATCCTGATCTGAATCCAAGCAGCTGCAAGTCCATGTCACATATTATTGACAACAGGAATGAAGCCAAATATTACTGGCAGGCAGGGAATGCTGCTCAGGAGCCAGATTTCAGTTCTCTCTTTTCTTAAGGCATTAGAAACCCTACTCAAATCATCCACACTATAAACATTACGGAAGCATTTTTCAAAAGTTGTGCAGGGGAATAGGTAATTAGGTTTTTTCAAACACCAATGAACTCAATTCCTTCCTTAAATATGTTCTGGTTTGAAGACCTACAATAGACTTCTGTCTAACATAGGATAGTATGCAGAGATGCAAAATTGCTTTAACAGAAGCAAAAATGCAAGACAGATTAAGTATTTGCAGTAACATTTGTCCTTTCAGCCACAAAGGACAGAATACACATAGAATAGAGGAGAGATTAAATATACCTCATGTCATAATAGTAGAATCATAATTTGTAGGCTTGTTGTTCACTCTAGTTATTTCAGCATGATTTCAGTGACCAAGTATAATATAGTTTTCCTTTCTTTTTGCATGTATAATATTTTTATTGTGCATTTTCCTATTCTATGTATGAAGGGTTAATCATACTTATCATATTCCATGATTATGAACATCAGAATAATGTAGATAGTGTTTTATAGTGTTGCACCTCACATACATCATTGTAGAAATTCTTGCTATCATCCCTGTTTGAACATGATAGTAGTGGCATAGCATGTTTGTGGTTGTGGTTAACATTTGAACTAGAGACTTCCTGGCTGCCAACTCACATTCGTTATTACTAGGCTACACCACCTCTCAAATACAGCAATCAAATTACAGATTATATCTGTCTTCACTAACTGAAATATAAAAGTTATAAACTACACTTTCCAGGACTTGTATGGTGCAAAAACATGGGTCCTTGTTGTTTTTAGAGAGGCTAACTGAAAGAATCATTGATTGTTCAAATCATTGTTCTACAGGTACGTTCTGTGATTTGCTGACAATTTGCTTGGCATCCTATATAAAATTCATGAACGTCAATGAGATCATCTGATCCTGACTTCAAGCAGATTCAAGCATCTATTGTAATGTGGAACGTTTTGCTGACTGTACCACTTCAGATTCTACCAGGGGGAGGAGCATATCTGAATGCTTTCCCGTTTTTCTTTTAACCCCCTCCCAAACTTTATTTCCATGGACAGGGAGGTTTTCTTTATTGAAAGAAACAGCAAACATTGAGTCAGAGGCTTTGCCCAAATTTGTTCATGAGCTTATAATGGTGAAAGTCACAGATAGCTATTACACCAGATTCCCAAGTTCTTTGCACAAACAGTTTTATAGGAAGGGAGAAAAGGGTGGGGGGGACTTCAATACAGTGGTACCTCGGGTTAAGTACTTAATGCGTTCCGGAGGTCCGTTCTTAACCTGAAACTGTTCTTAACCTGAAGCACCACTTTAGCTAATGGGGCCTCCTGCTGCTGCCGCACCACCGGAGCACAATTTCTGTTCTCATCCTGAAGCAAAGTTCTTAACCCGAGGTACTATTTCTGGGTTAGCGGAGTCTGTAACCTGAAGCGTATGTAACCTGAAGCGTATGTAACCTGAAGCGTATGTAACCCAAGGTACCACTGTACCTGGTTATATATATGTTTGTGAGAATACAGTGATGATGCACCCTGCTTGCTTGCACATCACCAAAACATGGAACAGGCACTCACGTGATGAGCATGCACTGCAGACCTGTAATGTAAAAGGTAATTCTAAAGCAGTCTGCAGACAATCCAAGTGGTTAAATGTAACCCTACAAAAGAGTTATTCAAAGGCTCTACGGGATTGCGACACATTGTCCCCTCAGTACAAAATGCAAGCATAGGGCAATGAAGTAAAGAAACATGTTCAGCAATTTATACTTTTTAATTACTTGCTACTAGCAACGTGCTTTTGAGCCCTAAGGTACTATCTTCAAAGATATATCTGTAATTAAGTTTTGAATTCACTTTGTTTTTACTAAAACACCATTCAACTTCATATCACATCCATTATAAATATCTGAATTATTACTCACTTAATTTTGCTATTTTAAAATGTTTACAAATTTTATGTTAAAAGTATGCCAAGTGATTTTAAATTACAAAATCTGAATAATAATGAAAGATATGATATGAAGCTGAACACTCTGAAAATCAAAACTGGTAAGTTTTTTCTTTTAACAAAAATCTGGTTTCAACATTTAAGGGGATTTATTATCTCTGGTCTTACTCTACTACTTCTAGACCAGGCTTCCTCTAACTCTGCCCGCCAGATGTTTTTGGCCTACAACTCCCATGATCCCTAGCTAGCAGGACCAGTGATCAGGGATGATGGGAATTGTAGTCCCAAAAAACATCTGGAGGGCCAAGTTCGAGGAAGTTCTAGACTGTAGTGTCAGTTACTACAGACCAAACCTTGGCTCAAAACATGTGGAGAAAAATGTGGTAAAAAGCGACACACACAACTCACTTTGCAACATGTAAACATGTTCAAAAGATACCCTCTCCGGGAATTCAGACTGTTACTGTGCCAGGTGTTTCTCCAAACAAGATTCGAAGCAGCTAGCATTACAACACAAGCTTGTTCGGAGCACTATGATCTGAATGTAATGAAAAATTCAATTCGAGGGTGTGGTGATGGAGTTTTTAAAACGTGCCAAACATAAATGCTGTATGTTTATCTTAAATCTTGTTTTTTGAACATGGCAACTGCTGACTCAGAGCTACTTCAGCCTTCCTCAATGAAAGAATTTTTATAAGCCACACAAACTGGCTACCCCATCACAAAATGCAAGATTGTTAACCTGAAACAAGCTACCATGGACACCCTGCAAATGCAGCTCAAACGGCTTTCTACTACGCAACCAAACTTTGAAAGTTGGGGGAAAGAGTTCAGGCCAATCTAGAAATAACAAAGATGTGTGGCCTTGTTTCCCCTTGAGCTCTACAACTTTCAATACCAATTCAATTCAATTTTCCTGAATTGATTATGTGGTATGGAAATGAGAGGCCTTGTATTTGGTGGTCCTACTTCTACTTTACTTCCAGGAACACTGGGTGATTATACTTGTCTCATGGCAATTATACTGTTAGGGTTCCACCTTGTCCCCAAAATGACTGAAGATCTTATAAAGCAGTCAGTAGAAGATTTAGGCCAAGGAGTCATCAACACAAAGACAATATCCAGCTCTACTTCTCTGCAACTTCCAAGTCAGCCTAGATATGACTACCATTTCACTACTTAATTTTCTGAAAATTTGAGTGCTCGGGAAAAAACAGTATAACAAAGAAGATTAAAAGGGTACATTTTTTACCAGCTGAGTAGCCAGTATAGCTTCCAAATGTGTATAGCCTTCATGTAACCAAACCAAAACTTTTTCAGATTTGTAAATATCTTAATACTAGATACAAACTGGTTTGGATCTAGACTTAGTAATGCATGACTATGCCTGGATTCAACTCCATTTTTCAGAGTTTATGAACATGTCTGATTTCATTTAACGTGAATGGGTTTAAACATTAAATAACAATGAATTACAAGTCTTTAATGAGTCTCAGTCGTAAACTAATCATTTGTGAATATGTGAAACAAAATAGAATACAATAAACACAATTTGAATCTTTTTATAGTTCTTTTTAGGCAACTTAAAAGCTTGCATTTGTCTTCCATAGTTTTTTTAAGTATTTCTTTTTTCTCAGAGAAAAACAAAGGAAGAACCACTTCAAAAATTCTCAAGTTTGTATTAGTTTTCGTAGGACATCCACAGATACATATGATATAGCAACAATGCAATGTGCATGGTAAGATCTGAGAAATATCCCTTCAGGGTACATTGCAGGAAAATCATTAAAAGGAAAATGGGTCAAACAAATGCTAATTAACTCAATAAAATTATTATAATCAGGCCCAGCATTTCAAGCTTGGAATCCTGGTCTTTCACAGAGCCAAGTGCAGTGCCACATTGTCAGATTCATTGAAAACCCTAATGAAACATGCATAATGCCATTTTTTCCCCTCGAAAATTTCCCAGTGTCTTTACATAGTGACCCAAACCAAATCATACACACCATGCTAATAACAATAGCTGAAAATTGTTAAACAAAAATATTTGATGGGGAGGGGGCTGGAAACAGAGCACATTAGCTTGGCTTGTATACTGCTTTTTTAAAATCAAAGTTTTATTCAAAATTATTTTTATTTGAACACTTGACATGCATACATTTCCCTTGTTTACATTGGGAGAGCGGATGATGGTGCTTATTCACACTAATTTTAGCACACCCAAAGAGGAGTGTATTTCCTTTCAGTAGTATAGTAATCTGGAAAAAGATAATATATTTGAAACAACTAAGTTTAACTAGTATTGGATCAATTTATGAGGTTACTAATTAACTTTATGAAGCAATGAATTTTCTGAAATACCAAATTTATATGAAAAACTACAATAGAGGAAAATTGCCCAGAATATGGGGGGAGGGGAGCTATCACGCGTCACTGACTATCAGAGCCTGCTGATCTTAGATTATAGTAAGAGGTCCCAAATAAATAATATACAGTGGTACCTCAGGTGTCGAAAGTAATCTGTTCCAGAAAACTGTTTGACTTCTGAAACATTCGACAACCAAGGGACAAAGGGCTGTCGGCAATTCCCATTGAGAAAATTGAAAGACGCCACGTAAGCCATTTGACTTCCAAGGCACATCCAAATACACATTAAGATCATAGGAAATTGCCTCATACCACTGGTCCATCCATCTCAGTATTATCTAGACTGACTACCCATCATCCAGGGATGGAGTATTTTGTATGCCTGCTAGGAAATAAATCTGGGGTCTTCTGCATGTGGCACTATGGCTGATCTGTGGCTCTTCTTTTATGATTTTGTCAAATAAAAAACAAGAACAATCATAAATGGGTCACTCAAAACTTTGTTGAGGAAAGGTATACAGGATGCATGTTTCAAGGCCAAGGCTATATCCAGTTGGATCCAGATACACTTGTTGACGATTACAGGATTTTCTTGGAATATTTGTATCCTACCTCTCAATTTCAAATTGTAGATGATTTGTCATACAAGAACTAGAAACTGGATTTGTCATAGAGATAAATGTTACTTCATTGTCCTGGCTAAACAAATCCCAGGTGCCTGGTTGTCCAGGCTATGTGTTATGATACTAATGCTTAAGATATTAAGCAATTGACACATGAAGCAGTTTCCTGAACAATGCCTTTGAGTTCCTTAAAAACAAAACAAAACAAAAAAAACCTTCATACTAAAAAAAATCTAAGAACCTGTTCTTTTTCTAGCATTCTCCTATTTAATATTCACTACTGAAATAACATTTTTGAAAAATTCTTACTATTAATACATTTGCTTACTACGCAAACTTACTAATTTAGTTATTACATTTATACCCTGTTTTTTCCCAAGGAGCTCAAGGTACCATACATGGTACTTCATCTCCCTATTTTATCCTAACAAGTATGTGAGGTAGGTTAGGCCAAGACACAGGTACTGGTCCAAAGTTACTCAGAGACCCTCAATTGAAGAGCTGCTGGAAAAGGAAACTTTAAAGAAAAGTCCATATAACTACCTAACTAAAACTGGGTACATTACCTGATGGAACTGCTCAGACATTTAAAAGGATAAAACGAATTGATCATCCTTCCCCACCGATGCAATCAATGATAGCGGAGGAACTGTCTTCAGACTAAGAGGATCAAAGTAAAACCCTGATTAGAAACATGAAGGCCTCCTTGATCAGTTGCTGTTGTCATTATTATTATTATTAATTTGTTAAGATTTATATACCAGCCTTCATTAAAAGATCTCAGGGCAGTTCACAAGATAAAACTACAATATAAAAACACTAGTTAAAACAACAAAACAATTGCACCCTCTCCCACAAATACATTGAAAAGGCTGTAGAATATTAATCAGCCAAAGGTCTGGTTAAAGAGGAAAGGTTTTGCCTGGCACATAAAGATATATAATGAAGGCACCAGTCAAACCTCCCCGGGGAGAGCATTTCACCAATGGGGAGCTGCCACAGCGCAATGGCACTATTTCCCCTGGCGCCGTTGGGCCCACCCTTATTGAAATGTAGTGTACCCACCTCACAGAACACCAATTTCATGAATTCTTACAAACTACCCCAGATTATCTTGTGGGGGACTTGTGTGAGGGAAAACTTAATAATTTGGAGTCTCAGGCAGGATTTGATCAAATAAACAATAAAGATGTCATTAAACAAAGGAAGTTTATGACACAAGTGGGTCAAACATAGGATACTTCAGATTATAATGTTATTTCAGCTCTTTCTGTTGTTGCACAGCTGTTGCCGCTTAATTCATTGGTTCTTAAACAAGGGGGTACTTCCTGTCAGTTACACACCCCTACTCCTGAGGTACTCCAAGAAACAGACTCAAGGGATCACCACACCCCTCTTAACTGGTTTGAGAGTTTTCTCTTTCTAGAAGAATCTCTCCCTTCCTGACTGGAATGAGTCCTAAATAGACTGTATTCTCACAGCTTCTCCTGGCTCAGGCTCAGCATCCCAGTTAATTCCTGGTCTAATTACTCCTACAAGACGCCACACACTGTCCTTCTCAGAGACTTCTTTCTCTAGATTTTGATATATTCCTGAGAGTGGATGTTTCTACCCAGAACCAACTCTCTCTCCTCTCACTCCCTATCTCCCTACCTACCAACTGTCTCTCCAAAACCTCCCCTTTTCAACTCCCTCTCCTGGAACTCCAGCCAGTCATAAGCTGCCATTCATTTAACCATTTACTGGCAGGGAAAAAGAAAACACTTGTTGACCCAACCTGCCCAGCAAAAACAAACTTTTCTGTCACAGGAGCCACTGCAGAAAAGGCCTGTTTTCACGTTGCCACCCTCCAGACCTCTCATGGAGGAACATGAAGAAGGGCCTCAGATAATGAACACAAAAGCCTGGTTTGGTTTATATGGGGAGGAGTTCCTTGAAGTACTGCGGTCCTGAGCAGCTAGTAGAATGCAATACACAACACCAACCAAAAAGAGTCCAAGTAGAAGGAGCCTGAATATAACATCACTAGCAGTGTTACCTGAAGATTTGTAAGATGAAATTACTACCTATTCTGGATAAGTAATGTAATAACTTAGGTAATGATACAACAAGAATGGGAAAGGAAGTGAAATGCAAAGATACAAAATTTAAGTTTGTAAACCATTAGGCGGGAGTGAGGGGACGTTGTTAGGCACAGTTGAGCCAAAGAGATTTAATAAGAGGATACGATGTTACGCAATGTGATTATATGTAAAACTAATACAGTGGTGCCCCACAAGAAGAACGCCTCGCAAGGCAGAAAACCCGCTAGACGAAAGGGTTTTCCGTTTTGGAGGCACTTCGCAAAACAAATTTCCCTATGGGCTTGCTTCGCAAGACAAAAATGTCTTGCGAGTTCCTGTGGGTTCCCCCCCCTTTCCCCCCTTTTTCTAAGCAGCTAAGCTGCTTATCAGCTGATCCGCTAAGCTGTCAATGGGCTTGCTTCGCAAGACAAAAAAACCGCTATACGAAGAGCCTCATGGAACGGATTAATTTCGTCTTGCGGGGCACCACTGTAAAATATATTATATCTAAAAAGAAAGAATCTGAATATAAACATCAAAACGGTGATAATCTAGAGAGTGGAAAAAAGATTCTGCATTATATTCATGATCTTCTCACAAAGAAGGAGAGACTCACAAAGGAGTTTAGAACAGGCAATCGACAGGCATGTTTTTGTTGGCATCCTTCTGTCTCAAGAGAGTGTGCCTCTGAGGGGTAAAGTCAAACTGCTGTGTTAGCAGAACCAAAGTGATCTCCCGGGGCACAAGCCTGGGCAGTGTGTGTGGGGGGGAGGTGTCTTCTAACACCCATGGGGGAACATAACCCCTGCACAAAACAAGGATTGCCTGTACATTAAATTATATAATCTCTTCACTGATGTCTATGAGCAACTCTATCTTCTGCTCCCAGAGTAATTTAAAACTAAATGACTTTGGATAGAAATGGCTTCTATCCAAACAATGAACTGATCTTTTCTACTCTTTATATGTTTTTGTCTTCCGGTTCCAGCCACACAATTCTACTCCACTGCCTGCCCCCCACAGTGTCTCAGTCTCCACAATCCATCCTATTGATTCATTAAAAGCTGGGGCAGGGTCGCCCCCCCACATTTGTTCCTGCTTGTACATACCTCAGCATTACCTCAAGTCTGGAAGTACGGCTGTCTTGTGTTTCAGTAGTACAATTTTGGTGACAAAAAGCACAAGAATAGGGACACTTGAATCCTCATTAGTATATAAATAACTAGATGACTACCCATCCATTCATCATAAATCAATGGTGTATTTTCTACTATGAAGTCATAATAAGGAAGCTGCATCTTGTATGAGATAATCAAATGAAAGGTGATTTGCAAATATTTAGGTATGATGAGCACTACATATGCAGTCTTCAGTACACTGCATATTTTGATTCAGGCCAGAATTTTTCTTTATTATACAATACATGGCTTTATGGTGATATAGCTTTATTAGTGACCCACTCTCCTCTCTTTAAAGCTGTAGAAGTTTTCACTTTTAACAACAAGTAGTTGCTTAATCACTGCAGTTTAATAAATTAATATTATAAATACCACAGCTCAATGCAAATTACCATTTAAGGATAGACTAGCAGGGGTTCACAAACATGTCCAGCCATGACAACTACTCTCCTTTGCCTCCTAGTTCTCAGCGAACTGAAGAGCACTTTGTGGAAGGGAAGCAACCACCTCTCATTTTATGCTGCAGATTGTGAAGGGGGCAAGGAACAGCAGGAATATCTTGCACTGCTCAGGAGAGACCCCATATTTTCCCTACCTCCTTCAGACCACCCCAAGTTCCCCTTTATAAGCCATGACAATTTCAGAAAGGGAATAGGGTTGGTGCAAACAAAATAATGGTGGACGTAAACCAAAATTTGTAGGCTTCTGAAGAAAATGTGTAAGAATTTGCCATTTAATGAACCACACATTATTAAGACAGTAGTATCTACGCTTTTTCCTTTATTAAAGTTTAGGAGTCAGAAATATAGACTATTAAAGTAACAGTACTATTTACTATTAAAGTAACAGTATGTGTTTTGTGTGTGTGTGTGTGTGTGCGTGCGCGCGTGTTCTAAAAAGAAAAAAGTTCAAATCCCATCAGTACTCTGGAATATCTAGATAAAGAGACACATTGGGAGTGATTCAGCTGAATAGCCACCTTAAATGGTCTGTGCTATTGTCAAGAAGGAAACACCCATTCTAACTTCACTCTGAAATGCAAAATATTTATTAGCTTTGGATACAATAGGAAGGAACCCCCCCCCATGTTAAAGGTGCCCCCCCCCCCGTCAAAGTTTGGCAAATTGGGAAGAGAAACTTGCATGCTACTCAGTGTTTTGTTTCAGCTTCAGGTCCACCAGTCTAAACTGATACTGATACTGATCCTGTAACCATTGTTCAATAAATCAAAGATGTATTCAAAATACAATAAAAAATAAAAAATAAAAAAAATTGTCCAGTAGCACCTTATAGACCAACTAAGTTTGTTCTAGTATAAGCTTTTGTGTGCATGTACACTTCTTCTGAAACACTGAAGCGGAAGTCACTCTTATATATTGTGGGAGGGTGGGGTGGGGTATTTCTCAGAAGGGTAGTAAGAGATGGGTGATTGGCTCAATGGGTATGGTAAACCTGTCAACGACTGTTAACAACTGTAATTAGTCTTACAAGAAAAAGCAAGGGATAGTATGCAGATGACAAAAAATAGCTTTAGCATGTGTAATGAGACAAGAATCCAATATATCTATTCACACCAGGTCTCTCCATAGTTTTCATTTTCGTAATAAGTTGTAATTCAGCAACTTCTCTTTCAAGTCTATTTCTGAAATTGCTTTGTAATAAGACAGAGTATGTCAGACCAACACCTACCTGAATCTAGAATCAAAATACAATATAGCGGATAAATCAGAACACAAAGCCATCTCTGTTCAGTCATGAAGTTTAGCAAGTTTGTCTACTCTCCTCACAAAGTGTAATCTACCTTACAGGATTGTTGTGAGGATTAAGTGGGAAACATCTTATGTATGTTGCTCTAAATCCCTTGGAGGAAGGGAAGAATAGAAAAGGGATGAACTAATTCTCTGTGAGATAGGCTAGCAGTTTTGCAACCGATATTTTCCCTTTAATTTCTATTATTTCTGCACTTTATATTATGTAGTCCAATCCAGATATATAAAGCATATATGCACTGTTCTTGAAGGATAAGTAAAACATAACACAAACTACCAAGTATAAGTCTTGTTTAGTGTGAAGGATTCACATTGCACATCACATACCCTACTGAGTTCATTTAACTAAAAACTTAATTGGTATATTTAGTGAAAAATAAACTTTAAACAGTTGGGTGATGAACAGACTTCCTTAAATAAAGCATATAGACAGAAACTTGAGGCACAGTATTTCCCTCTATTCCACCTCCCCACTTGGAAGCACAAAGGCCCCAGGCTCTTATACGGAAGTCAGAGGTATGTGTGCACTTCCCCCTTTCATTCCAACCCCCCTCCAAGAATCAAAGATGGCTTGATAGAGGTATGGAAGGCGCGCACACTTCCTATTTCCCCATAATAACTTGGTGCGCTTGCCCATGTTCCCAAGGAGGGACAGTAACAGAAGAGTATTCTTTTGTGCCCCATGGGGATCCCTTCACATGTGGGGAAACTACACTTGCGCATGTGAGGATTATGCTTACACCCTGAAGCTTAATGAAAGACAGCCATTTTGAGTTTAACAGCAGTGCATTTTGCACCACAAAAACTGTGTCCAGAATACAAGCTAGTTTTTTATGTATAGATATAGAAAAGCCACTCAAGACTATGAAAAGTATCAGAAGATGAGAACTGGAGTGCGGTGGGAAGACTTAGATTTGATAATTTACCATTTTAGCAATAAACTAATAAATAAAAACTCCATACACTTATTCAAATAAGTGGAATGGTCTCCCCCGGGAGGTTGTGGACTCTGCTTCCTTAGAGATTTTTAAGCAGAGACTGGATGTCAATCTGTTATGGATGCTTTAGCTGAGATTCCTGCGTTGCAAGGGGTTGGACTAGATGACCCTTGGGGTCCCTTCCAACTCTACAATTCTATGACTCCATGAAATACAGATTTTTATTTTCAGTTTCCTGCACCTTCAATCTTGCAATAACTGTATGAGGGTTCTTATTAGAAAAGTTCTAATTGGGCCATTCTGACATAATAAGCATTTATATAGTGCTTTTGAGTGTTCAACAAACTCAAAATTAATCTGTGATATAACCAGGCCAGACATTCTGCCATCATGTAATAAAAGTATGCTTATTTATGCAGATCTATTTAATATGAAAGTTAATACGGATAGATGTTGCTGTTATGTAATAACAAGGCTTTTCCTTCCGTTCTTCAGGTACCAACCATTATCTTCTCCCTATTTCTGTCAACATCATCAATAAGATATTTTTATTTTTACAAGAGCAGACTAAAGGCACACTCCCTAACGAACGTGCACACAACAGCCTACTGCTATGTTGAACCAACAAACAGTATCTCACTGTTGCTGTTTACAACTGATCTCCTGGATACACATGCATAAATGGGGGCAACAAATACATTCAGATTTTATTCTGTAGCCTATCCTGAGACAATAGAGATCCTCAAAGAACTACCCTCCTATTGGGCCATGACTTGCTTATTATATAGCCAGTCCCAGCAGCAAGCCTGTTCCAAAATTAAACTTGGCAGCTTGCAGTCAGAAGGCCAGAGTATTGTGCTATCATTATTTAATACTACACAAATGGTGCTGGCGGAGAGACAAGTGACAGACAATGACATTTTTATGGGACAATGACATTTTTAGAGCAGTGCTTGTTTTTACTTTATGTATTGGATTTAGATCACATTTTCCTCTAGCACTAAAAGTATTCTGGAACTTTCTAAATGAGGACATGAAAGTAACCAAGAAAAGTTGCCCAACCCAATTTTACTTCCTTCACCCACTTGAAATAAACATTTTAGTAAGCTAACAGAAATAAAAAAGGTCCTATGACAGCTGTCTGGTTAATCATAATGAAGCTGCAGCAACGGAATGAACTTTTAAATAAAGAAGACTACTTGCATTCAACCAACCAACATGCACAGAATACTGTAAGTTAAAACACTAACCGATTGCTCCGACTTCCAGCTTATTCGTCCTCGAGTGCTTAGAAGCAAAGCGAACGGCCGCTCGCTCAGAAGCCTCAGCTCCTCGTGGCGCCTCTCCACCCCACGAGAGCTACAGGCGAGGGCTTCGCGCGCGCTTACGCACTGCGCATGTCCGGGAGCAAGCACTTCCTGCCAGCAGGGAGGGCTCCTCCTCCTCCCGGCCAGACAGGCAGCGCGTGGGTGGGGAAAGAAGCAACCAGGAGCTGCCGCTGGGGGCAGCAGAGCGCCGCAGGGAGCCTCCAGAGCAGCCGAGATCCGTGAGAAGCAGGTTGGAGGAATCCGAGAGAAAAGAAGAAGCCTTCCCCTCGCGACAAAACGCAGCCTGAAGTGATTAGTCCAGTTGCTTTCTGGTAAAACTGCCGTTGGTTGCCGCCGTTTCCGACGCAAGCCCTGACTCGTCCCCAGCAGCCCCGCTCCCTCCCTGCCCTTCAGAGTCCGAGTGGTACCTGCGCGCGCGTCCTCCGCTGCCGCCGCCCGCGCTTTGGAGCTCTGCCCACGGTCGCTGCCGTCTGCCTCCGCTGCCGCCGCCGATTCAAAAAAACACAACCTACAGCATACGCTTGGCCGTTATGCAAATGAGCACCGATCTCTCCTCCCACTCCCTTTTGGCCACACCTCCTACCGGGAAGCGGGGGGCCGGATGCGCCGAGCTGCTTTTTTTTCCGCCGGCCAATCCGCATATTGGCCGTTTCAACAGTTATGCAAATGAATCACAATTATTTAGCATATTTTGCTCGTTGCTCCTCCCCCCCTAGGATTAAGGATATTATTGGTCAGCGCGACGAGCTGCTGATAAGGGATTTAAGGTGGAACGGCAGTGCTCGCTTGCTCCCAGTTAACTAGGGAGGACGGGGGTGGTGTTTCTGGGGTTATAAAGCGAACGGAAGTTAAGATGTTCTCCCTTTCTGGCTCAGCAGGCGCTGTTTGCTTGTAACTCTATATGTGTGAGAATAATGGTGTTCCTGGAGGGAAGCTCCACCTTTTAGTCGGAGATGAGTCACTAGTCCTCAGCGCCTCTTCCCAAGTGCAACTGCTAGATCAAAAAAATTAAGTAAAACAAGGGGCACTGCTGTTCTGTGCAAGCATAACATAAAAATGTTTGTTGTTAGGTACTGGTGTCCTAACAACACCAGTGTTGTGTTTCTAGCAGCCACTTTTTCCTTTTCCTTTTATCACAGTAGTTGGTGCCCTTGACACTAAATTGGCTATAAATACTGATACTGCAGCTAGGTGATGTATCCATTTATTTACTAAGACTACATCCATGTGTTTTATTTTATTTATTAAGTGTAACTTTTAAATTGTTTATCCATAATTACCTAGAGTTGCAAAAAAAAAAGAAGGTATACTAGGACATGAGTTTTAACTGCCTGTGTGAAGTTTATTGTTTTGATTTGTACACTGACTTTATTTACAGGAGTTCTTTATTTTTTTCTCTGTTGCAGAGCTCTCATTCCCCAGCATACGAAGTAGTTTTTAGTGCTAACAAGTCCAGTATTTCGTGAAGGAAGACAGCACAATATCTCACAAATTTTATGGGTCAGGGTTACATGAATGTCATGGGCACTCTGTGGATAGTTACTGTGTCATGACTTCTGACTTATGGTATTTTGTCAATATTTTTTATTTGTCCTGAGTTTATGAACTCTCCCATTCTATTTAGTGCCAGGAAAGGAGTGCTAATCTGGCAATATGGGGAGGGGGGGCTGATGCAACTCACAGCTGCTCAATTTTGTTCAATCCTGCTTTGGGGTGGGGGCACTAAATAAAACCATTGTTCCTCTACAAATCCTGTGTGCTTAGGGTTGCCATACGTCTGGATTTCACTGGACATATCCATAATACTGAAGTTTGCAGCAGTGTCTGGGCAGAAATTGGAGAAATGTCAGGGAAAATCTGGATGTATGGCAGCCCCTTTTGCTATTTTTCCATAAAAAAGCTCAACAACTTTTTTTCACTGTTTGAAATATGGCAATTCTATGTAGTAATGCTGTTGTAAACTGCTCTGAAAATCATGTCAGGGTGAATTCAGCACAGTTAAGAAATTGTGGGAGTACACAATACTGGGGGAAAGCATTTTTGGTGCACAGTGGTTGATCATGTGGGAAATAGTTGAGAATCATAATTCCTGCCAGGTTCAGTATTGGATCAGCACTCCCAGCTGGCCTGCCCTATTGTGTGCAAACACATGAATTCCTCTTGAGAACAATGATTTCTTTTCTAAGCCATTACATGTTGACTTTTATCAGGGATTGGAGTATATACTGCATTAGAAATGGCCACCATTTGGAACACTGCAGGCGTAACAAAAGGAATGTTTGCTTACTTCTGCTTCTGCAGTCTTTACTTCATATTTCAGAATAGAAGTCTCAAGTCAATTCTCAAATTCAGTAGGAAAAAGGAGAAGAGAGTACTAAAGCTCCAGTCAGGCACTCCCTTCCTGGCCCATGTGACGGAATGAATTCTGGATTGGTTTTAAATATGTAATAATTGGTTGTGTTGTGGCTGTTGAATTTGTTCCATGTTTTAAATAATGTATCCAGTGCTTTTTTTCTAGAAAAATAGGTGCCGGTATTTAGCATGAAGCTGTTATGGTAAGTGCCACACTTTTAACAACAAAAAAAGAGTGGTGCCGGTACTGCATACCCTTAAGTACCCCCTGACAGCTCAGGACCACAATACCTCAAGAACTGCCTCTCTCCATATGAACTGACCTGGATCCTGCAATCATCATATGAGGTCCTTCTTTGTCTGCCTCCTCTGCAAGAGATCAGGAGGATGGCAACACAAGAATGGGCATTTTCTGCAGTCTCTCTCCGATTATGAAATGCTCTCCCCAGCAAGACTCACCTGGTGCCGTCATTGCATATCTTTAGATGCCAGACAAAACATTTCTGTTCTTCCAGGCCTTTGGCTAATTAAACCATCTATGGCCTTTTAAACTGTGGTGGGAGATATTGTTTTTGTTTGCTATTATTTTATGCATAGTTGTGTTTTTATATTGTAAACTGCCCTGTAATCCTCAAGAGAAGGCAATAGAGAAATTAAATAAATAAATGATAAGATACAACAGTGGTACACCCTACCAGCAGAGCTGTTCTGCCAGTGATAGTATGCTGGCAGAGTTGTGGGCAAAATGTAGATGCACAAGGAAGACACTTATATTGCTTCAATGTATGGCAACGTTTTCCCCTGAATGGGAAGGAAGGAAACAAAATGTAACTGCCTCCATGTCAGCAATCATCTTATTTCCATCTGCATCCTGAAGAATAGGATGCAATGTAACTCATCTCCCAGAGTGTACCATGAGCAGTATGTATAAGAACAAAAGAAGAATTCTGCTGGATCAGAAGAAAGGTCCATAGAGTCCAGTGTCCTGTTCTCACAAAAGCCAGTAGGGTGCTTATAAAAATGCCCACGTCCAAGAGCTAAACACAAAAGCCCCCCCCCATCTTGTGATTCACAGCAACTGGTATTCAGAGATATACTGCCTCTGACACTGAAATTTATGCTTCCAAATGAGCCCATGGTGGCAAATAAAAGAGCAAAACAATACAATTCATTAAAATTAAATTTAAGGGATTAAACATTTCATACCCTAAGCTAGTAATATCAAGGTTCCTTCTCAATATTAATAATAAAAGAGGCAGACATACTTCACCAGGGAGAGCATTCCACAAATTGAGGACTGGCACCAAGAATTCCTTACCTAGGTTAGCACAAACAGGTGGCACATAGCAACACCACTACCACCAATGGCCTCCTTTGCTGACCATAGGACCCAAGATGGTTGATAGTGGGGAAGGCATTCATTTAGTTACTTGGGTCACAAGCCATTTGGGGCTTTTTGCACTAGTGTTGACAACTTGAATTGGACCTGGAAGGCAGTGCAGCACTTCTTAATCTGATGACATATGATTCCATTAGGTTGTTCCTGCCACCAACCTAGCAGCTGCATTCTGCACTAGATGCAGCTTTGGAACTATCTTCAAACATAGAGTGTGCATTGTAGTAGTCAAGGCAAGTCACTAGAGAATGGACTACTGAGGCCAGTCTTCCTCAGGTAAGAGTTGCCATAGCTGATGAACCAGCCAAGCTGGGCATAAGTACTCCTCCACAGAAAACACTTGGGATTTAGTGACAGATTGGAACCCAATAGTACTTCTAGAATATGAACCTTTTTAAGGAGAGCATCCCCTCCCAGAAAAGGCTGAGAAATCCAATTCCTGGATTGTGCTCTCCTGATTCTCTCCCAATAAACATCATCACACGGGGTAACCACCACTCTTTTGGTACTAAAACAGCTTGAGACCACACTGAAATAGATGTAGAACAGCGTATGTAATAATAATAATAATAATAATAATAATAATTTATTATTTATACCCCGCCCATTTATACCCCGCCCACTCTGGGCGGCTTCCATAGAAACCAAAAAGACACTAAAATATCACATGTTAAAAACTTCCCTGAACAGGGCTGCCTTAAGATGTCTTCTGAATGTCAGGTAGTTGTTTATCGCTTTGACATCTGCTGGAAGGGCGTTCCACAGGGCAGGCGCCACTACAGAGAAGACCCTCTGCCTGGTTCCCTGTCGCAATGAGGGAACCGCCAGAAGGCCCTCGGCGCTGGACCTCAGCGTCCG
The DNA here is from genome assembly GCF_964234715.1 of Podarcis melisellensis. Classification (NCBI taxonomy): domain Eukaryota; kingdom Metazoa; phylum Chordata; class Lepidosauria; order Squamata; family Lacertidae; genus Podarcis; species Podarcis melisellensis. The sequence continues at coordinate 44,235,421 of NC_138542.1, read as the reverse complement.
GGCAGAACGATGGGGGTGGAGACGCTCCTTCATGTATACTGGACCGAGGCCGTTTAGGGCTTTAAAGGTCAGCACCAACACTTTGAATTGTGCTCGGAAACGTACTGGGAGCCAATGTAGGTCTTTCAAGACCGGTGTTATATGGTCTCGGTGGCCGCCCCCAGTCACCAGTCTAGCTGCCGCATTCTGGATTAGTTGTAGTTTCCAAGTCACCTTCAAAGGTAGCCCCACGTAGAGCGCATTGCAGTAGTCCAAGCGGGAGATAACCAGAGCATGCACCACTCTGGCAAGACAGTCCGCAGGCAGATAGGGTCTCAGCCTACGTACCAGATGGAGCTGCTAAACGGCTGCCCTGGACACAGATTTGACCTGTGCCTCCATGGACAGCTGTGAGTCCAAAATGACTCCCAGGCTGCGCACCTGGTCCTTCAGGGGCACAGTTACCCCATTCAGGACCAGGGAATCCTCCACACCTGCCCACCTCCTGTCCCCCAAAAACAGTACTTCTGTCTTGTCAGGATTCAACCTCAATCTGTTAGCCGCCATCCGTCCTCCAACCGCCTCCAGACACTCACATAGGACCTTCACTGGTTCTGATTTAAAAGAGAGGTAGAGCTGGGTATCATCCGCATACTGATGAACACCCAGCCCAAACCTCCTGATGATCTATCCTAGCGGCTGCATGTAAATGTTGAAAAGCATGGGGGAGAGGACAGAACCCTGAGGCACCCCACAAGTGAGAGCCCAGGGGTCTGAACACTCATCTCCCCCCCCACCACTTTCTGAACACGGCCCAGGAGGAAGGAGCGGAACCACTGTATGACAGTGCCCCCAGTTCCCAGCCCCTCAAGATGGTCCAGAAGGATGTTATGGTCGATGGTATCAAACGCCGCTGAGAGATCCAGCAGAACTAGGAAACAGCTCTCACCTTTGTCCCTAGCCCGCCGGAGATCATCAACCAATGCGACCAAGGCAGTTTCAGTCCCATGATGAGGCCTGAATCCCGACTGGAAGGGATCCAAATGGTCCGCTTCTTCCAGGCGTGCCTGGAGTTGTTCAGCAACCACTCGCTCAATCACCTTGCCCAAGAATGGAAGATTTGAGACTGGGCGATAGTTGGCCATCGTGGCCGCATCTAAAGATGGTTTTTTAAGAAGCGGTTTAATAACCACCTCTTTCAGTGGGTCTGGGAAGGCTCCCTCACGGAGGGAAGCATTCACCACCCCACGAAGCCCAGTCCTTCCCGGCTAGCTTTTATAAGCCAGGATGGGCAAGGATCAAGGAGAAGGTGGTTGGTTTCACTCGTCCAAGCAGCCTGTCCACATCCTCGGAGGTAACAGATTGGAATTGATCCCACTCAACTTGACTAGACAAAACTCTAGCACTCTCCCACCCCGGCCCTGCTCCCACGGTGGAGTCTACTTCTTCCCGAATCTGAGTGATTTTATCTGCAAAAAAACTTTACAAAATCATTGCAGGAGATCATGTAGCCCGTACTGGGCCCCGATGTTGCAGGTGGTTCCGCTAAATTGTGAACCACCTGAAAAAGTCTCCTGCTGCTGTTTTCGGCAGATGCAATAGAGGCGGTGAAGAAAGTCTTTTTCGCCGTCGCTATCGCCACTTGGTAGGCTCGACGTTGAGCTCTAACCTGTGTCCGGTCAGATTCGGAATGAGTTATCCGCCACCGGCACTCTAGCCATCTCAACGATTGTTTCATTGCCCTCAGATCCGTGGAAAACCACGGGGCTGTCTGGGCTCCATGCAATCGGAGAGGGCGCTTCGGAGCCAAACAGTCAATAGCCCTGGTTAACTCCACATTCCAGTGGGCCACCAGGGAATCAGCTGAAAGGCCATCAACATGGGATAAAGCATCCCTTACCACTCTCTGGAAACCATTTGGATCCATTAAGTGGCAGGGGCGGACCATCCGAATTGGTCCCACCTCCCTGCAGAGGGGATGGGTCGCAGAGAAGTCCAGTTGCACCAGGAAGTGATCTGACTATGGCGCTTCTTTCGTTCCGCTTTTACATAGTGTCAGATCACCAACATCCATAGAGGTAAACACCAGGTCCAAGGCATGTCCGCGGCTATGGGTTGGGCCAGACTTATTCAGGGACAGGCCCATGGAGGCCATGCTTTCCACAAAGTCCCGAGCGACCCCTTGTAAGGTCGTGTCGGCATGGATGTTAAAATCCCCTAGGATGACCAAACTAGGTGTCTCCAGGAGAACATCCGCCACGACCTGAAGCAGCTTGGGCAGGGAATCCTTGGTGCAGCGGGGAGGTCGGTACACCAAAAGGAATCCTGCACTGCCCCTATTGCCCAACTTCCAGAACATGCACTCGGAAAACTGGGTCTTCCCAGTAGGACGCCTGTATGGAACAGACCACCACATCCAACCACAAATGAACAGCCACACTCTAGGCCAATTCCAACCTCTCTCACCACCAAAGGAACACAAGTGAACAGCAGAGAACCCGCACAAGCAACACTGACACAAAACCCCACATATATTAAGTAAAATAGAAACATCACCACCAGACCCCACCCCCACTCATCTTTACCCCCTCCACCTCTTTCCCCCTATTCTTCCTAATGTCTCAACAAATGAAACTGATTTGTTTGGTTTTTTTTAAGTGTTACATGGAAAAAAATACAAGAGAGAGACATTGCACATACATTTGTAAATCAAGAAAATCTTTAATAAAAATATATTTTTAAAAAATCAGGTAACCTGTTTCTGCCTGTGTTATTCAGAATCAACATGTGCAAGCAAAACAACTTGCAAAATGGCTATGATCAGCTGGTAGTCTGAGACTAGGGTACTTTTCAGTATTTGCAATGCCCTGTGTACAGTGCTTCCAACGTGCCAGCAATCAGTTGATCGATCAGCTTTTCACGTTGGTGGTGCCTACAAAGCATATTCGACTGGGATGGTTCCTTGCATGTCTTTGGTTGTGCACAAACTGTCTTGACTTTATCACTTCTTGCACAATGATGATTCTCTGCCATCCACGGATCACCTCTTTTTAATAATTCTCATAAATTAGACTTAGTACATTATCTGCATTTCTTTCCTCGGTATTGCTACTGAATTTGCTTTTCTCTTCAGCATTGTCTTGAGTTAAATGTGATTCTGGGAATCTGCAGAAATCCTCCACTACCTCACTTGGCTCAGTTAGTATACTGAATAGTCAAATTTTCTTGAACCTTTTATTTTCTATCCTCATTGATCACAGATGTAGTTTGAGATACAGCATCAAGCTTCTTGGTGCCCTTCCATGACTGAATATGCCTAAAAAGAAGTCATCCAGGTGCATGGATAGAGTTATAAGTTTGATTTCTGTACATTTCAAGTCCTTGAAATAAGTCTCACTGGAAGTACTGCTGGCTATAACACCACCATACCCATAGAATGGAACCATCACAATGGAATCAAATGAGAAAATTTAATTATGTATTTTATAAGGACTGGAATCATTTGTTGGTTACTTCTAGTTCCAGGAACAACTTTTGTGTTGACAGTATTGTTTTATTTACCATTTACCACTGCACCTTTGCCAGAAGGAAGGACCAGAAGGAAGGCAATTAACCACAAAACACAGGTGGCAGTGGCAAATACTAAAAACCATTATACATAACAAAATTATGTCTTGCGGAAGATCTGTTGAAATAAAGCTTTGAACAGGCATCTAAAATAGCATAGTGAGGATGCCGGTCTAGTATTACTGAGCAGGGACTTCCAAAGTACAGCACAGGTGCGGCCTTTTGTTGTTGTTGTTACTTGACCTTTATACAACTTAGAATAATATTGATGAAATACTTTTTCATTTTTTGTCTTATCTGTTATAGCATTTCCATATTGTTACTTCAATATCACTTTCCTCTCTTTCGCCTTCCGCAATTTATGTGCCAACCATTTCCCCACTTTGTTGTTAGCAAATAAAAAAAAATGTTTAGCAAAATTCAGTTTTGTTTCTATCTCCAGCATTGTTAACATAGAAAACTGTCTCTACAACATTTTAATTTGCAAAGTATAATATTTATCTTAGTTGGAGATCAGTTCTTTTTCTGTTTTCTAATTTCAGACAAAAGAATTGTAGTTTCTCCTGTCTTTCTTTTAAGTAAAGAATTATGTTATATGAAATAGTCACTTATGAAAGATTTAGTCTCATCCCAAACCATTTGTATCCCTATGTCTTTATCTAAATTATTCTCAAATAATCATTTAATCTTGGTTGTTGTTGTTGTTGTTGTAAAAGTGTTCCATTAATCCTCAATCTAAAGAAACCATTTTTCCTTTTGGAAGTCATAATAACTGGGTTATGATCTGAAAAAGCCTTTGGTAATATGTCAACAGTAGCCAGCATCTTAGACAACAATGTAATATTTATTCTTGAGAAAGATTTGTGTCTCTCAGAGATGTAAATTCATTTACACCACCATTTTTAATTCTCCGGATGTCAGCAAGTTCCAAATTATCCATCATTTCAAAGAAAATTTTAGGTAGTTTACCCTGGGAAATTTTAATATTTTTCTCTGAAGTTCTGTCCTGTATTGGGGACATTCCAGTCCCCAATTCAGTTCCCCATTGTAGTCTCTCATAAGGCAACAATTTTCATATGAAAAATCCATCAACCCGTCTCTTAAGTCCTTTATAAAATACTTTATCTTCATTTTGGGCCTACACCCAAAGTTTTATTCCCTTGGATATTAACTTCCACCTGAACATATCTACCTTTTGGGTGCTGCCTCAGTGCAATCAAGACAGCATTCTGCCATTCATTAACTGGCAGCGCTGAGGTTCCTGAGTGCTGTTGTGACCTTCCTCTTAGTATCAAATGTACCATGTATCTCCTGTGTAGGATCTTCCATTACTATCTGTTGGGGAGATATTTGTTTAGCCTACACAAAGTTTTCAACATTGAAGGGACAGAGTGTGAGAACTGAGTGACATTTAAAGGATTTGTAGTGTGCTTTGGCAATCACACATCAATTGGACGCACCTAAAATGGTTGCCTCCTATACTAGAGGCAGAACCCCATGTAACTCAAATCTATCATTTAAGTTAGTTTTCCTGGAAGGGTTTAATATGCTACTGTTGATGTGCTATGATTGGCTGTAGAACTAGTTACTACATGTATATCCTGCCTTATCTCAAAGGAGCTCAAGGCGGTTCTCCCTCCACCTATTGTATCCTTACAATGCTGTGCTGTCATGGCTGTATAGGAATTGGTGGAGGCAGTGTTTTCTGGTGTTTCAAGTTACTTCAGTGGGAGTGTAAACACACCACCTCTTTTGCCAGCACAACGTTATGACATTGTTGGGGTCTTTACAAAGTTTTGTGGAAATTTAGGATTCTTAGTTCTGCTCCTTCCCTGACATTCTCCAATGCTGCCTGCTTTTGGGGTGTCCCCCCACTGGGGGAGTTCTGATATACCTGAGCATTTTCAAGCTCCATCAGCACTGATTTTGTCATGCTCCCAGGGTTCCCAGCTGTCATAAGATGACCATAGGTCTCTCTGGTCAATCATGCTGCTACTGTTCATCAACACTTTCAGAACTGAGTTACTCTTCGCCACACCACTCAAGAATAACAATGCAGCTTACAAGCATTTCCTTAAAAGCTTTGTGGAAGATGAAGGGGTACAGGGGTGTCTTAACAATTATGTATTTCAAGATTACAAAGAAAAAGATTGAAACTACTTTCAGCTGCACGAGGGATGTGAAAATCCAAAAAGAAATTTGGGTTCAATTATGTCTTCAGATAATTATCACAGAAACACCATCTGCTCTTTTGAATTATGGCAGGTTCTGATGTGTGCTCCCTTTTCTACAAAATGATTGATTTCTTTCTTACATGGAAGATGCTGGATGTTTTTTGTCATGCATAGTACAGGCACACTGTATCATGGGTTTTTCAGTCTAAAGGATACGTGAACAGGTGGTTTTGCGCAGGCTAATTTTGATCTCAAGATAAAGAAGTGCAGTGAGGTGCCCCAACGACAGGTTCCCTCATTAAGTCCAGAGCCATGGGGAGGGAAATCACACCTGGGCCAGACGTTCAGGGCCTGGCTCCAGCATTGAGGGAGCTGCAGAGGCAGCTTTCTCGCACAATGGCCCAACACCACCAGCTGGCCGCTGCTCCACTCCTGGGTCAGGCCTGACAAGGGGGTGGGGGTGGGGCAGAAGTGGCAGAGAAGCAGCAGTAGTGTTGCCACCCCTTTCCTGGGGGTGGCCTGCCGTATGCAGGGAAGCTGCGGAGGCTTGCCAGCCTACTTGATCTTAAAGCTGTGGTTCTCAAACTTTTTCTCTGGGCCATACTTTAAGAATAAAAACTTGCTCATGTCACACCATTTTTTATTGAAATTTCATTACAAAAATGAAACAACCAACAGTGCTTGATTAAGAAAAGATAGCTATCCATATTTTGTGTGTGTGCACACAAATATTTGTGTGCACACAAATATTAAATATTTAAATGTTCCTTTGATGGTCCTTGAATCTTCCTGCCACACCCTTTGAGAACCACTTTCTCAGATGCAAGCACATCAGGAGGATTTCTGAAGGTGTTTACTTTGATAAGGTGCTCTTACCTGGGTACCTCTAGTAAGGTTACCAGATTTTTTTTCAATGAATCCAGGGACACTTTTCAACTTCAATGGCTTTTGTATGGGGACTGATTTGTAAATCCGGGAACTGTCCCCAGGAAACGGGGACGTCTGGTAACCTTACTAAAGTCACATCCTTCTTTTCTCCCCAGCCACACAGGTAAGAAAAAGTCTCTAATTTATGGCAGAATTTACACCTTGTCCCATAGTTAAATATATTTAAACAGTAGTATTGTAAATTGAGAAGAAATACATTTCAGGAGTTAAAGTTTGGATTCTGGTATAATATTTGATGAGTTCACATCTGCAAAATTAGTTTTCGTGCATGTAGATTATGAAAAAAATGTGAATAGTTACATAACTCAGTGTTTAAACCTTTGACTCCCATTTTTTGCTAGATGGTTGCAGGGGTAGCAACCAACCTACTTCATTAGTGAACATTTGTTTAAGTCATTTACAGAGTACCAGTTCCTTGGAGTCCCTGGGGCAAGTATTGATCCTGGATTAGATTTTCTATCAACTGTGAATGGTCTTGGATCAGTCACAGTTCTCCAGTCTGTGAAATGGGAATAAAAATTACCTACCTCCCCAGAGTTTTTCTGATGATGAATGAGACTGGGTTAAAAAAACAACAAACTTTGCATACTTAATGTGATGACTGAAGAAAATTAGAGCAATAAACTAGGATTAGAGAACAGCTGCACTAGAAATGAAAAATGTATGTCTCTCTGATAGTGGTCAAAGCAAGACCTTTGAGACATTTTGTTGCAAAACATTAGAGCAAGGTGAAAATGGAATTAATTCATGGTATTTTTTGGCTGCTCCCTGCCACAGATGGTTGCTTTGACAGGGGTACTATGGTAGCAAACAGCTGAAAGAAAGGAAATAGAGAGATGTTGCCATGGAAGCTAGCCACATGGAGAAGTGAGGGATGTTGCTTAGCAACTGTGAGGGCTTCAAGGCATGAGCATTCCACAGAGAGCTAGGAAAGCAACAACTGGAATGATTGGGGGAGGGGAGAAAATTGAGTTGAAGGGCACTGAAACAGTCTTTGGTATGGGGAAAATGAAAAATGGAAACAATCCTGAGGGAGGAAAAGTAGGTACCTAGGGGAAAACTAGTACCACTAGCAGAAGTGATAGCGAGAGTAGTCTGACTTTACAATGAAACTTTGATGTAAGATGCTAAAAGTTGGTATGCTTCAGAAATTCTGCTGTGCCATGCATTTGCCAACATTCTTTTCTTCCCAGAGGAATCACCAAAAGGAAAGGGATAGTACAACATCACAGACAACATGGAGACACATCTGGATTCTTCATAAACTGTTTCTTAGAGCCTTTTCATTTAATCAATATAAATGCGCCAAATTGTGTTGTATCAATACCTCTACAAGTCCCTGGACCAGCCCAACTGTACAATTAACCCAAAGAGTTGCTTGGTCTTGATGTGGTTTTAGAAACAACTTCTAGAGAGGTAGCCACAGTAGTTTGTTGCAGCAAAAAGAATGACCAAGGGGCACCTTCAAGACTAACATTTATGGCATACAACTTTCATTATGGGAAATGGTGCCAAAAGGTGAGTGATTGAAATTCCTGTGCACCCTTTGTTTCTAAAGGTGTATTCATGGTGACAACTGGTGACTGTATGCTTGTGTTAACAAAAGTAATATTCGTATGAGTACATTTTCAGTGGCATGGTTCAGACATGAAAATGTAAAACAATCACCTCTGGCCATGCACAGGGGATCCCTCACAGGGACAGCTGAATAATTGCAACTCTTCTGCATTGTTTGAGATTAAGGAGAACATATTTGACCTTTGAGCTAGGGGCGCAGGATGTCAGTGTGACATCCACATGTGTAAGACATTTCATTTTTGAAATTCACTGATCAAACCCACAAGAAAACTAAGCAAACCAACTGCAAGGTTAAAGTTTTGGATTGAATTACTGAGAAACCACAACAACTCTGCTTGTTGCTTATAAGGGTTGATGAGAGAGAACAGTTGTACCATCCTGTACCTAATGCTTAGTCTCATGCTACTTTTCTAAAGAATGTAATTTGGCAACCCACTACTCTCAGTCCTCCTCCAACCATTAGATAGTGCAAGATAGCAGGTAAAAATCACAGGTAAAAATATCCCCAAGACAGGACATTATGGGGAGGGGGAAGCTTTGGTTGGGGGGAAAGGCTTGGGGGGGGGGCAGCTGCTACCCATGCAAGGTAGCATCCTCCTATAAGATAACCAATGAACTGAAATGAAAGACTACTTGCAGTAGGAAGATTATCTCCTTAGCTGTGTCCAAACAAACCATTAAGGTGTTTCAGGAGCTGAGGATTAAATCACACTTGGAGGTCACATCCTCCAATAGTATGCATGGCCCTTGCCCCCCTGAGAATGGGTTTTGTGCACATGCAAAATTATGAGCATCAGCTCCATTCAAGGTTAGAACCTGGGGCAAAACTATGTCCATTGATACGCATCTATAATAATAATAATAATAATAATAATTTATTATTTATACCCCGCCAATCTGGCTGAGTCTCCCCAGCCGCTCTGGGCGGCTCCCAATCAGTACTAAAAACAATACAGCATTACATATTAAAAACATCCCTAAACAGGGCTGCCTTAAGATGTCTTCTGAACGTCAGGTAATTCTTTATCTCTTTGACATCTCTTTGACATCTAGAACACATATGCACAAAGGATGTGGGGGGTAGGGATGTGTGACCACCAGGTGCTGCAGAGTGAGGATATTTTCCCCCTCCCACATTTTGAATGTATATGGGAGGTTCAGATGAATCCCCTACATATCTTTCAAAAAAGGTGAGAGTGCGGCAGAGTTCAGTAATTCTTCGAGGCTGAGGCAAGGTGTAATATTGAATTCCTGGCAGAAAGGAGGAAAGTGTGAATGAACTATCTGCTGAATACTGCTTGGAGTTTCAGCCAAGCAAACAGCCCCTCCCAGGAAGTCAGCTTCAATGAGTCTGCTTTCAGTGGGTCTGTTTTCTCTCATCCCTCCCCTGAGATGTTTTTATTATGTTTGCAGGTGGGAGGCAGAGGAGGCGGTGCTTACAGGCAGCTGGGAATCTTGTTGCAAAGCTTGGAATAGAAGAAAATAGACTCTGTATAGCCATCTTTGGGCACCCTTATGAGTTTTAAGTACATATGCACAGGAGGGGCATGGGGTGAGTGTGCTACCTTCACCCCCACTCCTTTGCAGTTCTAGTTGTTCCCCAACTCACAGAGGGCAAATGTAGGAAACAATGAACACCCTGTACTTATCAGGTTTCAGGTAAAGATATAGCCCACAGCGATCATTTAAAAAAACAAAAAACATTTCAAAGCATTCCATACTAAAATGAAACAATGAAAAATATTTTGAAACAGTAACTGGATACAGGTGCCACAGTTGCATGAGGATTTGGGGATCACATGCCAGCCACCTTCTTCTGTGATAGGTCACTGGGGTGATCTTATTTGTATCTTAGCAGAGACCCTGCAAGACCTTGAGGATTTTCACATGTAAAAACCAGGGTTCCTGGATTATAGTTTACTACAAGCAAGGAGTGTGCTGGTGCATAGTGCCCAATTGCTTCTGCTTCACTCCTATGGTGTAAGGCAACAAAAGCAATCCAGGAAGCCTTGGCTTCCCATTATGTCCAAACAAGGAATCTTGGTTTGTTTCTCCCTAACATGATATGATCACTAGCCATCCTGAAGTTGTCATTTGGTATTGCCTAATGGATTAGGAAACAACAAATCACAATATCACAATAGGTGATGGGTGAAGCAGCAGAGATGCTCATTCATGGAAAGCTACGACAAGCCACACACAAAATAACGATAGCCATGTTGGGTAAGAAATAAATTCCAAAGTCTTTATTACGACAATAACTTTTTGACCAACCAAAATATCACAAAATAGTGTCTGAGCTTTGAGTTCCCCCAAATGCTTACTCAAGTAAATAGAACAATGAGGGGTGGGGGGTGGGGAGAGAGTTTGCTGATACTGAAGCCATGGAGTCTGCATCCATGCCCTCACAGTCTTCAGATGGAATGAAGGAGTTGCTAACAGACATTTAAATGAGATTGTTTAGGTGCAGTGCAGGTATCAGGTTACATCAAGGCCCGCTGGGAACAAGAAGCATAACAAAGGTCTGTCTCCCACCTCAGGAACTACAAAAACAGGCAGTTACTCCATCCTTATGCAAAACACAGGTTTCTTCACAAGTGGGAAACAAAATATCAAGAGAAATGAGCCAGGCTTTATGTTGGCAAAAGGGGGGAAATTAATTTAGGTTGTGTGCTAGGTAAAAAGTCAACAGAAGTCAAATTGGTTATCTTTATTCCGCAGCAGGAGGGAATGTTCCCTAGGAGAACAAAGCCCCATCTCCAGGTGGTGTAAAATCCTCATGGCCATTAGGAGGAAAAATAGATAGCTGCTCAAAAATTCTGACAATTTTATATTGAATGAGAAATATGAGCTAGTTACTATACACAAAGGAAATATGAGAGCTAGAGGAAGAAAAAGCTCGACTTGGTGACCGTTTAACCATTTGCTTATGTCTTAATTATTTTATTTTATTTTCTGCAAATAGCTGTTGATAGAAACATTTCAGCTGTCTGAGACAACTGGATGACAGGCAGGAGCAGCCCTTCCCTGAACAAGTTCACCTGCTTTGCTTCAGCTCTGATGGGACAGGAGTGGTTTTTGTAGGGAAGGGTTCATGGCTTAGCCAGGATTTATTTTAGGGGGGGGCAGAGCTTAGTTATCTGTGAAGCAATTGGTCAGTAAAGTAATTTTTTTTATTTACTTGATGGGGGGGCAGCTGCCCCCTGGCTATGTCCATGGAAGGGTTGGTTTTCAAGTGTGTTACAAGAACTAAAACTTTAATTTAATTAATTTCCCTCTCCTCTACCACCCTTTCCCCTCATGTCATTTAAGTTCTAAGCCTCAGGGGTGACAATATATTAAAACTGTTTTTTTGTCAAAAAAATATATCTCGAGAAGTAACTGGAAACCCAACTAAATGATAGGCATGGCTTCCACAAACTGACCCATCACATTGCAGGCTCGGTTCTGGAGCAGGACAGGTGGGTATCCTGCTCCCCCCCATAAATCCTGGGCACGCCCATGATTGAAGCCACAATTGAAGGGAGGCATTGAGGTTCCAGTCTCCAAAGACTCCCACCTTGTGTTCTGCATGGGGAAGGAATACAACCTTCATGAGTTCATATACGCTTTCCATGTGTGTCATCTACTTGCCCTACGTACCAAAAAGGTAGTTGCAACATTCTGACATACACAAATAAGGAGTAGCAGGAAAAAAACATGGGATAGATAAGAGGAAGAAGGAAAGGGAAGTGTTTTTTTTTAAGAACGTTTGGTTGTACCAAGGCAAGTTACAATTACTTTTTCTATGCCTTTCCTGGAGTGAAGCATTTAATGGCATAAAGCACAGGCAGTCTGACAAAAGAGACCAGAAAATGTACAGAGTCAATGGCTCTGAACAATGTTCATGCTTTTGTGGGTCCTTTGTAATGAAATTTGAATTCTTTTGCTTGACAATGCAGAACATGCAGTCTTATTTGTTTTGCAATTGTGTGCAATTCAAAGGAAGACTCTCATTGTGAATGGAGAATGTTCTTTGTGGGTAGTTCATTGCATGCTAATTCTCCCTCCACCCCCTTCTTATTCCGAAGGGTCGCTGCTGTTCCTCAGTTCAGAGGTTGGGATTTGAGAGAATTGAACAGCTCCCACCCATTCTTTGTTTGAGGGTTGCTGTTCTTATTGGCCTGCACCTTAACGCTCCCTCTACTTTTCACTCCTTGCAGGCATGGCTCACCCTCCTATGCCCAAAGGGTCTAAGGCAGGCTTCCTCAACCTCGGCCCTCCAGATGTTTTTTGGCCTACAACTCCCATGATCCCTAGCTAGCAGGACCGGTGGTCAGGGATGGTGGGAATTGTAGTCTCAAAACATCTGGAGGGCCGAGGTTGAGGAAGCCTGGTCTAGGGGGAAGGGAAGAAGCCAGGCATTCAGAGGAAGCTGATTTCCCTTATGCCTATTGTAGGATGTCCTACCTGTGCAAGCAGTCCTGTGCTTTATACTGAAAGCTAGCTACAAACTGCTCCTTATATAGCACTGTCACAGGAGTGTCCCAATAGACATGCTACAGGGCTGGCTGGGATCATGGGGGAGATGGAGCCAGACAGGCTGGAGCCACAGGGTGGGGGTGTGGCAGCCCAGCCCTTAGCTATTATGGGAAGCTGGCTGTGAAGACTAATTCATACAATCATGAATTCAGATGAAGTGGGCTGCAGTCCACAAAAACTCCTGCCACAATAAAAGTGCTGGTCTTTAAGGTGTGTCATGACTCTCTACATTTTATACAATCATTTTTTTCACTTTTAACTCTAATTTGCTTCAGGGCAGAATTGCAGATTGAGGAGGCATTGAAGTACAGTGGTACCTCGGGTTAAGAACTTAATTCGTTCTGGAGGTCTGTTCTTAACCTGAAACTGTTCTTAACCTGAGGTACCACTTTAGCTAATGGGGCCTGCCGCGCTACTACTGTGTGATTTCTGTTCTCATCCTGAAGCAAAGTTCTTAACCCAAGGTCCTATTTCTGAGTTAGCAGAGTCTGTAACCTGAAGCGTCTGTAACCTGAAGCATCTGTAACCCGAGGTACCACTGTAGGCTGAAATATTCCTGGCAAAATCAGTGGCTTTTTTGGTTACAATTTATTCATCTGCGCATAAATGTATACCACAGTGGCAACAGCCCTCCTGCCCCCAAGGAATTCATCACCATGATATCTTCATTCCATCTATCAGCTGTTTGGGAGTCTGTAGGCGGGGGAGGGACGCGGGTGGCGCTGTGGGTTAAACCACAGAGCCTAGGGCTTACCGACCTGGCGGGAAGGTAAACGCCGTTTCCATGTGCTGCTCTGGTTTGCCAGAAGTGGCTTAGTCATGCTGGCCACATGACCCGGAAGCTGTATGCCGGCTCCCTCAGCTAATAAAGCGAGATGAGCACCGCAACCCCAGAGTCGGCCACAACTGGACCTAATGGTCAGGGGTCCCTTTACCTAGGCGGGGGAGGAAGGCGCATGGGGATTGCGCATCACAATCCTGCTTCCCTCAGTCAGCCCAACAGCTGTCTGGTGGGACAAGGGTGGTGTGGTGAATACAGTCATGGCAGGAGGAACAGGACAACTTCTTATCTGCCCATTCCTGTCCTCCCTTCCAGCTCAGATTACTAGCACTGTGAAGAGCTCAGTAACCCCTTCAGCAATTCCCAGTGCCAATCAGCTGGGATTACTACCCAGGTTATTAGCACTGGAGAAGAGCTGAAGAGGTCCTTCCAGCACCAATCAGCTGGGCTCTGTGAAGGGATTAGGGAGATGACTCCAGCACATGCTGCCTTCCTGCTTGCTTGTGGGTTTGTGTTTGTCTGCCTGGGTGTATTTGTGTCTGGCCCATCATTCAATGAAACCCTCCAGGCCAAAAAGGTTACCGACCCTTGATATAAAGAATAGTAGGATTCTTTTTTCTGATATACAGAGCAGGGGGCTGAAGTGCAAAGTTTGTACAGTGACCAATGCACAATGCCCAGGGAATATGAGAAATGAATAATGGGTTTGGGGTTGAAACATACTTGAATTTTTGTGCCCTTTAAGCAGGAGGTGGATTTCTTATGAGAAGAGCCCCAAATAAGAACCTTTGACAGTGTTTTCAGATGCGAGGTTTAACCAGCTTTTCAAGCATTCTATTATTATTATAATTTCTATCATTACATTTTTATAATTTCACACACACGCTAGAATGGTTGTTTGCTTTGTTGACACATCACCAATTTAAGCATCAGATGTGAAAATGCTAGAGTCAGAGGTACAGCAATTTCCCATATCTGTGTTCACCTACCCCAAATAACAACTTTCAGATGGGAACCAGAAGTAAGGAATAGTGTTTTCTTAGTTCTGTGGTGGTAGCAACAATGGTTTCTGCTATGCTACAGTCCATTATTGCAGCTTAGTCCATGCAGCAACTCAATATAGTGTTATATCCTTTCTCATGACTAAAATCTTTGCAAATTGTTTACTCGTTAGAAAGTTCCATTAACCAAAGCTCCCTTTCAAACATTAATTAGAAGGTTTGTGTTCCTAAGGCCGTTCTGTTTTATTCTTCCTTGCTTATTGTAGCTGGAGGAAATGGTGATTAAATGCCCCTTGAACAGTCTCACTTAATTGTTGCAATGTCAGTTTCTCTACCTATGTGGGATGCAGTAGGGGGAGGATTTAACCACTTTTTTCCATTTTTAGCAAAAAAAATTGCTATATTTCACTACAGAAAACAGAAAGGGAAAAATTATGCAACTAATTAAGCTTACACTGCAAAACTAGAAATTGACACAGAGGTACAGTAATTAAAGAGGTACACACAGCACACACAAGCTGTAATCAATGGGCAGCAATAAAATGGGCAAGACCTGCAAACAGGAAACATTGTTAAAATCACAGGACCTTTGAAAAACCTCAGTAGTGCTTTATTGTACTTGTTCCACACTGCTATTCCAGTTCCCTTTTTGTTGTAGAAAAATTGCTACAAATCAGGTCTGAATAGTACAGGAGGTCAAACTAGAAAACACAGGACTAAAACAGTTTTACATGTGGATCCTCTGCATAAAGTGATTCAACAAAGGATGACAATTCATAGTACAAAGCAATTAAAGTTCCTTTTCGAAGGAATAATGCCAAACTCTCCTAGTCTTATAATCATTGTAAACACACAACCTCTCCGAATACACAAGCAGATAGGATAGAACAGATTATGTTTAAGACTGATGCCTAAATATCCTATTTCTTTATGTGTGCTGAAACACACTGATGTTATGGTTTACTTCACATTACTTTGCACAGACTTTGAATCTAACATGGCCATGGGAGGTTTCATCAAATATCCCTTCAATCTTCTATATCTAAATATACTTGCATATGGATGTAATAGTGAAAGATACGTTCAATATGCAATCTAATGGACTTCATAAGCTTCAGCTTTTTCTTTAGTATTTGTTTGAAACATCACAATACATAGAGGTATAGGACAGTAAAAATTAAGCAGGTCGAACACTAAAGAAAGAAAGAAAGAAAGAAAGAAAGAAAGAAAGAAAGAAAGAAAGAAAGAAAGAAAGAAAGAAAGAAACACTGCCTGTGAGTAAACTCAATCCCCTGGGAAAGGCTATTAAAAAATAAAAAAGGTTTTAGCTTTCAGTGAAATATATACAATGTCAGAGCATAGGCTCAATGGGCAATGTGTGCCACAGCTGTGCTGAAAGATACTGTACTTGCTTACAACTTAGCCTCTATGCACCTGCATTTTGTTTGGTCTATCAGTCGCAAATCCTGATAGGAACTCTGGGAACTCTGAGGTTGTGGGAACTCTGAGACTTGGGTCAATGCTGTATTAATGTTTAATAAGATATATGTTTTTAAACTCTAAGCTCTTAATTTGGATAACTAGGCCTTTTGCACAGCTCATCTTAAACTGCAGAGCACAGCCCTGTGAATGTTTAACAACAATTTGGGCTTCTTCTTCTTCTTTTTAAAAAATAGGCTTAATACTAGTTGGTTGGCTTTGGACAAAATCCATCTCCAAGTCTAATTGATGCCACACCACAAAATATGCTGTTGCATGTTTGTAATTAAAAAAATGCATTTGTTGCATATTGAATGGTACAGAAGATGCTAACTATAGTAGTAAGCAGTACTTACTGTTACACTGAAAATTTGTTACATAGCAATTTGCCCTGAAGAACTCATCACTATGTAAAGTGCTGAATGCAGATAAAGTTCAACTCCTTACTTAGCCATCAAGACGGAAGCATACAACAATTCTGCAATGCCTGCCGTTTGTCATGTGTTGGAAGCCAGGTGTCTGGGTTAATCTTATGGACACACAAGCCTTCCAATTACATTTTTAGCTAAACTAGTCCAAGTCAAAGCCCAAATTCGGATAGACAACCACAACTCATGGAAGCTCTATCTTACAAACAGTTTTACCTTTTTCTAGGAGAGATGCTAATCTTCCTTTGGTTATACAGAAATAATACTTCCTAGGATTCCTCAAAAGACTTTTTACTCTCTGAAGAGCAGCTGCTGAACGTTACCTTTAAGGCCTATTTAAACAAAGGAAAAACATTTCTTAACATTTTAAACCTTAGGTACAAAACTTATTCACTCCTAGAGAAAACAAAGATCTCTAACAGGAGGGCTATTTCAGAGAGCTATTTCAGAGTCCCATTGAGAAGAAAGCACTGCCCAGGCTTTCTTCTCAGCACGAGTCTGACTGGTCGAACCTTTGCACAATTTGAGGCATGCTATGGTTTTCCCAGTAGTGATGTATGGAAGTGAGAGCTGGACCATAAAAAGGCTTATCGCCGAAGAATTGATGCTTTTGAATTATGGTGCTGGAGGAGACTCTTGAGAGTCCCATGGACTGCAAGAAGATCAAACCTATCCATTCTTAAGGAAATCAGCCCTGAGTGCTCACTGGAAGGACTGATCGTGAAGCTGAGGCTCCAATACTTTGGCCACCTCATGAGAAGAGAAGACTCCCTAAAAAAGACCCTGATGTTGGGAAAGATGGAGGGCACAAGAGAAGAGGACGACAGAGGATGAGATGGCTGGATAGTGTTCTCGAAGCTACCAGCATGAGTTTGACCAAACTGCGGGAGGCAGTGGAAGACAGAAGTACCTGGCGTGCTCTGGTCCATGGGGTCACGAAGAGTCGGACACGACTAAAGAACAACAATGGTTCTTTAAGGTGCCTGGTATTAGACTTTCGACTGCAGGCAGGTACTCCCCTAAACTAGGAAACAATAACTTCAGGACCTAGTGGTCCTTCCAGTCGGTATCCTTCCAACAAATCAAATAACCAACTGTTCGCTGTATACTAGCTACTGAGTGGTCACAGCTGTTAGCTTTCTCTTAGCTACTAAGCTGTCAGCGGCATGGGTTTTCTCCCTTATTCCCCTTCTATATGGACATTCAACAGCCAGGGAGCCCACAGCAACTGTTTCCTGCTACAGAAAGGACCATCTTGCAATTCGGATGCCAAGGGCAGAAAGGTCCAATAGCGGTACAGAGGAAATTAGGAAAAGGATGTCCTTAGGCTACGCCCAACGGGGGATAGGACAGGGGCAATGGAAACAGAAGAAATGCAATATTTGCTACCAAAATTGGCCCAATGGTTAGAGCCAACCTGGCATCAAGAGAAAATAGAGCTCAGATTCCTTGCTGTCAGGTTAACAGGAACAAGCATGGGGTTGTCTCTCCTCTAACACTGACTTTTACAATGCAGGAGACTGTTGCCCCAAGGGTCGGGTTCTCTTCTCACAAGTGACCCCTTCCCTTCCCGACTTGGCTTTCTCTCCATACCTTTGGCTAAGCCAATACCAAGTCCGCAAAAAAAGCAAGAATAGAAAAGAATAGTGCAGGGAGAATTTTCAGTTGCTGTGGGTTGAGAGAACCCGCCTGCTACCCTTTTCCCATGCAAGTTATACTCAGTTCAACATGTGCTGTTCCTGATGATCCTGGGATCTCTGACTGGTTGTTTTAGGCTGGCCCAATCAAGCGTTGCTTCCTCTGGTTGACCTCGCTGGGACGCCAGTTATTTCCAGACCCTGGGATCACTGGAGGACTAGTAGCTCCTCCTGGCAAAGACCTGGTGTGCACTGGGCCACCAGTCCTTCCTTGCCCCCAGAATCCGGTCAACCAAAACTCCTGGCTGGCTCGCCAAACTGTTATAAGAAAAAACTACTCCTTTATCCCTTATCGGGTATCCAAGAGCCCGTATAGAGTCTTTATGTAGGTTTTCTATTGATAGGAGAAAATAACAGAGAATATTGAGAAGCAAAGCAGCTAGTAAGCATGATCTTTATTAAACTGTTGCAAAAGGGTCCCTGCTCACCCCATGCAGGGAGGGAGGACAGGAACCCAAAACAATGGTGTCCAAGCTCTTATATAGACATTTGAAATTGCCCCCCCTGTAGCTCAAGACTACCCCCCAAAAACATCATACATACATCACAGAAAGAGGTGGTCCTCAGCAGAAATTTGAGTGTGTTGCTTCTCTCCTGTCTGCCAGGATACCTGATAATGCATTATCTGATTGCCTTTTCTGGGTAGCCTGGCCATTCCTTTGAGATGGTAAATACTTAGTTCCCGAATCTCTTATGCATATTGATAGTGTGCTCAGCTTAACAGATACTTATCAGACTGTATTTGTCAGCTTTGCCCTTGAGCCAGTGCCACCGACTAGGCTCAACCACTTCAGCCCCGACTGGGCCAGGCGAGCTGGGGTAGCACTTCCAGAGACCTTCTCTTCAGGAACAGGTCTAAGTGCTGTGGACTCACAACTCAGACCTGTGAGCACCGAACTCACTTCCAGAAGACAGCCGTGCACAGCAGAGTATAGCAGAGCATAAATGGCTCGGACAACAGCGCTGAAGAATATCTTCTTTTATTCACTAACAGCTACTGTACTATACAAATTATATACAAATGGAGACGCTGGACTGAACTGAGTGTTACAGCTGCTTTCTGCAGCGACCTTATCTACACAGAGATAACACTCAGTCTCTCCCTTTGAAGTGAGGCTGGAGCGGAATAAGTAGCGAGCACAATCCGCCCCCTCCTCTCTGGAAAAGCAGCAGATTCTTGCAATGGGAGGGGTGAAATATCCTCATCCTCCCCCTTTCATTCCAACCATTGCAGAATCTAGCATAACTGCAACTTGCGTACACACTCCAAAAGTTGTTCTTTGCTAACAACCTTTATTAAAACATCTGCAGGTATCTCTTTCCCCGGCATATAAGACACTTTTACAACACCATGCTTTATTATCCTGATACACTTGAACAGGAAAAGTGACCTTCACTTTTATATCTTCAAACAGTTGCTGCAAACACTCTATGTCCATCATGGAAAGAGTTAAAGCATTAATCTCTGCCTCGCAAGAATTTAAGCTTACCGTTGCTTGCTTTCTGCAACACCAATCAAAAAGACATTGATTGTACTGATAACACACTCCTGATGTGCTTTTGCCGTCAATTGTGTCACTACCAAAACTGGCGTCTGCATAGATCTCAAGACCTCCAGATTTTTGACTAGTAAATCTTAATCTGTAATCCACAGTTCCTTTCAAATATCTTGCTATTCGTTTTAGTGCTTTCCAATTCTGAACTGTGGGTTTATTTGGATATCTGCTGATTAAATTCACAGTCACAGCAATGTCTGGTCTTGAACATCTTGCTATGAAACTAAGTTTACCCAATACACTTCTAAAAAGTGTTGCATCAGGAAAAACATCAGCTTTAGCATCATGCTGATAACCTGCGACCATGGGGGTATCTATAGGATTGGCGTCACTCAGGTTCAACTTCTCTATGACATCAGTGATCTTATGATCTTACGTGACTGATGCAGCAAAACATCCCCCTGTGCATTTCTCTCAATCTCAAGCGAGAGATAATTGCTGACTTCTCCTAGGTCTTTTAAGTCAAAATGCTTCTGCAACTTTGCCAGAGTGCTTTTGTAGATGTTTTCATTCTTCCACATAAATAATATGTCATCTACAAAACAAATGCAATAAAGCTTGTGCTGATTAGACTCTTTAACAAAAACACACGAATCAGCCTTTCCTTGCACAAAACCTAAGGAGAACAGATACTTCAGTTAGCTTGGTGTGCCAGCACCGTGCACTCTGTACAGGGATTTTTTTTCAGCTTGCAAACCATTCCCTCTTTATCTGCACACCATCTGGCGGTGACATATAGATATTCTCATTGAGAATGCCATACAAAAATGCAGTATTAACGTCATGATGGGAAATTGTCATACCTTCTTGGGCAGCTGTCTTCAACAACAGTCTAACACTTTCAAACCTTACTGTTGGAGAATACGTTTCATGGTAATCCTGATCAGGTGTCTGAGAAAAACCTCGCGCCACTAATCTGGCTTTGTGTCTGACTATTTTTCCGCTCTGATCAGTTTTTACCTTGTGGACCCACCTACTATCTACATACTTCATGCCTGGTTCTGCTGGAACCAATTCCCAAGTATTGTTCTGTTTTAGGGAATTCAATTCAGCTTTCAAGGCATTCAGCCAAGGTTCAGCATCCTTTGCGGACAGGTTCTTAACTTCCTTATAATTGGCTGGTTCAAAAACTGCACCAGAGTTGCTTGTGACTGCAGCCTTAGCGAACTCTTTAGAGAACCTTTTAGCTGGTACACCCTTCGTAGTTCTTTCAGATCTCTGCAAAACTCTCTGATCCTCTGGGTCTGGTGTCTCCTCCTCTTTGGGAGAATGGTGACCTAAAGAAAATGAAGGTGCTGAGTCTGAATCAGCGTCAGACTCATCTGAGGCTTTTGGGCTTTGATCATTTGTGTCATCACCAGGATCTACATTAACATTAGAATTATCATCAACCACAACAGAACTTGCCTCCCTCTTAACTGTTTTTGCACCATCATCACAAATGGGATGACATTGAAAAATGCCAACTCTGTCCTATTTTGGATTATAGTCAATGCTTCTGGTCAACTTGATTGTTTTCGTGTCAGTGATCAAGACACAATAAGAACCCTTCTCATACCCTAGAAAAACACCATGTTCACCACGCTTGCTCAGTTTGTTATCCTGCAAAGTATGCACCCATACCTCCGAACCAAAAAATTTAAAATGCTTTACATACGGCTTCCTTTTGTGAAGCATCTCCTATGGGGTGCAATCTATAGCAGACTGATACCATCGATTGTACACGTGAGAGAAACATGAAAGAGCTTCGGCCCAAAAGGGATTGGGCAGGCCCGAATCGTGCAAAAGAGTTCTGATACCTTGTTGCAAGGTTTGGTTTACTCTCTCACATAAACCATTCTGCCAGGGTGATCTGGCCGTGGCAGTCATATGCTCAATGCCCTGTTCAGTAAGAAAATTCTCAAACTCTTCTGACCAAAACTCTCCACCCATGTCAGTGAACAGACAATGTATGCTCTCATTGTGTACATTCCTGAGCCATGTACAAAATTGGCAAAACTTGGTGAAAGCTTCAGACTCTTTCTGTACCATATAGACCCAAACATATCTCGAATAGGAGACTATCAACACCATGAATAACCATGAGTTGCCTCTAGAGAGCGCTAGAGGCCCCACTAAGTCAGCATGAATGACTTCATATGGTTTCTTGGCCTCTCTCCTAGATTTTACACCTTTGGGAGCTTGCCTTGCCTTATTCTCAGCACAAGAAACACATTTCATACGGTAAGGACACTTTTTCAACTTCATGCCCTCAACCATATTAGGCATTTTTGCCACAGCCTGAAAATTCAAATGACCATAAAGACGGAGGTAATCATGAATACATTGATCATGCAGCTTCTGATTCTTATCTACAGATATGTTACAGCATGCTTTATCAGTTGCTTCAGCAGTGCCTGTAACAAAAGGCATTTGGTACAAACCATCAACACATTTGGCATACAGAATGAGCTTGCCATCTCGATGAATTTCACAACGAGATCCAGCAAAAACCACCTTAAACCCTTGATGATCAAGCTGCGAAACACTCAAAAGATTGTCCTGAAGATGAGGAGCATGCAGGACATTCTTAATTGTTGCATTCAGGCTCTTTAAGAACACAGTTCCCTTAGCCAAACTCGTGAGAACAGTCCCATCAGCTTGATGAATTGCTTTCTCTTGCTTCTCAAGCTGAACAAAGAGATTCTTATCTTTGGCCACATGGTTGGTACAGCCAGAGTCGACCACAAAGAAACTCCGCCCACGTTGATTGGAGCAGCGAGAGATCAAAGCCTTTGAAGAAGCAGGTGCTTGGGAATTTCGTCCCCCTCCCCCTCTGCCTTTGAAGTTTCCCTTCTTCTTTGAAGTTTTCTTGCTGCACTGGAAACTCAAATGGCCTTGGGCTCCACATGAAAAGCATCACCACAATTTCAGAGCTTTAGCAGCAGTTTCACTTTCCCCTGCTGAAGACTCAGGCATATTTGCAACAGCACTGTCACGGCTTTCTCTAACAGCCTGTCTGCGACCCCACTCATTCAAGAGCATGCTAGACACATAATCTTCTGTTAGCCGGTCAGCAGGCATGGTAGAAATCTGAGCTGCTACTCCGTCGTAGGAATTGTCTAGGCTATTTATCATCAGCATTGCAAACACAGCCTCTGAAATAGCCAGGTCTCGCTGAACAAGGTCCTGTCTGAAGCGTTTTAATTGAGACAGATGGCTAGACAAATCACCACCTTTCTCTAACTGCAACCTGAACAGCTTCTTGAAGAAAATCACACTGGAACCGGCATTTTGCCTCAAATGCATATCTCTCAGTTTGTGCCAAACAGTTCATGCAGTCTCTTGACCCTCTAAGTTTACCAACAAGTGGTCTGAAACGCTCAAAACAATTGTCCCCCGGGCTCTCATGTCTGCAGCATGCCACTCAGGCCATTCATCTGCATCCTCCTGGGGAGGGTCATCTTCTATGGTGTCAAATAGCTTCTCCCTCTGTAAAAGCGCTTTCATTTTGACCTGCCATGTTGCATAGGTCTCGGGCATGAGGAGAGGAAAGAGCCAACTGGCCAAAATGTGCACAGGCCATGTCTGCTATTAATTAAAGCAAGACACTTCCCTACGTGCAACACAGATAGAGCCTTGGACTCCTTCAGCCACTCTCTCTCCCACTCAGAGCGCAATTTACAGGCAAACAGGGATGCTATCTTCTTTTCTTGGCAGCCAGCAACATATCTCCATAAATCAAGCAGCAGCAGCAGCAACAGCTTGAACAACAGCTCTGAAACAACTCTGCTTCTGGGCACCACAAATCAGTCCAGCACGCAGCCTCCGTTCTGCCATCCGGCAATCAGCATCAGAAGCCTCTGGCGACTGGGACGACTGGGACAACGAGGACAACGACTGGGCCCATAACCGATGTCAGCTTCACCCTTGAGCCAGTGCCACCGACTAAGCTCAACCACTTCAGCCCTGACTGGGCCAGGTGAGCTGGGGTAGCACTTCCAGAGACCTTCTCTTCAGGAACAGGTCTAAGTGCTGTGGACTCACAACTCAGAGCTGTGAGCACCGAACTCACTTCCAGAAGACAGCCGTGCACAGCAGAGTATAGCAGAGCATAAATCACTTGGACGACAGCGCTGAAGAATATCTTCTTTTATTCACTAACAGCTACTGTACTATACAAACTATATACAAATGGAGACGCTGGACTGCACTGAGTGTTACAGCTGCTTTCTGCAGCGACCTTATCTACACAGAGATAACACTCAGTCTTTCCCTTTGAAGTGAGGCTGGAGCGGAATAAGTAGCGAACACAATCCGCCCCCTCCTCTCTGGAAAATCAGCAGATTCTTGCAATGGGAGGGGTGAAATATCCTCAGTATTTACAGGGAGGTGTAAGCCCCTGCAGTCCAAAGACAATTGGAAAGCTTTTCCCATTTCCTTCCTCCTTGCAGAGAAGTATTTGAGGTCAGTTTGGGAGAGTCAAAATGGCTTCAGGTTTGTTCTCCTGTACTATTTCAGACACGTGGTTTATATACTTATGTATGTGTTTGCCTTGTACATTTATGTGTGTGTGTGTGTTTGTGTGTGTGTAACCTTAGAATTCCTATAATACTTGGAAGCTCCTGCAGCCAATCTGAAGCCATGGGAAGCCCTGTCAAATGTTCAGCTTCCAAAAATAATTTGCAAACTGGAACACTCACTTCCGGCTTTGCGGCATTTGGGAGCCAAAATGTTCGAGAACTAAGCTGTTTGAAAACTAAGGTACGACTGTATTTATCCCCAGTGTAAGCAGCCCCAGTGTATTTTTCTCTGATTGTTTATTGTGAAGAGAGCCAGAGAATCCAGTGCATAGCCTTTCTTGCTCTTTTCTGGACAACCCCCCTTCTCCCTTTCCCCCAGTATTGACCATGGTATTCTGTCATGTCGGCACCATAGTAAGCTTTAACCAGGATTTGCAAAGCAGCTTAAAATCTGCCTTCAAATTCTGACTGAGATCATAGTTAAGATGAACTCTGATGTTGATATAACACCACACTATGGTTAACGTTGAAAGGTAGCAAGAGGGGAATTTGTGTGGCAGAGAAAAGGGAAAGGGAGCATGTAAGAAAACACAGTGTTCCCAATCTGTTATCAAGGTTAAAAGATCAGGAAATGTGCCTGCACTAGGCTACTTATCTGAGTTTACATTTGAACTGTTTGAATAAACAGGCTCAGATAAAGGAAGCTGTTTTCAAAGCTGACTGGGAATAAACATGTGCAGAGTGTGTTTCTGTAAATATTGAGTTATGCTTTGAAACTTGGAATTAGGGTGCACAGTTTACAGGCGTCATGTGTCATGTGGCCAGCAAGGGGAAGGGATCCCTTACATTTTTAAAATGATAAACATGTGAACCTGTCCCATGGAGCAAGCCGTTTGCACTCCCCCCCCCCATTGCAGGAGCCCAAATAAACTGTGTCAGGTTTTTGCCCAGTCCCAGTTCACTTGCCATCCAGCAACTCTGTCACAAGTTTTTCCCCTGCCAGCAAGCAGGCCCTGGGCACGAGCAGAGCCTGGGTGATCCATAGATCATCAATGGGGCTTTCATTGTGCAATTAACAAGATAAGCGAGTTCCTGGCAGGGGATGGTGCTGTGAACCCCCTGGATGTGTTCAACGGACCCCCCAGGGGTCCCTGGCCCCCCAGTTGGGAACCACTGCCATATGGCTTTTCATCTCAGAATTCTACACTTCCTATATGCTGCCGGCACACTGAAAACGTATGTTATTGACTGTCGAATGGATAAGCTTACAGTTTAACAAACCAAGTTAATGTATACAAAGAAAATCAAGTGATTTCTGTGCTGCTCTCGGCCCTTTCGCTGAAGGATAGGTTGCTCACAAGAGCACAAATGAAGAACAACGCACCAGGGAGGAGAAACACTGTGCATTTGGCTGCATCAAAAGCTTTTGCACACAGCCCTAAAACCTAGTTTTGCACACGGCCCTAGCAATTCTGTTGGCCAAATGAGAAAAGAGACAGGGGGGAGGGGGAGGCTTCTAACTACAGTTGCTGTTAAACTGTTGGAGGCAGTTTACTTATGCTACTGGGAGTGGCTATGAGTTTCACATTCAAAGTAAAGCGTGACAGTTTGGACAGCAGTTTTAGAGAGGTGTGGTCACAAGTAGCTTCAGCTGTTTTTAGCAGGGGGTGTGGCTAGATTTAGCTTTTGTCTGCAGTGGGGGAAAGGCTGGGGAGCAAGCATTTTACTTCACATGGATTGCCTGATAGTTGCCAGAATCATTTTTCCTATTATTATTATTATTATTATTATTATTATTATTATTATTATTATTATTTTACTGTTTCACTCGATAAAAACAATAGGTACACCATAAACAGGCTTAGAAAATGCCGTCTTCTCAAAATGTGACTGTTAGCTGGAAATCCGGATTAGCTACCCCTCCCCCAGCAAATTGTAGAACGGACGTTGCTCTCATAATATAGACATGCAGATAAACTTCCCCAGGGTCATACTGATATATATATATATATACTCCTGCACATGTCCTGTGGGGAGTCACTCAACATGAGACTTGCTCTACCAGACTAATAAATTATTACAACATTCATCTACCAGTATTGGCACTAATCCCTGATCTAGTAAATAAATCAACTGGATGTGGTGCAACAAACCACTGTTTATGCTGAAATCTGGTTATTACGACAATCAGTGTGAAAGAACAAATAGAACCCAAGCATCCTGGCAGCATGCTGGAAGGTAAGGTTTAAATCTCTCCCCAGATGTCATCCTGACAAAAATCACCTCCCTCGTTGTTAGCCTTAGGGGGAAAACTCCCACTGGAGTGTCCCCTCCCCACATGGAGCTAAGGGGGGGGGAGGGGGAGTTTTCATCAGGATCATATTGGGAGAAGGAAGGGTTAAATCTCTTCTCCCTATGCGCTGCAGTTCAAATGAAAATCATGTTTCATTACATTAGCTATTAAATAATTTTTTTAAGAATATTGACATACCGTCTCTAATGGCATGTTTGGCTCTGAAATAGTAGTTTTTTTTCAAAAACAAAAAAAACCCTGGCCTGTTTTTAATTGTTTCACCATATATTTAACTTGGAGTACTTTAAAAATACTGCTTATCTGTGTTTCTCAATCAGCTTTTAGGAGAACAGCAAGGACAGTATACACCAATTACATGTCTCATGCACAAGTCCCTCTGACCATTACAAGTGATTAATGAACACAATGTGATTGTGCAACTCCTGTGTACAACCCTGTTAAGTAAACTGAACAGTGCAGAAATGGGTGGTGGCGACAGCACACATCCTTCTTCCAACTGTTCACAATCCAGTTTGATCACTTCACAACAAAAAATCAGCTGAGGAAAACAAGTGCCATTTGCCTCTGTAACCAGGTCACATGGTAGGAAAAAAGCAGTGGATCAAGTGCTCTCTGACCTATTTATATAATCTTCAGAGGAACAGTATAGTCCCTTGGAAACCACAAAGATCCCAAAGAGAATACTAAAGTATACACATATCCCTAAACAAAATCTTTTTTAACAGTAAACAAAAGGGATTGGATCATTTATTTTACAAAGCTTGTTTTATGATTCAAATAGCACATGGCTCCTGAAGCTCCTGCACCAACAGCCTCTTGCTGCTGAGCTTCCCTGTCAGCTAATCGTGAAAGGCAGATTAGAGTCAGTGAATGACTCATCATTTAAATATGCACTGTGGGAGGAGGGGAAGTAGTGAGCCAGCACTGGCATTGTGCATGCTAAGAGTTTTCACATGTTTGAGCAAGGCACAGTTTGAGCACTATTTCTGGGCAAGAAAAAGCTCTTCTTGCACAGCCTCCAAAATGATTCTTGCAGGGAATGACATTTTGTAATTTAATTAAATGCAAATACATTTTGCGCCCCTTTTGCTCAAAAAGAAATATGCCTGTTCTTCATACTCTGTTGAACTACTATTGATCCCTCTCCCATCTTCAGTTTGTGATCAGAGACCACAGTTTATTTGCCAAATATGTGAACACCTTGTTCTCCCTCTGTCTTAGGTATCATAAATTCAAGCATATTTTCTTTTCTATTGCAGTTTTAATATAATGAAACAATAATGTATTAACACTATAAAACCCACAAACTAAACTTGCATTTTTATTTTGCATATATATATCTATTGGACCCAGAATATACCTTGTTTTGTAAAACACTGAATAAAATAGTTATTTGTCGACCCATGATTTCATAAATAGTTAAGCAGATAATGAATGGAGAGTAACCAAAGGAAAAGCACATCAAAATGCAAAATAAACTCTTTGAATCAAATACAGATGTTTCAGCCAGAGTTCATGTTAGCGTAGGAAATCTAGCTGAATGTTCCCGCAGAATAAATAGGGGGTTGGGTGAGAGCATAACAGGAAGCCACAACATTTTCATTACAGCAGGGCTTCCTCCCTCTCTTCCTTGCTCCCTCCGCCCCCCTTAGTGCCAGACAAGCAGAGCGCTGCAGCAGGAGCCACAGAAGATTGGCTCGCCTACCTGCTAGCAGTCACAATGGAAGCAGTGGTTTACTTCTTAACCCTCCCTTTGGAGAACAGAAAGAAGCCTGCAACCTTGGTACAAATTCTGCTGCCAATACAGGATCTTTTTGCCCTTTAAAAATAATTACTGGGGAAAGGTGTTGGTTAAAACAGCCATTTTGAATTTTGCGCTTGTAACCTGTTAGATATGAAACCAGCCATTTTGAGCAGACGTATATCCATTTTGTGATGGTGTAATGTTATTCTCAGTGCTTTTTTTCTGGGGGTACTCAAGGGTATGCTGTACCAGCACCTCCCCCTCCCCCCAAATTAAAAGTGTGGCACTTACTGTAACAACTTCATGGGTGAGTACTGGCACCTTTTTTCCCTAAAAAATAAAAAAGCACTAGTTACCATGCACTCTTCCCTCAGAATCATAGTCAAAATTATCAGTTAGTCTTTAAAACTAAATCATTTTGCCATTTTTGTCACAGATTAATAAAGGGGTAGACTGCTCCTGGGATTAATTCCATTTACTTCCATAAACAATCAAAACACAGTTAGTTGAACTAAAATGTTCTTCCATCCTCTTACATTGCTAACCCATCACCCGCTCCAATGTTGTCAGACTTCCACATCCCTACACCGTTGAAGCTACGTACCTCGGATCTTGGATGCTGTTGCACTCTGAACTGCCTGGCATCCTGCAGGCCTAAACACCATAGACAATGCTTCTTCTGAAGAGAACTAACTTTTTAATAAATAACTATGCAGAATGCCCTTTAGGCCAAAGATTCAAATAGTAAGGTTTCCACAACAATTTAAACTACCACAGCGAGTAGCTGTGCAGTACAGCATAGGTACTGTTCTCGACAGCGTACAAATATGCTGTCCTCTTTGCTCTCCCCTCTTCTTCCACTGTTTTAATTTACAGTGTGCTGTGGTGGGTGGTAGCTTTGAAAAAAGCAAGTATCTTTCCTGCCAGTTGCTTCCCAGGCTTTGAAGTGAATGGAAGTGTGGATGAGTCCCAAATGTATAAAATCCTTTCACATATTCGTTAAGTGTCTCTTTGGTCGAGGCCATTGAACGTGAATCGGTTTAATTGGTTGGATGCTTAAATATAATCCTGATATTTTAACTTCAAATCCCTTCCAGTTTAAATTCAACAAATAAGTTATTCAAATCATTGCAGTATTTGGGGTGAGTGTGATTCTGGCTAAAGTTCAGGGCTAGGTTGACTTCCTGGTGGAAACAGAAACAGACACAAGGGGCCGAAACCAAGAGACAACTACTGAGGTGTATATACTGTAGGTCTGATAGAACATGTGATGCTGTTCATCTGGAGTTTGGATGTGTTCAAACATGTACATGGTGGTGAGTAGTGAGGTGCATAATGATCCTCTCAGAACCTTCTCAAACATTATGGGAGTGAAAGTTAATTAGTTGAAGAGCCTTTGTCTTTACAATGTGGATATAAGTCAGTAGATGAAGCCTGTTTAGCTAGTCCATCAGCATTTCTTCCGTTCAAAATATGCCCCTGGTCAAAATTAGCTGTCAACCAGGGATTTGTTATTTTGTCTAATCGACACACAAAAACTCTACTAAGAGAAATCTGTAGCTGTTAAAATATCAGGGCCCTAATTATCCTATGCAAATTGCCATTCAAAGGCTCTCTGATTTGATAGCTCCAATAATCTATGTATTATGGAAAAGTGGAAGGGGACATCAAATTTGTTGTTATTGCTGTTGTTTCTATATCACCCTTGAGTATCACAGCATGGTGTATAACATAAAACCATAAAAAATAACATAGTAACAAACAAAAATAATAACCCTCACATGTTTGGATTGTAATGTAGTCCCAATCCAGTAAAAAGGATCAAAGTGTGTGTCCTGAAGTGCTGAAGGGCAGTACTTTTTGTCTAAAAAAATGTTTAAGGGTACTGTACTCTCATTTTGACTCAATACAATCACCATTTTATAGTTCAAATTGGGGAAATAAATACAGTAAATGGACAAAAGTACAAAGATTCACTGAACGTTTAGGGGTATGCGTACCCCCAGAAAAAAGCACTGCTGAAGGGTATGTGTGTTTCAGTAAGGAGAACCACCTGTTTCTGTGTGATTATAGCAGGAAGCATGTTGCCTTTTTAAAACTGGAGCCCAGCAGCTCTTTACAAATCATGTTATCACAGCAATTAATTCTGTTTCAGGATTATGAGTTCTTGAAACCAATATGGTTCAGTGCATAGTATAAGGTAAATTAAGGGCACTTTCACCAGTGCAAACATTTTTGTCTCTCTCTGTCCTTGTATCCTTATAATAAACTTTTTTTAAAAAAGGTTCTGCTGAATAGAATGTGTATACCTGATTCAAAAAATGACTCTCTTGTGCTTTCTATCATATACTAATATTTGCAAGCAATACTAGTCCAAGCTGCACATACACCTTGAAATATAGAGATAATCAGAGTGATGTTGAAAAGTTGTAACACAGACGCTAACATTTAGACTCTTAAGGTCCTGGGTTAAGTAAATTACCGTATTTTCCATCTAGAAAATGCCCCAATGTATAAGACGCCCCTATTTGGTAGGACTCAGATTTAAGTAAATGGTGTGTGTGTGTATAAGACGCCCCCTAATTTTTGACATTATTTTTTAAAGGAAAAAACCTAGTCTTATATACAGAAAAATACAGTACGCACTGCTCAGCCATTTTAGGGGGAAGGTTTAAATCATGCCAAGCAGTTGTGTGGGGAGTGGGGAGCAGGAGGAGCTGAATCTAGCACTCTCCACTCCATCCTGAACAAATAGGATTTCTATATTTTTTTCTAAATGGCTACATGCATATAGATGCTAGATTGAGCTGGGAAATTGCCCGTGTAACTTCCATTTGCAAGAGTGACTTCCCATCCAGCTGGGGATTCACACTGAGAAAATGGTTTCTATGCAGTCATAACTCCTAGCTTGAGTATAACAAATGTTTTCCTGATATTTTTTCTTTGGTGATTTAAAAATATATATATTAATCTACAGAGAGCTACACATTATGTTTGTACTTAAGAAGTGTTTGTTAAGATGGTTTAGATGATTAAAAGCACAATGCATTGCTTCTTTATTCAGAAGTTCACTTGAGCTTGTTCCCTTACAGGTGTGTTTAGGATTGCAAACTAATAAATCAAACCTTTGCTCACAAAGAAACATAGATATTGAGCTTACTTGGCATAACCAAATATGGATATAATGCTCAGTAATTATATATATATACACACACACACACACGGGTGGCACTGTGGTCTAAACCACTGAGTTTGCCAATCAGAAGGTCAGCGGTTCAAATCCCCACGACGGGGTGAGCTCCCGTTGCTTGGTCCCAGCTTCTGTCAACCTAACAGGAGCTAGGTTTGAAAGCACACCAAAAAAAGTGCAAGTAGATAAACAGGTACCGCGACCAGCGGGAAGGTAAACAGCATTTCCATGCACTGCTCTGCTTTCGGTGTTCCGTTGCACCAGAAGCGGCTTAGTTATGCTGGCCACATGACCCGGAAAAACTGTCTGCAGGTCAGTAAAACATCATTCAGTGGGCCTGCATAGAATGCTATGGATAGTCAGTGGAAAAGAGGTTCAGAACTAGGTGCTAACTGAAGGAATCAACAAAAGATGGCAGTTTGAAATGACAGAGTGACAGTTGGGACAGTGGTATTAACATTCGAAAGCTTAAGTATATGGATTATTTTTAACTCCATCTGTTATATGGTGATACTAGGTAATTAAAATAATAAGTTTTTTTATCACAAAGAGTAAGAGGTAACATGGTGAGTTTTGGACCAATTTATCTTGGTGTAGTAGCTATGGAGATAATATCAAATTATTCATCCAGCAGGATGTAGTCATAGCTATTTGTCTATTTGTACATTGCTGTTTTAACTGTTGTTTTTATTGTGATGCTATCCACCCGTCTCTAGGACATTTTGTGACAGGCTAGAAATAAATATGCTTAATAAAATAATTAAATATAAATATTAGCCTATAGTAGAAAGAACAGAGTCAATTATAAATGCAAATATTTTAGTTGCTTCAGATTATAGTGGCTTCATGAGGGAAATGCAGTGTTGTAGTAGTACCTCAGGATTGTTTCTGTTCAAAGCCTTTTGCCACATATGGAGATCCAGTCATTTTGTACTAGAAAGATGTGATATTTGATGTCAAAATCACATCTTTCTGCAATATTTTTACATGCTTTAGACAGCATCTCAGTGTAGCGTGGGCCAGCTGTCAGCCAATGAGTCAAAATCACTAATAGAAATTTTCCATGTAGAAAACTATTTTGCCAGCCTGATTAATACTGAGGGATGGAGACATGGAGTCAGGGGTATTTGAATGTGGGAGGAACTTAAGGCAAGTGAACTCAAGGCCCAAATTGGGGGAAATGAGTATGGTATTTGAGAAGAGCAGCACTGATTGGTACAGTGTCTGGAAGGTTTGATGATAGTGAGTGGAACCTCCATTATCAAATTTGATAAATGATGTGCCACAAATCAGGCTCATGTGATTGATAAGGTTAGACTACCTTCCTTATCAGCCCCCTCCCCCCAGCTATAATAAAAACAGAGAAATTGGGATAGACATCTACCACAGATTTTGTCAGACATAACATTTTGGGGGTTGAATGGAAAGCAGTGCTTTAATTCTGTTATGGGTTTGCAGGAGGCAAGGATCCCCTAAAATTCCTGGGTGCCAGGTTCTCCCCATAGTTTTTTAAATTAGTAAATGTGGAGTTTGAAGTTGCCAGCTCCCTCAGGAGATTGGCTTAAAGAGGTGCCATCAAAGAACAAAGGCAGCTTCCCTGCCAAAGATGAGACATTCAGCATCAGACAAGAAAGGGGGAGGCTACCAGGATTGCAGGGACTGTGATGTGACCACAGGAAAAGGTGCTTTTCACAGGAGGCTTTTGAAATGGAGGTTGCCAGGGTAACAGAGGGGATGCTGGAAGCAGAAAAGGAGGTGGTGTTTTCTGCAAAAGCTGCTGGGAAGAATAAAAGTGGGAAGAACTACATGCACACTGGCTGGGAGAGGCTGCACTGGGAGACTGAGGGCCATTACAGGCTGCTGCTTTGGATGCAAGCTTGCTGAAGCTATGAGTGAAGCAACAAGAGACACTATTAGGATGTAATGTTGTGCACCCCCTCAGGTATAAATATGTGTAAAATAAACCATAGTTTTTAAAGACTCTAGTCTCCACTGTGCCTGGTAAAGTGCCAAGACTTCTGGAATCTTGCTACCACTCGGCAAGATTAGGGTATATATAGAAAGTACAAGATATAGGTAGCTTGTTGATGTAATTTGAATAAGGTGTGAAATTGCACTAATTGCTTGATCTCTGTCTTGAGCTAGCATGCCCCCCATGTTTGGATCTTGTTATCTTGTTTAGAGATAGAACACCAGGTGTACTGGGTAGCATAGCAAGGCCAAAAGTCTGACTTGCTGACTCATCTACCCTCATTTTATCTCAGGAATGTGCATACATGCAGAGATGGGTATAAAAGTCAAGGTTGCATTGCATTCTCTATCTGGGGGCAACAGGGGGAGAGTCTGGAGCCCCTGTGTTAGGTGTACACAGCAGTGTGAGCTAGCATGGTAAAGTGCTAGTGGATCTCTCTGTATGCTTGTTTCTTTACTTCTAAGACCAGAAGAACAGTATTATAGCAGTTAGTAGATTTCTCTTGTCTCTTGAGACAATAAACACTTTATACTTTAATTTCAGCTCAGTAGGGAAGGAGGTTTTTTGAGTGAGAACTGACTACTGGAAATCAGGAAAACTCTGATGTTCTCCTGGAAGACTTTGCTGGAGTTGAGCAAACTCTGCTAGTCACACTGGTGAAGTATCAATAGATGGTGGGTTCATGTCTGACAGGTTATGGGCCAACTGACTTTCAGAAATAATAACAGGTTATGGGCCCAGGACACATCTGCAAGAGCCTGAGTAAGCCAGCGAGAGTCTAGAGTGCTCCAGTTGCAGCTTCTCAAGTTCTGTTTGCTGGTCTGGTCTACAAGAAGGTGAGAGCATAGTGACCTGTTGGTGAAGTGTGTTGTGGTATCACTATGGCTCAAGGAATACACTCTGGTTTGTCACTTGAGAGACTGAATGGTTCAAACTACTCAAACTGGAGTTATAAAATAGAGATATTCCTGAAGAGAGTGGGAATTTGGACTCTTGTTACTGAACCCCCAGATGATGAAGAAGCCTGGGCATGCCAGGATGAGAAGGTTCGGGTAATCATAGCCTTGGGTGTTGAAGACTCACAGATATAAATCATTTGGTTCCTGCCAAGAGCCAAACATATGTGGACTGCCATGCAGGATGTTTCATCAGCTTGTATATTAGTTTCAGTGGAAACAATTATCTCTAAATTCTGTTGACCCATATCAGCTGTGGGTGAGATAAAACCTTCATAGTCTAAAGTTACCTCCTATGTAGAATTAAACTATTTCTTAGTAATATAACTGTTTTTGTATCTTTATTTTGTATCTTATGATTTATGTGGAAATGGTTCTATTTGGTTGTGTACTTTCTGATGTTTTGTTTATTTTTTATGACTACTACTTTTGTTATGTTTGCAGTTATATAATTTTGTGTATATTGTAAGCTGCATTGAACATGGTTTTAACTTTGGGAAAGGGGCATACAAATGTAATGATTCATTGATCTTAAAAATTACTCTGCTAATGTCAGTACAGATAAAATGTATAATTATTATCCCCACAAGGTGGGTGTCTGTTGGTGACTTGTGAAAGTCAGTTGGTAGTTCACCACACCTCAAACAGTGTGTTGTATCAGCAGAGTATGAGGAACCCCAGCAGTCTTCAGAGTGTTTTCAGAGTTTCCTGCTCCCAGCAGAACAGTTTCTTCCAGAGTCCCCATTTAAGGGGAAAATTTCTCTCCCACAAAGTTCAAAGTAGCAAAGTGTTTATTGTCTCCAAACATAATACAAAGCTAAACGCTACTATCTACTATAAGAAGTTATTCTGGTCTTTGAGGTAAAGATATATATGTACAGAGATCCACTGACACTATTACCATGCTAGCTAATGCTGCTTTGTAAAACCCACAGTCTCTTCCCCTGACTCTCACAATTCAGAGTCAGACCCTGACAGCAAATAGGACAGGAAAGGGACAAGACCAGGATAGGACAAAGCATAATGAAAGCAATAACCTAGACTATTATACCCATCTCTACATGTAAGCATATTTCCTGAACCAATAGGAGTGTATGACTCAGCAAGTCATACACTCAACCTTATCCTAGACCATCCAGACACGGGGATGTGCTCCTCAATGCATGAGACCAAGTACTGCGTAATTTAGCTCATTGTATAGAGTGAGAGAATCTGTGTTGGAAAGAGAGATTCTTAATCTCTTGTAGCAGAGTCAGCACAATGGTGATTGCTCCATGCACATTAAAACTTGGTTAGATTTATATCTGCCTTTATCCATTTTATACAAATGTTCCCCACAAAAATACTTAGGCTAGAATAAATCACAGACACTTAGCATAGCTAGTAAGTGCATATTTTACTCACAGAGTTTTCAGAAGTTAGAGGAAACAAGTCTCCATCTGTGGGCAGAAAAAAAATGAATAAGATAAAGGTTCCAAATGTCTTAAGAAAGTAACTTGGTCAAAAAGGATACTGTAAACTTTGGGCTAGCAAAGATGCAGGCTATAAAATATCATTTTAGAGGGAGAACCAAACAAACAAATACATTATGCGCGCATCCAATTGACATGTGACTGCCAACACATGGGTCCTTTTGGACCCAGAAGAGGGTGGAATGGGGGACAGAACAGGTGGAGCAGGTGTAGGACAGGCTTATGTGCACTCTGCTGACATGCATGGGGGCTAGGAATGGATGCTCTGTGCAAAATTGTTGCCACCTGTAATAGCCATATTTGCATAGTTGAAGAGCTGTTACATAGATTTCTGTTGTTCCAGGGAGTGGGGCCTGAACCATTTGGTTCAAACTACAAGAAGCAGAATTTAGGTTAACATTCAGAAGAACTTCTATTTGTCAGTGGGACATAAGTTTTTAAGCAGATGTTGAATGGTAACCACCAGGGATTTCCTGTATCGGTACGGGGTTGGACTAAATGACCTTTTGAGGTATTTTCCTGCAAGCACTCTGATTCTATTAATCAAAACCAGATTTCACAAGACAGTTTCAAGCACTTTGCTCATATGTTACCTCCAGGACACAGGCAGTATTATTATAATTATATTGTAGCTTCTTCATAAAATGACAATGTGACATGAGCTAATTATTAGTTAAATTTATTTGCTTTTTCTTTGAAAAGTTGTTTATGATTCCAGCAAGTCAATGGACTGAAAGTAATCTTTGTAATGTCTTAATAATACTGTTGCTTCCTTAGGTATGGAGAAACCTGTACATAGTGAAAGCACAGTTAGATTAACACAAAGGAAAGAGGAAAACAACAGGGCTAAATCAGTGATTGATGGTATCTGATAATGCTTCAGGGAAGAAACAGTGAGGAGGAGGAGAATGTATTAACCCATCCCCTGCCTGCTGATACTTCCTGCCAAGTTTCCTTCCTCTGGCTATTTTGAGCCTACAGTATTTCCCCCTGACTGAGTTATGTGACCAGAATAAGCCTAGCTAGGGGGAAGCAGTTGATGTGTTGGTGTGTGTGTGTAAATGAGTAGAACTGGTTGGCATGGGAAGGGTTAAACACCTCACCTTCCCACTTTTTTGATTCTCCCCTATTCTTGTATTCATATTACCTCATCAAACATGGAACACATGTTTCGCAAGGTAATATGTAGCTCCATCCTTGGATGCTAGGGAAAAAATTCAAAATAGCTGTGGAATATCACACTTCAATTTTTTATTAATTCATGATGTAAAAATTATAGTCTTGAATATGTGGGATGTGTGTGTGCATGTGTGTGCGCGCACACATATATTTCATTTGAGATTTTTATTTTTGTATATTTAAAATAAAGTTTTACCACTGTCTTGTGACAATTCGTTTTTTCCAGAGGCAATTTTGACTTTCAGTAGTTGTGGGCAATTGTTAAAACTTGAAACAACAGAGAAGGCATATCCAAGGGTAACACAAGAATATTTGCATAATTTTACTTTTGAAACAAAAAGGAGGCACAGTCTGAGGAAAGATTTTGATTTTGTTAAGAATGGGCTAGACAAAACAAGCATCTTCCCATACCAGTGAATCACATGTATTATTTTACAATATATAAAGGATAGTTTACAAGCAGAAACTTGTCTTTAGAACAGAATATTTACATTATGGCACAAATGAACAACTGAAGAATAAAAATAATAGACCCTTAACTTTCTAGATAATCAACACTAATGTACTTTGTAGTGTTTTTAAAGTTATATTAGTATTTTTATCAAGAAGCACATGCATCACTCTAAGGTATGTATATTTTGCGTTGTCCATATATTTGTATTGGTGGACCTATAAAGATATGCTTCTAATTCTGGTATTGCACACACATTTCTTGTGCATGATGCAATATGACCTTTGTTCTGCACATGGGCATTCTGCCTGCCTCAGTGCTTGGGGGGGGGGGAATATCACACACTGATGTTTAACCTCATTACTTTGTTTT
This sequence comes from Podarcis melisellensis, assembly GCF_964234715.1. Taxonomy (NCBI): domain Eukaryota; kingdom Metazoa; phylum Chordata; class Lepidosauria; order Squamata; family Lacertidae; genus Podarcis; species Podarcis melisellensis. The sequence goes on along the minus strand of NC_138542.1, from coordinate 44,197,560 downwards.
TATGTGAAGCTATGGGAGCTGTGCAGCCTGTATGTTGTTCACACATGACTATATGTGAAGGTGGGGTTTTCTGTGAAATGTATTTGTGGCAGGCTCTCTCCTTTTGGTGTCTGTACAGCACATTTCTATTGTGAATGCGTGTGAGAGACAAAAGGAAAATGCTCCCCTCCCCCCCACCTTTCCCACATTCACTCTGTGCTCACAGACAAGCTGGCACCCCTCCCCCACACTTTGGTTCCACACCAGCTGCTCTCCCTGAAAACCGATACTTGAGAGGCCTCTTTTCCCCCTAAACCAGTTCTAGCTGGAAGACGGAGAGAAACAAAACCCAGGTTGGATTCCGAGCTGGAGCAGCTCTGGCTGCCCTTCCTGCAGGCAAAAACTCCATCTCCAGGCATAAAGCCTGTCCACAGCTTCCATGCAACCCTGCTGCTACTGGCATTTGCTCTGAGCTCTGGCTCCAGTAGCATATTCTAGCAGGGATTGCGGCTCCTGGATCTTCTGGGAATGATCCAGTCCAGAGATTCCAGTCAGCTTTGGTGCGGCAGAACCTCAGCCTAAACAACAGTTGATGTCTCATTCCAGCTCAGTCTCAACCAGTCTCAACCGGCTCAAACCGGCCCTGGCCTGCTAGAATAGCTGCTGAGTCTGAGCCACTTCTTTTCCTCCCATGAATTTTCACTGCCCCACCCATAGAGAAACAACACTGAGGAGAAGCTTATTTCTATTTTTACGTGGGGGATTCGGTGCTGCCCTTGAACTACTTCGAAGCCCACCCCAATAATATGCAGAGATGCAGAATCCCCCACTACTCCTCTGAATAAAGTCATTGTTTTAACCCACACGACCCTTGTGAGCAGGGGATACCCTGACGCCTGTCTTTTTCCCTCCAAAATCTTTCGAGGAATACTTCCCCACAAGCACGAGTGCTTCTCCCCCCAAACTTCCCATAAAGCTGACCATGGTAGAGGATACTGAATCTCCCACCGAGGGGGCGGTTACTGGTGTTTACTGGCCCCTCTCTCCAGTGCATGTAATTTTTTGGTCCTTCAATGTTCCTGATAAATGATAGCATGCTATCTCATCTGCAGCGCCCCCACAGCCCACAACACTAGCCACCACAGCCCCCCTTAGTAATAAAAACCTAATTAAAGGATTTCCAGTGTCAGATGATATGGCATGTTTCCAGCAAGATATCCATTCTTACATAAGCAGCCAGATGGGGAAGGCCATAGTGCCCTCTATCCTTGCATAACTTTAGAGGAAAAACCTCTTAGCAGAACATTAAATAATGAGGCGGACTACAGTCTGTGCTTTTCTCTGTTATTATGTTCCTCTCTTGGAGGATGGCAGGAAATGAAAGTGCTTACTATTTCTGCACAAGAAATCCAGCAATGACATCCTCCTGAGAGAAATGTCGCACCTCCTTAAACAAAAAATATCAGCTTTCCCCTCATATTGTTTCAAAGTAACCCAGAGTCCAGGAGGCCATTTACACAAACTATTAGCCTGAGATAGCAACCGCTTAATTTCTTTCCATCTCAGATCTCTTTGTATTATCAAAGGGTGTATCAGAGATTGAAGTGGGTTTGAAAGCAAAGGAACAGCTCCTGGGTGTCTCACCTCTCTTGTCCTTGTGAAAGCATGTACACTCAATACCTGTATAAGTGAGAAGGGGCTGGGTGAAATTTCCCTCCTCTGTTAGCTGATGTCTATGTGTTGTGCTCCTTTAGGGTTGTTACACTGACATTTGAGACAGGAAACCGGGTATGCTGAGGTGAATTTGTTGACTCAGGGAAGCTACGTCAAATTAGCCACGTTTATAACAAAGGGTGGGTGGGTGTGCACATGATCATGTAAATGAGCCCCAAGCTAGAACTGACAGACCCTCAGAGACCAAATTGGGGGGGGGATCGTATTTACCTCTCCACAGATCATCAGGCTGCTTCACCGCCCTTTCAACAATTTATACTCACAGCGCCCCTTTGAGGTAGGAAATAGTTACTACATGATTATACTGAGACATTAGGACCTGAGAGATGCTTATAATGTGGTTAATGTGCAACAACACACAGCCTTTTGCATGCATTGCAGATTTCCTATATTAATTACCTGAAGCAGACCTAATCTGTATAGAACCAATCGCATGTGCACCTGAATTGCTGATGTAAAATTACTTAGATGTAGGAATCTGATTACTCATAAAAAAATAATGCCTGTTTCCACACAGACATAAAGATAATTTGTGGCAGAACAAGACACAAAATATAGACCTCCCAAAATCGTGGTTACAACCTCATACCTGCAACACTATCCTCCTCTGGAGAAAATAACAAAATATGTGGATGTGATTGTATTGTAGCATATAAGGAAAAATATATATCAGAGACCCAAACTGGCTGAATGCCCACATCCGCACTAAACCAAGGAACTGATGTTCTGTATTGTTGTTGTTGGCATCCATCTGTCTCAAGAGGCAATGGAGGTGAAGTCAAACTGCAGTGTGTATGAGGTTGCAAAGCTGATAGTAAAGGGTTGCCATACATCTGGAATTTCGCTGTAATGTCTGGGAAAATCTGGACATATGGCAACCCATGTTGGAAGCATAGAATTTGGCATCAAAAAAGCTCAAAAACTTTTTTTGCAAAAAAAAGGAGGAGGAATTTAGTGTTACTATATCAGCTCTTCAGGAAATCACAAATCACGAAACCACACCATATGTAGCACAGGCAAAAATTCCACTGGGATTGGAAGGGCGGATTTCAGTATATATAGAAAGAGAAAGGGCAGTGAATGCTATGAAATTAGGGTTCAAGAAGAATAAAAGTGCAAGAAAGGGAGTCCTTCCTATTAGGGTGGGAAAAGGGAAGTAGAAGTGGAACCCCATAATAAATGTTTATGGTGTATCAAATCTTACGATTTTTAGAGATGCTTCTCAATTTAAGTTCTGGGGTTTATAACCCTTGCATGTCAAACTCTATTCAGATTTTGTCAGTACAGAACAAGGGATAATATCCTAATTTTACTTTAATCAACTCTGCAGAAAGCATATTAAGATATTTGTATCTGGGTCTCACAGTATTATTTTCACACATTTAGAAAAATAAAACTTAAAAATTACAAGTGTGAAGTAATTTCGCTAATGGTGGGAGGTGCCATTAGCGGAAGTGTGCCTCATGTTACAAGCGGTTTCTGGTTACAAACGGACCTCCGAGAATGGATTAAGTTTGTAACTGGAGGTACCACCAGTGGTACCTCAGGTTACAAACACCTCGGGTTACAAACACTTCGGGTTACAGACTCTGCTAACCTGGAAGTAGTACCTCGGGTTAAGAACTTTACCTCAGGATGAGAACAGAAATTGTGCAGTGGAGGCGTGGCAGCAGCGGGAGGCTCCATTCGCTAAAGTTGTACCTCAGGTTAAGAATGGTTTCAGGTTAAGAATGGACCTCCGGAACGAATTAAGTTCGTAACCAGAGGTACCATCAAAGTAATCTATCTTGCATCCATAAGCAACAGAAAAGAGACAACATATTTAGAAATCATAACTGTATATAGCACTTTCAGCATTCAGAGCTATTCACATACATCACCACAACAATTCTTACAATATCCCTTTAAGGTACTATTATTTCCATATTATGCTGAGGTGAGGTGCAGTGGTAAAGGTGAAAGGTAGTAGTTTGCCTAAGGCCCTCTAGTACAGGGAGGTTCAACTATTAATACCAAGTGAGCCAACTCTCTTCTCATGCTGCCCTTCCAAAGCCAGGTAAGTGAGGCACTGGGCTTTGGAAAGGAGGTAAGCGGCTCTGGCAGTGTCCTAGAGCCCTCCCACTTCCTTTCCCAAGTTGGAAAAGCGCTAACTGAGCTTTGGGAAGGAGGTGGGAGGACTCAATGTCTCTGTTCCAAATCCCAATGCCTTGCAGCACAAGAGCTGGGCGCGCGGGAATCAAATGTTGCCGAGAGCCACCCCAAAAGGCACTGAGGGCCGCATGTGGCCCTTGGGCTGTGCGTTGGACCACTCTGCTCTAGTGAGTTTGTGGTTATGATGAAATTTGAACTAGTCACCTCCTAGAGCTCATTCTTTTAGTGGTTACACTATACTAACTCTTTCAGTAAACATTTTGAAATTGACTGTTTTGTGTCTGGCGTTTTCTGCCTGATTTCTCTGAAAAGATCTACAGTGGTACCTCAGGTTAAATACGCTTCAGGTTACAGACTCCACTAACTCAGAAATATTGCTTTGGGTTAAGAACTTTGCTTCAGGATGAGAACAGAAATCGTGCTCCGGCAGCATGGCGGCAGCAGGAGGCCCCATTAGCTAAAGTGGTGCTTCAAGTTAAGAACAGTTTCAGGTTAAGAACAGACCTCCAGAATGAATTAAGTACTTAACCCGAGGTACCACTGTATAGGCAGACTACTTATCCTATCACATCCTCCAGTAGCCAATTTGACACACTCTTGGAAGTTTTAATTTGTCTCCCTCTGCTGGTCAAAGGTACCCTTTTCTTTTATACACATTCCTAGTTATTTTATGTTGCAAATGTTCAAGGATATAGTGTTTCCATTGCTTCATTGATGATTTTAGCTTTTTGCATATTCTAACACGCTTCAACCTTTCATTGTATATGTGTTTTGTCTCTGTGTGAAGCTGTGTATTTAAAAATGAATGAGAAATGATGGATTATCATTCACCTTCAGAATATTTTAATGGAACTTAAAATTAGCCATGTGTCAGAATGTAAGCTAGAGGGAAATTGCTAACTAGAGTGTTACATTTCAGTCATGCATGAAACACTGGAGACGTGCCAAACATAGTACAGGGCAAAGGTGAAAGCGCACACTGCCTTGGGGACTGAAGGAAATCTAGATTCTGGCAAATAGAGCAAATTTGTCAGCTTCTGAAAACAAAGCTACAGGAAGCTGTGAGGAGCTGGGAAGCATCCAGTTTAGGACAACTCTCATACGTTAAGGATGATAGTTGTCAGGGTTTCTGGGAGAGAGGAGGAGATGACAGAGGAGACGGAGAGCGAGTGGGAGGAGGGGCAGAAGGATGAGGAAGAAGATGACGGAATTCTGAGGGAATCCACGAGTCTGAGCAGCGAGTCAGAGGATTCTCAAAAGGGGGTTACCTTAATCAAGCAAAAGGGAGGAGAAGGGAGAAGCGGAGAGGAGCCCAGTGGAAGACAGACGCAGCAAGAGGCGTCTCAGCCGGAACGGAGAAAAGGGGGGGGAGTCGTCAGCCTCTCGGAGGGAGCAGGATTAGGAGAGAACAGAGAAAGGGGGTTGGAGCAAGGTGTTCAGCCGGAAAGGGTGGAGAGCAGAACAAGGGGTGGTGTAGCGGTCGAAAGAAAGGTCAGCAGCAACGTACGCGCGCCAAGTTCAAACGTAGAGGCGCGCGGAAGTGGAGAGAGCTCAGGGGAGGAGCCCGGCCCTAAAGCCAGAAGGAGGGGGGAAGAGGCGGCAGAGGATTCAGCCTCAGGCGAGTCACGGAGAGAGGGAACCCAGGGGGGCAGGAAGACCCTGCGGAAAAGAAAGGAGAGGAAGAGGTGGTCTAGAGCCAGGCTATTAAGTTGGTGTGGAAGAGGGGAGGAGTCAGAGGGGACTTCAGCGGTCTAACGTGACAGACGTACGGCCACAATGCTGAACTGTACGAGAAGCAGAAATCTTCAATAAACTTTTCCTGTAAATAAACTGCAACGGAGTGAGGTCTCTGGTGAGCTGGGACCCGTCCTGGGTGGCCGTGACAATAGTGTAAATGTTTTAGGTCATCAAGGTGGGGATTGGGCGTAACTTGGCTATAAGAAAGGAGATCACTGCAATTTAAAGTGATCAAAAAGTTGTAGGAGAAATTGCACGTTTAAAAGGAATCTGGAGAGGGACACAGTGGCCTGGTATTCACATAACACTAGGCTGTAATTTGTTTAGCCCAACTATGGTTTGTATGAATGTGTGAAACCAACACGGCAGATTAACCATGGGTCATCTAATGCCAATAAGCCATGGTGTGAAACCATGGTTTGTATTGACTTCTGAGCCAGGAATTGTTTTAACTATGGGTTGGTTTTATATCTGAACCCAGTTACCTTGCTTAACCATAATTTTTTTCTCCACCTCTATCCCAAATGCTCATGAAACTAAAAAGGCATAGGAGAAGAGCAGCTGGAAAACAAGCCAAGCTTGGGAGAAACAAACCATGGTATGCGAGATGAATGGGCAACAAAATACAAGTGTGTACTTTTATTTTGGGACAAAAAGAAATTTCCACTTTGCATGCATCCTGAGACAAATTCACAGAGCATAAACAAAAATTCTATTATGGTCTACCATTCATTCCTTTGGTATGGGAGATGCCTGTTTCCAGTGGCAGCAGCAGAAACATCAGTGGCTACTCCTGGCAGCCGCCATTTCCCCCTCAGGATGCCGGGACATAGTGTTGTTCTAGGGCAGGGATAGCCAACCTGGTCCCACCAAAGGTCAATGATTTCCAATGTGCTGCCACTGCTAGCACAGGCATTGACGAAGAAAAGGTATATATATTGGATCTCAAGGTAAGTGTGAATACTGAAATTAAAAAATAGACAATGAAGGAAACACAAAATAAGTGTGGTGTTTGTGAAGAAAATACATGGTGAGTGTGTGACACTCCCAGTGATGCCAAATGTGAAACGAAGTATTTGTTTAAAGTTATTCATTCATTTATTTAAACAAGTTTTATATCACTTAACACTATATTCCCTAAATAGCGTAAATTTACAAAAGATACAATAAAGGTAAAATCAGCCAAAATTAACTGATTAATTTATCTTAAGCACTGTCCATATATTAATTTATAGGAGAATAGATTTATGTATAAAATAGAAACTTCATAAAACTGTAATGTAGGTAAAGGACTGGTAACAATCTGAGACTATATTCTGAGCTTGCCACAATGAGGCATATGTGATTTCTTCTGTTCAGCTAGTTTGCTTTCAGTCAAGCCCACCATCCTTGCATACACCATTTAAAACAGCTGCCTTAGGGGCAGGAGTATGAGAGAAGCAAGCAAATTGAACTGCCATGTCTACCAAATGTTGCCACTCCACAAGCTGGGATGGGACTCATTGTTCCCTTTCAGTGGCCACTTCGAACCACTTGCAAAGCCAGTTTCAGAAGGTGGAGAAATTAGGCATTTGCCCAGACCATCCCAACAACACTACGGTTTTCGTTTTGCATGGAATACCCAAGAAGCAGTATCAGAAAGTTTGCAGACGTTGTTTCTTCCTGCTTGCAGGGGCCCACTATGGACCCCTCACCTAAAAACCTCATAACTTTTGGAGCTGGCATTGCCCAACTGCTTTGCTAGCAAATTATATGCACTATCGTCACTGCCATCTCTACAAAACTGCTGGAACAGGCCCTGGATCATCAGCTGGAACAGGCCCTGGATCTTTCCATAGCAGACTATTTAAGGACTATACTGTATTTTCCCAGGTTTTTTGACTAAAAAATCATGTCAAAAAACTGGGGTTGTCCTATACATGGATAGTGGCGTGGGGGAGGTGCGTGCTCTAGAGAGTGCTTCCTGCAGCGGAGTGGGGGGGGGGAAGCTGCACAACTGCCCACCAGCTGCTTGTTGGCCTGCGCTCTAGGGAGCTTTCTACCCGCAGTGGCATGGGGGGAGCAGCTGCCCACTTTGCCAATGGCCCTGCTGGGATGATGGCACGCGTGCAGTTCCCCCTAAAAAAAAGTTCAACAACTTTGGGCCATCTCCCCAAATTTTCTTTAAATTTAGTCCCCAAATTAGGGGGCGTCTTATACATGGGGGCATCTTATACAATGCATACGACAATATGCATTTTATTTAAAAGTGTGAATTTATAGGGTGTGGCCTCCCCTTTTAGATGTGTGTTTTTGTTTGTGGTCAAAAATGTGCAAGTTGTATGGGAACTGAACTAGAACTAAGTATGTTTTGAGAAACCTGTGTTTCGGGAGTATGGAAGTAACAGGAGCAAGAAAAAGTGAGTCTAAAGGAATGTATTGTTTTAATTTGCCTTTTATTTCCTTGAGCCATCCAAACATAATATTTATATTGACAATGCTTTGGGGTCAGGAGCAGATACTGAAGAAGCTGCAGTAAGGCACTCAGATAGGGCAGCGTATAAACAAAGTAAAAGGTTTCAACAGCAGAATATTCAAGGGCCTTTCCAAAATTTGTAAATACTAGCAATTTTCATACAACATACATAGGTAATTTTATAAAGTTTTCTCAAGCTAATCTTACTGCAGCATGCTCAAAGGTAGCAACCTCTCCATACAGCCAATAGCCCTTTTGACGTGTGCGTGTGTGTCTTCCACCACTTTTGGACTATTTATTGGGAAGCCTTGTGAACGCAGATAAAATGTTTGCTCAATTTACTGGTGGTTGAGAATGTGGTCTCTACTTTTGCTTGGCACCATTTCCCCCCTTTTCCTCCCCCAGCTATTCCAGAATGAGGGAAGGACATATAGCCCTCACTCTGATTTGGCTTCATTTTGATGACATGTACTCAGTCAAGTATGGAGAGCACCAGGTTGGGGAAGTCTGCCCAACACAATGGATCTCAGTAAGTGGGGGGATGGGACGGGACGACCCAGAGAAAGGCTTCTGGTGAAGCCCTTCAGATCCTTTATTTTAGGTCCTTTATCATTTTATTTCGGCTAGTAAATGAACTCAGTTAACTTCCATGTGCCTTCCTATGTGCAGATGGCATGATATTCCTTTCTTTTTCTTCAGTAGTGCAGAAAAGACTGTAATACACCAAAGGCAATTACTGTAAATTAAATTTTCTGTCATTTGAAAACTAAAGTGGTAGCTTCCAGTCAGAGGCCAGGTAGCACAAATGGTAAATTGATTCTCGTGCAATTGAACAGGTCAAGTCTTTTGATATCTATGTGTTTTCCAGTTCAGATGGCTGGAGGAAACATCTGCTGGAACATATTAAATTTAAGTTCAAATGGTCTGTTGCTAGGACACAGGCCTTCTAGGAAACAAATAGGGGGAAACAAGTTTCCTGTGATTAAAAAATTATAAAATTGAAACTTTAGTTACAGATCCTTTTTACAACTGAGATTTTGGTTTTTGGCAGTACATGGAATACATGTGTGCTAAATGGTGTTGCTACCTGTACTTATGATTTATTTATATGCATTTAATTATTGGTCAACTTTATGAGCATGACAACTGATTAATGCCCTAAAATTTACTTTCTGCAGGTTATATGCTACTTGGTTTAGTCTGCCCACTTAAATTCTGACATTGGTTTGGATATCTCAATTGTATAAACTGTCTTTGGACTTCTAACTAGTGGCAGCAAAAACAGAATATTAAAACAGATTTTCTAGAGAACAGAAATGCTTAAGTTTAAGCATAGACTTTAGTATTTATAGATGAATATGAATATTATTTATTTGCACAGCCAAAACCGTTGCAAAAAACAAGATACCTAAAACAAAATATAGATACATCTTCCAAATGTCTTCATTAATATTAAAAGTGTAATCTCCCAGGTGGTATATGACCCCCAAAAGAGGTTAAGAGTAGAAAAGAAACTGAATTGCCCATCAGCAAATAATTTGTATATTATTTTATTTAAGAGACTTATTCTCCCTTTTTGTAGTAACTTCTCAGTTTAATTTTCTATGTTGCAACAGTGTATGTGGCTAGGAAAATTAAGTAGTGCCAATAAAAATTAACTAGTGGTAAAGCTAGTTCAAAGATGAACTTCTGTGCTATTTTATTCTGTTTTAACCAGTATGATTAATTCACCCTCCCGCCAGTTCATCCCCTCCTGGCCTTACTTACTGCTGCTGAAATCAACTTCACATTCCTTTGCTCATTGCATTTTTCCATAACAACATCTTAGATCTTGGATCCATCTTTTTCATTTCCCTATTATTTATAAGCAGAGCTCTTTCCCCCCCTAAAAAAATGTTTAGGGGTACTCTCATTTTTACCCAAGAAATGCACCATTTTATAGTTCAAATCGGGAAAAATAAATACATTAAACGGACAAAAGTACAAAGATTCACAAAATGTTTAGGGATATGCGTTCCCCTACCCCCCCCCGAAAAAAGCCCTGTTTATAAGTAAGTAGGTAAGTAAGTATACCGCCCTATACCCACAGGTCTCAAAGCGGGCCCCATGCTGGTGCTTAGAAGTTATTCTGATTCCTAAGTTTTGTTTTGTTTTGGGGGGGGGGAAGCCATTCCTAACTAAAGTACTGCATAAACACTGAGGATTAAAACTTTATACAAATGATAGAATCATAAAATTGTAGAGTCGGAAGGGACTCTGAGGGTCATCTATTTCAGCCCCCTGCAATGCAAGGAATCTCAACTAAAGCACCCATGACAAATGGCCACCCAACAACTGCTTAAAAACTTTCAGTATAATAATAAAATAATAATAATAATAATAATAATAATAATAATAATAATAATAATAATAATAATAATAATAATAGATTGGGACACTATACTTCTGTTGATTCAGCCTAGAATAGCGTAAGCTTTTATTTATTTATTTTTTGCTGCTGCATCACCTTCTTGACTCGTGTTAAGCTTGTGGTCCACGAAGACCCCTTGATTCTTTTCACATGTGCTACTACTAGTAAGTCAGATGTCCCCCATCTTATATTTGTGCAGATGGTTCTTCCTGCCTAGGTACAGAACCTTAAACTTGTCCCTGTTGAAATTCATTTTGTTAGTTTGAGACTAGTTCTCTGATCTGTTAGGGTCATCTTGAATCCCAGTTCTATCTTTAGTGGCATTGGCTGCCCTTCCCAGTTTGGTGTCATCTGCACGTTTGATGAGCATCCCCTCAATTCCTTCATCCAAGTCGTTTATAAAGACATTGAACAACAACAGGCCCAGAACAGAACACTGTGGCACTCCACTTATCACTTTATATACTACAGGATGGTTTAACAGCCCTCCCCACAACTGAATGGAAACTTGCACAAATAAATTTAGCAAACTCAATGGCATCTTTGTTGTGACCAAATTGAAAACTGAAAGATGAAAGAATTTTCAGTGAATGCCCGTCTGTCAAACACTTTTGTGCCAATGCTGCCATCTGCTGGGCATATGTTGGTAATGCTGTTTCACAAACATTTTAAGAGGAGAAAAACATTTTTTAAAGCTTAAAGCAAAATAATAGAACAATAGAATACAAGAAGTGACTAATAGGCAATGAATCATTCATGCTGCAGGGAGGATCAACAGGAAGCAGCAGAATGCTGAGAACTATGCATGCTTCCACTGGGCAACTCTAGGACTGGAGCACTCATGCAGTGCTGCTAGTTTCGAAGAAAAACAGAATGCCTCCTTCCTCCTTCCCCCAGCCATGCAGCCCTACTGTTATAAACAATATTTCCTTGGTATGCACTTTGACATGCAAAGCTAGCACTAGAGCAATTACTCCAGCCAATTTTTTTAAAGTTGTGATTGAATGCTGCATTGGTTCTTTTCTTTTTGGCTCTTTCCCCACCCCAGGTTTCATGAGGCCAGGATATTATGCTACCAGCAGTCATTTAGATCTTGTGGGAGTGTTGTGAAAAGTGCAAATAATGGCATTTGGGATACATTTTACTCAACTTTGTTGATTGCAGAATAAACATATAGGCCAGAAAACGGCCTGGTAGATTATGGTTAAACATTTATGAACATTACGAGCAGTTTGACAGTGGAACAAGTTACCTGGGGGTGGGGGCCATCTCTCACGGAAGGTCTTCAAGCAAAGATGGGAGAACCAACTTGGGGATTGCAGTGGGGTGGGCAGTCTGCTCTATGGTTCCATGTACCAAGTTGAGCTTGGATCCACAAGCCTGCAGTCGTGGCGCCGGTTTGTTCATATCAGCCAGATCCATCCTGGGTAAGCTTATTATGTCTCAAGCAGGAGAACAGAAAGGTTAATGCTTTAGAGTCCCTCCAACTTTGGAAGCATTTCTATTTGTTTTTCAATGGCTGCAAGGTGTTCCTGAAGAAAAAGGGCAACTGTAAGTGAAGAAGGAATGGCAAATGGTGTAATCAGCGAATCATAGAATTGCAAAGTTGGAAGGGATCACAGGGATGGCAATAAAGCAGGTGTTTGACATTTCTGTAATTCTTTTTATGAACGTTCTGGGCACACAGAATCTTTGCGGGAACAGTGCCACTTCTGAGATGGGAATTATGTACTTACTTACTTTTTGCTTCAGCAATACTACAAAGAAAGTTGTGGCGGCAATATTGATTTAAGTAGGGAGAATCATTGGTTCCTTGGATTGCTTTGATAAACTTTGAGGAGTAAAAGGTGTTTTCTCTCTCCCATCTTCTCTCTTCCACACACCAATACTCAGTGCTTTTCCCCCCTTAAAAAATGTTTAAGGGTACTCTCATTTTCCTACTCATTTTGAAATCCTGCACCTCAATGAGGCCAAACTTAGATTCACAAAGTGTTTAGGGGTATGCGTCCCCCTGCGTCCCCCCAGAAAAAAGCACTGCCAATAATTAACACTTTGTACTTGCTAATTTATTTATATGACTGTATATTTAAAGTTGCTCATTGTCAAACTGGTTCCAGCATCCTTAATTGATGAATACAGGAGAATATTGCACCTTTACATAATACTACATCAAATTTGTCAGACTTTGATTTTCAGTCTGGAATCTCTCTCTCTCTCTCTTTTGACAAGGCACACATTTTTATCAAAACATTGCTGAAACAATTTCAAATCACAATCTGGTGCCAATTATTTCCACAGTTCTCAGCACAAGGTATGTTTTCAACTAGATCCAACATCATATGACATTATCTTTCTAGAAATAGAGATCATATAGTTCTACAAGGCAGAGAATGATGTTATGTACGTACATACATAAGAAGTAGCAATTGTCATGCTCCTAGTGCTGAGGTTCTAGGGTCTGTGGTTTGCTGACCATCACTTGATGGGGCCAGATGCTAGCATGGTCCAGAAATGACAGGGTTCGTACCAAGGGACAAATAGTAGGTCAAGAGGCCCAGATGCAGGTACACAGCCCAAGTGAGAGAGGGATTTTCTTCCAAATAAGCAATAGAAGATCAGGAGACCCCAAAAATGTGTGCAGAAAAGGCCAAGCTGGAGGCATGATTGAAGGCATCAACAGAGGATTAGGGGTTTAGAAGCAGACATGTAGTTAGAATCAGCCAGGGGTCAAGGTCCAAGGCAGCTCTCAGGGAAGATGAGGAGATCTGCCCTGAAACATGGACTTTGGTGAGGGGGTTGCATATCTCTTATGGGAGTGGGTTTCCTTCCGCCTGCTGTGTTTGGTGGGTGTGCACAAAACTTTCCCCACTTTGCCTTTTCTGCAGGTTCTTCTCCTACTTAACCCTACAGGGATTTCTCTGGTTGGGTGGCTACAGATCCACAAGCATAGATAGGGTCCTCTCCACAGGGTGGGGATATCTGCCCTATCATAACTCTTCTGGTTGGCACACCTGTAGGTTAAGATTGCATTGTTACTCAAGGCTTAAACAGGAGATTAACAAGAAATTGATTATTATTATTACTCTTTGTCCTTCAGCAGCAGGCCCCAGGGTACAACAATTTAAAATTCAGAACTAAAACAGTTAAAACAAATTACTCTCAAAGGAAAACACACGTTTCAGGCCTCAAAGGCCAGAGATTCAATTTTTTTAAAAAAAGATTTTTATTAAAGTTTCAAAAATTATATAAAAACAAAACAAACAATAATACAAACAGTAATACTAACAGACAAAAGTAAAAACAAGTATAATTTCAATCCCTTGTTTTCTTATAACTTACTTCCCCGACTTCCTCATACCTCCCCTTTCTGTGTTCCAATTTCTAATTTATTAATTCAGCAAATCCGTTCCCTTAATTTTCATTTAATTTTTGACTTTTCTTTTTACTTATCCATTACAACTGGAAACCACATAATTTCTAAACCATCGTCATTCTAACATTCATTAATTTTGCAATGTTTCTTAAGATAGTCCTTAAATTTCTTCCAATCTTCTTCCGCTGTCTCTCTCCCCTGGTCTCGGATTCTGCCAGTCATTTCTGCCAGTCCCATATAGTCTATCACCTTCATCTGCCATTCTTCCAAGGTGGGAAGGTCTTGTGTCTTACAATACTTTGCGATGAGTATTCTTGCTGCTGTTGTAGCATACATAAAAAATGTTCTATCCTTCTTTGGCACCAATTGGCCGACAATACCCAAGAGAAAGGCCTCGGGTTTCTTCAGAAAGGTATATTTAAATACCTTTTTCAGTTCATTATATATCATTTCCCAGAACGCCTTAATCTTTGGGCATGTCCACCAAAGGTGAAAGAATGTACCTTCATTTTCTTTACATTTCCCAGAGTATTCAATTTATGTTAGCTTCTGATCCTTGTTAATGCAGAAGAGAAAGCTGAGGGGGGGGGGCATTTGTAATGCACATAAACACTGCGAACAAAGTGGATAGTTCAGTCCATAGAGCAAGAGGCTCCTAAACTTAGGGTCATGGGTTTGAGTCCCATGTTGGACAAAAATATTTTTGCATCTCAGGGGGTTGGACTAGATGACCCTTGTGGTCCTGTCCGACTGTACAGTTCTGTGATTGTGGTAAATGTAGGCTTTACCTTTTCATCACAAACCCGACTGCAGCAAGATTTACTTTCAGCCTCTGTGTGTAAAAATACCTTTGATCCAGCAATAGTAGCAGAACTCCAATAAATAAAACTGCATCCAGACACTTGCCTAGTTCATCTCCTGAAAAGTTGGACTCCATTGCTCTTGTATTTTAAATAATGCACCAAGGCCAACCAGCAAACCCTCTTATTGTACTAAGCACAATGTAACTGTACAGTTCAATAGCTCTAGGTATGGTGCAGGGAAATGCTGTGGTATCATGGAGTAGTGAGAAGTGTGGGGCAGTACTGGGGTGGAGAGGGCTGTTTCTAGCATGAGAAAAGAGGGAGGGAGAGAAGAAAGAATTCCTTCCCCTTTGCTGTCCTTGCCTCTTGACATGCCGAGACAAAGCAGGCAGTGACGGCTTTGCTTGCTCTGTAATTTTATGAACAACGGGGAGTTGGCGGCAGTGTTTCCCTTTTTGTATCTCTATGAAAGTGTTCTTAAAATGTGGATTATCCTCCCACCCATCAGCTTATCCTTGCTTCAACCTCAAGGCTGGTGAAGCCACGTTGTGGAGTCAGATCCCTCTGCTGCCTCCATGACAGTGAGCCCCCCTGGCTCAGAATGCAGCAGGGGTGAAGGGGGAGGAAGGCTGAGCAAAGGAGGTGCTTGGCGGGAATGGGGACCCCTGTCAGGCTACACCAAGAGAGGGAGGAATTCAATTTGAGCAAGTTTATTTTCAGCACAGCCACACCCCCTTGGAAGAGTTGAGGAATGGCCCCGTTGGATCGAGATGTGTCACTTGACACCTGCCAAGGATGGAGCCCATGTCCCTGTGCCAAGGGCTGTCCCTGTATAGGAGGGCAAAGTTGCCCGCAGGCTCAGCTGCGCTTCTTTTGTGACTGAGTGAAATTTGTTCAGTGGGCGGACTCCATGCAGTTCTTTTCTCATGTGGGATTCAGATTGCAAAATGAGCGAGAAAATGCTGGTTTAATCCATCACGATTACCTGCGAACCCTATGCTGGGCACTGGAAGGGCTTGTTCTGAAGTCTTTCATTAGCTAATATATAATTTGGGCTGAGTGACTGCCATGGCATTAAGTTACAAGCTCTGCTAAGTATATTAAAAGTTGCAAGTTTGTGTAACGCAGGCCCAGTTCAGAACACAGTCGTGCTGCCTTAAATGACTTCAGATCATGATTCAGAGTCAAGCCTGTTTGGTCCATGTTCCCAATGGCAGAACGATGAATAATTCCAGTGTGTGTAAAGTGAAGACAAGTATATTTTTGCTGTCAGTCTGAACTCAGCAAATGAACTTGCAAGTGAAGCTCAATCAATGGAACTGCCCAACTAATTTATTTGGTTTGGCAATGCTCATTCACAAAGAAGGATCCATGTCGATTAGGTAGTTTTGGCAAGAGGAATTGTAAACTGCTATGTTGGGGTTAATGCTTTTTAGATTTCTTAAAAAACGCCTTTCTATAGAGAACTGTGCTCTCATACCCAAAGCAGAAATTTGTCACCATGGCAACTCAACAGACTTTGTGGGTGCTCTGTGGCTGCTGCCTGTAGAATTATCCTTGAAATGCTGTTTATTTTTTAAAATTCTGACAGGCTCGAGACCTGTGGGCAACGTGTTTTATAAGGAGATCTGAGGAGGGGCTAAGAAATGAACCTGTCTCTTCTTCCAGGTGTTTTATGAGGCTTGGGCCAAGGTTGTTGGCCAAATCTCATTCCCTATCTTAATGTATCTTTTATAGAGTCCCTCTCCAAACTTGAGCAAGACTGTAATTTCCTCTCGAAATCTATTGATACCACTTTTTGACCCTCCTTTGTAACTTCCATTGTAGGCGAACAGAAAATATTTCAGAAATTGAAGAGAGTGCTGCCCACATTGCCTGAAGCCACGAAACAACATAAGAAAAGTTTTTGCTATGCGAATGTTATTGTATATTACATGATTACTTTTTCCTCTGGGCTTTTATATAGCTTGCATGCTTAATGATCCTGATTGCTGGTAGCTGCTAGCAACAGAGAACATCCCACCAGCTGGGGCCAAAGGAAAAAGGCAGATTTAAATGTAGCCAGCATAAGAAAAAGAAGTAGGCAGCTGCCTGGCACAAAGGAACTGCGAGGTGGGGGGGGGGGTTGCTTGAGGGAACTACCGCTGACTGAGGTACTTGCCTTCACATCATTTTCTCAGTGTACATTTGCAAACAAACACATTATTTGTAAATAAACAAAATGAAAGTCTCCAGTAATCACATTTCAGAAGAAAACTCGACACTGTAAAAAAGCTCAAAACAAATTACACGTGAAAGTAGCCTGTGTGTATGTTTAAAATCCACCCCACTTATGCATAGAATGTGGGATGGGAAAGTCTGTTCTTAAAAGCAAATAGGGAATGTGGGCGAGGAGTGCTGAACTCTCCCCCTGCTTACCTCTTCACAGCTTTTATCTGAGCCAGGCTTCCTTCCAGTGATGGAGCCTGGCCGAGAGAAAAGGGAAGTTGGGGGCAACCAGGGACAGTGAGCCACATGGAAGGAAGAATATAATGCCTCTACCTATTCTACCCTTTTTGCTCTTGAAATTGGACCTCCCACTTTCTGTAAGATTGGGTGATCTGGGTTTAAATACAGAGATGTGCTGCTATCATGTGTAACTAGTGGAGGTTGGTTTCATAGGGGGAATGGGGCACTGTCTCACCAACTACAACCTGCCCTCAGCTAGCACCCTCTTTCTTGCCTACTTACCAGCTGAGGGGATGACACTGGCTGCCAACTTCCTTGGTCTCAGTTTTGCTATTGCAGGGCCAGCCCAATACCTTCTGTGTCCTGAACCCCTGGCCTACCTGGTAGCAAGCCAGTATGTCAAGCCCACTGCCCAAAGTCTAGGGGTCAAACCACACAAGCAAAGTCCAAAGGACGGGAAACACAGTATAGAGTCAAGCCAAGTAGTCAAGTATGAAGTCCCGCAGTCTGGACACAGTCCAGTCAAACCTGAAGCACAGTCCCATAGAGGTCCAGGAGCATCCAAGCCAAGGTCCACCAACATGAGCAGTTGAGCAGACACATCATCTCATCTCTGCTTCCCTTTTGCACTTTGCATGCTGATTGCAGCATCTGGGCTTGATGAGGCATGTGACCCTCACTTCTTCCCATCCTACTCCAGTTGAGGAATCACACACCTCCTCCCAGAGCTAGTGAGCTCTACCTGGCCAGCTAGGGAGCTGGGCTGTTGGCCTGTGATGGCCTGGGAATCCAATTCAGAGGCTGAACCGGAGGAACCCCAGCCTGCACAGGAGTCCCCGCCTCCAGGGCCGGCTGAACTGGGGCAGGGCCTTGATTCTGAAGCGCCTGCACCTGTGCCGGATCCTCAGGAGCAGGCACCAGGTGAATCCACTCTGGCTCCGGAGGTGGTTGAGGACACAGTGCCTACAGATGCGCCTCTCCCAGCCCTGTCAGGGGAAGGTGAGTCTCCCCCTGGGTCCAGTTACCCTCCAGCCTCTCCTGAGCTGCAGAGGCTCAGGGCAGAGAGACGGAGGGAACTGGTTTCTCCCAGGAGGAGTGCTCGCCTTAAGGCCAGGAGAGGCGGGTCTCCTGGGGGCCGGGACCGCCCTAGGCCCCAGAGGAGATAAAGGCCAGTCAGCCCGGTCCCAGCTTGCGGGAGCAACGTCGTTGAAGAGCTGTGTCGGCCAGCACCCTGTCCTGTTCCTTCAGAGTTCCTGTCCTTGCCCTGCTCCTTGCCCTGGACCCCGCTTCGCCCGTGGAGGACTGTCTGCCGACCCTCGACTCAGGTCCTGGACCTCGCCCCACGGTAACCTCCCCCTGGGACCATTGCCTGCCTCAGCCTCTTGGAGCATCACTCCTGTTGCTCCCTATGCCTCAGAGCCCACAGTGTTCATGGGGACAGGTTCCCCTCTGGGTCTGGTGGTGGGTCCTGCTGCTCTGGTTCCT
The DNA here is from genome assembly GCF_964234715.1 of Podarcis melisellensis. NCBI lineage: Eukaryota > Metazoa > Chordata > Lepidosauria > Squamata > Lacertidae > Podarcis > Podarcis melisellensis. The sequence continues at coordinate 44,178,985 of NC_138542.1, read as the reverse complement.
GTGCATTGACCTCCACCTCCTTGCCATCCTCTGTCACCCAGTGAGTACTTCCTTCCCCATCCCCTGCTTGCCCCAGTCCTGGCTATACTCCTACCCATTGTCCTTCTAGTTCATGCCATTTTGGCACCTGAGGCAAACCACAAAACAGCACCCCACCCTTCCCTGCCAGGGAAGAAGGTGTGAGTGAAGATCTACATCAGGAATAAGAGGGCAATAAAGATCTACATTTGGAACTACTGCCCCTGCGGATCTTGCTGTATGAGGCCAGTGCCTTGAAAAGCAAAACTGGTTTAGCGTGCTTGGGGAGCTGGCGGAGGACAGCAGAGGAAGAGGAACTTCAGTTGTGCACATGGAACTCTGTTGTGCAAGCAGATCTGCAGCATTGTATATAATCCTTTGTTTCCCATATATATCCTCACTACAACCAAGGGAGGTGCATTAGGCTACAAGATGGTGCCCAAGGTGACCCAGTAAGCATTGTAGCTGACTGGGGGTTTGAACTCAAGTCTACTAAGACAAGTCCAAAATTGTATCTATTGCATGACACTGAATTCCACAGGCTGGTTGCACATTTGTCCAACCCAACACTGGAAGGTTACTGTCATTGGTTATTTTATCACCTGTAATGTACCAAAGCTACTTTCAAAGATGTTGGTATGCAATTGAGCCCATCCATTTATTAAGATGAATGTCAAAGCAACCCTCACCTTTGGAGGCTAGTCAGGTAAGACCAGTGATGATAGGTAGCTGAAGTTTGTTCTGCTGCTGCTTTATATTAAATAAATAAACTGAGTACAAGTGATCTTAGAACAGGTTTTCCCATATAAGACACACTTTTCGTTTCACGTTGGAAAAAGAATGGAATGCAAGCAGCATTTTGTTGCCAAGGTGTGGGCAGCCATCTCATTTGCTACATTATTTTAAGTGTTTGATCATCTTTCACATTTCATCAGATTTTTTTCTGCTTCTCTATCTTTAGACTGAGAGATGAGGACAACTTCCGTTGATAAGGGAAGGCAAGCTTATTGTGATCATTAGATTTCTGTATTGTAATTATGTTATGCACTAACCAAGTTTGTGCAGCGGAATCCTATGGTTTACTCAAAAGTAAGTCCTATTAAGTTAAACTGGAATCCCATACCTATAGATATAATTTTATTTATTTCACCTATATTATTCCCTTCATCAGTCACAGTGTCATGCACATGATTATTGTCCTGCTTTGCATGTCTTGCTTTATTCTTAAAACAATTCCAAGATGTAGGTTAGGCTAAGACAGGAATGGGGAACTTGTTACTCTTTAGATGTGTTGAACTCCAATTCCCAGTCCTAGCTAGCATGGCTGGCGATCAGGGATGATGAATCTGTAGTCCAGCAACATCTGTAGGGCCACACCCAACCCTGAACTAAAAGATAATGACATACCCAAGATATCCCAGTGAGTTGAGCAGAGATTTGGACACAAGTTTCCCTACACCACGATAACTTGTTGCAATTCACCAATCCACCACTTATAACCTGGTGACAATAAGATGTTAAAGTTGGTGCCAGGTGGGCCTTATTGGGGCAAGCATTCCACACACAAGGTGCCACGACCGAAAAGGCCCTTTCTTGTGCTGTTGCCACCCTCTTCTTGGAATGGGCACATAGACAAGGCCAGTGCTTTTTTCTGAGGGTATGCATACTCCTAAACATTTTGTGAATCTAAGTTTGGCCTCCTTGATGGGCAGTATTTCAATATTAGGAAAATGAGAGTACTCCTAAACATTTTTTTAGAAAAAAAAGGTCAAAGAACAAAGGTCTTAGAAGATAACCCTAGGGACCAGATCAGTACAGGTCAGAAGAGGCATTTGTCAGGTATTTGGGCTTTGAGCTGCATAGGGGTTTGTAGGTTAAAACCAGGACTTTGAATTGGGATTGGAAACATATCAGCAGCAAGTGCAGCTGGTCTTATATGACCAGGCCACTCTGTTCTCATCAGGAATCTGGCTGCTGCATTCTGCGCCAGCTGATGTTTTCTGGAGAGTCTTCAGAGATAGCCTCATGTAAAGCACATTGCAGTAATCTCACTCAGAGGTTTCCAGAGCATAGATTAATGAATTCAGATTATCCCTGTCCAGACTAGGGCATAGCTGGAGACAGCTTCACTCTGTTTTTGGTATGTGCCTTATGCTCCAAGGTGAGACGAAGAAGCTTATATGGAAATAAGTAATGCTTTAAAAACATTTCTGTGAACGCCAACCCCTACAATTTGATGTAATGTTCAAGCTTGTCCTCCCCATCTCTTTTATGCAGTTACATTGATTGTTTTCAGTACATTGCATACTTGTGTTTCTCCCCCAACCCCACTGGCTCATTAGTGATATTTCTGGAGGTCTAGTTTCCACAGTAACAAGCAATTACCATTGTTCCATGGACTGCCAAAGTTACCACAAGCGACACAGAGGGAGATGCATTACTTTTCTATATTGGGATAAAATGCTTGCACACTTCATGCTAGTCAGTGCGTGCCAGTACTGACGCATGTTCCTTGCTATTGGCACATCACTATCCTCCTTCTGCAGCCATCATAATATCAAGATGAACTAATGCTATCTATCTAAATGCCAACTACTTTGAACATCAGTGGCAAAAGTCAATGTTCCCCCAAATAAATCAGGAATTCCTGAGATGTATGGTGAGTTCCTTGGCGAGATCCATAATTATTTCTGATTTTGAAAAAACACTGCATATTGTGGGGACCATTTGTGAATTCTGGATCTTTGCTTTACACTTGTGTGCATCCCTGAGAAGATGCTCCTGGAGAGTTAATGGAGTGCAAATTTGCTTTCACCTGCTGTTACGTCTCATATTGATTGTTACTGTTAGATCATAGACATCACTGAGAAAGGGCTGTAGCTCTGTAGGGGAAATACCATAGGTTTTGCAGATGATACCCAGCTCTACCTCTCTTTCAAATCAGAACCAGTGAAGGCGGTGAAGGTCCTGTGTGAGTGCCTGGAGGCGGTTGGAGGATGGATGGTGGCTAATGGATTGAAGCTGAATCCTGACAAGACAGAAGTACTGTTTTTGGGGGACAGGGGGCAGGCTGGTGTGGAGGACTCCCTGGTCCTGAATAGGGTAACTGTGCCCCTGAAGGACCAGGTGCGTAGCCTGGGAGTCATTTTGGACTCACAGCTGTCCATGGAGGTGCAGGTCAATTCTGTATCCAGGGCAGCTGTCTACCAACTCCACCTGGTACGCAGGCTGAGACCCTACCTGCCCGCGGACTGTCTCGCCAGAGTGGTGCAGGCTCTAGTTATCTCCCGCTTGGACTACTGCAATGCGCTCTACGTGGGGCTACCTTTGAAGGTGACTCGGAAAATACAGCTAATCCAGAATGCGGCAGCTAGACTGGTGACTGGGGGCGGCCGCCGAGACCACATAACACCAGTCTTGAAAGACCTACATTGGCTCCCAGTACGTTTCCGAGCACAATTCAAAGTGTTGGTGTTGACCTTTAAAGCCCTAAACGGCCTCGGCCCAGTATACCTGAAGGAGCGTCTCCACCCCCATCGTTCTGCCCGGACGCTGAGGTCCAGTGCCGAGGGCCTTCTGGCGGTTCCCTCATTGCGAGAAGCAAAGCTACAGGGAACCAGGCAGAGGGCCTTCTCGGTAGTGGCGCCCGCCCTGTGGAACGCCCTCCCATCAGATGTCAAAACGATAAACAACTACTTGACATTCAGAAGACATCTTAAGGCAGCCCTGTTCAGGGAAGTTTTTAATGTATGATATTTTAGTGTTTTCTGGTTTTTATGGAAGCCGCCCAGAGTGGCTGGGGAAACCCAGCCAGATGGGCGGGGTACAAATAATAAATTATTATTATTATTATTATTATTATTATTATTATTATTATTATTATTGCATGCAGAAGCTCCCAGGCTCAATCCTGGCATCTCCAGGTATTTATTTGCTTATAGGATTTCTTACCCACCCTTCATCGTAAGGTCCCAGTGTAAATTACAACAATATAAAAATACAGTACTATACTAAAATCGGTTCAAAAGGTTAGCATCAGAAGAATATGGTGGGTAAAGGGATGCATCTTTAGCATACGATGAAAGCTACACAATGAAGGTGCCAGGTGTACCTCTTTGGGGAGGGGATTTGACAACCACGGGGCTGCCACAGAGAATATGCACTCGTGGGCTGCCATTCCCCAAACTTCTGGAGGCAGTGAAACAGCCAGGAAGTCCCCCTCTGCGGATCTGAACACCCAAAAGGCTCTGTATGGAACAATGCGTATGTTTTAACATTACAAACGTCCATAATATTTTATTGTGTGATGTTATAAAAACAAATAAACAAGAGGCAGTCTTTCAGATATTTGGGGCATGAGTAATTTAGGGCTTTAAACACAAATGTGGGCACTTTGAATTGAGCACAGAAACAAAATGGCAACCTGCGCATCAGTTTAGAACAGGAGCTATGTGAGTTCTAAATGGAACCCCAGCCAGAAATCTGTATTTTGGACTAGTTGAAGATTCTAAGTCCTCTTCCTGGACAGCGTCCTGTAGAGCACATTGTGAAAGTTTCTGGAGCAGTGTGTCCACGTCGTGTCTGTTCAAAAAGGACTGTAAAGGGTGAAGTAAGAATGCTGGATCCACAAGCAGCCCCAAAACTTTGGACTTGCTCCTTCCAGGGGACTGCAACCTTGTCCACAACTGGCCATCTGTAAACCTTCCCAGACCTGAGAACACATAACAGATGTGTGATTGCTTTTTCCAAGTTTCTATAATACAGTCAATCTATTTCCCAGTTGCATTTTATAGAGAGACAAGATTGTATTGTTGTTCTCTGAAGAAGTATAGTTGTCCACAGAACTGTTTAAAAGCAGGACAGAGACAAGTGTATCTATCTTTATAGAGGATACATAGTAAAAGCAATAATAACTTCAGTAATTTCTACTCCCTAGCTTTTGGGTCATTGGCTAGTACTTTAAAAAGAAAGAAACAAGGAGAGCTGAAATAGTATGATGATTTCAAGATTAACACATATTTTTGGTTCCAGACTTTCCAGGAAATACTCCATTCAGTGTAACTCTGCAACTGGAAGCATTGTTTGGCATCCGTCTATCTCAAAAGACAATGGAGAAGCATCAAAGTTTATAAAAACCAAAAAAGGAAACGAAAAAGAAATAATGCCAAGGTTATCAAATTTTAAAAAATCATCAATCTCACAAGAATCACTTGATGTGATAAGATTTAAATGTTGCAATCGAAGCTTGAGCACTTCATAAAAAGGGCGTGGAATCTTTTTGCTCTAGCTATTGAAATTGGACTGTCTAGTCCCTATTGATCAGAGTAAAGTTGATGCCAGTTGCCTCTTTTAAGGGAATGCTTGTATTTATAAAGGGGCATTGCTTAGTTTATGTTATGTACTGAGTTGCTCCGAGTATATTTCAGTTTAGGACAGCCATAGACGTCTTCTGCTTCTACACTTCATGCTTCCATAAAGCACAATAGATGTCCCTCATTTCAGAAATTTATCCGCACTAAAGGGTTTCAAAATGGCATCCTCATTCCCAGGAGGGGGCTCATTGGTGGAGAGCTTGTTGTCCCTTCCAATTATCCCCACCCATGGCATTTCTGCTTGACCACTGGTGACTCTTCTGGCTTTGGTTTCAGCAACAGTCTACTTGGCCTTGCTTGGGGCCAAAACATCTCAGCCTGTACTTCCTTTCTAACTACCTGCAGCCTTGAGCCACTCCCAGCTCCCTGCCCTTACTCCCTGCCCTGTTTGGACAGGCTCTCTGGGGGCTGGGTATGACCTTGGCACTATTTGACTCTGGCTATGATTCTCCATGGCATCAGAAGCTGAGATTTGACTGCCTCGCCTCTCTCCGGAGTCTCCCAGCTTACTGGCTGCATGTCACGCTACAACGGAGACCCTGCAAAGACTCCCAGGAGCTTGCATGTATGAATCCCACAACTCCAAATGATCCATGATTTTAGAAAGACAACCCAACATCTGACTGCAGACATAAAAATTGAATTGAGTACGACCAAGCAAGGCATTTGTTTCTAATCTTTGCTAGATCTTGATATAAATTCATTTCCCCTGCTTTGTACACTTGCTGCCTACTGGTTGCTCCAGCAATCTTTGTGAAGCACCATCTTCCCTTCTCCTTCGTTCTTGAAGAAGAGTCAGGAACATTGCTTGGGATACTGTATCCTTCAGATTTCTGTCAGGATTGAGGAATAAGCATACAACTTTGCCTCATGTATGCATGTTAACAGTCAAAGACGGTTGGTTGATAGCACCTGTCAGAAATGCCTATAGCTACAGTAGCTAGAAAATGTACTTAAAGCTGCAGTGCTGGGGCATGAGAAAACATCTCCATAATTAAAAGTGTCCACATGCCACCTGTGATAAGAAGATAGCATCGTATATCCACCATCAATTACCACTGAATACCCCACCATTTTCATTGTTATTCACCCATGAAATGGAGTTTTAGAAGACAGCTAATAAAGCCCAACTGGCTCCTTTATCCTAGAGAATGTATCTGGTGTCTCTAGTTCACATTTTACTATTGCGTGTTATTATAAAATTCTCCAGATTTGCTTGAAGCACGACATAAGAGCATGTATACATCATCAGAAAACCACCTCAAAGCAGTGAAACCAATGAGTTTATGTCATATCAGTTATGTAAACAATTATTGTGCGAATCAGTCCATATTCACCGATTTGCCTCTATCACATAAGCCACTATCATGGCTTAGTATTCAGATATGGTGCAGAAATGTACGGTTTGTGCATTTGTGTGGCATACCACAGAATTCTGGTGAACATATAGGTAAAGCAGGAATATGCAAAATTTCACTGAAGAGAATCACATATACACATAGCACAGTATACCAAGAGTATGTTTCTCTTCCCTCTTCTCAAATTTTCATTCCTATTTCTCCTATGTTCCCCTTCCTTTATGCTCAGTTATTGAGATGATTTAGCACACATCCTTACAGTCAATCCAAACCTGCCCATCTTCCCAACTACTCTCTTTTCCCTGTATCGAAGGCCCTGAAGGCCCAACTATCATTCTCTGGTTCCCATGGCAATGATAGGGGCAACCAATCCCAGAGTTCATTGCTTCCGAAGCCAAGTGCTCATAGCGGATGTGGGGTCCCCCCCCACTCAGTCCCCCCCCCAGTGAATGTGTAATTTCTTCCCCAAACATTTGTTGGGCAAACCTCTGATGTTAGAGTTCCATATGAAGCCATCAATGAACTCTCTTCTGTCTTCTCCTGGAGAAAGTACTACCTCATCTGGTTATCATAATTACTGGCAGATTGAAAACACACACACACACAGCAATTCTGTAGAAAAGAAAAATACTTATTTTTAAAGTTTTGCATGCAAGTCCATACAAATTTAAGGGCACCCAATATTTTTTCCAGATATTTTGCTTTTGAATGTTTGGTGTCATGAATGCTAGTAGCCACTAAGTGGAGCTGTTGGGCCACAATTTCGACCGATCTTGAAAGAACATATTTTGAAATTGGAAAGCAGACCATATGCTTACTGGGGCTTGGGGTGGGAGTGGTTGATGGGCACTCATAACGGTAGAAAAATGGTCTTCTTTGATACAGGGTGCACTGAAAAATAATCCATATGCATTTTTCATGCATGACAACTGTTCTTTCTTTGGTAGCTTTGGTAATTTAAGACTGGTTCAATGAGCGGAAGCTCTATTTTGGCTTTATTAGTTATCTGCTAAAACTCCATTTCACGGAAGAATAACAATGATAATGTTGGGCTTTAGTTCCAGGGCTTTAGAAAATTTCTCTCAAAAGATGTTAGAGAACCGAGTGGAGGATCTCTCAGGTGACTTGTTCTGTTCCCGGGAAAGTGACAACACAACTAAAATGATAATGATGTCTTATTAGTGCTTTGGAAGTTTCCACTTCCAACACAGAGCTGGCCCAAGACACACTGTTGCTGAAGGTGGCAGGAAAGCGAAATGGCTTCCCCCATGCCTGTGGTTAAAATCTGACAACTGTCCATTTGCTTCTTTCTGTTGCCTCAGGTGGTGGACTTTACCGCTTCTAATAGCAAGGGTGACCCTGCTTCAAATTTGTTCATAAAGAAGATGAGAGAGAAAAGTGGACCACAAATTGCCATGACTCCTGTGAGTGACTCAATGTGGGCAAAGGTTAGCTAGCAATAAAGCTGCAGAAAATGCTATGCATTAGTTTAGGATATTTGGATTTCTAACCCATGCCATCAGGAGCACAGGGTGCCTACCTACGTATAACTACTGATAAAATCAACGCGGACAATGATTGAAACCAGAACCAGCAACAAAAATCAGTAGAGCAAAGAGTGATATCAAACTTCCTGACAGCTATGTGCCAAAGGCATGAGGGAATTACCGGTAATATATTTTCAGCTGTCACCTAAAATATGGTAATGTGGGTGGCAGCAGAATCTCCACCACGTGGGAGTTCAAGAGGGTTGCTGCCCCATCCAGTAAAGGTCACTTACCTAATTCTTGGACCTGGGAACTACTCTGCCAGAGTGCCTCTGCCTCATCAGGATTCAACAGTTTATTGGCCCTCATCCAACCCATCATTGCCTCCAGACACCGGTCCAGCACTTGTATAGATTCTCCTGATTCAGATGTGTAATAGTTATAGGGGTTGCTTGTGCGTAAGTTGCCGCCACTCTTGGCTAGGTTGCCTGGTTAAACCTTTTCTGTCTGGACAGCCCTTCACTTCATGGCTGTTTCAGTCACTAGCAGAATCCGTCAGTGGGCGTTTCTTGAACTTCTTCCAGCAAAGAAGTTCTTTGACGCCACGTCTACACCTACTTTCCCTGCGCGGAAGTCTTCTGCGCAGGGTGGGTGTGGGTAGTGGAGGACCTGTGCTCTCGCCGCTGGTCTCCAGCGAGGAGTCCTGGAGCCCCCTCACCAATTCCCCCATCTGCCCCCCTTTATCCCTGGTGTTACGCTGATTTCCTTCCCCAGCCGATGAGCTCCCTCTCTCCCTGCTGGGCCCTTCTCCAGCATCGCTTGGGAGCCTTGCTTCCACCTCTGGCTCCAATGTCAGTTCCCTGACAAGATGGAATGGCAAGTTAGAGCTGAGTGTTATCTACATACAGGTGACAATCATCACACACTAAATCTCTGGATGACACCTCTCAGTGGTTAAGTAGCATGGGAAATAGAAAAAAAAATAAACTTAGCAAAATAAAATACCCAATAAAAGGGCAATATATCAAAGTGAAATAGCTCATACTCATTTAAGTAGCACAAGGAGAACCTGACGAGAATGCACATCCGACTTCTGAAAGTCACCAGTTCTGATTTTTTTTTAATAAAGGAAATGTATTAGGAATAAGTGATGCAAATTAAATTAATATAATTCTTTTTGTTAAATAAAATTTTGATTTTTTTGGGTGTATGTGGGGGGAAGTCCAAGCCCCAGACAGTAGGGATGGCAGCATAAGGTTTGTGAGATAATAATTACAGCCAAATTAACCAATTTTACATTGACAAGAGATAAAACACTGTATAGATTTTGGATGGAAATAATTCCCCCCCTTTATTCCCCCCCTCTTTTTTTCTGCTGTTAACTTTTTTTTAAAAAAGTTTACATTTTTAAAAAGTTGATCTGTCATCCTTACTGTTGTGCAATAGAAAGAAGGGCAATAGATGTTAAAAACAGTATAGGATTCAAAGATTTAGATGTAGCAGCCAGAAATATTTTTACTATCTTAATCATGTCATTAAGGAGACAGCATTAATAGGTTTGGCAGTGTGTACTAAAAGCCCATGGCTAATCAACATTTCAGTTGCAACTTCAGGCATGGAAAACCTCTGGCTCACAGGCCAAATTAGGCCTAATGTGGTTGTAATTTGTCTTGCAAGCCACGCCCACCCAGTCCATGCTCTGACACTTGACATATGTGAGGTCAGTAAGGACATGGCTACAAAGGTGCAATGAGGAGTATAAAGGGAGCTCTCAATTGTTCCTTTATAAGTGGGGCTCACGGACAGGGCCAGTCACTGATCAGTGCTGACAGAGAGCTCCTCAGTTCAGCTGTGCCAGGGAGTCCCCTGTCTGGGAAAATGCCCACTTGCAAGTGTGGTTTGAATTCAAACCATGCTTGCAATAGGACAAAGCAGGTGAGCCCCTTTGCAGTGAGGCCCTTTGAAGTTGCCATAATGATGTCAGGTGATTGATTGATGAGTGGCCCCGTCTTTCAGAATGGCCCATGGGGAAGCTGAGGATCCAGCCCACTGGCCAGAAAAGGTTTCCTACCCCTGTACCACTTCATACATTGTCCTAAGTATGATCTTACCATGGAAAAAAATGTAGAGTAGGGAGATATGCAGTCAAATCCCAGCATAACTGTATACACAACCATTGCTGGAAACTTGGACAGAACACTTGCTTGTCCTCTTCTCTTCATCTAGATACCTGACAAAAGAGACAAGCTACTGCAAGATCTTTAGGGCAGGTCAGAGGCTCAAACCAGAGGCAGTCTGTAATATGAGGTGGCAGAGAAGTAGTCAAGCAAAAGTAATGCAGAATAGCCTAGTAACTTCACTCACAGATGTTGCTTAGAGAGATATATCAAAATATGCTGTGTGAGAAATATAACAGGAAGTGGAGAATAAAATGATTCCCCAAATCACCAAAGTCCCAGTTCATGAGAGTTCTGAAAGGCTCTCCTGTTAGGGGCCTGAAAGTACCAACAGAGCCCTGCTTTGACCATTTGTACAGGAGATTGAGACTTGTTCTCCAAACTGTTTTCCTATTGGAAGCACCTACTGGCTGATTTAGTAAGTTCTTATTTGCTTTTCCTTAGACAACATCCATGGTGCCCTCTCTTGCTGACTGGGAAATAACTCCATAGCAAATGGTATCTGATAGATCACTCAGAAGACATTATTCCTTTAATAGGAAAATATCCACAACAGAGAGTCATTGCCTCTGCAATGTGAGGCACACTGCTGAAAAATTTAAACCAAGTTGGCAACCAAACTAGAAGACTAGGGAATTCCTGTCTCTATTTATGCAAAGGGCCTTGACCATTACTTAGATAGCAATTAACATGGAGAGCATTGGCTGTGTCAGAGATATCAATTTGCTTATGTTTGAACGAATGCTAGCATGTTCAAACCAGCAAAAAACTGGCAGCAGTAGAAATAATCACATTGCATTTAGGCAGAACACCATGGAGACTTTAAAAATACCGTGTGCATGATAGCTTCTCTAGAAAAGTACAGTGAGTCATTTCCAACTGCATAAGAAAAAATACCAAATGAAACAGTTGTATGTTTGCATGATGGAAGATGCAACCAAGACAAAACCCAAGAGGTGCTTTTCTTTATGTGTTACTTTTTGTGGCTGATGAAGTGAACTCTAGTCCGTGAAAGTTAATGCCATAATACAATTCGTTTGATTAGAACTTGGCAAGGCAGAGAATTAAACATGTGAAAGTATCATTTCAGGCCATCCCAATCCCTGCCAAGGATTTCAGGGTATTGGCCCCCAACCAGGGTCTCTGCTCCTTTGGAGAATTGAAAATGCGGCGGAGGCTGTTGTAGCTTTAAGAAATATGGTTTATTCACATATTTACACCTGAGTTTGGATGGGAGGGCATTTGGTCTTACAGCATGGTCATCTCAAGAGGGGCTTGTTCCCCACAGCAGTGTAGTACTAGAGTTGAAGGCACCTCTTCCAGCCTGCCTTCAGCCAGCTTGCCCAAGATGGATCTCTCTCCTTTCCTGTTCCCAGCACGTCTTGCTAAAGACACTCCTTTCCTTTCCCCCCTCTCTCACACCCCATCACCTTGGCAACCTCTGTCTGTCCAGGCCCAAGGATTTCTCTTAGATGGGTCATCAACACCTTTTGTCATGTTAATGGATTTGCTCTTCATCAGCCCAGCCAAGTTGGTTTGCAAACGCCAGCACAGAGATTGCTTGTCTGGCACAGTTCTGCAGCTTGTATTTCTCCCTTCCTATCCCAAACAATCAAAATTGATTAATTTCTATGGTTTGGGGAGGTGTCCCCCAAACCTATAACAATGTACTGGTGGAAATAAAAGACCTTCAAGTCCTCAATATTGAGCTGTCTTGCCTTTAATGCTAAGCCAGAGGTGGGGAATCTCAGGCCTAGTGTCAAATGAGGCACTCCACGCTTCTTTTTCTAGTTGCCACCAGAGCTAGAAGTCAGGTGAGATGGAACAGAAGAGGGTGCTTGGAGGGTTGTGGGTGAGATAGAGCTGGGACAAAGGCTAGTGGTGGTTGGGACAAGGAGGGGCTCAGAGGCTCACCAATGTTACTAGGAGAGGGGTTGGCCTTGTCATACTTCAGATGACATCACTGGGTGCATGATGGAGTCCAATGTGGGTTATAACAAGGTTTGGAATAAAATGAAACATTTCCATTATTTGGGGTGGGGGGTAAGTTCAATTTCTGAAACCTAATCCTGAGCCAATATCTCTCCTAGAACCTCAGGTACCAACTTAGTTCATTCCAAGCCAAGTTGTGAGTCTAACCAGGAGGATGGAAGGGAAATGCAGTATTTGGTCTGTCGCTAATTCTGGCGCTTGTTGCTGTCATCTGTAGAATATCTAATCTGTTCAATTGGAATTAATGGCAGAACATGGTTGGGGCATGCTATGAACCCCGTCAGAAAAGGAAGTAGTCACTTGTCTGCTGAGAGTAGGGGACTTCCCTTATGAAACACAAACAGAATATAAATAAGAAAGGCCAGCACCAGAACTTGAGGAGTACAAACTAGGATCCTTCAGGTACATTGAAATGCATCCCAACATTATACAAATGCATGCAAACATGCAAGACCAAAGTGCTAGAGTAAAGACTGGTGTGTATAGCAGATACTCTTATGCTGACAACTGTTTAAGTGTGTCTTATGTGCAACATTACTGGCCCTATAAATGTATCACCTATCTTCACCAATAGTAAGAACATCTTTGTGCCAGACCTGAAGAACTTACTTTGTTTCATGTTGTTTTCAGTTGTTGGCATGAAAAAGGTTATTGATCTGTGTAACTGTTTAATAATTCAGGCTTTCCATTCTTGAACTGTGAGCTTCTTTGGTTAAGAGTAAAAGGAACAGGTGAATGAAAACTATTCATAATTGGTCATGAGAGAGACAACGCTACTCGTATCACAAAAATTTAAATTTGAAATATTATATTTGCATTTTTTAGAACTATAGGCACAGATTCCTCATGAGGCCGACTATATCAGCTCTGAACTCAATGATTTTAAATGGTGGTATCAGAGTTAAAAATGTCACTTAAAGGTGTTAAGAGTGACCAATATATTTTTCTGAAGCAAAAGAAAAGACCACTAAACAGAGGCATTCAGCAATGAATTTCCATGCCTAAGAAAAGGAAGGACAGATTCTGAAGGATACCATAGCTTTCACAGGTGATAATTACTTATTTTAAATAGACTAACAGCACAATCCTACTAAAAGTAAGGTTTACTACAGGCATGGCCAAACTTGCCCCTCCAGATGTTTTGGGACTACAACTCCCATCATCCCTAGCTAACAGGACCAGTGGTCAGGGATGATGGGAATTGTAGTCCGAAAACATCTGGAGGGCCAGGTTTGGCGATGCCTGGTTTACTATATTCAGTGGGGCTTACTCTCAGGACAGGATTAGGCCTTATATTGCCTTAGGACAATATAAAATGCTTCATTCTTGTCAAGGAGCTTTGTAAGAAATCATTTTGAGGGAGAATTCAGCAGGAGAGGGGTTGCTCAACCCTTTCCCAACACACCACAGAATTGATATAATTAGCAAATAATATGTGCAATATGCAAATTAAGCCACTTAGATTTGGGAAACTGGAATCTGGCATCCCCAAGAGCAGTGAAGTGAGTACCATGAAAAAATAAAGTGACCGTTCACCATTGCAGTCATACCTTGGTTTTCGAACAGCTTAGTTTTCGAACATTTTGGCTCCTGAATGCTGCAAACCCAGAAGTGACTGGAAACCTGAAGTGAACCTCCTGCAGCCAATCAGAAGCCCCACTTTGGTTTCCAAACGTTTTGGAATTCAAATGGACTTCCAGAACGGATTCCATTCGACTTCCAAGGTACAACTGTGTTCAATATCTCTATTTGATGAAGATAAAATTAAAAGTTGAACACATAAAAAGTATAAATTATATTAAACAAATATCCTGAATCAATTTGGCCCATATGTTCACCATGCCACATTGGTTGTGTGAATTGGCCCTTAATTACGCTACTATAATCCCCAACGCTGACATAAAAATTAAGGCTCAAACCAAAGCAGAATTACCAAGGTGAATCAGGGCCTTGTATCCACTCTGCAGCTCGTCAACTACCTGTGAAAAAAGGTCATGCTAATCATAGAGCATTTTCATATGTGAGGCTGAATCAGTCTGTAACACAAATGTAAAACACATTTTGGCTGCAAATGTAAATTTGGTTTGCAGAGGGTTAGCAGTTGTATTAATCTCTTGCAGCAAAAAGAACCAAGAGTCTTTTGGTACCTTAGTTTAAAACTTTCCTGTAGCCAACGTAGTCTTTGAAAGCTTATGCCATAATAAGTTAGTTTTTAAGGTGTCACAAGACATTGTGGTTTTTATATAGATTCAGTTTTTCTTTTTTCCTATACTGTATTAACAGCAACATGACACAAATAGTGAAAAAGAAGTCCAAAAGTTCATCTAAGCCTTACGTATGAACATTTATTGCTGTGATAAATTTATCACCTGCCCTTCACTAGCAGGTCCCAGGTTGAGTTATAACCATTTAAAATTCAGAATTAAAAGCAGTTAAAGCAGATTGCAGTCAAAGGAACATGGTGGGTCCCTGAAAAGGCCAGCAGTGAGCAAGCACAAGAATCACAAGGGAAAACCACACATTCCACATGACCTCCACCCCCAAACCAAGATAACACAACTCTGAGAAAACCTCCAAGAAGAAATAGATTGTTTGTGTGGAATCAGTTCCAGCTAATACTGTATTAAGATGGAACCTGAAGAGCATGACTGCATTTTTGAGAGGGACATCAAAAGGAGAAGTTTTCCATGTGTCATTTCTATCAGTGAAGCAGTAGGATGGAACAAAACTGCACACGCTGAACATCTTGCCATGTAGTCATTAAAGACACATGTTCCTTAATTTGTTCAGAAGTTAGTAATCCTGGCAGTGATCTGCAAATTCATTTTTAGAGTACTGTTATCATTTGGATCCAAGAAAATAAAAGACATTAATGATCAGAAATCTGATCAGGAGATTAATAAAATTGGCAGAACTGGGCAGGATTGTACAGACGACCGGTGTGCCAAATAGGAACTAATTTATTGCTTGGTAAGCTGTTGTCTCCATTCACTGAATTGTGTACAACAACCCTCTTAGGACTGCACCACTTTAGAATGTAAGTGTGAGACCCAGGGTGGAAAACTCCCTGCTACTGAAAAGTTAGCTCGTCAGGGAGAAGGCTCTAGCTTAGCTTCCTCCCTAGTGAGTTAGCTTTCTGCAAGCAAAGAGTTTTATTCCTGTGCTAGATAATTCAGTCATGTGTTTCCCTACCTGCATTCTGAAGTGGGAAGTTTCTGAAGTGATCAGGCGGACTGCATTGTGTCCTTTTTCTGAAGGCAGAGATAACTTTTATTGGGTTCTGATGCTTTAAGTGTGAAAGCATCAGCTTAGACAGCTGAAAAACAGAAACGACAACGGCCACCAAGTTTTCTCAATTCTACCTTTCATAGATCTCCGAGAAACTGTTTCTTTTAATGGCCAGAAAGCACAACTCCAACTCTCCACTCTCACCACTTGGAGGACTAGCGGCTCGCTTGTTCCAGCTGAGGCATCACGAGGCAAAGCCAAAATACGTGCTTTGTTCTGGATCTCAAGCATCCCAGCAATGGCCTTACCAATGAGCCTTAATTTGTCTGTTAAAAAGTAAGATTGCGTGCATCTTTTTAAAAAGTCCAATTCTTTCGTTTCAAGCTAAAAATAGGGTGACAGAGGGACCGTGGGATAAGCAGCTGGAGCGGAGCGAGTCGGTTGCCATAGTAACCAATGAGCCATTTAGCAGTACTTGCCTTGGTTGTATAGTTGCTAGGGTTATTTTCTTCTCTTCAGCTATGTGGGGAGAGGGGGTGGGAGAGGGGCCTTGCAAAGCACCATAAATGTCCAGTTTCCTCTTCTGCACCTCCATAACCAATAATGTCATCACCCCCCCACCCCCATGCAATGATGTTCTTCGTTCCTGGCTGTGTCAAAGGTTCCAGGCAAGACTGGGATTCAAGAGATGCATTTATGTGAGGGTGTGTGTGTGTGTGTGTGTGTGTGTGTGTGTGTGTGCATACAGTGTGTCCCTAACCTCCCTTTCACATTTCTTTTATGAAAACTTTGCTGTTCAAACAGAGGAGGAGGAGGAGGACTTAGGGTGTACTTTTATGTATCAATGTAACTGCAGTTTCTGAATTAGAAATGTCTTGTGCAGCTTTCTTGTTAAGTGTGTTCATTCCTCGTTGTTCCCCTCCTTCACTATGTTCTCTCATTGCATCATAAAGGGTAGGCATCAAAGGTTGGCATCATCAGGCAGCTGCCAAGGCCACGATCCTGGCAGGGTCCCCACTGTTGACCTCTCAGACCCCATGGCCTGGCTGCTCTTTCTTCTTGCTGTTTGTTGTTGTCTCTTCCTCTGGCCTCTCCGAATTAGTGAGCAGTGAGAGGAATGAAAAGGTGAAGGAGCAGTCTCTGTCCATACAGACTGGGCCAAGAGGAAGATGTCAAGCGTAGAGGCAATGGGCAGATGCGGCTTTAGTGTAGCACGACTGGTTTGGCCACACCGGGTGCTGGCACCACAGGGGGTGCCACAACAATAATGTAGAATGGAGTGTGGGAGGCAGGGAGGCAGCACCAAATCTTAGCGTAACACAAGGTGCCAGTGAAATTTGAGAGCCTGAAGTTCGCCACTGCAGTGGGAACAGTAGTGAGAAGGCGCTGAACCCCTCAGGGATGGGGCCTCCTAAGAGAATCTTGGCCACGTGATGTCCATTGTCCACTGATGTCATGGCAGCCCCTCAAGTATCACCTACATGTACTACAACATCGTCATCATACTGTATTTTGTGCAGTGCTTTATCTAGGCATCCCTTTTCAAGCTTGCGCGCACAAGAAACAACAACGTTCACATGAAGGCGGGTGCTTCGCCACACAAATGAACATTTATTCCTTTGTCTCAGAATAAACTGAGGCTCATCTGAAGCTCAAGTAGGATAGTTTTATTGTAGGTCCTTTTAAGTAGGAGGCAGTTACTTCAATGAGACTCTAAAATGCCCCACTACCACTCACGCTTGCCATTACATAGAGAAAATATTGTTTCCATCATCAGTACATGGATGCCTTCAACAAGTCATTTTTTTGGATCACAGCAGGTCCAAAAATTGCTGACTGTGTTGTGATAAATCACAGCTAAGTTAATCTCTGTGGTCCTCTGGGGCACACTGTATTTTTGTATCTGTGTGGCAGTCTACCCAATGATGGTCAAAAGTAACTACATGAAGAAAATGCCTCTGTGAACTGGGCCCCAGTCTCTGTGACCCTTTCAGTTCAAAGTTGCCTGGGTAGTTTGGGTTGTGTGGATAAATGGGACTGATGCAGTCCTCAGCCCCCTTTTCTACAGCAGTCCCACTGAAATTGGTGACAATAGTGCAGGTCAAGATGGAGAAGAAGCAAGGAACCTGGCTGTCCCAATGTTGTTGGCCTCCAACTCCCATAAACCCCAGACCAGAGGGCCAAAGATTCCCCACCCCTGTCTTATGCATGCATTTACAGTTTGCTGATTTTATACTAAATTGGAAACACAGGAAATCAGTAAAATGAGTGTCTGCACAAATGCAGGTACAATCATTACTTTGGGTTTTTTTGTGTGTGTGCGTGACTGATGGCTATAAATGAGCAAGTGCCCTCCCTCTAAAGTTGCCATTGGGACATATATTTAGACATTTTGTCCTTTAAGAAATGCAGTGTCCTGCCTGCTCATTTAATAATGCAGGCTGACAGCTGGACCTTGGCATCAATCAGGAACAATCTTCAGTTGCTAACAACCTGAGGAAGACTGCATTGAGTAACCTTGAGGTGCAAAGGCTTTGTGTCCCATCCCTAGCGGCCCTGATTGATTCCACCAGGCTACAAGTTCTTCATGAGCCTTATTAACACCAACTGCTTAAATGAGATGAATAATTATGAAGCAAACGAAATACACTCCTTGGCAATACTTTGTGACCTCAATTTTGTCAGGTAATTGAATGGTATGCAGGCAGACCAGATGGGATAAAGCAAGAATCAAGCAAAAACTGTCTTAAGATACAAATAGCTTTCAGGGCCATTCCTACTATATTAGACAACATGAGGCAACTGCCTCAGGTGGCAGATGCTGAGCAGGACTAGCTGTGGCTACTACCTGCCCCCAGCCAATCCTGAGCTCTGCCTCGGGCTATTCACTGAGGCCCTTTGCATTCCCACTCTGCGGAACTAGGGCCCCAGAGAAGGGGCTTGCTTACTTCTGGCCAGAGCTGCTGCCAGGCTTGCCTAGTTGGCTTCTCCCAATATATCCCAAACAGCCCTGTTGGGAAAAGCCTTTGACCAAGACAGCAGCCGGCCCAGGCTGCACAACTTAGCAGGCATCACACATGCACTGCTTCGCTCATATGCTTTGCATATTCTGGTACTACATTACTGTTTGTTTAGGTGGGCATTAAGCGGGTGCCGGGCAAGAGATTAGAAGACAGGTGTGGCATGGGAACATAGAATCCTGTTGCAAAAGTAAGGGTCAGCTCCCAGTAGGGAGAACTTTGGTTTGCATTGCATTTTAATTCAAATTTATATAATTCATACTTTCCGAAATAATATGCAAGCTGAACTGCAGTGATCCTTCTAAATTCACACTGAATTTTGTGGTGTACTTGTCCAACCAAAAAAAGTGTACAGAAATGCACACACCGGGGTGCATACCATGCATATATTAGTGAAAATGACATACAGCAATGTAACATTAGGGGGAAATAGCTTGCAAAAATGTAAACAGTATAAAATTCAGAACTGCATACAAAAATATGTATATCCAAAATGTGCACTAAAATGCTGATGGATTTTCATGAGGACTTAAAAAAGAAAATCACACGCTGATGCCTAAATGTGGGGAACTGAACCTACTCTTGGAAAAATGAGGAACTGAGAGAAACTGAAATTGACAGATTATCCATCTTCAGTTGCCAGTCTGCTCTGTGTTTGGGGTTGAGGGGGTTGGGTGGATTTTGTCCTTTGCATCTGGCAGCAATATATCTTGAACTAGCTTGCTCTTCATTTTTTTTTAACAAAATGGTAAATAAGGCAGGTAACACATTAAAGCAACACTTGTTAATGTTTTCATAGCTAATTTTTTAGTTCTTGGCTACATTAGCAGCTGGATGATGAATACATCTACTACTTTTGGAATTTAACTTTATCGTTGTAGAGAAAAACTTGTTTTTGGAGAGTAGGAGTGCTTCTTGGGCAGAATCTTTACAAATGCCATGTGGTAAGGGTGTGCTTGTCAGATTCTAAGTGAGATCACGCAAAGTTGTTATTTTGCAGCCTGGTCCTAAACATGCTTACTCAGAAGCCAGTGCCACCAAGCTTAAGGGAAGGGGTACATTCCTGTAGGCAGGGACAACCCTCCACAGAAAAAGCCCCGTGAATTCCTGTCAGCATGGCAAATGGGCTCACTGCATCCCCAGGCACTGCAACCACCATGGGATTATTGCTGGACTGTGCTGGGACTGCACACAAGAGCCCTATGGACACAATATTTGACTAAAACCTGGCTGCATATTTTCCTCAAAGCTTAGGGCTTCAGGGATAATGCATTAGTTTTGCCTTGGTAGTCTTTAATACATAATGATATGATAATGTCAGACTTTAAGCATTCAATTACTTTTGTTTCTTGATCTATTTATGGATCCACTTTTTTGTTTTTGTTTTTAACAAGCACTGGATTGTAGATAATCACTGCAGAGCCAGGAAGTGAAACTGTCACTGTGATTATTGTCAAAGAGGGATAGGTGGTTAACTCATGTCTAAGCAAAATGGACATATAATTGTAAGTGACCCAAAGGAGCATATAAAGCAAGCGTCCTTGCTCCAGATGTTGTTGGACTCCAACTCCCATCAATCCCATGACCAGTAAGTCATGGGTGATGGGAGCTGTACTCTAGAAACATCTGATTCTTCACCGCAATTATATAGTATCCCCACTAGAAGAATGGATTGGGAATAGCTATCCAGCATGGGTCTCTAATGAAGGACTCAATGGTGAGGCTGAATCTTGTGTTGTGGACTAGAGTTATCTGCTGTATCCACCACTCTGAGCCAGCGCAGTTTGTTGTCCATCATCTCTACCTCTCCATTTTTCTATATTCTGTATTATTAATTAATTAATTATATTGGTTGCTTTTTCTTGCCAAATGCAATTCAAAGCAACTTAACAACCAAAATAATTCTGTATTGATTCTGATGTGAGCAAGCAAAATGTAGCATAACAGGAGAGAGAGATATGCTTAAAAGATCAGGGCCCCCAGGAATAGAGGAAGGACAAATGTGATTCTTAGTCCCTTCCAGCACATACACATCTCAAGGAAGGAAATAAGCTTTAGGATGGGAAAAATGAATCTTGCATCACCAGCTTGTGGCTGTGATGAAGAAGGAGATGCTGAACACATTGAATGTCAACAACAGATGGATGTTCTGCAGTGATGGTACAGGAAAATGGACGGCTTCCCTGCAAAAACCACTCATCCAACACAAAGGATAAACAATTTACCCCAACTCTTTCCCCACCAGTAATAACCCTCCTTCCCTCCACTCTTTTAATGGTATTTTTTGCTTCCCCAACTTTCCACCGGCCTGATGGCTATTCTTGTGAATGACTATGATCCCCCTGTAGCAGAGAAAGAAACTGGTAGATTGTCCTTGGGTGAGTTTCCTATTTTTTATGCAACTGCTTTGAGTTTGATGCCAGTTCAGATTTGGTTCTGACCTGACGTTGTGACATGAGCCTGGTCCTCTGTGGTTCTTGCTGTCTTAAAGCAGTGGTCAAGAATAGTCCTTAGGATAGACAAGCAAGTCAAAAGTGCATCCTAGAGGACAAATACTCTGGAAAGGAGTCACAGCTGCTAAATCAGTCAAGTGGCCCCAAGACGTTACTGCTCACTGGATTAGGCATCAGGCAGTTTGCCTGCTCTGGACATGGTTGCAAACGCTCTTAAGGAGCAGGTACGTCCTATGCAGGTGCTCACTGAACCATCTTTGTCACTGAAGGCCCAAGTGTCTGCAGCGGCTAAGAGTATCTTTTCCAGCTTTGGCTGGTGCAGCAGAAATGGCTGTTCCTCAGCAGCGGTGGCTTGGCCATAGTGATCCATGTTTACATAACCTATTGTAATGTGCTCTACGTGGGGTTGCCCTGAAGGCTGGTGCAGTAGTTGCAATTTTTACAAAAATGGAGTGGTTAGACTGCAAATGGAAGCAGAATGCCATGATCATTATAACATGCTTGGGGATCCTCAGGCATGGGGGTCTTCAGAACTCTCCCCAGGCTGTAGCTCCTTCTAAGCCACACCCCTCATCAAGGTGTTTTAGCCTGGCTGGAATGGGTCCTTGAACTCTGATAATGCTCCTTGCTTGCTTGGATGGTGATTGGAGAGAAGGGTGTGTGTGTGCGCAAAAACAAATCTACTGTACAAAGGTGAAATTCACATTTGTTGCTCCATTCACTTTTGGCTCTGGCCCCACCCACCACTGGCCTGTGGTTGCCAGAAGGTTGCTTAGAAGGGAATGTGGATCTTGGGCTGAAAAATGTTTCCCTCCTCTGATATAACAACCCTGTTGAAAGAGAAACACTGCCTGCCATTTAAGGTTTTATGGTTGGCTTATAAAGCCCTGATCAATTAGGAGGTGGCACCTGTGCCCATATAGATTAGCTTGGCTACCGAGATCTCAAGATGTAGCCCTCTTGGGGAAATATATTTGGTGGCAAAAGCTTATGGGCCCATCTCCCACTGGAAGTAAGACAGGCACCAACCTGGTTGAGTTTTCTGCTTCTTCTGATAACACATTTATCAGGCTTTTGCAGGTTACTGATATATGGTGGCTCCATGGCTAACTTTTCCAGGTTAGTGTCATTTATCAGTTCTGAAAACGTGCCTCATGGACATTGTTTGAATCCACATTTACTGAGCCCATGAGAAAGTAGTTGCAGTTATACATGATTATACTATTTTTCTCCTTTGACTGTTTTCTTGATTTCTTTCTGCATCTCAAGAAGACCCTGAGAATTTTGGGTGGGTTGGGCAGTATTGCACCCCAACTACTAAATTGCTATTTCTGCTCAGAGCAATTAATAATAATAATAATAATAATAATTTATTTATAGCCCGCCCTCCCCAGCCAAAGCCGGGCTCAGAGCGGCTAACAACAGTTATTCTGTTCAAAATTCAAAATTCTGTGAAGAATTTTGTTCCTCTTAAACATTTCCAGTTTCCTGGACTCTACACCCCCTTGACATACAGAGCAATATTTTTCCTCAATATACCTGCCCCTGTCTCTTCCATAGATTTCATGTCCACTGTAACTACATCCCACTGACTCTCTCAATTCTAAATGAAAGCTGCACTGTGTAGTTCTTGGTATTGCCAGCAGTCCAGTTCCACTGAGTATTGAGTGGCATCTGTCTCTTTTGTAAAAGCTCAGCTTATCTAAAAGTGTTTCCTGGTACCAAACCCTTCTAAACCCTGCTTCTTTCCAATGTCATCAATGCCTCACAGCCCTGATTCTGTAGTTGGTCATGGGCATGCAGTAGGCTGCAGTTCTGAACATGCTGCCTTTGATGCCTGTCACTTCAAGCTCCTATCCAGGTTAGGCTTCTGTGAGACTTCCTGGCTTCTTCAGAACTGGGTGATTTCCACTGGTGTTCTATTGTGCAGCGTTCTGAAATGTATAACAGCATGACTTAAGCCAGATAGCCATCTAAAACGCATACGAGCATAAAACAGGAAATACAGTAATGAAAAATAATCTGCTAGTTGCTAAGCCCCTATCACTAAACCAAAATGCCCCCCTCAACAGTCTGATATCGAAAGTCAATGAAACGCAGTAACTCCTCAAATACGATGCATTCCCTGCATAAACACTCTCATGATAGAAAACTGTATATATATCATTATGTGTCAAATACGCACACGAGGTTGCTTTGTTACCTGCGTACAGAAAATATTTATCACATTTGAAGCAACCCTCAGGCGCTCTAAGATTTTGCTTCATGATTTTGAAGTAATTACAAAATGGGGTTCTTCGTATTCTCTTATCATACCGTGCTCAGTGCTCCATGACTGGGGTTAGGTGTGAGGTGGTGGCAAGTGGTGCAGCCATCGGATAATGTCACCTCAGCATACATTTTCATTCTCGGAGAATTGCTCTGGTTGTGTTCCTACCAGAATTCATTCCCAGACTTTAGCTTAGCATCTGACCCCCTCAGGAGCAAAAAAATTCCTTTGAGAAACTTTTTAGGTTTTATGTCTGGAGCATGAGACATGATCCATAGCCACCCATTTGTCATGCACACTGTCTAGACGCCTTCCATTATGGCCCCACTTCTGTCGTCATGGGGACGTCACATTTCTCTCCATGCTGGGCATTCTGCAATAAATGTTAAAAGTTATTCACTGGAATAATTTATCCCCCAAATTATTGTATTTGTGGACTAGGGTTCCTTCCAGCTCTGCAATTCTATGGTTGGGAATGGCTTTCCCCGGAAACCCTGGAAATTCACTGCCTGTCAGTGTAGTCAATACTGTGCTACATGGATCAGTGGCCTGACTCAGTACAAGGTGGCTTCCTATATTCCTAGCCCCCCTTTCCTTGTCTGTTTCAGTGGGGCACATGGTACAGGAATACTTTCCAGAGGATTGTGCCCATGAGTCATGTCTGTTGGCTATTGCCTCTACTGATTCTCTCAGTGCCCTCCCCCAGACCACTTCCGCTACCTGAGGCAGGCACCTGCCCGGTGCAGTAAGGGTGCTTCTGATGAGCTGTGTGGTTCTTAGCTTTCAAAAGAGGTTGGAGGCAGAGCCCTTGGTGCTCTTTAGGAAGGCGCTGAGATGTAAGCCACCATCAGCCTGAATCATTATTAGCTGGCCTATCCATAAGCCAGGTGAGAGCCGCAGCTCCTTCTCCCTCCGCAGAGCCAGGCGTGTGTGTATGAAATTTCTCCGTCAGAGTGTGCTTGTCACCAGCGGGAGGGTGGGAGCTTATCTTATTGTCATCTCTGCCAATGGGAGAGGAGTCCATTACTAGAGTGTGTTTGCGTGCATGAGTTACTGACTGAGTCAATTTGCAGTGTTGTAGAAGTGCAGGAGGAGATTTTAATGCCAACTGTCTCTCGCCTCTGCCTCCCTCCCTTTCTTTCGTTGCTTCTTTGATTTTTCTCCAGATGTTAATGGGCGATCACTGATGCTTGAATCCAGTTGTACCATTTCACAAATGGAAATTGCACCATCTCAGTCTTTCTTGTCCCCCTCCTCCTCTCCCCCCCCCCCCCAGCTTGACAGCTTGCTGCCAAGTCGACAGATGATGGTCTGGGAAAGGGAGAATGATGCCAGACGCTGGGATTATTTTATGACTTTTGTTGCGGTATGGTTTTTTTTTTTTAATTGCTGGTTTAAAGTGATCTTGAAGAAACCCCAAGTGCATCCAAGAAACTGACCGGAAATCGATGCTTCTCTGCTATAGGTCTTCGCATTGAACTGCATTTCCAAAGAGGCGCAAAAGGGTGTCACTTCAGGAGTGGCCAGGAAGCAGCTTGGCAGGGTGAGCTGATGCCTTGGGGTCAAGGGCCTCACCTGCACAGCCATCCCTGGAACAGAGCTGCCGAACAAGCACAGCACAACAGGTGTGAGATGGCAGCAGTCCACTGCTAACCCACAGTTGCCAGGACAAGATTACCATGAGAAACTGTGGCGAGAACGCTACAGAAAGAGACAGAATTCAAGCAGAAAACTGGTCAGGACACTTTTCTTTTGCTAAAATACACAGTAGGAGCTTTTATCTGAGATGTGTGTGCTGGGAGGAACAATGTACTGTAAACTCCCAAGTATTCAGCGGCCATTAGTGTGTTCCAAAGCCTGAGTTTTAAAGAGAAAAGAAGAAAGGAAGGAAATGTGTGTGTGCGCGCACCCCCCTCGCCTGCCTGCCTGCCTGCCTGTCTATTTAAGGCACTACTCTGCACAAACAATAGGTACTGAGGCCAAGGCATCTTTAGAACCTAGGCTGAGGGGACCCAGACAGCATTTGGCCCAAGCTGAAGTGACCCTGAGATTGCTTCAGTGCATATTTTATTTACTTAATTTTATTATATTACGTTTACACTTCCCGCTATTCTTCAAGATGGCAGACATGATTAGGCACCTTCCCATTTTATTCCCACTACAACCTTGTGCGTTAGGTTGGGCTGAGAGACTGACTGGTGCAGGGTTACCTGGGGAGCTTCATGGCTGACTGGGGACTTCAATCCGGGTCTCCGGGGTTCTAATGAATAGTTTAGCACTTGGATTGCTATAGCACACTGGCTCTGCTTCAAGTGCCATGTGCTGAAACAATCATAGAAATGCTCACTCACATTCACAGTAGGTATTATTTATTTATTTACAGCATTTTTACACCCCTGCCTCCCCCCCCCCCGCAAGAGGAATTCAGATGGCTTAGAAGTGTTGGTTATAAGACATTCCCTGCCCTCAGTCTTACAATCTGAAAGACATGGCCTCCTGGCACTGAAACATGTGATCTGGTCATGCACTATAGTGGCAGTGTTCTGGATAGAAGTCAGTGTTAGAATTCCTGCTCCATGATTGCAGTCATGGGATTTTTGTCTATCACATGATGGTATATGTTTTGACTCCACAAAGTGGGAGGTGACGGAGAGAGGATGTTTGTGTTACTGTGTTCCATGAAGTGGGACTATTGTCCTTTGTTCTTTCTATTTGCTGTCTGGTGCTAGAGAGAGAGGGAGCCATGTTGCAGTGCTCTCTGTGTGTGTTTATATGTAAATAAAGTAGATGAGGCAAAATGCTGAGTTCTGTGACGTGAGACGCGCAAATTCTGTGGATCCCTAAGTGTGCTGATGTCTGTTGGCATTGGTCGCTGTGATGTTCGGGCTGAAGAAAGCTTTTGAAGCTCCTGAACCATCGACCAGGAGGGAGAGAACATGCCAATCGGGCATGTGTCTCTGCCAGGGTCATACTCAAGTGTAGGCTGAACTCCTGACAGTCAGTGTACATGTTGTTATGACTTTGGGTGGGGTGGAAGTTGAGACCCTTCTAACCCCTGGATCTAGCAGGTGTTAAAATATAAGCCAGGCTCACTTCCTGTGTTGAAGTAATCGCCTGTGTGATGGCCATTGAGAGAGCTCTGTGCAAGATGGAAAATGGGTGGGGCCAGACCTGTGCAGGGGTGGGGCAGCTAGGTACATTTGCCCTGGCCTTTGGAGGGCTAATTCCCCCCCCCCCCGACCGAATGCTTTTTGGTTTGAGTTTATTACTTTATACTAACAAGACTCCTGCTCAGGGCTTCAGACAAACTTTGCATGGGCCTGGGTGGGACCTCTTCCTCAACTCAGATATAGTTAGAAAGACAAAGCCAGAGTTTGGAGTAGAGTTTGAGGTGAACTAGAAGTACAGCAGCAAGCTGTTGTCTGTCTCAATCCAAGGCTGTGGCTATGGGAGAAACAAGACTCTCTTGGGGTATTAATACTATGAAGCCCTCCATCGTAGGCTCAGGTTCCATATATGTGTAAATAAACCATATATCATAAAGACACCACAATCTCCACTGTGCCTCATTTCCAAAGGAAACATGAACAATGGGTAAGTGCCTGGAACCCCTAGAACGTCACACCACTCGGAGATTGGGGTGGTGTGTTACTTGGTCCTGGGAAAATCCCAAAATTATTGGATGCTTATGCTATGCTCAGTTATATTTCAGTGCTGCGGGCCTGGATGGAAGGACAGTGTAACTGGTCTTTACATGCTCTATTTGTGGCCAAAGACTAGTGCTGCAACACTGGAAGAAGCATAGGTCTCCACCCTCAAATTACTCACTGGTTGGAAGATTTGTCTACTCTTGCAACAGGGGAAAAAGCAGGGGGCATGAAGACAATGAACACTCTGACATTTGGGGTCTGAACTTGGGATTGTTGGTATGACATACATGCCCAGTGGGCTCTGCTGGAGCATATCCCCCCATTTTTCTCCCTCCTTCCCCAACCCAACCCCCTCCCTGCTTTTAGTTTTGTTCTGGTCATGTTTACTTTATCTGTATGATACTGTATTCTGAATTTCTATGATCCATTGCTGATTTTTCTCTTCCTTTGTATTGTTTTTATTTCTTGACTGTATTGTTAAAGAAAACCCCAAATTATTTATTTTTTAAAAAAGGTGTGTGTGGGGGAGAGACATGGCACAAAAAGAAAAGGGATTTGGAGGGGTGGCAAATTTAGGCTGCAATCCAAACCCCACTTACCTAGTAAAGGTAAAGTTAAAGGGCCCCTGACAGTTAAGTCCAGTTGCAAACGACTCTGGGGTTGTGGCGCTCATCGCACTTTATTGGCTGAGGGAGCCGACATTTGTCCGCAGACAGTTTTTGTGGGTCATGTTGCCAGCATGACTAAGCTACTTCTGGCAAAACCAGAGCAACGCACGGAAACGCCATTTACCTTCCCGGCGGGGTGGTACCCATTTAGCTACTTGCACTTTTTTAGTGTGCTTTTGAACTGCTAGGTTGGCAGGAGCTGGGACCGAACAACGGGAGCTCACCCTGTTGTGGGGATTCGAACCACCGACCTTCCAATCGGCAAGCCCAAGGCTCAGTGGTTTACACCACAGCGCCACCCGCATCCCCCACTTACCTAGACATAAGCCCTATTGAATTCAATAGGACTTCTGAGTGGACATGGTTAGGATTGCGTTTTAGGCACGGCTTCTTCTTCTTCTTCTTGTTGTTTAGTCGTTTGGTCGTGTCCAACTCTTCGTGGCCCCATGGACCAGAGCACGCCAGGCACTCCTGTCTTCCACTGCCTCCCGCAGTTTGGTCAGACTCATGTTTGTAGCTTCGAGAACACTGTCCAACCATCTCATCCCCTGTTGTCCCCTTCTCCTTGTGCCCTCAATCTTTCCCAACATCAGGGTCTTTTCCAGGGAGTCTTCTCATGAGATTCGCCATGACAGGCAGGCTTTGTTGCAGGATTGACGATCAAGAGGTGGAGGAAGCCATGGCTTTGTTATTATATTGGACTCTATGTCTGAGCTGGCAGAACCCCCTGAGAAGATCGAGAAGGGAGTGATAGGCCTGCGAAGATTAATGAGCAGATGTTAAGATTGTTTTCTATGGAAGTGATGAAATGCATCTGCTGTCTGAATATGACTCTTGGATGAATGGAAAAATCCACACAGGATTATAAAAACGCTTGTTTTCAACTCGCTTGTGGAGACTATCAGAGGTCACAAAGAAAGGAAATATATACGAAAACAACAAGAAGAGATGAGGAAAACAACAAAGAGAGGAATGGATAGAACTGTGAACATTATTTGGATAGAACTGTGAACATCAAAGCAGCAGCAATAGAGATGATTGGATCCCTTTCTGAGCTCGAAGCATGGGTACCCCCAACAAAAATTTAAAATTTGGCTCTGTAATTTGGAACTAATGTGATTTGATTGGTTTGTTAATATATATATATATTTAAAAAATAACAGCATCATTGTTTAAAATTTTAAATAGTTCAGCTGGAATATCATCACTTCCACTGGCCTTGTTATTAGCAGTGCTTTCTAAGGCCCATTTGACTTCACTCTCCAGGATGTCTGGCTCAAGGTCAGCAACCACACTACCTGGGGTGTACGAGACATCCATATATTTCTGGTATAATTCCTCTGTGTATTCTTGCCACCTCTTCTTGATGTCTTCTGCTTCTGTTAGGTCCTTTCCACTTTTGTCTTTTATTATGGTAATCTTTGTACGAAATGTTCCTTTCGTATCTCCAATTTTCTTGAACAGATCTCTGGTTTATCCCATTCTATTGTTTTCCTCTATTTCTTTGCATTGCTTGTTTAAGAAGGCCTTCTTGTCTCTCCTTGCTATTTTTTGGAAATCTGCATTCAGTTTCCTGTATCTTTCACTATCTCCCTTGCATTTTGCTTGCCTTCTCTCCCCCGCTATTTGTAAGGCCTCGTTGGACAGCCACTTTGCTTTCTTGCATTTCCTTTTCATTGGGATGGTTTTAGTTGCTGCCTCCTGTATAATGTTACGAGCCTCCATCCATAGTTCTTCAGACACTCTGTCCACCAAATCTAAATCCTTAAACCTGTTCCTCACTTCCACTGTGTATTCATAAGGGATTTGACTTAGATTGTATCTTACCGGCCCAGTGGTTTTTCCTACTTTCTTCAGTTTAAGCTTGAATTTTGCTATAAGAAGCTGATGATCTGAGCCACAGTCAGCTCCAGGTCTGTTTTTGCTGACTGTATAGAGCTTCTCCATCTTTGGCTGCAGAGAATATAATCAATCTGATTTCGATGCTGCCCATCTGGTGATATCCATGTGTAGAGTCGTCTCTTGTGTTGTTGGAAAAGCGTGTTTGTGATGACCAGCTTGTTCTCCTGGCAGAACTCTATTAGCCTTTGCCCTGCTTCGTTTTGAACTCCAAGGCCAAACTTGCCAGTTGTTCCTTTTATCTCTTGACTCCCTACTTCAGCATTCCAATCCCCTATAATGAGAAGAACATCCTTCTTTGGTGTCATTTCTATAAGGTGTTGTAAGTCTTCATAGAATTGGTCAATTTCAGTTTCTTCAGCACCAGTGGTTGGTGCATAAACTTGGATTACTGTGATGTTAAAAGGTCTGCCTTGGATTTGTATCGAGATCATTCTATCATTTTTGAGATTGCATCCCAGTACAGCTCTCGCCACTCTTTTGTTGACTATGAGGGCCACTCCATTTCTTTTATGGGATTCTTGCCCACAGTAGTAGATATGATGGTCATCCGAACTGAATTTGCCCATTCCCGTCCATTTTAGTTCACTGATGCCCAGGATGTCAATATTTATTCTTGCCATCTCATTTTTGACCACATCCAACTTACCAAGGTTCATGGTTCTTACATTCCAGGTTCCTATGCAATATTTTTCTTTACAGCATTGGACTTTCCTTTCGCTTCCAGGCATATCCGCAACTGAGCGTCCTTTCGGCTTTGGCCCAGCCGCTTCATCAGCTCTGAATCTACTTGTACTTGTCCTCCGCTCTTCCTCAGTAGCATGTTGGACGCCTTCCGACCTGAGGGGCTCATCTTCCAGCGTCATAACTTTTATATGCCTGTTGCCTTTGTCCATGGAGTTTTCTTGGCAGGGATACTGGAGTGGCTTGCCGGTTCCTGCTCCAGGTGGATCACGTTTGGTCAAAACTCTCCACTATGACCTGTCCATCTTGGGTGGCCCTGCACGGCATAGCTCATAGCTTCTCTGAGTTGTTCAAGCCCCTTTGCCATGGCAAGGCAGTGATCCATGAAGGGGGCATGGTTTCTTAGTTAAAATTAATGTACTACTGAATAATAAAGTGGTACCTCGGGTTAAGAACGTAATTCGTTCCGGAGGTCCGTTCTTAACCTGAAACTGTTCTTAACCTGAAGCACCACTTTAGCTAATGGGGCCCCCCATGGCAATTTCTGTTCTCATCCTGAAGCAAAGTTCTTAACCCGAGGTACTACTTCTGGGTTAGTGGAGTCTGTAACCTGAAGCGTTTGTAACCCAAGGTACCACTGTACTTTGTTATTATTAATCTAGTTGTGCAACTTGCAGAACACAGAAGCCTGTGGGTTGTCCTAGTGAAGATGTAACAGTATGCATATCCTGCTTTGAGTCTCTCCAAAATTGTTCTGCTGAAGGTGTTTTCAAAGGTAAGACTCGATTCAGCTTGTCTGACATAAAATAATTTAATAGTGAAATATAAAATCTACACTGAGTAGAGACTATGCATTCAATTTGTCTTCTGCCTTTTAAGCAACAACCATGCTTTTCTCAAACATAAAAGAGAAGCTCAGAGGCATTTTTTAGTTTTACATGTAAAAGCATTCAAAGGGGTTACTGGGTGATAAAAGTGCACTTTCTTCTAATTCATGGCACAGAGTTCACACAATGGGCCAGTTGTAAGGATAGTGCATTTTCTAAGAACTGTGTCTATAACCATATTCTTTAGAACTTGGGAAAGTTTTTTCTCCTTGTTGTAAGGAAGCAATGGGAGAGATTTGGGAGAGTGGGAATAGCAGGCAGGCAAAGGGTTAAGTACCCCCCCCGCTCCTCTATTCCTGATTACTCCTCTCTAAAGTGCAGTTTCCTGATCCATTTTTGCCAGTGCGATACCGTTAGATGCATTTGTGTGTAATGAAGACTTGAGACATTGGGCATCAATTAGTAATGCTCACAAACTTTCAAAATATATATTTTTTTAAATTTACATGGTCTCTCACCCCCCTTAATTCTCAGCCTTACTCTTGTGGTAAAACCTCACAGGCAATTTCTTTCCTTGGGGTTAATCCACATGCACATAACAAGCCTCATTAACCCCTTCCAAAATGCATTCCTGTGGTTCTAGAATTACAGGTGGTAGGGACTTTGGAAGCCACCTAGGCCAACACCCTGCTCATGCTCAGCACAGGATCTGTCATACAGGTTGTGACTGCAGAGTCCGTGACTTATGTATCTGCTTCAGCACCTCTTGAGAAGGAGAGCTCACCACCCCCTGTGGCAGCCTGTTCCACTGTCACACAGCACTTACAAGGTGGACATTTCTCCCAGAATGTAGTCAAAATTTGCTTTCCTAATTAGACAGTGGTTCTCCCCCTCCCCAAATTCCACTACTTGTCTATGCTGTTCTTGTTTTTCAGGTTCACACTCACACTATACATGGAAACCACTTGACTTTCCCCAAAGAATTTCCTTGGGAACTGTGGTACAGCAACAATTCTCAACACCCTTAAACAAACTACAGTCCCCTGCATCTGTTTGCTTTAAATGTGCTTTAAATGTATGGTGTGGATGTGAAAGCTACCTATTTTAATGAAATGATGTGTGTTGTTTACTTCTGACTGCTTGAGCCTAGGAAGACAGAACTCATTGCTCCTCATCTCAGAAACAGCTGCACCTACAACTTCTCGCAGGTTTCTGAGGAACCACCCCCAACAGATCTTCAGGTAAGAATCCAAAGTTACTTCAGCAATAGAGAACAAAGCTATAATCCCATGCTATAATCAGAAAGTAAAGTGCCATTATGAATAATACAGCCAGCAGGACTTGTTTCTTTGGGGCTTTGTGTTTATAAAAAACTTTTGTCCTCCCTGCTCAAGGACTTAGAGGGGCTCGTTCTTCATAGTGATGGGAGTTATTAGGCCAGCAGGAACCCAAGATTCATGGCAGAGGGAGTTTGCATTCAGTGCACACCAAATTAATTAAGCGTTAAAGAGGAAGTGCGTGATGGGAAGGAAAACACACCTCCTGGTGGCTTGCAAGGAGCTTTGCTCCGAGTCACTGAGGTGCCACCAGAAGGCTTTGAACTGCAAATACAACCTCGTACAGGGAACACTTGTCTTTCTATGTACTTTGCTCCTTATCTATAATTTCTTGTGCACCAAGAAGGAACAGACAGGACTCATTTTCTCCCATGTTCTGAATGTGTACTTAGCACAAAGAGGACGAGGGCTCTAATCTAGAGCCCAGATCCTGCCCTGCTTTACAGGTGGCTGCATCTGACATGATCCCACTCCACAGCCTCCTTTCTCTGCAGAATGTAGGCTAAAAATCTCCTCCATGATGATTCTCTCGTAACTAAGCAACCCAGGAAGTATCTGCCTGGTAAAATATAAATAAATCTATATTTGTAATATGGAAAGAAAACTGACAGCCATACTTAGCTCTTCTCAGACACCTGCTCCTTGAGATCCCAAAGTGCTTCATAAGACCAACTGGGTTTCAGAAAACATAGCAGGAGGGTTGGCACCATCGTCCCTGTCATATTGGGATGGAAACGCTGCCCTCTGGGCACTAGTAACCACACCTGGCTCCCCTGGCTTTGGAGATCTCACCAGACTTGGCCCACACTCCTGTCTCCAGTGGTCAGGGAGCAGTGTTCTGATTCCACTGTCAGGAGAGAGAAAGTTGACCCCTCTCCTCAAAATGAAAGCATCTGATTTAGGGTTCTGAGAGCTATACCCAATACCAGCTTCTGTGTGTTTTCTGCACTTTCACAAAACCATGGAAAGGATACAGATTTCTCCGTATAAGTATGTGTTTGTGGGGACTCATTTTTTTGCACCAGCACTCTCTGCAAAAAACTCACCCTTTAATGCTGAATTGCACACGGCGCTTTAAAGTGTAGCCCTGTGCCTAGAAACACACAGCACAAAAGGAAGTCTGGATAAGCCCTGAGACAACTGTGGGCCAGTATCAGCCGAGGAACATTAGGCAGCTCTGATTACTGTGCTGTCCTGAGCCTAGCCAGTAGGAAGGAAAATGCCTCCCCTGCATGTCAGGATGGGATGGACCAGAGCTCAGCGCGAGCAGCCTTTTCTTGAAGCCATCACATATGCAAATTGTTGGGGCAGGGAAGCCCATCAATCTTTCGTACCCTATTCTTGCTGCCCTTATGACTGGCTTTCCATTTCAAAATGCCCCCAGCTTACCTTTTGTTCTGCTGGAAACCTTCTTCCTCCCTTGTTCTCTCCTCTTTCCCTTCCTATTCTCCTCCTCCTCCTCCCCCTTCCCCCTTTGCTATTTTGCATCTTTTCCTTTCTCAGCCCACTACCTTTTGCCTTCTCTTCTGTTCCTCCTCCTATACCCAGCACATACAGAACCTGGCAGAATTGCAAAAAACGGATAATTCCAAATGGAACAGCTGGTGTGTCCTCTGAGTTGGGAGTGAATACGGGAGAACATGAAAAGCACTTATTAAAAATGAGGTGAAGAGCGGGGGCGGGAACAAACCAGAAGAGAAACACAAGGATAGCTTTTAGAAAAGTAAAGGGGGAAAAGAAAGCTGCTGGCATGTAGTGCTTTCAAAGTCTCGTTCTCTCCAAGCCATAGGAGACCCAGATGCCTACTCTGGGACAATGGGGGTTCTGGGCAAAAGGTATTGCCATCACCAGAGATGGGGGATGCAGCTGATGGCTGGGAAACCAGTCCTGCCATTTGCTACCAAGCTGGGGCAACCTCTCCTCTGGTCATCAGCCCAGTTCCAACCTTTTCTCAAGTGCTCAACTGATCACAATCCACAGACAAATAGCTGGGGAGAGGTCTTTCAAGTAGGACTCTCTGGAATCGAGGTTTCCCCTCTGGCACATATCCCAAATTGCCGGCCTGCACATTAGGCTAGCCAAGGGGATACCAGTGGCAACGGCAACGTCCATTTGGGACCGCTCCATACTGAAAGCGTAATAATATATCACAACACAGATGAGCTACATCATGCACAGAATCTCCAAGCCACCACCAGAAACTCTTGGCAGTACCCACCTGTGGATAGCTCAGCTGGTAGAGCATGAGACTCTTAATCTCAGGGTTGAGAGTTCAAACCCCACTTTGGGCAAAACATTCCTGCATTGCAAGGGGTTGGACTAGATGACCCTTGTGGTCACTTCCAACTCTATAATTCTGTGATTCTATCCTAGAGCAGGGGTCCACAAACTGTGTTCTGCAAGCTTCATTCAGGTGGTCTGTAGCATGTCACCATGGAATTCAAATGGTAATATGAAAAAGCACATTAAAAGAAGCAACAAAAATACAATTTACAAAATCATACAGCATTCTGTACAATGTATGACAATCACTGCAGTAGGCTGAAAAGAATCATTTAGAGGTCCTCAGTAGTTTTCATGCAGTACATGGGGGGATTTTTTTTGGGGGGGGGTGTCCACTGCATTAGAGGCTTTGCATGTGATGCAGAGGATCTGCATAGTGAGCCACTCAGCATGTTGGCTTGCATCCTCCATTTTAAGTGTTGCTCCTCGTTTGCTCCTCCGCCCATGAGGGGAGGAAGAAGGTATCTCCTCAACTCTCCCTCCATCTGGACCCCCCTGCAATATACCCCACACTATTCTCACCCCTTATTCCTAGGAACAAATGCAAAGGGGATTGCAGAAGGAGAAGGGAAGGGGGAAAGCCTTGCTCTGTGAACAGAGCAATTGCCCCTGGCATGGAGTAGTCAGCTGATTCCTGTGTGGTGTGTAGCTCAGCCTTAACTAACACTCCTTGGACATTGTTCTCCTTCGACCATAAAATGGCAAGAGAACATTGAGAAATTTGTGCCGGCTGCTCTTTAATCAATATCCTTCTCCTGATGCTTGAGCACAAATGCCTAGGCATCTTCTAGATCAGTGAATTTCAAATTTCATACTCATCTAGGAAGCTTTTCTCCACAGATTTGTCTGCTGGGGCCCTTCGGTGTGCGTTTGCCATGGAATCCCTGTGCACTGGCAAGAATTCTGGGACTCATTTAAGGACAGTCTCTCGATTTGCACAGTGCACTGACCAGCCCTATATTGTCCCTTGCTAGAGTCTCATGTGAATAGATATTGCACCCTACAACAGGCATAGTTCTTGTCTGCTGCTGCACATTGAGTGGAAAAATCAGTA
Organism: Podarcis melisellensis; assembly: GCF_964234715.1. NCBI lineage: Eukaryota > Metazoa > Chordata > Lepidosauria > Squamata > Lacertidae > Podarcis > Podarcis melisellensis. The sequence continues at coordinate 44,143,209 of NC_138542.1, read as the reverse complement.
AGGGTAAAGAAACGATCTGCTTGACTATGGTTATTTATTTTATTAATGGATTTTCCAGCCCATCTTTCAGAGCACAGCCCTCCCAATGCTTTAAACAGAATAAATTAAATAACACAAATACCTCCACCCCCAAACTGAAACGGTGGCACTTACACCCCCAGAATGCTACACTTAAACAAAAAGGTTTTCAGAGTGTTGAAAGGCCACTACAGATGGGGCCATATGTACCCCTCTGGAGAGAAAAATTCATAGGTGTGGAGACAATACTGGAAAGGCCTTGTCCTCGATACCCATCAGCCTGATGGACCATTTCAGAGGGCCAGAGAACAGGGCCTCTGAGGTTGACCTTAAGACCTGGGTAGACTTGCATGGCAGTCTTTCAAATAACGTGGTCCCCAACCTTTCATAGAATCATAGCATTGTAGAGTTGGAAGGGACTCTGAGGATCATCTAGTCCAACCCCCTCAATGCAGAAACATGCAGCTGTCCCATATGGGGATCAAACCCGCAACTTGTACCATGCTGTAACCAGCTGAGCTATCCAGGCTGGCAGGTTTTCATCGTATAAACATTAAAAACAACATTTAAAATTACCAATCTTCTCATTGGGAAAGCTTTTGATAAGCTGCACAGTTCTTGGGAACAGAAATGAAAATTTCTTCATTTGGACTGGAATGTTATTTGAGGAGGTGAAGGGGTAGGCAGGGTGACTGTGATACAGAAAGCCATTTATTTATTTTTGCATAGCATTGCCTTTATTCAGCTCTAACAAGAATTATGCACAAGATACTTGCAAGATAGTGTCTCCTTTTTAGCAGCATGGTGGGTTGCAGCAGCTCATCTGACCTCTGTTCATTTGCATTGCTGCTGTTTACTGGGAGGCAGTGGAGGAGGGACAAAGAGGCAGGGAGTTTGTGCCTTGCAAATGCACAGACAGGAGCACCTGATTGGCTTTGCTGGTGCATCTGCACTGTGACAACCTCGCTGCTGCCTTGCCCCTTCCATAGCTGTCAAGTGTCCCTTATTTGAAGGGACAGTCCCTTATTCCAGCGCCATGTCCCGCTGCTGTCCCTTATTGATGGATGTCCCTTAAATGTCCCTTAAATGATGTCCCTTAAATTTCAAAGGAAGCAGCTCCTCTCCCTCCCTCCCTGCCGGCCAGGGAGGAGGGAGGCTCCAACTGTGTTGCTTGGCTGTGTTGCTCACCCAATAAGAAGTCTAAGAACGACTGGGGGGTGCAGTTTGCATGCCTTGTGTGTGGCTAGTTAATGCAAGCTGAGGAGGTTTTTGAATGCTGGACGCCATTTTGTTGCAAGTGCTGCTGCAAACTTTGCAGTGCAAAGCCAGGCCGGGGAGCCATCTTAAGTTGAGGCTGCATAGGCCTTGTGGTGCATGTGATTCAGATTCTATTCAGTTGAACCTCTGGTTACAAAGTTGGTTGGACAGTGTTCTTGAAGCTACCCAGCATGAGTTTGACCAGACTGCAGGAGGACAGGAAGACTGGAGTACCTGGAACAGGTGAGGCTGCAGGTCCCTTATTTTGGCTGCTGTTCCCTTATTTTCAAGGCTGCTGGTCCCTTATTTTCAAATCTGTAAGTTGACAGCTATGGCCCCTTCCCCTCTGGCTTCTGGTATGCAGCAGTGACACAACCAATGTGCACCATTCACTACTACCTTTTGGGGTTTGCTTTATAATGTGCTGGATTTTTTGGGGCCAGCCCTGTTTGAGTCTATGCCAAATTTTTGCTCTTATGAATAGATTCATCATATGCCCAGATTGCTACAAGCTTGTCATGGGCTGCGTTAACTGTTTTTGTACACAACCGTTGACAGGTGTGCTGGTGACCTAGATGCTTGGTGAACTTATTGCAGAAACTAGTGACTGCATACTCATTCAAACTGGATCAGTGCTCTCTCTCTCTCTCTCTCTCTCTCTCTGTCTCACAGAAACAAGCTCCCACAAAAGATTGTTCGCTGGCCTTAATGTTTGAATATCAAATTTTGTAGCCATAGGGGGTAGAATTCACTTTAAGAACCCTTAAATAGGTCACAATTTGTGAAGCAATACTGCTTACAGATGTAATAGAAGAGAGAATCAAGACACCCATATTTTCAAAATGTTGATTAAAAATGAAATGTTGCTCAGTGTGTACAACAGCTAAAAAAAATCAGTCTGGGAAGATGTCGTGGTTCAGCAAGGTCCGTTCTTGGGGTCCACTTGGAAGATTTTGTACTCCTCACAACAAAAACAACAACAGAAAACAGGTAACATTTTTTAAATAGGAGGCTTTAAAAATTAAACATGGATAGGCTTGTTTAATGTTTTTTGTTTAAAAATAAAGGAGTTACTTAATCCTGTTGAAAATTGTAGGGAAATTAATTTAAAGCAAGCATACATTTTTGAATGTTGTAAAGAAATAAGGGAGAAGCTTGAGACATGTATTATTTTCTCACAATCAGGCATGCCATATTTTCTACATCTAGATTTGAAATGAAACATTCTAGGTACCCAGTGGCGTAGCGTGGGGGGTGCAGGGGGCCCCGGCCGCACCGGACGCAACATCTGGGGGTTAGGGTTAGGGGGTGCAAATCTACGGGTTAGGGGGTGCAAATTACTTGCCTTGCCCCGGGTGCTGACAACCCATGCTACGCCACTGTAGGTACCATATTTTTCCGTCTATAAGACATCCCTAGACACCTCCTATTTTGGGGGACTCTGATTTAATAAAATGGGGGGAGATCTATCCGTTCATAAGATACCTCCAAAATTTTGGACATTATTTTTTAAGGAAAAAACCTAGTCTTGTACACGAAAAAATACAGTATATATGGCAGCTAGCTGGCAATTCAAACCTGTATATACACTCCCATTTGCTATATCCTGTGTGCTTCCACTGCTGGTTTGGGAAGCAGTGTATGCACAACCTTAGCCACAATCCATATCTATCCTGTAGTTTCTTATGGGAGTCTGCATTTTGATGCATATTCCCACTAAACCAGCTTTGTTCCTTATTGAGAAAAAGAACAATGTAGCTGCACTGTAAGCCATTAAATGTGTACATAGCCTGCGTGGGCAAGATGTCAAGGTTCAGGGAGGTTAGGAGATTTGCTGGCTGAGGAGCTATAGTATTTGATGAAAGCCAGGCTATATGAGATATGACGGTGCAGCAACAGTTTCATTGAGATTCAGATTTGCTAGTGGAATGGCTGAAATGGAGTGGAGTCATGGGTGAGATGTGTCTGGCACTTAAAACAGATCCCATACCAACAACCATGTCCCTGTTGACAGTACCACTTTCTATTAGTAGCAGACTTGGTATTGTGGAAATTCCTCTTCCACTGACACCAATGGGAAGGTGGAAATTAAATAAAAACTAGCCGTCCCTGCGTCAACAGTTTGCCTGCCATGTTGTAACATGGATATGGTGTAACTCGGCACCCACAGCGCCACCAGTATATGAACCCTATAGAGAGACCATAACTCAGACAACAGAATACATGGTATCTTTATGATCTCATGTCATGCATACTCAGAGCTCACAAGGGGGAAACTTTGGGGATGGAAAGCTATGGAGAAAGAGCGCTTTGCACAAAATAGCCTGGCCTCACAACACAGATAGGAACTTGATTACATTGCCAACAATTCTCTGGCTAGAACCCAAAAAGCAAGGGACTGCAGACATGAACATACAACACCTCTCCAACAAATGGGGGTTGCTAGGAGGGCTGAGCACCCCACACAGGCAAGAGGCAGCACATGCCACCAAGTATAAGTGTTGGAAATGTTTTTGACATCCCCCCTGGATCTTGGATGAGAGTCAGGAGGCTGAGAGGGAAAGAAAAATGAACCAATACTAGGCTATATTTATTAGTAGCTTTGCATTAAAGTAGCATTTTCACATTTAACTGTATATTCTTGCAATGTTTGTTGTTGTTTAGGTTGTCTTCTGTTGCTTTCATTTCCTGTCTACTTGCCTGCTGTGTAAGTGCACTCACCACATGCTGGGTGCACCTGCCATCTTCTCTCCTGGATCAAGTTCCAGGAAAGCCTCTACTTCAGGCATTCAGCAGAGCCAGATCTGCACAGCACCACCCAGGTGGCCCTGGGTGCCAGTGAGGAAGCCCAGCGGTGGAGCAAGCCGATCAGGCGCCTGGGGTGGTGCATGTGCCCTGCGCCCAAGGGCAGGGCCAGCTGCCCATGGGACGGGGTGAGCCGGGGCAGGATGCTCCGCAGGGCCTCCAAGGAGTCTGCCTGCCTCCTCCCACTCAGCCACCCTACAGCTGAGGGGGAGGCGGTGGGCAGACCGTTTGGGGCAGGAGAGACATGTGGCTTGGGCATGCTGCAGGCCCCGCAGTGCATGCTGCCAGGTAATTTGTCACCCCCCTCAGTGGTGACACCCGGGGTGACCCACCCCCACCACACCCCCTTCCACCACCCCTGAGGAAGCCACAGTGCTTCCTTCTCAGAGTTGTTTCTCAACCATAGAATGGTATGCAGAAAAACATGTACCGGTAAAAGGTACCCAGCTGATGTCTGAGCAGAAAAGGTGCTCAGAAAATGACAACTAATAGGCTGCTCACCTCTTATATGCGGGGAGTGGGGATCTGTGTGCGCGCGCGCATGATGTATCATTCACTAGATAGGGAAGGAAAGCAGCGTTCGCCTTGCACCTGAAAGATTTGCATCCATTCCTATTTGAAGACATGCCTGGGAACAGCCTGAGTTGGCTGGCTTTACAGATGCTCTTGAGGCATAATCACAGGTGGCCTGAAATGCAGGGGAGGGAGGCTGCCCCTGGCCCACCTAAATTGCACCCCTGCTCAGTTGGGTCAAAGGCAGGGTTTGGAGGTGAAGAAATGCCACCCCCTCCTATCAGCTTGAATCCGTTTAAAACAAATCCTGCAAATAAAAAAAAAAAGGAAAAAGTCATTCTGGAAAGCAGTTCTATAATTTTCATTCCTATTTTTTAACCACCGGTGTTTTCCCCTTGCAGAAGGAAACTTTACAAATAAATTGGCCACAGAAGCAACCCTCTGTGCAAATTACAAGGGATAAAGGAAAGAGGAAGGCAAGAGCTGCAGCAGGACTGTACAAAGAAAGGCAGAAAGGAGCACGGGAGATTGTTCATTGTGCAGGTATGCAGGAAAACAGGGTCCTTGTCTGCTTTGGGCTATAATAATCTTCCATTTTAAATACTGCACACAGAGGAGCTGTTTCCACAGTTCTCACTGAGCTTAATTTGGAAACCTTCCTTGCCTTAAAACACTCCACTGCTGCCCGTATGGTCTTATCTAGAGGACCTGGCCATGCCTCAACTGCATTTTAGCCTTCACAGGATGCTCTTCCAAGTTGTTATCCAGTCCAGATGATATATTGGATGGAGAATGTCGTCTGCTGAATGATGTGCATTCTGGCCTATGAGAGAGGAGGAGTATCCAACCTGGAAAAAGACGTTAATTTTAATTTATGCAGGGCAACAATGTTCAACACAGTACATTCTGCTCTTTGTTTCAAGGAAATAATTTGGCCATATTTTACATGGCTGAAGAGGGTCTCCGAGTGTCAAACTCGGGCAGCACCTCCTGTTGCAGCCCATTTGGAAAAGATGAAAAGACGACAGATGTCAAACTGTCTCAGCTAGGGAGGCCAATTGATGATATTTTCTTAAAGAAATGTGCTAACAAAAATGACAAACTATTAATTGTGCCCTTCCTTTTCCTGTCTTGCTTTGCAGAAAGGGGGCGGGGGGAGTTAGGACAGCTGGCATTGCAGCTCTATCTACCACAAAACAAGGAAGCTCGAAAGGCTGTCAGTCACAGATGGCTTAATTAGTCCTCAGAGGTAGTGCAATTAGACCCTTCCTTCAGATTCAAGTTTTCCTCAGTAAAGATCATTCCAAAGCTAATAATACATAAAAGAGGAAGATGAAAAGGAAACTAAGAAGGAGAAGGAGAAGGGGGAGGAGGAGAGAAAGTGGAGAGGGGGCAGTGAAAAAAGTAGAAAGCACTTGGGCAAGGAGTTCTTAGCATATAATTATTTCTTGAGCATTTCCTTTTCTCCACGGCTCTAAAGCAATTCAGAAGAACTGGTGGATGTTGCATGGAGAATGAACACAAATTGGCTTGCTTGAAATCACAGCTTGTGGAACCTCTCAGGCAAAAATCTGCTTTAGGAGAGGAGTTTTTGAGGGCCTGTGCTGTCATCCAGGAGACAGCACCCCCTTTTGGGGTGTTTCCTGGGTGGCGGGAGATGGTACTATTGTGGCACCCCAGGCCACACTGGTTACATATTTGGAATAATGCTTGGCCCAGCATGGGCATACTCAAGGGTGGATGCAGCCAGAGGAAGCTTGAGCAGAAAGCAGAAGGGACTGGAGCCCATTTTGCACACAGTGCAGAAGCAGAGCCAGGTTTGTCACTCGAGAGAGAGTCGTACCTGTGTGAAATGCATATTTGCAAGTGTATTTGTATTTGTTTCTTTCAAAATGTTAGGTATACACTTGAAACATCTGAGTACACATAAGTAAGAGAAAGCTCTTATTTTGGGTAGAACTCAGGTGAAGTTTGTCACAAAGGGATGAGAAAAACTGAACCAGCCCTTTTCTTCAAAACAAAGATATGGTTGGAATGAGCCTTCTCCTTACTTGCATCTAGTCACCACTATAAAGCAGAAGCTGCTTGCCCCATTCCATAATTATGACAGTGACTGCATCCCTCACCCTCTGCTCTGCCTGTAGGATGACATATCCATTTAAAATTATGGAGGAAGTAAAGAGGCAGAGTAGTATTCCTAAAGGACATAACTTATTTTTATTTAAGGCACTTCCAGGCAGCATAGGTACCAATGCCAGGATACAATGCCTTGAATATGAGGACTGATCTTTTGAAACTTTAATTCGATTACTCAAGCTTAAACAAGTGTTCAATGATATAACATAGAGCACTACATACCAGTTTAGATATCTTCCAAATATTACTAATCCCAGTACAGTATAGCTGCCTTTGAAAGAGTGGTGTTAAGAGACAATAGAACAAAAGTCTTCCAAAAGATGGCATATTTATGTTGGCATGAAAAGGCTGTTTTGGATTCCTTGGCCAACAACTTACAGTTATTAAACCAGCAATAAGGGTTCAGCCATGGTGATTCTGAAAAAAAAAAAGGATTATTATTATTACGCATTAGAGCCAGTAATTCATTGGTGCGGAGGAGCCACATGTTAGAATCACAGCTGTTTCAACTCTGTTCCTATGTAAGACCTCAGTCAAACTTTACTCAGTATATTCATCCTTCTTCTATGAATGGAAAGCTCCTTATTCCTGTACCACAGGTTTGGATTTGAATTCAGAATATTTTTTTAAAATAAGATAGTATGTCCTCTTAGAAAACAAAAATTTTCATATTGATAATTTTGTATATTCCAGTGCTTGACGTTCCATCCTTCTTGGCTGTGCTTAGACGCAGGAATATGTAAGAGAATTTCAAGAGGTATTTTAATCCTATTATCGACTGTGGCCTCATATTGTGCAGTCTAATATTGTTCAAAAGGTGATATTCAATAATATCATTTTAGGATTTATAGCAATTATACTTCTGTCCAAGGAAGAAAAATCTACAAAGAAAAATTGAGACAGTAAAGATTTAATAGCTGCCTTCCATGCATATTCTCCAGTTGGTGTCTGAAGAAGTACAAAGAGAAGCTCAGTCCTGGAGATCTTGTTCTGTATTGTTGGGAGAATTGTTTTATTGTTTGCATGTGCTGTATTGTTTGGGGAATTGGATTGTTGAATACACAGTGGCTGCAGCTTGTATCTTTTGAATATGTTTATATCAATATGAGTTTTAATTGGGTCCCTGTGACTTGGTATCTTTGTTACCTTATACTGAGTCAGACCATACAAGCCCAGTATTGTAGCCCCTGGAAATATTGGTGGTTCAACCTGGGGTCTTCCTCAAGCAAGGCAGATGCTATAATTCTGAGTAGCGGTTCATTGTGGACTTGATGCTGCACATTATGCAAGTTCTTCTTTGAACATGCATGGATTAAGTTACTGCCTATCGTACAATCTATTTACTTATTTAGTTTACATTTGATTCCCTCCCTCTCTTTTCCCCCCCTTTCTTTTCCTTCTCCTCCTGCGATGAGGCTACATTTTAATATTTTAATGTTCCATTATTTTAATGTTGTATTTTATTTTTGTTTTTAAGTTGTAATCATTCATCTTGTTTTTATTATTGCTTGTAAGCCGCTCTGAGCCCGGCCTTGGCTGGGGAGGGCGGGGTATAAATAAAAAATTATTATTATTATTTACATCCCACCTTTCTCTGGCCCAAGAGCTAGCTTAGGCATTAAAAAAAACTGGGAAACTGCAGTCAAACATAACTATGCATAAGTGCTAGTTAATGCATGAAAGGGTTAAGACCATAGAACTCTGTTCCTAGACTCAGCTAGGGCACATCCTCTCTTCTTTGTGAGGGAGAAAATGAATCTTCTTCTCTTCCTGTTCCTCACACTCTCTCTCTTCTTGCCATGTAATCCACTAGGCCGGTTGTGTCTGAACAGGATCCAAGTTCAGACTGCATGTTTGAAACTATGTGCTGCATTTTGCACCCTGTGATCTCCTTGCTGCTGCTTGGATTAGCGCATTAACCAGATATTTGGATTTAGTAAGTAAATATTTTAAACTTACTTAAAAGTGTGTGGTCTGTTCATTGCCAGAGGGGTAGAGAGAAAGGGGCAAGAGCTGTAAGGAGACCAGATGTGCAGAAGGGTATGTTTTATTACATGCTATGCTGCCAGTTAACTCTGAGAGTGTTTTTAACTCTTTCCCACTGGAGGCCCCGTGTTTTGAATCTAGGCGCCCAGCCAATACTTCTGTTAATTATGTTGTGGAGGTGGGGGGGTGATTAACAAAACCAATCCTCCTGGCAAACTGGGAATACCCCCTCACTCACCCAAGTTTAGAATATTCCACCATTCTTCAGCAGAGTTTCTTTTTCTTTGAGAAAAATAAGTGACTCACAGAAATGTAAACAAGCTTTAATAATAAACTGAGAGAAAACTGTAAAAAATAACATAATGAGAGAAACTAAATACAAAAACATGAGGCAAGTCTGGGGCAAGAGGCAAGAAGAGGCAGTTGGTCCCTCTTAACTGACATTCTTAACTGAACACACATTGAAAGGGGGGCTGATTCCGGAGCATTACCCACAAGCCCCGCCCACCAGATATCAAGCATTCTACTATTCATATTAGGCCTCAGTATTAATTGCTCATGTGTAGGTACGACAGTGCTAGTTCAAGCACTTGGAGCAGAGTCTACCATGACCTTGTGGGGCCACTGTAGAGGTGGCACCTGCTGTCCTCTGAATCAGACTCCACCTTGATTCTGCCTATCAGCCTAAACTCCTCTTGCCATGCCCTGGAACTTCTACATTTCTTCACTTTCTTCTTCTGCTGCTTTATTTTATTGGTGGTCCTCCAAAATCGGGGGTTTTTTGTGTTGTTGTTTTTTGCTATGAAGCAAAGTTCAAAGCTGGGTAATCCTTCAACCAAACTATCTGGCAGATTTCTTAACACTGAGAACAAAATTAAAGTCAACTGTACTTAAATGTGGACTTGGGGACTACTTCATTTCAGTGAAGGCAGCTGAAATGTAAAGGTCCAAAACTGACTCCATAAAGAGGAGTCGGCACGTCCTGCAGCCAAGATGACATGGCACAGGCTTTGAGTTTGGCCATTTTCTGATTCTTCTTTTAAGGCAACGTGTGAGTCATAAAAAGTCAAACCAAATTATGCTTGAATAGCTGAATCAAGAGGTAAAATAACAATATTCAATTAACTTGGATTTACCCCAAGTTGGCTTGGTATGATGCTTTACAGAGAACTTGTGAATCATTAACATTTGAGTGGTGGTGGTTTATGGTGCCTGGAACATTGCTGGAACTGGATAAATGTTAAATAATAGGAACAGCACTGCTTGTAGCAGAGGCTGTACTATTGGCTGACCAAAACAACCTGCATGCATAAAAATATGTGAAGGGGTGTGTGTGTAGATATGTGCATGTGCATATCTGGGTGAATTAATAGGGAGTGTGCCTCATAGTCTGGATCAGCTGGGACCAAATCTCTATTCTCTAAGTATACTGTTACAAGATTTATCTGCGTTGCCGTCACCAAAGCACTCGTTACAATAAGCCCCACTCACTTCAGTGGGTCCTACAGTGGGAGACAACAATGAGGTGGTAGAAAGAATTTACAATGCTGTCCCAGGCATGTTTACTCAGAAGTAAGTTCCACTACGTTCAGTGGAAACTTACTCTTAGGGGATAGGATTGTAGACTAAAACCAATTAAGGAGTTCACTTGAGGGATAGTTCTCTAAAGAAAAGGCTGCCAGGCCACTGAAATTATATCTCATTACAGGATAAAAAGTATTCTAGCGCAAATTACAGTGAAGCCTGCAAAATAAATATTAAAACGCACTTTTATTGCTCTGTGAAAATGGGTTGTTTGCAGTACTATTTTCTATACTCTACCTTTACTTAGCAGCAATTTGGATATGGTGAAGGAAGTATGTATCAGACTGCAAATATATAATAACTGGGAGCTATTAAATTGCCTTTTTGTTCTGAGGTAGCTGACCAGAGTTTGGCCTCTTTGGGGCATCAGTTGCAATCTTTTCTCTGCATCATCACAAAAGCTGAACAAAATAATTTCCAAGCCGGTTTCAATTGCATTTTATGTTTCTTCCCAGTGCCATGACATTTATTTTTTCACACATGAGATTGTTTGGCTTGTACAAAGGAAATGAATGCTTTTATTCATGGTTCTGTAGTTGAGACCTATGAGACAAAGCTCTGCCAAACAAGTTGATATGCATGGTGTTGGTGTGACATCACACTTTGTACCGTTGTGCTGGTGTTGCAGCACACTGGCTGGGATGCTGTGCTCCTGCATTATCAGCAGCTATAGTTGCTGGATGTTACCTGGGACTAAAGAGCCGAAGGAAGGCACATGGTACTTTCTGTCACCAGCCAGGTGTGCTAGGGTCATCAGGAGGCTGCACAAACATAACAGCAAGGGTGAGGCTAACCTGGCATCCTTCAGTCAGAGAAGGAGCTGGAGGGTCTTTGCTTTGCCCCTCTCCGCAAGAAAGAACATTCTGCCCAAACTTCCTGATGCTCAAGGACTGCGTTGCACCACTTCTCCTCAGCTATGTGGTTCTCTGGCCCAAGCATCTGACCTACCTCAATTTCCCTGCACCACCTCCTGTCTCTCACTAAGCCCTGAGCTGGGTTTCTGCTAGGTATTCTCAACTCTCTTTATTTTCGCTGCCATCACAGATACCAAGTATCTGAATGACCCCACCTTTGCGTATGCTGCAATAGTTTAATTGATAACAGAAGTAATAAAAGCTTTGATGGTAATTCAGCGCACAGAAGCATAAGGTTTCAGTTGTACACTTTCTTGGATTTTACCTTGGTTCATATAAAGACTCCTATCTAGTCTACCCTTCCAAATATACCTAAGTTAAATCCTCCCTCACCATTTATGCCCAAACCATGACTAGCAACAATGCTGACCCCACTCTATCTCACTAACCCTGCCATAATAAACCAAACACCCTCTCCCACATCCAATCACCGTTCACTTCCAACTTTCCAAGTACTGTTTCTCCTCTTTCCAAATGAACACTAATCCTACTTCACCTAATATACTTACCTACACATCTAGCAGATACATACCGTATTGGCCCAAATATAAGCCACACCCGAATATAAGCCGCTCCCTTAAAATTCCATAGGCACTCACACCCATTTTACTGTACATCTGTTTCGGCAGTGATATTGTAAAAGCCAATTTTTGTAAGGTTGCAAATTTAAGCCGCCCTTTAACTTTTCATGGCCGGAATTTGGAAAAAGGTGAGGCTTATATTCAGGCCAATAAAGTACTATCCCATATCTGTGTACCTTGATTACTCTAATATTTACACAATATCATTTACGCATACCTCAGAACACTGCAGACTGCAAAATTTAAAGGATGCATGCTCCAGGCCCTGTCACTAACCAAGACACCCAGGGCCACTGGAACGCTCACCTCCATGCCTCCCGGAAAGATAATATAGTAGGGAGACCAGTTGGGCCCCATTCATCACCCACCTTATGGGAAAAGGGGATACAAGCAAAAGGAAATAATGAACCCCCTCCTGCACTAAAATCATATGTAACATAAGATCCAGCAAGAAATGACAATTGCAATGCTTTCCATGCAAGTAGGCACTTCCTTATGGCTGCAATACGTCCAGAATTTCCTAGAGATAGCTGGGATTTGGTCGTCAGAAGCAGTGTCTGGTCAAAAAACGCTGGAGTGTTCTGGAAGTATAGATTTTGGCAATTTCCCCCCTTAAAAAATTGCTCAAAAACTTCTTTTTGTGATTTTGCAAGAGAGAGAGAGAGAGAGAGAGAGCGAGAGAGAGAGAAAGAAAGTAAGTTCAACAACTTTTGTGCTTGGACTTTGACTTTTTGAAATATGGCAACCCTACTAAGAAATTCACATATGGACATGCCAAATGAAAAACTAAAGGAATGAAGAGTTGACACCATTGTTTCCCTTCCCCTTTCCTTTTCCCCTTTGCTTTGTGTCTATTAGATTGTGAATTTGTAGGCAGGGACTAACTTGTATTTAAATATATGCAGAGCACTTAGAAAATATTAGGTGCCTTGTATTTTGAGGGATGGTGGTGATGACAATGAAGCAGTGTAGTGATGGCATGTGTTGCTATCATGTTGCAGAGAAGGGTGTGAAGACATTTGGCCAGGATTGGGACAAGGGCAGGATTGGAGAGGACTTGTTTATATATCCCTGTGGAGGCAGCCTTGTCAGTGTAAGCGCATGTATCTACAGTAGCATAGCAGGTTGTACAGCCTTTGCAACATAAAAACTCCTGTACCTTTCAGATGTCAGGTGGAGAGAATCGTAGCAGGTGTACCTTTTCAGACTTCTGTTGTGCTGTGAAATGACAAAGCTGCACCTGCTGAGATTCTCTCTCCTACACAACGGTGAAAGTACAGAGGCTCCTGTCTTGAAAGGCTGGCCATCCCTGTAGTATAATAAGTTGTTATAATGGGAGTGTAGCTACTGCAGCATGATGGATTTGTCCCATTTGCCTTGTACAGGATGCTACACTAGCTATGTCAGCATGTGCCGCTGTCTCTGCAATCGCAGCTCTGTGTATCAGTTGGGCTGGAGTACGAAAGTAGATGGTTGAGAGCACAGCTCCTTAGGCAAGTCAGGTCTGATACCTGCATTACTGGAACAGGGCAGTTCCTGTTTTACTGTGGCTCCATTTAATAAACCATAGCTTGGTGTTACTTGCAAACAAAACCTAAGTTGCTTCTGCTGATTTCTACATCCCGTTTTGGTGGATACCAGCTTTATTTGCTTTTAATTGTGACCAGTGGATAGATATCTGACACATGAATAGGCCAAATCTCGAGCACACATGCCTGGCTCTTGGGAACCTTTCTTTTCATACTGCAGACTGACCCTTGTGCACAGAAATAATAATAATAATAATAATGGCTTAGTGCAGGTGTGGAGAACCTTTGCCCCTCTAGATTTTGCTGAATTATAACTGCTATCATCCTTGGCTGTTGGCCATGCTTGCAGGAGCTGATGCGACTTGTAGTTCAGAAACATCTGGCACACCAAAGGTTTTCTATATCTGAATTAACAACAACAACCACCTGGCCTTCACCCTAAGGCACTAGAATGGCTAACAACAATTAAAACACAACCCACTCACAGAAGACACATATCCACATAAACTTTTTGCCATAAGTAAACATCTTTCGCAGGTAATAATGAAGGGCTCTACAATAAATCAAGGGCCACACACAATTAACAAGATATCTGAAAGACAGAATGTCAACAGGTGAAGCTTTCCCCATAACAGTAATAGCATTTCCATATACAGTACTAGAAGAGGCTTAGCCTTTGATTTTCTGCAGCTGTTAAAAACATGAAAGCCCTGCTCTCCCTTAATGCCAACTCTAAAACATGCTGTGAAGCCCTGGACCTCAATCCTAGCCCCTGCAGCTGCATCACTGAAAACAGATACATACATACATACTGTACATACATACACAAATGTGAAAGGCCATTTTAAGGAATAAATCTGATCTGTAATTACAATGAATCACACACAGAAGTTTACACACAGAAGTCCCTGCTGAATTTGATTTGGTTGCATCATGGTGCATCCATGGTAATCTTGAGAGAAATTAGGTTGAGAGGTCATGATGCCCTAGGCTACCCAGGAAGCTGGCATTGCTGTTTTCAAGTTTTTTATTATATTTTATTTTAAAATGAGCTGGAATTTGATCCATGATTCTTCAAACCCAACAGTTTTTTTTAAAAAAACCCAAATAACCTTTGAAACATGATTCTGACGAATATGCATCCATATGTGGATTTTTAAAGAGGCATATATTTTCATTTATTTGAATGGCCTTGAGAGAATTAAACCAAGAGTACATTTTATATGAGTTTTCATTTATATGAGGCTTCACAAGGGACACAAAGTATATTTGGATAGCTTGAGCTTTTAAATAACTGTGGTTTGGGGAAATGTTTCTACCAAATTCTATATACCATGACTGAGGAGGATCGTTTACGCCATCTGTGCTATCTGATTATGTGTTTGAATACTGTGTGTGCTGTTTGTCTTACTGTGCTGGCAATAGGTGCGAAGGAAGTATTAGTTACACCACTGATATGACATGAGAGGAATTAGCTCTGTGTTGATTGTGTAACTACTGCTCCTAAGCATGGCAATATTTTTCTTCCACAGAAGGATACAGCTTGGCTTACTTATTTAAATCACCTGAAGCCATCCGCCCTGTAGATTCCAGGTTCATTCTTCTTTGCCTGTGGCACAGTGATCTGGATTTACTGCTAGCAAAATGTCTGTCATGATAGGTGTGAGCGGGTGGGTGTTCACAGAGGCCCTGTATTTTTCAGGAACACAAAGCTGCAATGAGTCAATGCTCAACAATGTGTATATTGTACCTCAACACCTATGAAATCCCTATCATTGAAGTCTGCACCACGTGACAAGGGTGAGGGAATAATTTTGTTTCCAATGCAGATGTTTCCAATCTGTTCCCATAGGAAAGTATAGCAGCCTCAAAAGAACCTTTATTATGTGGAGGGAAACAGCCCACTGCCTGTGGTGATCCCCAAATCTGGTGGTGGTGGGAAAGGTTGGGGCTGGAAAGCAGATTTCATCCCTCTTTGCTGTACTTGTCTCCTGGACTCAGTGGGAACCTTTGAAGACCAAGTCAGCACCTATACACAAAGAATCATAGAGTTGGAAGGGACCTTGAAGGACATGTTGTCCAGCCACCTGCTCAGTGCAGGATCTTCAGTGCAAAATGCAACTACAACACTCCTGACACATGGCAACTGAGCCTCTGCTTGAAGTACCTCAAGCCAAGGAAAACCCATCATCTCTTGGGGCAGCCTGCTCCTCCACCGAATAGCTCTTACCATTAGAAAGTTTCTCCTAATGCTTAGATGAAATCTGCTTTCCTACCACTCTCCATTGGGACTCATCCTGCTCTATGGAGCAACTGAGAGCAATCCTGATGCTTCATCTTTGGCATGAGAGCAATTCAGATATTTGAAGATGGCTATTGTGTCTTCTCTAAATTTTACCTTCTTCAGGCTAAACATAGGCAGGTCTTTCACTATTTCCACATAGGCCTTGTTTTCAGCCCCTTCGCTACCCTGATGCCCTCCTATCTCTTGATCTTCATAACTTTGCCTCAGTTCTATTTCTTGGTCATGCAATCATGGGGTGCAACCCAGGAATTGGCTTTATGCAAAATATTATTTCTGTATCTCTTTCTGCTTCTTGGCTCGGGTCAGGCATCCAGTGGGCATCATGCCTTCTCATAAATCTGAACCTAGGCTTCCCTCATCTAAATTTAACACCCCAGCACTGCACCAACATTATTGTGTAGGTTAATCTGTGGAGAGATCTGCCTGGAATCAGGAGTGTGTACTCAAGAACAATTTGCCCATTTCTAGTCCTTTGATTAAATGGGATGAGGGCTTCCTGCGTTCATAGATGCTTTCACTGATGCAAGGGATGAAGCTCTTTGAATTAACCTTTGCAGAGATTTGAACCCACAAGATACCCTCTCTGGCGTAGAGACATTTGTTTCCTAAATGAACAAGTAGAGGAATACAGCAACAGCGTACAAATCATTTAAAAGGGAAATGAACAATCATTTATAGAAGCAAAACGGCGAAAGTAGCTTTGGGAAGCCAATTCTGCCCGGCTGAATGGGGCTGTGTAATAACCATGTCTAAGTATGAATTGAGTTATTTGCATTAAAGAATGACTGAAGAAAATTGCATAGATGGTTCTTCTCCCCCTCCCCTTTTCCTCTGTTAGAAAGGAAGGAGGTGAAATGTGTGAAAAAAAAGTAAGAGCTGCCAAACATAAAGCTCTTTGGGGAGGAAAAAATATTAGACACAAAATGTCTCCAAAATGCATGAATCAACCTTGGTAATGAACTGACTGTCCCCATGCTTGAACTCTATTAATGCCACAGATCAGAAGCACAAAGACTCTGGGGAGAGAAGGGGGGCATTTTGATTCTCCTTACTGGGAGACAAAGGGTGTGCTTTTTGAGAGTGAAATAAACGTTACCTTTGATTGTCCTGCATTCCTAATCATTCCCAGCCTGCAACCCTGGCCCTATTCACATGCTGCTTGGGTCTCCATTTCCCTGGTGCACTTCCTAATGGATTCCAGAGCTCAGGAATGAGTGATGGACCCTGGCTTGGCATTTCCATCACTGCTTGTTTTTGCATTCATTATCCTTGAGAAACCAGCCCGCCTCATTACGATGTAACTGTCTTGCAGAGGGAGACTGGGAGCTAGCTGGCTCCTTAAGAGCAAAGGAAGAGGCAGGAGGGAGTCTGTTTCCCATGAGATAACATTATCTTTTTATTAAAAGAGTGAATTTAGTCCTGGTGAAAGGCTGGCAGACCCTAGAGGACGAAGTCCTTTATTTAGTCCCGTAACAGATTCAGCCCAGGCAATAGCCACGCTGCTCCTGTCTTTATACTTTAGCCAGGGGGCTCTGATGATTTGCTTCATGCTAGCTTTTCCATCACAGAGATTAATCTCCATGTAAGAAAAAAGTGTTTACTTTGTAATATATAAACTGGAGTGTGAACTGGCTTTCTTTTGTTCTTTGCTGTGTTTTATGTTCAGAAAAGTCACATAAGCAGCTTCCCTGACCAAAAGGACACTGACACTTTGTTATGTACTAAGCTTGGATCCTAGAACAATAGGCAGGTAGGATCCTAGAATGCAACAACTGATTGGCCTGCAGGAAAAGACCAGTCAGGCTCCAGGAGGGAAGCAGAATCAGCCAATCAGATGGGACTCATTGTGTAAATAATGTATATAAAAGCCTGAGGTTTGGGGGACAATTCAATCACTGTTTTACAAGCCACTTGTTCTCCTGTTCACACATAACGTGGTGCATATCCCCCCTCCATGTAGGGCATGGGCAGAAACAAGCATGTGATGTGTCCATGTCGAAGATTGTCTTGAGTGAAGATGCAGAGAAATCAGACTCCATGTCCCTTCAGCGGTACTAACTGAGGGGAGGAAAGGCAGATAGAAGATCTGTGCCATGGGAAGTACATCTATCAAGACTGATTTTAGATATGTAAAAAAAGTTGGGACTTCAGGAATACAAACTGACTAAACTCTTGAATGCTCCCTTCTAATGCAGGACCTGAAGCAGGAACACTCAAGTACTGTACTCAGACAAAATGGCAGTGTTCACACAACCCTATTCTTCCATTCTGTCTCCATGTAAACTTACACCAGATGTTAATTAGGAATAGATCTGTATGACACATTTTTCATCCCTAACACAGACTTGTTTCCTACTTAATATTGTTAAAGTTTTTTTAAAAAAACAACAACATATAAATGAGAAACTAGTTGTGAAATTCTTTCACCAGTTCTAAAACAAGATTTCCCTCTGCTCAATTAAGTCTCTTAATTTTATTGTGGGGGGAGTTAGGAGGCTGAATATGTGCATGAGCTTTATATTGCTTTTTAAATGTCAAGAGAGATGTATATTTCTGTTCCCATAGCTCTGGGATACCATTTAAAATGTCTTTCTGGGTCTTGGGTTGGGTAGGATTCTGGCACTTTCATTTCAATGCAGAACAAGTATTACCCAACCTTAGAGATCAGGTTTTCTAGCAAAATGACTCTGGTAAAACGAAATAGAAACAAACCACTTCGCATCCATCTAGATTTTAGCTGGCAGAAATCAAAGTGAAACTCATTTCTTATTTTCTAAATTAGACAATTGCCAGTTTAATAACTGGCTGTGATGTTTAGAGCCACATTTTGTTTCAACAATCCTTATGTGATTTGGCCTGTTCTGGTTTTTATCATAGCTCCACTTGGAGAACCACCTCAGGCAGCAACTTTTGGGGTACTATTTAAGGACAACAAATTGTCAATTAGTTTATTCTTTTACTACCATTACCACCATGGGGGTGGGGAATTTATTTTTTCCGCTTCAGGCACTCAAATGTCTTGAGCCATCTCTGATATCACCCACATTTTAATGTGAAATTTCCATTACTTGCAGACAAACAACTGATTGGGAATCAGGTTGCCTGAAGAAAAATCCTCCCTCTTATGTTTTCCAGGTTCGCAAAATAGCCTTTTGAAAATAATTGCCCCCCATAGCCTTTTGCAAGATTCTTAGTATTGAAGAAAAATGAGAACTACTGAATGCCAAGTACCTTTGAATAATTTTGTTCTGTATAAACTGTTTAAGAAATGCCACTTTAGTTAAACTGTGGGTGGAAGCAGGTATAATTATCCATGCTATCTAGAGAGGAAATGGTTCTTGCAGCAAAGAGAATGCAACATCCCTCCAGCCAGATGAAAGCAACAAATATATTTAATGTTTCATTGGAGCTGGAACTGTCCAACATAGTTAGAATATTCTACTGAACAGCTTTCTGTAATCTGCTGCCTTCCATATATATTCCACAACAACTCCTACCAGCTCAAGTCAGCACTGGAAGGTTGCCATAGGGAGAAGGACTGCAGGAATTGGTTATGGTTTTAGTTAATTACTTAGGAGAAGGATCTTATTTACAGAAGATGATCCCCCTTTTATCTGAAAACTCGTATTTATCTGAAGTCAATGTGCAGCCACATAGAATTCTGTGATGCTATAATTGCGGGCCTCTTCAGATTGTGTTTCTGCTACACATTTATTGTGTAACAGTTATTAATTTGTCAAGGATAATCCAGACAAGTATCACTCCTTTGTTAGTATATCACATTTTCCCAGTACTCAATGTGGAATAATTTGCTACTGGAAAAATATTATTTTCTCTTGTTGCCAGCATGTCAAGTAGGAAATGCAATATGGAAGTTAGTTTCATGGGTATCTGTTGAATAGTGACATGGCATTGCCAATGACTGAACACTAGACTTTGTGTCTGTACAGCTTTGTGAATGCAAATAAGAAGAAAACAGAATACTTAAATTTCAGTCTGGGAAGAGAAAGCTGGATGGGTCAGGTAAGCAAAATTTGGAGAATGCATCTTTTTGGGTGGGCGGCTGGGTGTTCACTTAAAAAACAACACACACACTTTTTTCATATCTTAAAAACAAGATTTCATTATTTCAATCAAACCTATCCAACTATACATTAAAAGCCCAGGGGTGGGGGTGGAGGTGGGGTGGGGAACATCACTGGCTAGGGTGTAGTAGTACCTCATTTGTATGAGGGCATCCATTCATTGGCTACAGCCTTGCAAATAACCATCGTGAGTTCAGCTCAATAAATGAATTAAAAATATTTTACCAACTCCTGTAAAGAGATAACATAAGTGTTCGTGCTGTTTTCTTGAAATACCTGTTCCTGCCTCATTGTCAGTTCACTGAAGAGGGCAAGTGCCTTCTCCAATGTATGTTACCAGATAAATGACATGGCATTGTGCTTGTCACTGGGGCTCTTGGTTCCTAGAGCAAACAAGGCCTCTGGCTCTTGATGGGATTCTGTCCTATCCTTGGGAAACATTCTGCAGTGAACCTAGGATGGCCAAGTCAGGGCATGCTAGCTGTATGCAACATTTCTGTGTTATAAAGGTAAAGGTAAAGGTACCCCTGCCCGTACGGGCCAGTCTTGACAGACTCTGGGGTTGTGCGCCCATCTCACTTAAGAGGCCAGGGGCCAGCGCTGTCCGAAGACACTTCCGGGTCACGTGGCCAGCGTGACAAAGCTGCATCTGGCGAGCCAGAGCTGCACACGGAAACGCCGTTTACCTTCCCGCTGGTAAGCGGTCCCTATTTATCTACTTGCACCCGGAGGTGCTTTCGAACTGCTAGGTTGGCAGGCGCTGGGACCGAGCAGCGGGAGCGCACCCCGCCGCAGGGATTTGAACCGCCGACCTTTCGATCGGCAAGTCCTAGGCGCTGAGGCTTTAACCCACAGCGCCACCTGTGTCCCTTTTCTGTGTTATACTCAAAGCTTTAATTCCCAGGTTTTGTAAACCCATCCTCAAAACAGGACCTGCTATTCACAATTTAACTATGTCCATTTTCTCCTTGGCTTCTTCATACTGTAAAGAAGGATGAATGTGGAAGTAAATGGCTACCGTTTTGAAAATTTAGGTGTAAACACATCCTCAGGGCCAATGAATATTGTCTTCATGAAGTTGTTCTTAGCACCCCCTCACCACAAGAAGTCAGTGTCAGATCCCTTCCACAGCTACTTTAAACTATATACCTCTCCGTTTCATTAGGCCAAGATGTTTGTTATTTTATATAAAAAAGGTAATGGCTTTTGAGCTACCAGCAGCCATGTAATCTCAACACAGCAAGAGAACTGAATATAAAAGCTGGGGATGATTTAGCAGCTGAGAGTTGAACTACCTAACTACTGTATATGATCTTATCTGAGTCAGCCATTGGAGGTACTGTTGTATAAATAAGTCCCCCAGTCTCCCCAATGCTTCTTCAGCTGCCAGCCTCACAGCCTGAGGGATGCCACTTCTCAGAGTTCTGAGGAGCAAAAGTATTTCTTTGATTTAGTTAACCAAATTCACCCTTAAGATTTAAAATTCTACTACTAGCCAGGTCTGTGCTGTGGGAGTTGCCAGGGGCAATCAAAGAATTCACTTTGAGTAGGAAGCACCGGAGGGCAGTTGAGGGTGTCAGTTGGTGCTGAAGAAATAAATACACCACATAGGATGGTACAAGAGGAATCATTGTTACTCCTGTTTGGCTCCTGAGAAAATAAAAAAAGACTCAAATTTACACCTGCTTCTGGGGAATGTCTGTCAAAATCTCTGAATTGGCTTACAGAAGAGAAGAAAGAAGCAAATTAGGTGCTGAGCTACTTGAAGAGGGCATGGCCAATGAGAAGTGTAAATATAAATGTGCCTTTGACACCCGTGGGTCCCCTCAGTTGGACTCTCTTGAGCAGGGCCTCATGTCCCCTTGTTTTCAGGTTCTTCCTTGGTAGCTTTTGTTAATGTAAAAGGGCCTTGAACCAGCTGAAGAAGAAAAAGCCAAAGAAATTTAAAACCTCAGATGTTTTAAATAATTAGATGAAAAAGAGACATTTTAGAGGCTTCAGAAGAATGGGGGACACTATGAAAATTGGAAGCATCTTGGGAAAGCAGAGACATATGGTAACCTTAAAAATATACCTCAGAAATTCTGATTTCACTGTCAAAACAGGAGTTGTGAGCCTTCTGCAGTGATTAGCTCTTGGCTTTCTGAATAAATTGATCTTGCATCATTCAAAAGCAAAACTTTAATATGAAATTATCAGATAAGTTTGCCTACTTCCATAGCAACCCAATCATTTTGATAAAGTGTTTTTGATATATAATCTCAGCAGCAGTCAGCATCATAGTCACAGAGATTCCCCTTTCCCTGCACAGTGGCATATAGCCAGGAAACTGAAGTGTTTAGAATAATGGTAAGTAATATTTTGTTCCTTTATACAAGCCTGGTTAGGTAAGGGCCTTTGTGTCAGATCCCTCTGGGTGCAGGCAGCAGCCCTCAGTAGCATGAGCAGCAAACTAGATAATTGCTTTGTTGGTTCCCATCCAATAATAATTTGTTTCTTGGGAACAACTTCAAAGCTTAAGCCTAAACTTAAATCCTTCCTTCCTTGCTGGAATTTTGATTTAGTTTTCAATGCTCTGATGAAGCCTTCATTGTAGAACTCAAGGCATTTTTTAAATGCAACATAGAAATAATAAATTCTTCTTATTCCTGGTGGCTCTGTGGTATGAAATACAACAGTTGGAATCTGATCTGTATTACAGAATTTAAATATTATTTACAATTCTAGTTTCAGAAAGGCATTCTAGGCAAACTTCTTTCCTTAAGGCTGTACTTCTAGCTCTAACTAAAGTATTCCTGACAAAATTGTTTGAGGGAATTTGAACCTGTGAACTTCATAATCTCCTTTAAAATTTGCATATCATGGATGACGTGGTTTCAGATCCCCATTCAGGCATGAATCTCACTTTCACTCCATCTAACCTCCTGTTAAATCTTTTTGGATTTGTAACTGGAGCCTCCTGGTTTGTGTACTGGTGTTGTTTGTGATGAGTCACTTAAAGCTATATAGTGGAAAAGAAGGGCCACTATTGTCCTCTCAGGTTCCAGGAGTGATTCACCATCTCTTAACAACATGTTAGTTCCTCCTTGACCAAGCCTTCAGCTCCTTGGCAGCTTTGTTTTCAACTTCTCAGCTTCATTGTCTATTTACCTACTTGGTCCTCCTCTATATACCTGTCCCAGCCAACATTTTTGATGGACTGCTTGGCTCTGGCTATGAGATCAACTCTGCTCCTAGAATGACTCTCCTGCATTGCTTTAGGCCGGTTTCCTACATTATGCCATAACTCAGGTGCTCCATCCAATTCTGATTCCAGTTGGTGCCAGGATCTTATACTTTCAGCCCTCTTCATTTATAAAATGTGTATACCACTTAGTACAAAAATAAATCTCTAGTTTACATAAGATATAAAAATGAAAAAAGAAGTCACATAAAATACATCAACAGTCAAATAAGGGCTAACCCCCCCAAAAAACATACAGTAAACTCTATGACCCATCCCTGATATGTACCTCATGCAGCTAAAGTGAAGATAAAATGTAAATCCTTGAACTCTTTGTATGAAGTGTGAGACACAAATTATTGTCTCTCACAAAATTCTTCTCCAAATGCAGAACTATGAAACTATGAATTTAGCTCCTACCCTCAAAGACATTGAATAGCTGGGCTCCTCACATCCCCTTGCTCATAGCAAATGTTTTCAAACAAAAAGCTGCACATGCCACACCAACTTCTTATTTGGAATGAGTTTCATTCACAGACTGAGAACCTTTACATTGAGATTTACTGAATTGAATTAACTCTTGCAGCCTTTCCTAGATCAGCAAAGCTAAACCTCCTGTGGCTTTGCCAAACACCTCCAAGCAAAAATCATTATGTGTTTATTGGAAATGAACATATGGATGAAACAAGTACGTATTCAGTGTAGTGAATCATGACGGAGAGAGAAAAACCACCTGAACTGTCAGATTAAATATGACAGAAAACTTGGTGGTGGCGGCGGCATATGTAACAGACGACTTCAAAACTATTAAAGCATAACCTCCAACCTGAGATAGTTCCACAGGAAGTTGTTGAGTACAATTGGCCACGTCTGACCTAAGCCCATAACATAAAAAGGAAAACAAAAATGCTTTCTGCATGTTTCCCTATTCCTTTAAAAAAAAAAAAGCAAGAAATCTGTGAAAATGTCCCTGTTTCAATATGAACTTCAGGATTCCTCAGTGTTCATAATCTATATAGGGCACTGACCATAAGATTCAGTTGAGACTCTGATCCAGTGCTTGGGAAACAGCCCACCTTGATCCAAGGTGCTTTGTAGGCTGCTTGTTTAGGCTGGAATCTGTCCAAGTCTGCTTCATTTTCTCCCATTCATTATGGTGATGATGGTGAACAGCTGTGTAACCCCCCCCTTTTGACTGAAGTAGATGAAATTTGCAGGCATACTAGCCCTTCAGTTTAAAGTTTGATTTTTTTTTAAAAGGAATTGTCTATAACTTAAAATTGTGTGTGGCATTAGATGAAATTTGCAGGCAAAATAATTTATTCTGAGGGCATGAATCCTGCCAGATTTAAGAAGGATAATTGCTGTGGGTTTTTACTCAATAGTAGCTCTTACAGTTTTGGTGGGCTGCAAAAGGAATCATTTACTCTTCCCAATATTTTGTGGGCAATTGGTCTAAAAATTATAGACATGAGAAAAGCGCCCATAGGAAAGAAACCTGTCAAATTGTTATAAATTGGTCCAGGGGCTTCATATTCCAGGCACTCTAGGTTTTTGCAGGGGTAGAAGTAAAAAAAAAGCCTTGCTTTCTGCTGGGTAAAATCATTTGGTGACTTCAAACTAGACCTTTTGGTCACAAATGGAGTTCTCCCTCTGCCATTTCCCCACCAAGACAGCCTCCCCCAATTTGTGGCCTTCATATATTTTGGACCACAACCCCCATCAGCTCCAGCCAGCAGTTATCATAGATGATGGGAGTTGTATTAAAAATATTTTGGTCACCACTGGACTGGAGAAGCCTTTCCTGTGGTCTAGGTGGGAAGAAAGCATAACCCTGGCTAAGTAGATTGGATTTTAATTTACTTAATTAAATTATTATTATTATGGTAGGGTTTGCATCATCATCACCACCACCATCAAAATAATGTATTTATATACCACCTTTCTTCTAAGCTGGGATTGAAGGTTGCTTGCAGTTAAAAAAAACTTTATAAAATACAAAGTTATAAAAACAAACCAGTTAAAAACAATAATTAAAATATATCAGAACACATTTATAACCAGCAATTAAAATACAGTTTGCCCTGACAGCAGCCCAGTGATCAGCACCATACCTTAGTTTTCAAAGGCCTCTCTGAACAGGAAGGTCTCAGCCTGTCAGTGGATAAGAGGGAGCTGATCTGACCTCTCTTGGGAGGGTATTCCACCAAATACTATTACCAGCTACAGAATATTATTATCATAAGCTCTGTGGGGCGGTTGGTGTGTGGCCAGAGGTTGGTCTCATGCCCCTTTTAACGTCATAACTGTATAGTTTATTCAGATCACACACACACAAAAACACAGAATGCTACCTAGTGCTGAATTTTTTTAAACAGCAGAAATTCATATGGGCAGGGATTAAGCCAATTCTTAATATTATAGCTTGGAATGAGATCTAGCACTCTAGAAAGATTATCTGTATCAACCTGCTCAAGAGTTTTCATTCATTTTTTAAAATGAAAAATGAATGCCTCTTGTTAGCCAGGACATTTCTTAAGATGGATCACAAGTCTGATTCACTATGGCAACTCTTACATTGCTATGTTTAACTTGCTGCAATTCATTCACTCTAGGTAGTTAAATGACAGCGTTTGTTCCCTATTTACTAACACCGTGCCATTATTTTTTGGTTGTCATAGAAAACATGTTATAGGAAGTAGACTCTATTGAACTAACCCTATCAACTGCTCTGTCAGCAGTTCAAGATTTAGGGTGTAGGCCAGCAATTGCTGCGCCTATGTACTGCCTATGGAACAGCTACCTTTTCTAAATGCAGCATAGAAGTGCCGCATGAAGCTGTTGCATAGCTTTTAAGTGAAGGGAGAGGGGCAGGGTGGGTGTAGGATACAATGTATTGTTAGAAACTAGTTTAATAAGCTTAGCTAAAACCTGGAATTTCCATGTTTGGCACAGTTCAGGGGAACTGCTGCAGCCTGTCTTTTCCCCTGCAATATCCTAAATGTTATGTAAATACTACCATTTATTGAAGGGATGTGGGAGGCACTGTGGTCTTAACCACAGAGCCTACGGCTTCCTGATCAGAAGGTCAGTGATTCGAATCCCCGTGACGGGGTGAGCTCCCATTGTTCGGACCCTGCTCCTTCCAACCTAGCAATTCGAAAGCACATCAAAGTGCAAGTAGATAAATAGGTACCACTCTGGCGGGAAGGTAAACGGTGTTTCTGTGCACTGCTTTGGTTTGCCAGAAGCGGCTTAGTCATGCTGGCCACATGACCTGGACTCTGTCTATGGACAAATGCTGGCTCCCTCAGCCAGTAAAGCGAGATGAGCACTGCAACCCCAGAGTTGTTCGTGACTGAACTTAATGGTCAGGGGTCTCCTTTACCTTTACCTACCATTTATTACTTAATATTCAATAAGAGACTATGGGACCCTGGCTATAACTGTATTAAAGAGGAAAGAGAGTGAAGGGTGCCTAGCTAGGGAACAGAAGATCCAACTGCTGACACTCAGCAGTTCCTAGGAGGACCAAGTGCTGTGTCTTCCTCCTCCTGCCCTGCCCTTGGACCGTAAAAAGTCCTGCAGTCTTGGGGAAAAGGTGGGCACTGCTATCACCGAATCAAGGGCTTAGGTCCCTGGACTTTAGCAGCAGGCCCCTTTCCACTTTATTACTTTGCCTACAGGGTTCTGGGTACATTACAAAGCACAGTGCTGATGAGACCCGGCCATTTATTTTTTCTTGAGGAATCAAAACCCTCAAAATCAGGATGTGCAAATGTGCATCATAGCCCTTGTGTCCTGAGTCCTTTAAGTACCTAGAAACACTCCTGCATTGGCATATGTGCTAGAGGCAGTAGAAGCTGTTACAGTGTTCTTGTAGTGCATTTTTTCTTTAATCTATACAAGCTGCTGTGGGGATCCTGCTGGACCTAAAGCTGGGATAGAAAACAAAATACTAAAGACATTCCAGTTTTCATAGGTCATACTGGTGCAACTGGCACACCTAACATTTAGTAGTAGCTTAATAGGACTGCAGCTGCCTGTGTAACATGATGGATGAACTACACTTGCCATGCTTAGGATGCCGCTTTCACTGCATGACAATGAGATCTTCTGCGTTTTGTTGTAGCTTGGTGAGTCTTTGTGGGATTATATAGGATGCACTAGATCCCATTCAACAACAAAAAAGAAAGAAAGAAAGAAAGAAAGAGAGATGGGAATTTAATGATTTTCACAACAATGTTGGGTCATTTGTTTTTAGATGTTCTTGTTAATGCCCACTCTTTACACTACAATCCAGCCCTCCTGTACACTGGGGTGGCGGGGCAAATAGGTCATTTGGGTGGACCTAGGTGTTGTTCCACCCAGCACTGCAGGTCTCTGCTGACCTCTGCCTGTGGAGTGACACCAGCATCACTCTACCAGTATGGAGCTCCCTGCTCTACC
The DNA here is from genome assembly GCF_964234715.1 of Podarcis melisellensis. Taxonomy (NCBI): domain Eukaryota; kingdom Metazoa; phylum Chordata; class Lepidosauria; order Squamata; family Lacertidae; genus Podarcis; species Podarcis melisellensis. The sequence goes on along the minus strand of NC_138542.1, from coordinate 44,115,824 downwards.
CACAAAAGTGCCACCAGTGGAATCCCCGATGGCAGCAGCCCATGAATACCCCTAGTTGTTGTGACGGTGGCCCCACTGCCCCATCAAACCCCATAGTTCACCAGCTGAAGTTTGGATTGCAAGCTTAACTATTAGGAAGCACTGAAAGTGCTCTGTCCTCTGAAACCCCATATGCATATAGGCCTCCTGGAATTCCTACTCACTTTAGCAGTCATGATCTCTCTGTTTCTCTGACTGTGAAATACTCGTATGTTTCAGATTTACAAGAATTGTGTCATTGTCATACTTTGTTTGATAGGTGGGTAACAGAGTGGGACTCGGTGATCTGATATACAGGGTACAAGATGGTGTTCCTTTATGACAATGGAATTCATTGCCTCTATGACGTCTAAGTTAGAGAGGAATGCTTCACGGTGAGCAAAAAGGGTGTATTATTTATTGGGATAATTTGGAACCTATCATTTTCTTATACCGAGCAAATTAAATTCTGGCCTTTACTTACATCATCCTGTCTATAATGGCACCAATGCATAAGTTTAACGTTTTAGAAAGATGGCTTACTGGACTGTTTTTCATCCGATATTTTCACTTGGGGGCGGTGGCTGCTCTGTAATTTCAACAAGGGCAGGAGGTACCAAACTGTTTTTCTATGAAAAGTTGCCTGAGGCCGAATGGCAAAGACAGCAGATGAATACAGAAAGCTTTGGAAAGATCTTAACTTCTCAGGAACAAGAATATGTGCAGTGATCTGCTTTCAGTGAGAGATCTGTAACCAGTTACTTCAGCTCTAGATTTCCTGCTTCAAGAAGGAAGTCTAGATGACCTACAAGGTCCCTCCAACTCTGTGGTTCCCTGCTCCCTCCTTCATTATGTTCAACCCTCCTCACAACCTGTTTCATTTCCCCATTATCTCCCCTTATCTCTGCTCTCCGCCATTCATCCAGAATCTCTTCATAGCTCAGGTGATGTGCACACATGTGTAGCCAAGGTGGGGACGGAGGGGCAGCCCCCCCTCCGAATAAGTAAAACAATAGGAATACTTAACTAACTGACCAGTCACGTCAGTTCTGCCCCCCCCCCAAGTCCTGCCCCTCTTACAAAAATCCTGGCTACACCCATTACCAGCTTAAAACACAGCCAAGTTGTTCTCTTTCTCAATTCAGATTGAGGTCAGTTGGGTGGGGGGAGAGGTACATGGCCAAAATCCCCAAGCCTTTCCTCATTAGCATACTGCCCCTAAAGCAGAAACTCAGCCTTCATACATACCATACATTAAAAATCTCATGGCTTCCTGCAAATAATCCTGGGAACTGTAGTTTACCCCTCACAGAGCTTCAAACCACAGTACCCTTAACAAACTACAGTTCCCAGGATTATTTGGGGAAAGTTGTGTGCTTTAAATGTATGGTGTGGATGGGGTGGGGCGGGGCAGAGAGCTGGAACTTTGAACTCACCATTTTTGCAAATGCTGTTTAATTTATTTATTAAAATTCTATACCACCCTTCATCTGAAGATCACAGGGGGGGGGGGTTAACAATATAAAAACCACGAAAATATATAGCGTTCTAACAAACAAAAACAACACCCCCACAGTTTAAAAGGCCATCGATTTCAGGTAGAGTAGTTGTTTCTGCAGTCTGGTGATTCTCCTAGCACTTCAGGAGTGATGGCCCAAATAGATGGTATTTTTCTACTTGTGTACTGGGTTTTTGTTTAGTAAACAGCAGTTGTGTGGTGAGAATCTAGATTAGGGTTGCCATCTTTCAAAAAGTGAAAATCCAGACACAAGTGTTGTTAAGCTTTTTTTCTTTCTTTTCAAAAATGAAGTTTTTGAGCTATTTTAAAGGAGATCCGCCTTAAAAATTGAGACTTCCAACTTCAGTTGCCATACATCCAGATTTCCCCAGACATTTCAGCAATTTCTGCCCAGACACTGCTTCCAACTGCATGATTCCGGCTATGTCCGGGAAATTCTGGACATATGGCAACCCTAAGCTAGACAGGGAGTGCAACAGCTGAAGCAGAGTCTTCCTCCAAACCATGGTTCGGATCCAAATCCTTCCAGTTGCTCTTTAGTAAACAAAAAGTCAAGCCCACAATGCCGTTCCTGGCAAGTGTCTGGAAAGTTGTGTGGGCTGCACTTTTCTAACACTATTTCCACAGAGGGCAAAAGCTAATTAATTGTAACTGAAGAGTGAGCTAATTGTTTGTCTAATTCAGCAAGTTTGAAGTATCTCTGAAAGTGGCTAATTGTCAGATGAATATGCACCAGCATTAAAAAAACAACCACAACCACTGCGCATTATAATCATACTATAGAAAAATGCCCAACAATCACAAAAGTGATCAAGCTTTAAAACAGCAGCAGTATTCTCCAAACTACCTTTATTCTGCCTACCCTGTTCTGTATGAGTCTCATTTATACTTTCTCAACCCTTTTTGAAAAATCTTAGTATTTTTCTAATCATTCTTTTTTTTGTCAGTTAATTTCATGCATAAATTATAGGTTGCACAACTGAGGTTTTGTTATATCTATTTTACTTTAAATTTCACCACAAACCTTTTCTTGCAGCCTACTGGTCTTTCTATGCCATTTATTATTATATATATCCTCTTAATCTCATTTTCCTTTTCATCCTAAATTTTCCTGTGGTCAAAGCCCGCAAGCCTTACTCATGCTAATAGCACTAACTCAGTGGTCTACTTTCATAATTGTGGCAGTGGAGCAGTTAGTTGTTAATTTATTTAATAACACCACCACCCCAGTGCCATAACCCACATAATTTCCTTTAACCATTTCCCTATTATACTTACATACACATTGGTCCTTCTGATATGAATTCAAACCCCTTGCATAGCTATAATGGCTCCTGCCTTTGGAAAGGTAACAATCAAAATGTCTTTCTGCAATTTATTTTATATAATAGCGCTCTCTCTCTCTCTCTCTCTCTCTCTCTCTCTCTCTCTCTCTCTCTCTCTCTCTCTCTCTCATACACTCATAAATAAACTTAAAGCAGTTAGGAAAATCAAAATCTTTATGTACTGACTCAAGTTAGGTAATCAGACAGTTATGTAGGGCCAACAGCATGCAATGAGGATCATAATGTGCACCTCATACTTTTGAACACATGAAAATAAAGAAATAAATAACCACACAATAAATATATATAGGCAATGGAAATGTTGGAAAAAAGAAGTCCAGATTGCTTTACCCTCCTTGAGAAAGCAAAAGTGTAGCTGTGGTTCAGTGTGGCACTCAGAAGACAGGAGCTCCAGGTGTGGAGCAGTGGTGACAGTCAATAATTACAGACCTTGCTGCCTAATAAATATGCCATTGCGGTGATCGCAGGTGTAAATTAAGACATGTCACTGCACACAGTGCAAAAGAGCTTTGTTTTAAAATAATGTCCTAAACTGCTGTACACATATATTGTAAGCCTGTTCTGCCATGGTACTGCAGGGATGTAGTATGTATTCAAAAAACAACAACAACCCCCACCCCCAACATATTATAATTAAGAGTTCTTCTACCCCAACAGCTTCTTCCTTGTTATGGCAAAAGCCCAGGCTTGAAAAGTAGGAGTTGCAGCTCCACCACTAGCCTGTTAAAGAGTGCTTCCTCGCCGCCTTGCCTATTGGGCCTGTCTCATACCTCTTGTCATGAGTTTGCCAGCCCATTCCACTTATTCATCTTTCAGTGAACATCGTAATGTTTGAAGGAGAGCTGCATGTTGGTAAGTAAAGTGGGACACATTGGGAGCTATGATTAGTTCTAGCTTTCTGCTTAATGTCTCCATCTTGTTTACAGTGACATGTTACAGATGCTTTCTAGGGGGATGTGTGATGACCAAGTGACAACAGTGTCTGCTGTGTCAAATTGACCCTGCTGACAATCTGCTTTTGAAAATAGTGACTGAAGGTTATTTAATTATTTGTTTAAAACACAAAGAACTACCCCTGCAGCATGTTCCACATTTTAGGCTACATCCTGAGTCAATGTCTGTCATAGGTGCCAATTCCCTGGGGCCCTGGGTGCCCGAGCACCCACAAAATTCCCCATGAAGGAAAAAACTAAGCTGGAAACGGAGTTGTTGGACTCTAAAGTTAAAAACTTGCCTAAAATGTATAATTTATTATTGTGGTGGCATACAAAGGATGAAAAAGTTAAATCTGTGGATGATAGATTGGGCAAGAGATGTGGGTCATAACATAATGTTTGAAGATTGTGAAAGGTTGTGGAGAAAAGGGGTCAAGTTCACTGCATGTATGGTGTTAAAGGAAAATATTATGAAAATGATGTATACAGTGGTACCTCTGGTTACGTACTTAATTTGTTCTGGAGGTCTGTTCTTAACCTGAAACTGTTCTTAACCTGAAGTACCACTTTAGCTAATGGGGCCTCCCGCTGCTGCTGTGCTGCAGCCACGCAATTTCTGTTCTCATCCTGAAGCAAAGTTCTTAACCTGAGATACTATTTCTGGGTTAGTGGAGTCTGTAACCTGAAGTGTATGTAACCTGAAGCGTATGTAACCCGAGGTACCACTGTAGATGGTACTTAACTCCTGTAAAATTAGCAAAGATATATCATAATAGTGATAATCTATGCTGGAAATGTAAAGAAAAAGAAGGTACCTTTTATCATATGTGATGGACCTGCCCCAAGATGAAAGACTTCTGGGAGAAGATTTATAATGAATTGAAAAAAATGTTGAAATATACATTTATTAAGAAAAGATGTAAGATTGTTTTTGTATGCCACAACTGCAGCTAGAATTTTGTTAGCTAAGAATTGGAAAACACAAGAAGTTCCAACAGTGGAGGAATGGCAGATGAAGATGATGGACTTTTCGGAGCTAGCCGACCTGACTGGAAGAGTCCAAGACCAGAAGGAGGAGGAGTACCAGAGGGAATGGATGAAATTTAAAGTCTATTTAGTTAAATATGCCAAAATAACTTAACTGGGAATACTTGCAAATACCAGATAGGCTTAGGATTTAAATAGGTGATGTTAGATAATAAAATGTTTAAAGTCAAAATGAAAAGAAAGAATGATGTTAACTGATTAAGTTAATTTTATGAGAAATTTAGTTTTGGAAAACTGTTACAATGATATACACTGAAATTCAGCCAGGGGGATTAGAGGAAGTCACCTAATAATGTTATGAAGATTAGGTATAGATAAGATTTGTGTTTGTTTTAAAATTTTGGGGAAATTAATATTTTTTTTGGAAAACATTAAATTCTCCATGAAGGGGCCAGGCACCCACAAATTTCAGTGCCAGGGCCATGCACTCTGCATGGCACCCACAGCCCCAGACACCCACAGTTGTGGGGCTGAGTTGCCACTGCTGGTGTCTGTCTCTTCCTTGTAGCAGGATTCCTTGGAAATGTCCCATCACCTTCTTAGTTTCTGGAAGAAAAAATATTACCATAACAGAGATCTTGAAAAATGAAATGAGCAAAACCAGAATCAAGACTAACAACCTTGCCCTCTTAAAAAAGCTTTTGTCTGCCAGGACAAGGAAGGTGCTGCTTTGTTGCCTTGCCTAACTCATGTGGAGTCCTGGTCTGGTGCTAAATAGTTTTCTATTAATTTGCAAACTGAGTGAACCATTCAAGATCCTCTCCAATTGGAAGTTGACCCTTTTGGCCACCCACCCCTCCTTCATAACTGATGGCTTTTGGCCTCTAACTTCATGCGCACACAAATGCGAAGTGCCTGACACGTGTGATTGCGCCGGTGTAACATGTAACACAGTGGAACAGGCACCAAGTGAAAAGGTTTCTCTGTCACCAGAACTTTGGCAGATTAAACATTCTATGGCCTTTTAAATGTGTTTGTAGGTGTGGGGGTTATTGGTTTGTTTTCGTTTTGTTATGTATTTTGTGTTACCATTTTGTATTTTTATGTTGTTAACTGCCCTGTGGTCTTTGGATGAGGGGTGGTACAAGAAAGAAAGAAAGAAAGAAAGAAAGAAAGAAAGAAAGAAAGAAAGAAAGAAAGAAAGAAAGAAAGAAGGTGAGCATATGGATGATACCCGTGTGTAGACCTTGGGTCACAAAGCATGTTCTATATGTGGGGGAAGCACTTGCGATCTTGGGGGGCTCAATCCTGTACAGAGCTCGGTGTGTCTAAATCTACTGAAAAGAGTGTGTAGCACTGAGGTGTGTGTGTTTGTGTGTACTGGAAATCTCAGGGGCCTGTGTGAACCCATCCCATAGTCACAGAGACCCAGTTATGCTGAGTAGAGACTGGTTGGCAGGTGAACCTTCTGCACCTTTGAAGTGCATATTATGGATGAAGGTGAAATTCCTATATAGTCAGTGATTTTGAGTGTGCAGCCCTACAGACTATGAAGGGATGGCAGTTACTTTTGTTTAACTAATATGGTCTACATGGATTTATTGTTTTTATCTTGTTTTATTGCGTGAACCGCCTTGAGACCTGCAGATGAAAGGTGGTATACAAAGTTAATAAATAATGGTAATCATACAATCCAGAGGTGTGGGAAGAAGTTTTCCACAGGTGTGAGGATGCTCAGATCCAGAGCTCTTTTGCCTAAATGCTACTGCTATGTTTCATTTGGGGAGAGTGGAACCTCCGTGTGGGGAAGGGGCCTGAGTCTTTTCAGCTTTATTCCCCACCGCTTGGCTACTTAATTTTGAGGGGGGCCATGAATGTGCCGGCCTTAATTGCAGAATAGCCGCCTGGGTCTCCTGCTGTCCTCCTCGCCGCCTGCCTTTCTTCACCGATCTCGGGATCGGCGCTAGGGAAGCTCCACCAGCAGCAAGCCCCGCGGGGAAGGAAGACAAGAAGGAAAACCTCAGTGAGGCTCTTTCCTCGCCAACAACCTGAGAAGCTCTCTAGAAGGGAAGTTTTCTCCGGGATGGCGAGCGGAGGCCCAGCCTGGCTGAGGTCACCGATTGCCCCCCAATCCCGCTCGCTGGCGCCGCTCGCGGTTCTCCGCTGTCGCCAGTAGGAGGCGCTGAGAGGCTGGGCGAAGCCGGCGCTTCTGCCCTCGGGCTACGTGACGTTGGCAGCTGTCTCGGCCAGTGGCTCAGCAAGCGAGGCGAGGAAGCCAGGCCCAGAAGAAGAAATGCCTCCTCCGCCTCCATTTCGAGGCTGAACGCGCGCGCGCGCGCGCGCGCACACACGCGCACACACTTGTACAGAACCAGATTCATTGCGTGGATGCGTGTGAATGCTGGAGACTTCGTAGGCGGGCGCCTGGGAGAGTGACCCTCCCCGGCCCACCGCCCCAGCTCCCTACCCCCTTGGGTCCCCAGGAGCATTTTGCCTTGCGCCCCAGAGAGCGCACCTTACGTGAGACGTGGCTCCTTGGTTCCTCCCACCCCCCCCTCCTCCTCTCTCTCTCTCTCGCCATGGTTTTCACCTTCCTTTCCTTTCACCGCCAGCAACACCTCCGAGGAATTCCGTGGGATTAATTTTTCCTGTTATTTATGATTGCAGAGGAGGACGATGCGCGCGGGCATCTCTCCCGGATTGCGCTGAGCCGCGATCGCTCGCCCGTTCCGAGAAGACCCCGCGTGTGAGCTGCGCGGAGCCGAGCGTGGTCCATCTGCACTGGCCCTCTGCCCCCCTCCCCAAAAGGAGGAGAGAGAGAGAGGGAGGGAGTGAGTGGGGGGAAGGAAAAAGAAAGCCACACACCCACCCCAGCCCAGGCAGCTCCCCCGTGGACTTGCCAGTTGTTGCTCGTGGGAAGAGGCTCTTGCCGGTACGTAATGGGCTCTTCTCCTCTAGCGCACGATGGCTCGTTGCTTTTTCAGCTGGGATTGGGAAGACCGTGCCCTAAGCAGCCCGGGTCTCGATCCGCCTCCCCTGCATGCAACAACGCCTAGCTAACAGGTAACCGATGGACGGCGGGGAAGGGGCTGCCGGAGATGAAGCTGCTGCTGCTGCCATTGCTCCCGTAGACACACGTTGCAGGTGATGGGCGCTGGGCAGCAGCCCCGCGTGCCCGCCAGCGGCGCGTGTGCATCTCCCCGCCACCTTCCCAGAGCAGCCAAATGCAGCCTCGCTGCTCAGCCCGGAGACCCCCGCCCGCCCGCCCGCCCGCCTCCCATTCATTCATTCCTCCATTCATTCCCGGGGGTTGGGGGTGGCGGTGGGTTGAGGAGGAGGGGTGGGGGGTGGGGAAGCGACCGCCGACATGTCAGCAGCAATGCAGATGGGGTTGGGAACGGCACTTGCTCGCCAGCGAAATGCTCCTCGCGAGTGGGGGGCTGGCTGTCGTGCGCACGCGCTCGTGTGTACGTGTGTGTGTGTGTGCGCGCGTTACGGGGTTCCTTCTCTCGGTGGTTTCTCGCTCGCCCGTTTCTCCAGTTCGCCTCGGTGCCCGTCCCAGCAACGGCACAGCTAGAGCATCTCTGAAATATTTATAGAGCCGTGCCAGCTGTTGGCCATTCCTTTAGTGGGGGCTGATGTGGGGAAATGCGTTTTCCTTGCCATTCTTGGAAACGTGCTAGTGCCTCGCTACGGGAGCGATTCGGTCTTTCTCGCAGCCAGCTCAATACCGACCCTCTCCCCCTTTTTTCCTTTTCAGGAGGGGACGCCTGGGGAATAATCATGCTTCTCAGAGGACCAGCACCGACATCCGCGACAGCCAGAGCCAGCCCCTTCTACTAGGGCTCACAGGAATATATATTTATATATTTCTATTGTATTATCTGCATCCTTAGAAGAACCATCACGATTTGGTTTTTTTTTTAATGATCTCTATGGATCCTGCATTTTATGACCCTCCTCTCCACACGGTCTGATTCATCTTCGAAGCCGATCTCTCCCTCCCTCCCTCTCTCAACCTCGTTTTACATTTGCACCGCTTCAAGACACAAAGATTGCCAAAGCCAAGCCTTCTTGCAAGAAAAAGATTTTTCTCCCCCTCCAATTAGAAACATCTTGCATCGCCCCCTCCCCATTTGCTCCCCAAACCTCATTCTTCTTATGTGGATATGCAAGCAAGAAGAGGAGACTGGATACTCCCAACATGCTCACTCCCTTAATCTGTCCGCCTAGAGGTTCTGCTTCTACAAACCAAGGTAGGAGGGGAAAAAAGGACTTCGCCTCTCTCTTTCTTTGCAGGAAAGGTGAAGAGGGGGTGGCGGGGGTGGGGAAGAGAAAATCTGCCATGGAAAAGTAGCAACTCATGTTTAGGGGCTCATTTGTACGAATGGCACGAACCACCCGCCCAGCAGCAGTAGCTCAAGCTCACAAAAGAGCCAGCCATGCTGTTCGGAGAGCAGGTACAATTTTAAGATGGGGAGCAGTGCAGACATGTTGATTCCTCCTTCGCTTGGCTCTTCAGATGAGATGGAGCAAAAGGAGGCAAGCCGCCCCCCCCGGCAGCTTCCCGCCTGTCACGACGGTGTCGCGGCTCCTCTGGCGCTTGCAAAGGGGGTGGGGGGGGTGGGGCAGGAGGCAGGTGTCTAGGACAGGATCAAGATGGACTTGCCTCTCCCCCTGCATGCCCGAGTCCCCTGGCCTTGGCGAGCCGCTGGGGCAGCCGCCTCCTCGCCCTCCCCCGGCGGCCAATCGAAGTGTGCAACATGGTAGTGGGCTGGCAAGATGGTGCATTCAGTCTGGCTGGAGCATGGCAGGCAGCGGTGGCAGCAGCAGCAGGCCCTGGAGCTCGGGGGGAGGCCTGATGCAGCGAGGCGGCTTCTCCCGGGACGGGCTGCTGGCCACTGGCCGCCAGGGGGCTTGCCCTCAAGAGAGGGGGCAGGAGCAGAGCAGGCGGCCCAGGGAGTGGGCAGGTGCAGGAGGGCTGCTCCACGTCCAAGCCCGCCAGGAGACAGGCTGCAAAAACCCACTGCATGCTTGGATGGTCTTATTTATTTATTTAAGGCTGCTTCGGGTTTGCATTTCTGGCTGGTGGTTTTCACCCCCGAGGTCTCCGTCTTCTTCCACCCCTCCTCTCTGATCGAGCCATGCAGCCTCTCTGTCTCTCTCTCCCCCCACCCACCCACTTCACACACGCGTTCGCGAGCGAACTGCTCCTCGCTAGATGCAAAATGGCTCTCTGGCTGCTCGGCGGTGCCTACGCGACACACATCCCCCCAGTGTAGGCACGAGAGAAATTGGACGTGCTCGTTTTCCGTAAGATGGTGGCAAGACAAAGGAGGACGGGCTCTCTCGCGAGTGGGTGTGGATGGCGAGGCGCCGCTGTTGCTGCCCGAGGAGAAACGCCAGCCAGGGCGCTAATCTGAGTCGCCATCCAGCCGCGGGGGCTGCCCTCTCCTCCGCTTGGGTTGCCCCTCCGGACCGGTCCTCGCCCCCGCTTCGCCGGGCCCCTGTGCCTCCTTCCACCCCAGCGGCTCAGAGGGGCTTTTTCTCTGGCCACCTTCGGAGCGGGGGTGGAAAGGACTGAACTTGCATGCCCCTCTGGCTCGCCCCCCAGAGGGGCTCCCTGCCCGCGCCCCCCCCCGCCGGCCGGCCTCCCCGCGCTGCCCACGTTCCCGCAGCCGCGAGAGGCGTCTCGCATGCCGAGGCGGGGGGGGGGGCGGGGAATCACGGCAGCGTGGAGCAACGGACGGCGCTGGGCCCGGTGGCCTGGCTCCGTCCGCGCCTACCACACCCCCTCGGGCTGCCTGGGGGCGAGACGGGTGGCGAAGGACCGCGCGGGGGTGAGGCTGGCGGCGGAGGCTGCCGCGCCTCTTGGCGCCCCCGAGGGGAGCGGAGGCTCCTTCCTCCTCCTCGGTCCCCCGGGAGCGTTGGGCAGGCGGGCGGCTCCTCCGGCGCTCTTCTCCCGTCCCCGGCGAGGCGGGCGGCCCTTGGGGGCGAGGGAGGGAGGGGCGGGCGGGGGCGAGGGAGGATCCCCCTCCCGCCACGTTTGCCTGGCGCGTCTATAAATAGCGCAGGATCTCGGTGACATCGGCCTGCGCCCCCCTCGCCGCAAGTGGGAGTCTAAAGTTTACCTGCGCGGGGAGAGAGCGCGGGCGGGCGGGCGTGTGCGCGAGGGGCGGGGCCCGCGTGGCGGGGCAGAGGGGGCGTGGCTAGCTGCCTCGGAAAGGGCGGGGCTCCCTCCCTCCGCCCGGGCAGGTGTGCCCGCTGCTCGCGGGGCTGCTGCTGCTGCCGGGCGCCTCCTTCCCTCCTCCCCTGCCTTGCGGCACTGCTTCGGCGCCAGGGGACCGGGGTTGGACCCGTGCCCTCGTCCCGCCCTTCGGGCTTTCCCGCCAAGAAGCGTTCGCGGCTGGCGGGACGGAGCGGACTGCCGAGCGCTTGGCGGGATCGTAGAAGCGCCGGCTGCCTTTCCCACGCCCCCTTCGCCGGGGGCACCTCGACTACGGAGAGATCCCTTCCTTAGGATCGCTGCGGAGCGCAGGGCGCGGACTTGAGAGCGCAGCACGCCCCGGGAAGGATCCCGCGAGCGGACGGACGCCTTTCGTCTTTTGCTCGAGGGCATGCAGGCCCCGCATGGGGCAGGCAGGCGGGGCTGGGCAGCGCTGCGGAGATCCCGCGCAGTGGCCGCCTCGCCGGGCGGCGGATGGGTGGCCTCGAGCGATGCGCTTGCCTTGCGGAGAACTTTCCTCGATGCACCTGAGCTGCTCCTTCGGTTCTCCAGTGATTCTCGGTTGCGTTTCGCTCGTCATTCCAATGCACGAATGTAGACGTTTCGATGAGGCGCTTAAAATATAGTTTGGAGCTCTCTCCTATTATTTGTGTCATAGGAAGTGAATGTGGCGTGAGAAGTTTAGAACGCAGAAAGGAAACTGGATGCACATTCTTACCAAGGTCGAGTTTTAGACTCAATGCAAACTTATTTAAGCTTCACGTGTGAAAATATCCCTATATATGATTAGAATGCAGGTTGCAGTGGTCACAGGACACTTAATGCACCTTTCCCCACATCTTCACAAACTGGAATGGACACACAGTTTTAAAACTGGCCTTTCCTGCTTTCTATCTCCATCAATAGCAATCATCTATTCAGGCAAATAGGACAGGAAAGCTGAAATGCAAATTGTGCATCATGAGAGCTAATGTCACTCACTAGGATTCTCTCCTGCTTTGCTTTAATAATGCTCACAAATGATGCATTGGAAGGAATCTGATTTAAAGGTATCCAGAGCCTCATCTGTGAAAATGCCATTAGCCTCTAAATTCTCCAGTTCCAAAGCAGTCCAAGCATAGGGAAGTCCAAACGAGGGAAGGGGAGCAGCAGCTCCAGGTCTGCTATACTCAGGTGCACAGTTTGACTTCTTCAGTTCTCTTCAAACATTGATTAAATGTATTTTCAGCCACCTCTTTAATCTATTCTACTTCATGCCACCACTATTTGCTACTTCTCTTGCTTGAATCAGTGTCCAAGTAGTACAACCAACCAACAACAGAATACATCCAACAAAATGCAGGCCTCTCAAATCACAGTATGGTTCCCGAATAGCTTGGGCAACTTGGCTATGTGGGAAAGGCATACAAAGCCACTTCTATCCTTGGATCTGGAATAATCTGGTTAATAATCTGGACCTTTGTTCTTTTCCCATTCCAATTCATTGGATGCCTGCTGTTAATTTGGTATGTGGGTTGGTGAACTTCAAAGAGGCTTCAAAACATAAGAGCTCTGCTGAATCAGACTAAAGTCCCAGCTTGTCCAAAAGTGTATTCCCACAGCGGCCAGTCAGGTGCCTATGCTAATCCCACAAACAGGACATTAATGCAACTTCACTGTCCCACTCATGATCCCCCAAAGTTTGCATTCACAGGTATACAGAGGCTGATACCTGAACTATGAATGCCATTATTGGGACCAATAGCCACTGATAGCCTTATCCTCCATGAATTTGTCTACTTTCCTGTTAAAGCAGCCAAAGTTGGATGCCATTGCAACATGTTACGGAAAACAGATGGGGTTAGGACTGCGATAAAATTACGAACTAACTTGTACAAAGTCTGACTGGTGACAGAAGATGGGCAGGCAGATTAGGAAGTGAATGGTAAAGCAATGGCAAAGGAGTGGCAGATATCTGTGGAAGGTCAAGGTGGGAGGTGTGACTATAGGTGGGAGCTATAGTTAGCTGTGACTGCATTAAAAATGACAGCATAATTACCTATTCATTCACATTGAGAGATACAAGCATACACATATTGATAGGCATAAACTTCAGATGGTATGGAGAATAAACAAACACAATGTGATACATATACATTCAGATGTATACACACACATTATTCCTGGGACATATTCACCATATAGATAAAGAACATACCAACCACGATAGGTAGATGAAAATATGGAATACATATCATGCAACATTATCATGAATCCACTCTTGCATACTGACAGAAGAAGACACAAAAAGAAATGTACACTGATACATGCACTCATAGATGAAGATGATTAACTCCCGAAGTGACCATATGTAAATATAATAGCTATTTAATGCCAAGGCCAGGTTTGAAATATGTGACGTAATTGCCTTTGAATCTGCAGCATTTTTACAGTATTGCTGGAAGTTGTTACAGGACATTTTTTCTATGCAGAGATATCAATGTAGTAACCACCACACAATCTCTGGCACCCATTTATACATATTGTATAAACTACTTGTTTAGTTTGTTTAGTTTGCTGTGTTTCGACATGTTGGGAAGTCACAATGCAAGCAGCTTCCAAAAACTGAAAAAGTGATACTTGTGAATTCTTTGGGTCTACACATTTTTTTCAGTAGATGCAAAATATTTCTATATCAGAAAACCCCCATCTGTGAAGTGGTCTTCAGACAAAAGCCCCAGATAACCTGGAGTAGAGATAAGGCTTCCAACCAAATGGATGTATCTTTCTGGGAAGTTTGAGCTGTAGCAGCTCTCATTTTAGAAATCAGGGCTGCAATCTTCTGCACACTTGGTAGTAATCCCTATTGGACTCCGTGGCATTTATTTGCATGTGAACATGCAGAGAGTTCTGTGCTGCAGGATTAGTACAGCAATGCATATCACAAACAGTACCACACAAAAAATAACACATAGATAGCACAAAAAGTGCACAGAAATTAAAAGAAAAATTGGAAAACAGTGACTATTGTTGCATCTGCTTCCCTGGAAGACCTTTTAACTGCAACGCTAAAAATCACAGTAATGACCTTCATATTTTCCCATAATGAAAGAACCATTAAAATAATGTTTAAATTAAAATATGTGATGCTGACACACATACATTTTAGTTTACGTAGGAGCAGTCAGAGTGTATATATATTGTTACCGGCCAACCCAGTCTTTCCTGAGCGGTGCACAAGATTTTAGGGGTCCTGGCACTTAACCGGGGTTTGTGTTTCCTTCGGAAAGGAGGCATAACGGAGGCTGTAGTGTATTTATGAAATATGGTTTATTTACACCTGAGTCTACGACTGAAGGAGTTTCCAGCATTCACACCTCAGGAGGGGCTTGCTTCCTGCAGGAGCACCGCATTGGATTAAAAGGCACCCAAAGCACCACCTCTGTCTATCTCTTCCAGCTTGCCTCTGCCAGCCTGCTCAAAGTTCTCCTCCAGCCTGGCTTTTCAAATTTTAAAAGGCCTCTTAAAAAAAAAAAAAGGGCTACAATTTTCCCTTCAGCTACCATCCCTGTGCACTTGAAACTCCCCTTCCCAGTTTACATCATCAAACACTGAAATCCTAAACTTGGCCATTGTATCTGTGCCCCATCCCCTCACGGGAGGAAGGGCTCATACTCTTCTGCTTCAGCATAGGGTAACTGTTTGTGTCAGTCACGCATTGCCTTCCGTTTACTGCATTATGGTTCTTCTCCCCAGGTACCGGTAATTCCTGGCTAGGAAACTGATTCAGCCTGCATTTCTACACTGCTAAACTGTCTCACACCTGGGTGAAGACTTCAAGCATTTAATAATCTACATTTACTAACTTAAGAAATTATTGGTACCCTATTAGGCGACTCTACTCCCCGCAACTAATATCAATATATATACAGTGGGAACTACTGTGTATCAAAAATTCTGTTAGCTATGGAGTTGTAAGGTCCACTTTACATAGCAACATTTTCTGACAGAGAGAACCAGCATCTAGGGGAAATGTTGTTAACATGTAGAGCTTATATTTACATGCACACATACAACTTGTCGGGTACGACGACCTGCATTCCATGCCCCATCTTACATCCTTGTCCCTCCTTGGGACATTGGGGTTCTGTAGCTGATGGGCTCCGTGCGAAACTTCTTCGCACCCTAGTGAGGAAGCTCGCCAGGCAGCCTTGGCCACTGCAGTGCGTGCTTTCCTCAACGCGCCTGCTCAGACGTATGGGCCACCGAGTTCAGTAGAACTTACTCCCGGGCAATTGTGCATATAGGATTGCAGCTGGATGCTCCTTGGAGGCAGCGCACGCGTATAAATACCCCGAAGAGACCCCTAAAGCCACACAGCGGGCACCTTTTGCGGGCTGGCAGCCACGCACGGCTTCCCTCTCGCCCAGGAGGCTCGCTTTTCCTTTCCCAGACGAGGCGGACCAAGCGAGGCCCCTTTGCCGTCGTTCCTCTCTCTAGGTCTACCTCCAGGCGATAAATTTCTGTCCTGGCAGACCTGGCCTCGCCCAACCTCTTTCGTCCAGGCCCGGCCGGCAAGCAGGCGCTCGCGAACCGCCACGAGCCCTGGGCCGAGCCTGCCCGCTCGCCGCGCGCCTCTGCTCGCCCCGCCTGTTGCAGCTGGAGGCACGTGCCTGGCGGGAGAGCGCGCGCGCAGGCGCCTGTCAGCCGCAGTAGGGCGACGGCGCCTCCGGGCAGCGCTGTTGCGGCTGGGCACGTTCGCAGTGCCAGGCCTTCCAGAGTCTCTTGTCTTGCGCGCTCTTGTCTTGCGCGCGCGCGTTGCCACTTCGCAGGGTCTACCAACTCCCCGCTTCTTTTTCCTGTCTCTCTTGTATCGATTATAGCCGTGCCTTACCCGCCAACAGTATCCCAATCATACCTTAATATTTATTATACTCCGCTGAGGCGCCCGCAAATCCTTCAGAAGGAGGTGAGGGTGATTAATCAGAACTCGTTTCCTTCCACACCTGACCTTTCCCGCCTCCTTCAGGGCCTGCACAGAGTCCGCTCCCTGCAGCGCGCGCTGCGCCACCGACTGCCATACCTCGAGGGGATCGCAAGGCGGTAGCAGCGCACACGCGTCGCGCTCCCAAACCGCTTCCTCACAACTGTTCTCGTTCTCTCTCTCTCTCTCTCTCTCTCTCTCTCTCTCTCTCTCTCTCTCTCTCTCACACACACACACACACAGTGAGCTCCACCCTTCTGTGCACACTTATCACCCCTTCTCCCTCGTACACACATTTAATGCTGATTAAAAGCAACAAAATACCCTATAGCGCCTTAACGACTAACGCTGACTGGTTAAAATACATTCTCCCCCGTTTGAGAGCTCACGCCAGAACTGGCTAAATAGTAGTGGAAAATCTTAACATAATTTTATTTCATGTTATACATGAGGATGGCAGTAATTCGAATCGCTCTGACTTGCGAGTAGGGGACGAGGGCAGTGATCCCTTGGACTGGATCAATTCATCTGAAATACAGTAGTAAGGCACGTTATGCGGCCTGCCCCAGCTGTCCAAATCTGCACCCCGGCTTCTGCCTTCCCACCCCACTCCTCTCCCATATCCAGAGCTGCCTGTCCTTGGCATTGCACCTCCGCACTCGCATCAGACTCCGGACTCAACCTGCCCATCTAGCAGCCGGGGGAAAACTCTGTCAGCAACCTGAGCGGCACAGTTCCCCTCTCGTGCCTTTGGATTGCTTCATTTCTTTATCGCCTCTATAAAGAGGCAAGCGGCTGCCGGCTAATCCGCCTCTGCTCGGCGAGAGCGAGTGAGCTGGCCGCAGCCCAGGCAAACGGCTCCACCTGCTAGCAGGCTGTGAATGTGAGCAGAGGCTTCTTCAGTCACTGGAACAGTGAAGTTCAGGGGAGTCTGCTGTCTGAGCTCCTTGCTTGCTCCCTGGGATGATCGTGGTGAAACCATTGGCTGTCTTCACGATCAGGACTTCATTGATGAGGAAATAACAGCCCTCTTCGGTCCACACTGAACTGTGAGATTTTACTTTCTTGCAAGCTTTTCTTCATTTCCTTTTCCTTTATCAGGAGTCCTCACGACTCTCTGCAGCAGCACTGATTTGTGGGAGTCATTGTATATCTGCTGCAAGCTGCCCTGAGTTGGTTGCACATACGCAACCTGCACAATGTGCAAGAAGTGCAGGCGCATGCATGGCAGTGCTTGTTGGAGTTGTATTTGGCGGCCCTGAAGTACAATCCTTCTTAAACAGGAGTTGGCACAAACTCTTGGTTTTTTTGACCCTTGGCAATAAGGTGGAGGAGGGATGGAGAGCACATGACTTGTTACTAGGGAAGCAATAAGTTTGGGAAAATATCCAGTGACACCCCCTTCACTCCTGCAGCACTAACAAGCAACTCAGGATATGGGGAATGCATACACATCCTTTTGTTTTAATTGTTAGAGGAAAAATCTTCTCGCATTTTTGGTCCAGTCAAGACAATTAGAAGCAGTGGATCATCTTGAATCCATCACTGCCCTATAACAGCTTGTACTTTTAAAGCAAAGCCTTATAAAATTTGTACGTATTCAATTTGTAGTACAATTAATGGCGTGAATGTTTTATGTTTCTGCTTGTCTTTTGGGAAGTGCAGGACAGATTGGTATCAAAGTCAAGTTTAAGGATAGATTTTAAATTATGCTAGCCCATAAAGGAAAACACAACAGATTTCCAGAAAACATACAAAATGGTCAGTTGTAACCATGCATGTTTAGGAATGATGCACATGCTAGTCACATCATCTCAGGAAATACGATAGAGTTTTGTTTCCCTTGGATGAAAATTCTTTGTTTGTTTGTTTTTACTTACAAGCAGAAGCTATTGGAACCTGGCCAACTCCTAAAAGCAGCAGTCATCTCCCCGATATCTGTACATCACATTTCCAGAGAGAGCTCCAAGTTAACTCACAGCTCTTAAAAACTCTTTTTCCCTCCTGTTTAAACTAATTTCAACCTTTCTCCAAACCATTTCTCTACCCCATACACTATATGCAGGGTGTTATCCTAAACTCTGATAGCATCACATTTCAAAACCTGGAGAAAGATTTCCAGGTATCAGGAAGTCACCCCAGCCAGAAAGGTGGGGTATAGATAAATCATCATCATCATCATCATCATCATCATCATCATCATCATCATCTCTTTTTATTGTTTTCTATTGATGCAGTAACAGCTGCTTCTCCTGACCTTAACAAGCTATCAGGTTAACAATGGATGCTCAACCTGTATCTGTAACAGGTGGAATTTTAAAAAAAGACAGGGAAGTTGGATTCCTGACCTAAAAGGAAAAGGCAATAGCAATGCCAGTGGAACTAATTTTATGTTCTTTGGCTCAAAATTCATTTCTTTTATTTTTGCTTCATTCAGGGATAGGGAGCCTGTGAGTATCTGGATGTTGTTGGATTCCAACTCCCATCAGGCCCAGGTAGCATCACCAGTGTTCAGGCATGATGTGAGCTGTAGTCCAGCAGCATCTGAAGGACCAGATGCCCTTGCCCCTGGCTTAGAGCTACCATTTAAAAAATCCAGGCCTGGTTGTGATTTCCTATAACTTGTTTTTTTTAATTGAACTAAATAAAACTAAAGAGCAGGTATACTACAACATTATAAAATTTAACAATTACAATTCCATATATTATTATCTAAAGTATACATATTATTATTATCCATATATATATATCCCACTATATTTTGTATAATAGCATTCCAGATGTCACTATACTTGTCTATGCAAAGTCTATGTCTATAAGCAATCCCTTCATAAATTGCAAGTGTAGTCATATCTTCAATTCATTGATTAAATGGAGTTGTACACTTACCCATTCAGTGCACCAGTAGTCTTTTGGCCATAGGGCATGAAGAATCCATTTATGTTTTCCAGTTGTCAAATTCTGTATAGTAGGTATGTAGTTCAAAATAATATATTCCTCACAGTCATATTTATATAATCAACTACTTTCCCCCAAAACTTATTAAATTTTAATAAGTGATTTCATGTAACTTGTGGAATAGCTGTATAAAAAAATGTGTGTATGAAGTTCCATTGTGACCAATAATAAATGAAATAGAATCATAGAATTATAGAGTTGGAAGGGACCACGAGGGTCACCTAGTCCAACCTCCTGCAATAATTGTTGGGGAATGAAAAAAAAACCCCACATTAGGTTTTATGAGGGTGGCAAATGTTATTGCGGCCTAAATGATTATCTTTGAAGGGCATCGCTTGCACTGGGAAATACATTATCCTGGCTTCTGCATTAATATTTCCTTGTGGTTCCATATGCTTATGTAAAACTTTTTAAAACAAACAAACACCCTGCCATAATTCTTAGTCTTCAGGTGCAACAGATACAATATTGTTCACATTAGGTGGTTTGGGACAAGTCACAATCTCTAACTTCAATGTGCCATAGAGGATTATTTTGATTTCCTCTGTGTGTGAGATACACACACACACACACACACACACACACACACACACACACACACACTGGCTGTTAGGAGTGCCAGTAAAAGCTGTTAAACATTTGTAATGTTTCCCTCTACTTAAAAACAGTTTGGTACCATCCATTAGCTTGTTACAATCTATTTCCTAGATATCCTATGCAGAAAGTTGCTACAGGTACGGGCAGTTTCTTGTATGGAAATCCTGTTTCATAATTAATATTTGCTCAAATATTCCTTCTGATTATTCTATACTTTCTGTTTTTGTAACAATGGACCTTTTGTAAGCAGCTCTCCAGCATTGTATTAAAAGCAAACAGGAAACAGTTTGCTCTGATCATTTGTCTGCAACGCAGACTTCATTAGGAAATGTTCATGGACTATGGAAGAAAGGTAAATCTTATTTCCATTTCATATACACGAGTAACTATTTCAGGGAAAATGCCAACTCAACTGGCTCAGTCTGAGGAAGACTTGCTACAGTGCACAAATGGTCATTTTAACTACTTTTCTCTCAAAGGAAAGAGAGGAGGCTGTTATTTGAAAGAGAAATCTGAGTCCAAACTATGCAACTAAGGATGCAAACCTGTGCTGTGCATTGGGAGTAGATCCTAATGAACTCACAAGTGAGACTTACTTTCAAGTAAACATGTGCACACAACAATGCAAACATATGTAAGACTGTTCAGCTGTTTTCCTAAGTACAATGGCAATAAAATTTATGGGATTAGGATGCACAGTGAGAAACACCCTGGTTCTATATAACAGCTCAATTTCTGATCTTTTCTACCTACAGTTTGTATAGAGTAAACATGTTAATATTTATTTCTGTAGTAAGCATTAAGAGGAGTACCACTTAATACTTTCTAGGAAAAGCATAAACACAAGGAAGTTGTTGACTGACAGTTTCTTTCTATGAAAACTGAAATTCCTAGTTATTTTTGATGCCATAGATTTCTTTTGTTAGAAGGGTAAATGTGGTAGGTTTTTCTTAGGACCGTGTTGCAGTGATTTGGCAGCAGAGTGCCCCCCCTTCACTGCCTATATATAGAATAAGCAAAAACAGAAGTTAATGATTTTTCCAAACTCAGGTCCTGTGTGGGGAAAATGTGATGAAGATTCCACCCCTGCCCGAATCAAAATTGCTCTGCAAATGCTATACTAGGAGGGAAGAAGGAAACTAATATTAATGTTCTCATATAACAGAGAGGCAGCGAATGAGAAAGAAATACCATGTTATGAGGAGTGAGGGGCTGATGCTGAGCTATGAGCTTATGGCAACCTTGAATTATGGAGTAGTTTAACATCCCCATCCTGCATGTTGGGGGGTGGGGATGGGGTAAGTACAAGACTGATGGGTTTATGTGAACCCTGTAATCTAATCTAATTTAATATGATCCACTTTTAATAACCTTATAATAACAGAGATACTATGACAGCCTTGTAATGTAGTCCACTGTTGATATTGCAGAATGGGGTGGGGACTTACAAGAACCCTACTTGCACTTTTCAGATGGGGGCTGAGGTTGATAAACAATTATCTAGTAAATGCTTGAAGAACTGTCACCTACTTGATTTTTATTAGTGAAATGCAATGTCACCAGTACAGTTCTGCACTATGATACTGAACAACACACACGTTTTATCAAGATACAGGCAGACAGTGGAACAATTACATAAGATATTGACTGTGCACACACCATATATTTAAAGCTGATGGCTTGCCCAAAATAATCCTGGGAACTGTCCCCCCAAGGTACAATTCCTAGCACCCTTAACAAACTAGAGTTCCCAAGCTTCTTTGGGGAAAGTCAAGTGCTTCAAATGTATGGTTTGTATGCAATCATGAACAAATACCAAAAAAAGTCTTACAGCTTCTTTAGCATAGATGGAATCTGACTCCCATGAACCCCAACCAGCATGGCCAATAGTCAGGGATTATATCAGCTGTAGCACAGCAACATCTGAAAGGCCACAGGTTTCCTATGTCTGGACTAAGAACTTTACCATGGCATAAGGTATTGGCAGAAACATTTAAGTGTTATTCTGTGTATGTGTGTGTTTGACACACACAGAGTGAAAAACAAGGCAAATCAGGATGACTTGGGCCATGAACTTACTGTGAATAAGGTGTCTCAGTGGAGATGAGCTATCCCCTAAGCTTTGGAATCACCACGAGGCATCTGTTTTTCCAAAAAGTTAAACATGTAAACTTTCCCCTGTCTCTTTTCTGAGAAACAAAACCAAAGTGTCTTGGGAAACACCCAGAGCTCCAGAGGGGAGGCAGTTGAGAGATATTTTGTTTTGGGGAACAGTATAGCTTTTAATCTCAGTGAATTATTTTCCAGTGCAACTCAAACCACAGTGATTTGGAGGTGGGATGTTGAAGTAAATAAACAGACTTTTTCTTGAGTTGTGATTCTCTTCTGAGTTTTGGACCCAAATAATAAAATTGGAATGCCACATAGCAGATCAGACTTCTTCCAAATATTGTGGTCACAGTAGTATATACAGCTTTAATATATACAACTATATATATATTTACAAACATGCACTTCCATGGGCTGAGAGAAAAATTGTAGAAGGCCAAGAAATTCAAGAGATAAAGTCTGTGATTTTTCTCTGCAAAGTTCAGATGTATATTAGGAAAGGATTGACTTCATTCACAAGAGCTGTCATTGACAATAACAATATTCCTGGGTTTGCTGTGCTAATTTAAGGTCTGTACTGGGAGAGAGAATTTTGGTCTTGATTAGCTGAAAGCAACAGTCAAACTTACTGATACATTCTATTTCTTCGGTTTCACACTGTAACCTCTCTTTGAAAGGCCCAAACTTTTGTTAGCATGTATCTGAATGTTGTATTTTTGATGGCAAATTTGTAACCATTGGGACACATTTGCACTGGGACTGTTTGCCCTTTTTAGACAGCAGAAAGTTTGGTTGGGCTGTGATGTAGATCATGTTGGTGGGTGAGCAGGTCAATGAACTCTTGGTTGCATATTGTTAGGTTATTTGCTGGCATCTGGGTATTTGCAGGGCCTAATCCTTGGATTCTGTCTCTTTTAGGCCACCTGTCATTGCTGTTGAGTAGTCATTTGAGATTAGGCGGCTGGTTGTATGTCAGGCTGCAACCCTAAACCCTTTACCTAGGAGTAAGCCCTGCATAATTCAATAGAACTTACTTCTGAGTAGCTATGACCAGGATTGCAGTGTAAAAGTTATTGCATATGCATGTTGAAAACAGGGAAGTTCAGCAAAAATTAAAAACCACAAAAAATCTTGGGCTGCAGGAAAGATGAATCTAGTTAAATTGCCACCTCCATTACCCACTCATTCCACAACTCAAAGCCACTGCTCAGTTAAATGCAGGTGCCTTGTACCCCATTTATTTGCACAGACACATTGCACTCTCCCCACTGCTAAAGGTGAGATCACTGATAAAACAGGAAACCAGTGTGTGCTGGTAATCCTTCCCTTTCTATTGTTAAAATTTGCAGTCCCACCCTGCACATGCTTACTCAGAAAGAAGTCCCTTCGAGCTCAATGTGCTCGAGTGTGGAAAGGATTGCAGCATTAGTTTAAAATGGAATTCACAGAGTTTGAAAGATAATTGTTGGTTTAAACAGTAACTATAAGGAATCCAGTATCCATTTGCTGTTTAGACCCCTCTGTGACTGCCTTGGCATCACGGCTTCATGTCCCAGGTGTTAGTGTGCTTGCAGTGCCATATGGAAAGTCTGCATTTTAAACCCCCATTTGCCCTCTCTCCAGCGGGCTACATGCTAAAAATATTGCAAAAACCTTGCAAAGATTAGTGTATTTTTGCAGTGAGTTTTATTCCGTTTGACTTAATTCATTTTTCAAAGCTATTGATTTTTGAAAGTTAGTTAATAAACATTGTTTAATACTGAGTAAAAAGGTAAAGGGACCCCTGACCATTAGGTCCAGTCGCAGATGACTCTGGGGTTACGGTGCTCATCTTGCTTTACTGGCCGAGGGAGCCGGCGTACAGCTTCCGGGTCATGTGGTCAGCATGACTAAGCTGCTTCTGGCGAACCAGAGCAGAACATGGAAATATGTTTACCTTCCCACCAGAGTGGTACCTGTTTATCTACTTGCACTTCATGCTTTCAAACTGCTAGGTTGGCAGGAGCAGGGACTGAGCAATGGAAGCTCACCCCGTCGTGGGGATTCAAACCGCCAGCCTTCTGATCTGTAAGCCCTAGGCTCTGTGGTTTAACCCACAGTGCCACCAGCGTCCCTAATTTAATACTGAGTAGTTGATACCTATTAATATAAATTAGAGTTGCTATTAACCCCGGTAAGACCTGAGTTAACAGCCACTTGGCCAACCCTGTCTCTTGCAAGTGCCCCACTCAACTTACATGTCTTTAATATGTCACTGCTTGTAATATGCCGTGTCAACTATTAGGGGTTAAATAGCTCAGCTAATAGTGTGCAGATAAAAATCAGTTAGGCTGAAATGGTTCTGAGTAAAGATAAGTTCTATCCTGAGAAGCTGTTAGAAGTATTTCCCTTAATGTAGGTTCCACTGCCAGATTGGTTGAAAAATACTGCAGAATTGGTGTATTGCTTTCATTTGTCATACTTTCCCTCGTCTGGTATTCCATGTAATTAAGAGATGTGGCACAGGGGTGGGGAGGGGGAAGCAGGGCAGAAGGTTGGGACTTACATGACAAATTTTATCATGAAAGTTATTTGGGTAAGCTTCATACACTGTTCTCAGTGCTAGGATTTGGCCTTGGACATATGAGGTAGGATATTAATACAGAAACTCCACCCCCGCAAAAGCACCATACACCATAGCATAGTCCAGGCTTCCTCAACCTTGGCCCTCCAGATGTTTTTGGCCTACAACCCCCACGATCCCTAGCTAGCAGGACCAGTGGTCAGGGATGATGGGAACTGCAATCTCAAAACATCTGGAGGGCCGAGGTTGAGGAAGCCTGGCATAGTCTTTCAGTTCCTGTTAGCACCTTTTATTGACACTGGGATGCTGCATGAAGAATAGTTAAGCAACAGTGCCTGCAGTCTTAACCAATCTACTTTGAAGTAAACTCCTATGTGTGTGGGATTAGAACTGCAGCCTGTGTGAGCCTGTTGTAGAATTGTGGAGTAAATCCCCCTTTCCCTGCATCAAGGTATAAAGCTGGCTCCACTTTTTGATGGAGGCCACTATGAGATTTGAAGTCGTAATCTAACGTTGGTTTCACATGTGAAGCCCAGTTAATGCTAACTGCAGTTAAAACTTGTTGCCAGTGCTTCCCTTAAGGTGGGAGGGAATAATCTATTTACTCCTGAAAGGGCAGAGGTTTGGGGAAGGGAAGGGAAAGTTTGGCCCTACAGCTTGCCTTTAGCCAAGATAATGAGGGATCCTGTGTGATATCTGTGCTGGCTCACTGCTGCTGCTCTATGTTACACACACATTAAGTAATTTTGTGGTGGCAGCACTGATGGCAGTGAAGCCACTGCTTTAATATCCCAGAGGAATGTAGTTGGCAGAAAGACTTCTGGGTGCCACTGGCGAAGCCTTTCCTATTGGAGTCCTGCCCTCGGTTTCCGTCACTTCAATAGTTGTGCAGAGGAGGGAAACTAACCAAGAGCAGCTTTTTTCCACATCTGCATGAGAAGTTGCAGCAGCCCAAATTCCTTATCCCATGTAAATGCAAAGGGTATGGGGGAGCACTTTCTTTCTTTGAACTTTTCACCACAGCTTGATCTTAGAGAGGGGTAAACGAAAGGACCTAGGGAAGGATGATAATAAAAAAGCAAAGCTTTCGAAAGGAGAAAGCAGGAGGTGGATACATGACATTTTGATGGGCAAAGTCCCCAAACTGATGGGTATTATTATTGTTTTATATACAATGGGGGAAAAGATCACAAACATACAACTGAACAGACTTTGAGGCAAAAGACTTGCAAAGAGAGTCCTGAATAATACAAGTACATCCTTACATTCTGAAAGACAATTTAGAATTAGATTTAATTACAGTGTGTATGGGATGTTGTTTATCAGTCATTGCAGGGGGCATATCTCAATTATTGAATTGTGACCCTCAGATGGTCTGAAAGCAAGGGAGTCTAATTTGTGTTCCTCCAGATGTTGCTGAGCTCTATCTCCCTTCAACCCCCAGATAGCATGGGCAATAGTCAGGAATGATAGGAGCTGGAGGGCTGCAAATTAGCCATCCCTGTGTTAAAGAATGCTCACGACTATGACTTGCTACCCATTCCTACTAGGAAGGGTGTAGAGAGTACAGGACTATTTGCATCTCTCACTGTATAGAAGAGGGAATTTTTGAATGATAAGCTACATCTGCTGCAATTCCCTCTTCTAAACAACTATTAATGCTGGAGTTCTGTTCTTATCTGATCACCCTGTTACCAAATGCTGGTCAGGACTCAGGAATAGTTTTCCTGGTTTTGCTGTACATTGAAGTTTAAAATCTTGGAAGCCCTTTTATCCCAGTACATTAGTTAAAGTAGATATCACAGTGGTTTCTGCTGTAATTTTGTTCGATGTGTATTTATGCACTAATTGATTGGAGCACTTACTGAGAGTACATTACATTTTCCCTTTCTTGGACGAGACTCACTTTCTGCGACAACTGAGATGGCTATTATCTTTTACTTTATTTTGTAAATGTTTTACATTTTTAATTCCAGACTTATAGAAATTGCCAGATCTATTAACTTTTAAAATTTAATTGCAGTATGAAATTGTGTTGGTATGTTCTGCAAAATAAATGCCCATGATTAAAGCAAAGAGTGAAATAGGCTCTCAGGTTCAGTTCAAGAGTGCCCAACTACTCTGTTTGATAGACTCCAGTTAGGGCATTTACAAAGGTGTAGCTTTTCTTCTATGCATTCTTCATATTGTTATAACTGCAAAAACAACAAAATTATGTTTTCCACTACCATTCAATATAGAATAAGGTCTGTAATTAATAGCTCTGTGATTATGCTGTTATTTAGCTGGGGCAGTTTCTTGGTATTCCTGCTCCTTTGTTTGTTTGTTGGGACTGACCTTTCCCTTTCCTTTCCTTTCCTTTCCTTTCCTTTCCTTTCCTTTCCTTTCCTTTCCTTTCCTTTCCTTTCCTTTCCTTTCCTTTCCTTTCCTTTCCTTTTGCTTTTGAAGCAACCTTCCAGTAGATTTGCTAGCCAACACAAATAATTATGGACTTTTCATTCTCATTACAGAATTATTAAATGTTTAATTTGGGCATTGCATTTTAATAACATAGAACTACACAAATTTAGAAGAACGAGTCATCCATCCAACATCTTTGAAATCTCAGTGAGCGAATCACACTGAGCCTTCAGAAATACTACTGTGGGCAGAGACATAAGTGAATGTACCACTAACTTTTTTTAAAAAAGGGCAAGGTCCAATTATTTGTATTAGTCATTAAGAACAGATCATGAAGTAATGGGTTTCAGATGAGGTGGGAAGCACATAAACAACACATAAGATTAAACAGTTACAGGAAGAATATGTGAGGTTGATAGAGCTACATCTTCTGGTGATATTTAATGTTAGAACTGGATGCCCTGGTACCCAATTACAGCTCAGCTCTCTTGTACGTTTTCCTTGGTGGACATGGAAATAGAACATAATAATGGAGTGGGGGCCTGTAACAGTGAAATCCATCACTAGGAGAAGCATATCTAACAATGACAGTACAGTAAGTTGATCAATATAGGAAACATCAGGGGTTGAACTGTCTGATAAACTAAAATAACTTGCTTCTCGAACTGTATTAATCATCACCTGGATAACCTCTTCACATATGGTTTTGCATAAGCATGATGACTGACCAGAGCCTTTACCTCCATACTGATTTATGTGAGTACACAGGAAGGGATCAGCTCTGGCAATTAATTCAAGCAATCCAAGAACATTACCATTGCTTGGTGAACCAAATATTTCATTGTCTCCCCTAAATGCCAAGCCACATTCTGCCAAAAGGGAAATCACTGCAAGTACGTGCCTCCAGTAATCCTGCTCTGCTTTGATTTGCTGTCAGAGTTTTGATGTGAGCATTTGACCACACTTTATTGTTAAGTATGTTAGCAGAGAGTTCATCTGATTTTTAGAATTTCTGTGGGTTTGAAAAAGAAAAGTGTGATGTCAATCATTAAATCCAATAGAAACTAAAGCTGTAGTTGAGGTAGTTTGGTTACAGAAACGTTTGCACCCAAACAGGAGACTTTTCCTTCTTTTGGAGAATACACTAGCCATTATCGAGGGTTGGTTTCTCCATTTACTTTGGTGGAATAGAATAAATTATTTGAACAGAACCAGGCTTGGTTTTTGCGTGTTTATTTCAAAGTGGTAAAAGCTGCACCTGAGTGCTGACATTCCAATGGAGCTTTCTCAATCCAGAATGATATTTCCTTGTTATTTGATGTGAACTGCAAACCTGATTTCTCTGAAATCACTAGTAGCATGTGCAGTTGGTATTTTTGTGTCTGTAATGCAAGGTTTTTTGCTGAGATCATCTGCTTTGTTTTCCAATTCTTTAAGACTGTAATGCGCTTGAACTGCTTCTTTTGGTGTAACTGTCTCGTGGCATGTTTCTTCAACGCCTTGTGTTAATTCTTTGGCTGTAGGTCCTGTCATTTCATTCACACTTTTCTCCAGAAGTTTCTTTACTTGTAGAGGTAGTTACTGACAACAGTTCTCTGTGAAGTTCTTGGGAGGCTGCATTCTGTATATAAACTGGTTGTTCTACGGTCTGCTCAGACTGGTCATTCTAGTTACGGTACTTGATTTTCTTCTTTTTGTAAACATAAATGTATTGTATCTGAGGGTTTATGTAGGGCTGTTTCTGCCTGCTGTACAAACCATATGACGTGATTGGCTTTAAACTTTTGAGTATTTCCTTCTGTTATTTTTTCCGCTTTCTTTTACCAGTACCACCTCCATATCGTTTATTCACCATTTTCACAAAAAGTCAAAATTAAATATTGTGATTCACAGTGATATAAAAGCATCCTCATGCATTCTCAAAATGCATGATATAATGATAGACAGTGATCTGAACTCTTGTAATGCTTCATTGCTGACTTTAAAGCTGCTCAGGATCAAATGATAAAGCCTCCACGAACTTTACTAAACAGTAAATACATGCTAGTGTAACTCTCATAGACTCATACGTCAAGTGTTTAATGTTACTAAGCAACTGGGCCTAGATAAATCTGCCCCCCCCAGTTTATGCGGCCCTGGGCTGCAGCCTGCTCAGCCCATATATAAATCTGGCCCTGGTTCTTGTGCTGCTTGCATGTTTTCTCCTGGCATCTGGTTGGTCACTGTGAGAACAGGATGCTGGAGTAGAAGGGCCATTGGCCTGATCCAGCAGGCTCTTCTTATGTTCTTGTGCACATAACAGAAAATCGACTTGTATTCAGTCACTGCATTTCGCTTAGAAATGCCTTTGCAGTGCACTGTAGCAGAAGGAATACACACAGCAACACATCCGATGAATAGTTGTATGCATTTACAGTATAAAACAAATCCAAGAACTTGCATACATGTGCCCATTTTCTAGTTTTGGCTCTAATTGTGGGGCGTCATTGGTTACTGCTTTCCATGGTCTGCAGATGCCAGGGGAAATTCTCCTGTGATAGATGTGGTTATTGGAAACATCTGAGAATGATAATGTCCCCAAGGGAAAGCCTAATGAAAGTGACAAGATGACACATCTGTTCTTTTGGTCTTGCACTTCATTTGCTTACATTCTTTGTACAAACTGAGGCTGAAATTAATCTGCAATTCACAATGACTACAAAAAAGGGGGGTGGAAGAGGGAAAAGAAAAAAGAAAGTGGAACACAATGGAACTTGGAATATCAGTGAATCAAGCAACACACCATATATATCCTGCTTATATCAGCATAGGAATTTTCCCAGTCTGCATTTGGAAATGCTGGGAAGTCTTGAGGAAAATCTTCTGAAGTCATATGAAAATGGGAAAAGTTGTATTCATGAGTAAGCTACAATCTTGGGTTTGCCTAAAGCGCTAATGATTAGAAGAGAGTTTCAAGTCCATATGTCTGAGAAAGAGACTGTCAGTGTGGCATTTTGGAAGTAATGGCTGCCTAGGCTGTACGTCAAAATTGCTGTTAGTTTCTGAAACAACCTCATACTTCTCATGCATATGGCAGCTGTGTCAGGAGCGATAGTGCATTTTTAAATATATCAGACGAGGATAGGTGAGTTCTTAGAAATGAAAGAGTACACTCTTATAAAATACGATTTTAAAATTTATCATAGTGCTCAGTCAAAATAATAATGCTGACCCAAACCCCACTTTGATTGCAAAGCTTTCCACTTTAGTGATGCTAAGCTAGAGTTTTTCTAGATTTCAACTCCTGTATGGCTTGAAATATGTTTATATTTTACGTAGGCATTTATTCACTTGCAAGCATGTGCATCAAGTATAAGATCATTTTGAACATCTGGAAGGCATGTGATATGGTTCATACATAAACAAGCTTGGTTCTATTTTGGAAACATGTATTTTACCTTATACTGATCCAGACCACTTGTACAGTTAACCCAGTACTGTCTAATCTACTGTTTTAGGCAGCAACACTCTAAGGTCTTAGGCAGATGTGTCCAGATCTGTTCCCAAATATCCTTTAACTGGAGCCATCTCAGGAGCATACCTAGGGGTTGACCAGGTTGGCCCCTGTCAAGGGTGCAGGACTGTGTGTGTGTGCAAAAGGCCCTCCACTCTGGCTTCCAGGTGAAGGGATGGGGGTGGAGGGTAGCTCCTTGCCCAGGGTGTAGTAGTAGTAGTAGTAGTAGTAGTAGTAGTAGTAGTAAATAATTTATACCCCACCCATCTGGCTGGGTTTCCACATCACTCTGGGCAGCTTCCAACAACGGATAAAAAATACATTAAAACATCAGTCATTAAAAACTTCCCTAAACAGGGCTGCCTTCAGATGTCTTCTAAACGTCAGATAGTTGTTTAGTTCTTTGACATCTGATGGGTGGGCATTCCACAGGGATGCAAGGCAGCCTAGGTGCGCCTCTGGCCCACCTACCTGCAATACACATGCTATATATTAATGAGCCAGAATCCTTCTGATAGGGCAGTTAATTTTTGATTCTCTCATTTTCAAATGTAGGTTCCAATATAGTTCTCAGTTAGACATAGTGCTTGCTATAGAGTCCAGTATTGGCAGTGTTAAAGTTCAGAATTGTGGTGTTGAGAGAATATAACTCCTCCACTTTGGAGCTTTCCAGCTGGTTATGAAGTCCAATTATCCAAACAGTTCAGTTTCGGCTTGTACTTAACTTTCCTGGCACTGGCCCTACTGCCTTCCACACAGCTGCCCTGTCTCAATGAAACATACTTTTTGGTGACAATGAAAAAGGTTGCTGCCCTGGCCTTTGTTAAGGTCTTTGATCCTTGAAATTTTGGGACTCAGAGTCCTAGTGCTGTGTTTCAGAGCCTAATGAAGGCCACACAACAGTATCTGTCCTCATCACTGCCACAAAATTGTCAGTGAAAATAATTGTCAGTGAAAAAGTGAAGGAGATAGTGGAGGTGGGTGAGAGTTGGGAAGTGCACATGGCAGTGCAAGAGGTGAGATCTCTAGACCTTGCTGTGTTCATGCTCCTGATTTGCATTAGGAAATTTCACTGCAGAATGCGCCTGAGCTTAAAATTAACTTTCAAGCCTGTCCCTAACCAACCTCAATTTATTTTTATTTTTTAAAATTATATCCCAGCCCTTCTCCCCAGATGAACCCAGAGCAGCAAACAAGTGATAAAACAAGAAAGCATCTTAAAAGCAATTGCAATACCGATGCAGGCTGAGAAAGAGCTCAAAATACAAGGCTTGTTGAAAGAGGAAGGTATTCAGTAAGCACTCAAAGCTGGACAAACACACTCTCAGCCACAAGTACCTCTTGGATATTCAGCAATGCCAAATCTAGCAGCATTCCTAAGCTGCAAAACGGTACTTCAGAGGAAGTGCAATCCTATATGCATAGGTTTTCAACCAGTGTGTGGAGACCCATAGGTGGGTCACAAAGCCACACCAGGTAGGTTGTGGCAAAGCTGTCCTCACCATGCAAACCCTTTAGTTGAGCCTGCAGCCTTTTATACCCCTTTAGCTTGTTTTAGGGAAGCCCATGTTGATTTGAGTCTGGGGAAGCTTTCTCATCATTCAAGTATGCCTGTGATAGGAAGAAATGATAGCCATGCAATCCACCTCTACTAGGTATAATCTCTTGGAGCTACTACTTTCCCCACTTCTGGGGAAATTACCATGTCGAAGCATCTTGGATAACTTTGGTTTTCCCATAAACTAGACAATTACGTTGTGTCTAAAAGGAAAGTCAGTTTATGCAAAGCAGAAAACTATGACTGTGGCAACAGTGTTGCATTGGGATTTCTAATAACCATTCCAATATCAGTTTATTTAGCAAGGGCTAATTCAAATGTCAGATTACTACGTCAAATTAAGTCTATTAAGTTCTGTCCTGTTTATGTGCATGCATAAAATTATACAGTGTTCTGCATGGAACTTTTGGACAATGGGCTGCTCACCCCTGAACTTGAGATAGGAACAAAGGGCACATTTATTGGAAAGTGTGAATTTGACTAGAGTGTGTATTGTTCAGAGAGTGTACAAAAATTGGTTGAAATATGCAAGTTCCCCAAGGCCTGTTGGAGAGGATATATAATGATTGAAAAATGTGCACACAGTTTCTTCTTAATGAATAGGTTATTCACACATCATCCATGAGGTATGGTGAATGCACACAGTGGCTGGTTGTTATGCACATTACCCCTACCATACATATCATGGTGGGGAAACTGCAGCCTGTGGGTCTAATTAGGCCTGCCACAGCTGCCAGTTGGGTCCACAAGGCAGCTTCCCACAAACCATGGCTGCTTGCCCCACTGCATTGTAGGGCGTTGGACTAGATGTCCTTTGGGTTCCCTACTCTATGATTCTATGATATTATCTTTGCAAGCAGGGCTCCCATTCAGCTCTGATTGGTACTCCAATAGGATCCATGGCACTAGGGAGCTCCCTAGAGGAGTTCCTTTGGGTTTAAAGCACTGGAGTAAGTGCTTTGAATCCAAACCACTTCTTCTGGAGATAGGGAAATGAAGTTCCACTTAGAAAAAAACACTCTGTTCAGAAACAGAGTGGTTTTTTCCCCTTTCCAGAGCAAGGCTCTTTGAAGGCACTGTTTGATTGACGCTGGGTTGGTGATTGGATTGGTGCTGAAAGCACATCTTCAAATGAGGTTCCAATCAGCTGATCGGCGGTTACCACCTTTGAACTTTGACAGATGTCAACCACTAGATGCCATTACAGTAGGATTGCAACTTATGTAGATTTCACTTGCTCTGTTGCAGTTTTACGCATGTGGTGGCTAGTCAGCTGTAATCATTCAAATTAAATGCATGCAAGGCAGAGGGCTTAAAACCTCTTTTTTTACTGGGTTTTCCTGGCACAGAAAGAGCTTTTAAGCTTTCTACTTGCTTACTGGTCTCTGAGAGATTATTGCTTGGGCTCTCAAGGCCATCGCAAGATCTTGCACCTATTCTAGAAGGTAAAATTTATTAGTTCCGAGGGGTTGTTTTGCCTATATGTAGTTTTGACTCTACATGTTAATCATCCCCTCCCCCCTGCTGCTGCCCACATGTAATCTGGCGATTGATAGATTGGTGGTCTCACCTACCTGTCAAAGTTGGCTTTGTGAGGGTTGGGGATTTTGGAATCTGGCACCTTGTCCAGATCCAGTTCCTCATCACCACCCCACTGGTCAGTACAGGCTGCATTTTGAAAATACAAATATGTTCCTTAGTGCATTAGTAATCTGTCTTTTTCCCCAGTGTAAGGATTATAAAGATATGAAGTGTCACATTTTCTGATTTTTCAAGTAATTGGTTCCTTGAGTCATGGGCTGGTGTAGTACTGTAGGTGAGAAGTGGCCCTCCTATCTCCAGTAACGGGAATAAAAGTGCTCACTTACCATACTATGCTGTTGTAAGGATAACAACTAGATAATGCATGTGAAGTACTTTGCATAATTTAAAGTACTACATGCCTATTAAGTACTATGTGTGTACAAATCTTAGCTTTATCCTTGCTGAGAAATTCAAGAGTAGTCTGTAGCAGCCAGGGGCGCCGACTTATAAAAAATATTGGGGGGGCCCATACCGACTTATAAAAAATATTGGGGGGGGGCCAAGACCTCCAAACCGCTGCTGCTGGGGGAACGAAAGGGGCGAGCCCCGGGCTGCCCCGACCTTAAGTGAACCTGTGAGGTTGGCTGCCACCGTGGGCGGTGAATATTAATGATGTATCATTTTTGTGCTTCATGCTGTGGCCACAGACATGTGATCTGATGGTGAATTTGGGGTGACCCAATGCAAAAATCCTGAGAATCCCTGTGGATCCATGCTTTGTAACCACGTTTTTGCACCATTGCAGCCCCAGGCAACAGTGGGTGTGTGATTTTTGGGGGGCAGGCTGTAGCCATGGACATGCTATGTGCTCTGATGGTGAATTTGGGGTGACCCAATGCAAAGATCCTGAGCATCCCTATGGATCCATGTTTTGTAACCACATTTTTGCACCATTGCAGCCCCAGGCAACAGTGGGTGTGTGATTTTGGGGGGGCAGGCTGTAGCCATGGACATGCTATGTGATCTGATGGTGAATTTGGGGTGACCCAATGCAAAGATCCTGAGGATCCCTGTGGATCCATGCTTTTTAACCACATTTTTGCACCACTGCAGCCCCAGGCAACAGTGGGTACGTGATTTTGGGGGGGCAGGCTGTAGCCATGGACATGCTATGTGATCTGTTGGTGAATTTGGGGTGACCCAATGCAAAGATCCTGAGGATCCATGTGGATCCATGCTTTTAAACCACATTTTAAGTGGGGAGGGAAGGAAAAACACAGAACGGACAAGGAGCACGAGAGGGGTGTGCAGAGAAGCAGCTGGCTAAGAATGCAGGGGAGGGGTATAACGGCAGGGAGGAAAGGAAGGCAAAAGTTTTCCCTCACCTACCCACCCAAGCCAGCCAGCTCCCGAGTGCGCTCTCTCTCTCTCTCTCTCTCTCTCTCTCTCTCTCTCTCTCTCTCTCTCTCTCTCTCTCTCTCTCTCTCTCTCTCCTCTCCCTCCTGCCTGCTTGCCTGGAGGGGAGGGGCTTTCCCTGCTCTTTGTTCCGTTTGAGCAAACACAGAAAGGAAACAGAGGAGGGTGGGCAGTAAGACCCTGAGGCAGAATGCAGGAAAGCAGCCGCTTCCTCTTTTTGAGGGAAAAATACGGTAATAATTTTCTTAAATTATTGGGGGGGCAGAGCCCCCCCAAACAAATTTTTGAGGGGGCTCGGGCCCCCTCAGGCCCCATGGAGTCGGCGCCTATGGTAGCAGCAAAAGCAAGCAAGTGTCTTGTGGTAGCCTTTAGATTCACCCTGTATGTCCTTGTCCCCCTGCCTCAGTGTTGGCCATTTCCTATAGTTCATCTTTCTGTGATTGTGGTGTTTCCTCCTTTGCCTTTATGTACCACAATTCACTATTCCTGCCTTTTCTGTCTGAACCAGGCAAACATAGTGGTTGCTTTCTATAAGACTTAACCTTGTCCAGTTAGAAAAGTTTCTCTTATCAACTCACACGTGATGCCAGCTGGACACAAAACCCACTGCTGCTGTAAAAATAATGTGGAGGGGCAGCAAAACACACCCTTATAGGTCTTTTAAATTCCCAAACTGCAATTCAGCTACTCTCGCTGAAGTCCCATTAATTTCAGTAGAAATAGTGAGATTTCAGTTGTGAAGGATGGGAGCCAAACTGAGTAAAATAATAGCTTTGAAGTTCAAAGTGCACCATGAGAATAAGCAAGATAAGGGTGTTAGAGAGTAGGTTTTCATTCAGAGCTAACAGTTAAATGAGTCTTGATGTGTATGCAGATGAGCTAAGCTGCAGCTCATATATTTGCTTTAAGCGTGTTGGCTTCATACTAGGTATGTTGGAGGGTGTTTTAAAATCACTGACTTACACACCATTGCATCATGTCTTTCTCCCTGCTTTGCTTAGTATTTACAGCATTCTTTGCATTTGAAACTGTGTGTGTTGAAGTGTTATTTATGTTATTTATATTTATATTGACAGTTTTGAGCTTTTGGAAACTTTGTTTAAAAAGCAAGCATTTGCTAATGAAAACACCATGTATACTATAGTAGTCTGCAGTGTAACTTGGGGGATATTTTATTATGAACATGGCATGTACTCAGGACTTATTATAGAATGGGTAATAATTGTGCTAGGCTTGTTACTCAGAAGGATTCCTCAAGTTGATAGTTTCATTCAATTCTGGATTCTGATTCCAGCTTAGACCCAATTCGCTTAGAAGTGAGAACACATCTTTATCAAACATATTAAATGACTCTTTAACTATTGCATGCCCTCCCTTTTATGTTATTCAGTCTCTCCTGAAATAGTTGGCTGGTTCTTGTGTAAAAATAGTCACCATCTCTCCCCACCCCTCCCCACGATAAAAAGCCAGACTAATTCAAATAAATAGGCTCATGTGGAATTTGCAGGATACCTGAGTGAGAGGGAAATGAGCTGGATTTTATCCTGATTCCTGAGGCTTTTCATCTTAAACGGTCCTATGTGATCATGGACTATGGAAACATTTAAGCATTTTAATACCGGTGCCTTTGCCTACTCTGAGAATCTGGATGTAGAACAATTAATTCAGTCACTTGACAGCTAGTTGTGATGATGTCAAGGTTTCTATGCACGTGAAGCCACAAAGTTACCTTGGAAGTGACCTCATCTGTTCATCATTTATAAACACAATATATATGAGGTGATATTGCTCTGTACATCACAGAGGACATAAGAGACCAAGAAGCTAGGAATCCAAAAAGGGACAGACTTCTCCACAGAATCACTGTGAGTGGTAATGCTGGGATCCAAGAGTAGTTAAGTACTGGGAACATATAATTATCCCACTGTACAAAAAGCACAGGGTGATCTTGAGATGGGAAATGAAATCAAAGGAGGCATCCAGAGGAGGAAATGCTGTAGTAATGGGTGATTTCAATTACCCTCACATAGAATGGGTGCTTGTGTGTGCCAGTCACTGCAAAGAGGTAACATGTCCAGATACCCATAATGGCTGTTCCCCTTGATCAGGGATCTGAGATGTGGTGATACTGGATTTAATTAGAAGTGGTGCCCAGGAGCAGAAGTGGGATGTACATGATGCTGTTGAACTGAATGGGGACAGTGACCATAGCGCTATCAAACTCAACATATATGTAAATGGATAATTGCCAAGGAAATCCAATAGTGTCACACTGACCAGAAATGGACATTGTGGTCATGAAGATTTTCACTTAGTGTGCAGCAGCTCTGTGAAAGAGGCAAATTCCACGTTAGAGATCATTAGGTAAGGGATTGATAATAAAACTGCCGATATTATAATGCTGTTGTACAAATCCATGGTGTGACCACTGTTGGAATACTGTGTACAGTTCTAGCAACTAAACTTAAAAAATAATATTATTACACACTACCTCAATTTCTGACTGGCAAGAGAATCCAGGGGTTCCAAGTGTTTACCCAAGATTCAGTTTCCTTGGGATAAAGGTCAGCGGAGGTTGCAGTGTCTTTAAGATAAATAGTTATACTTTATATATATTTAAAGTTTTGTTTACACCTATACACTGAGCATAGGATGGAAGGGCTCACAGCATTAACACTCCCATAGATTTGGCTTCCCGTTAGGTTTCCAGGGGTGCCCAAAGCCACAGATTATGTTCAGCACAGAGCAAGGAATGTCTCTCCCTCCAGCTCCCAGCCCTTCCGCTTGCACACAACAACTCTTACAGTTGTTCTCCTACATACCAGCCAGGACACGATTATCAGTGGCATGGCTTTGTTGTTCTATCTTCACTGTTGGAGGCAGGATGCCTCTGAATACCAGTTGCTGGAGAACACAAGGAAGAAGAGTTGCTGTTGCACTTGGGTCCTGGCTGTGGTCTTCCCGTTGGCATCTGGACACTGTGAAAACAAGATGTTGGACTTGATGACCTTTGACCTGATCCAGCAGAGCTCTTTATGTCCAATAAACTTCCAGCTCCTCAAGGGTTTAGTTGATTGAAGCAATTTCCTTTCTTAGCATTCGAAGCTGGAAAACTGAGCAAAAGGGGTTTTTTTAGATAGGTAATTTTAATGTCTAAACATAGCAGTCTGATAGGCTGCTGACAGGCTCTTTAGTTGGTTATGTGAATTATCTGTACTGGCAGGGGCGCAGATGACCTTTGAGGTTTTCTTTTTTTTCTTTTTTTAAAAAAATAATATTCATTGAAGTTTCAACAAAATTACAAAAATAAAAGAAAATAAAACAAAAAATACAAAATACAGAAAAATAGAAACAATTAAAAACAAATCAATTTTTCCATATCTTATCTTTCATTTGCTTGTTTCCTTGACCTCCTCACACCTCCCTTTTTTGTGTTCTAGTTCAGTTAGTTAATTCAGCAAGTCCTTTCCATCTTTGTTTTTATCTTAATAATTTATCTTAATATATTGTAACTTTACATTCTCACCTGTTAACAATCCATTTTTACATACTCCTTTGTAACATTACTGCTAAAACCACATAACTTCATTCCAGCATCCTTCTAACATTCCTTAATTTTACAATGTTTCTGTAGATAGTCTTTAAATTTCTTCCAACCTTCTTCTACCGACTCTTCTCCCTCTTTGAGGTTTTCCCTTACTTTGTTTCTACTTCAAAAGGTGGTCAGTCAGGCCTGCTATGTTTGGCAGTCTTCTTGCTTACTCTGTTGAGTGAGGTTCTGGACTTCTGCCCCAAAGTCCTGCCCTCATAGCTAAGAGGTAACAGATAGGTGTGGGGCAGCCTAATACAAAGTGACAAAGGAGAGCACTTTTTTTGCAGCTTATTTAACTTCCATAGGCCGTAAATTCCTGTTGATATCCCAGAAAAGCCTAGAGTATGATGGACTAAAGGAAACGGTCAATAAATCTCCATGCACAAGCAGTAGAGGTGCCTGGGATAGGAGATTAAGTGAATTAACAGTGCTTTATCTTTGCTGGGGTGAGTAGAAGAATTATGATGGAATCTGTCATGTCTCAGTAGACTTTGCCTTAGGCACTACCGTGCCTTTCCATACCCTTTAGTGGGACAATGTAGGAATATGAACTGGTGAGGAAAGAACCACATAGTGTAACCCTCTGCACATCTACTTGGAAGTAGGCACTACAGTATTCACTGGGTTTATTCCCTGCTTTTAAAAATTATCGTCTTAAGATGTGTGTGGAAAACTGAAGTTAGGGCTTAGATAGACAGGGCGACAATTTTCAAGCCCTCTCTCATGATAGCTCATAAATGATTAAAGCTCTGCAGTCACTAGGGGGAGAAATTTAGCAGTTTCTTCACATGTTGGTCTTCACACTGAAATGGAATAAGCACTATCTGCAAAGGTGTATGTGAATGACTAGTCCAGGCACAGGCAAACTCCAGATGTTTTGAGACTACAATTCCCATCATCCCTGACCACTGGTCCTGTTAGCTAGGGAGGATGGGAGTTGTAGTCCCAAAACATCTGGAGTGCCGAGTTTGCCTATGCCTGGACTAGTCATATATTTTTAGCCTCTCTTGATAGCTACACATATAGCCTCAGTTTTCCAGTTGGCAGCAATAGTTCACCAGTGCCTGAAATGCTGGGCTTAATATTTCTAAGGGTATCTTGGACTCACCAATCACTTACCAATAGAAACAACGCACACATTGGGCCCCCCAATGTATAAAAAGATTGTGCTTGGCGATATGAAAATGTTTCCTCATTTTATTTGTAATATTTTATTTTATTTTTTATCTCACACTTCTTAGATAGAGTTAGAAGAAATACTGTTCTCTTGGGAGGTGTGGTTGGGGGCCAGTTGGCCCTACTGACTTATTATCAATCAAACCCCCATTCCAGGCAATATGTAGAAGGGAGTCTGCACACATACAGAATGCACAGATCATTGTACCAACATACTATGTATTTTGATAGTATCACAGGGGCAAAAGAAAAAGACCTTACTTATATCAATGGTCCATTTGTTAGGCCAATCATCACCATCATCATCTTCATTCATTGTGGTGCAGACCCAGCTACGCCCCCCCTCCAGGAAGTGTCTGGGGTTGGTCTCCTCATCAGTTGGAACTCAGTGGTCCAACCCTCCATGAGTCACAGTACACATGTACTGTGCATTTACGAGATCACCTTGCTCCACATGTGCCCACCTGACCTCTTTGATCAGCGCAACTAGCACTGCTACAGGTGCCACATAATAGGCGCCTGCTCTGCATTTGTAAGAACTTGACCGTTTAGTGTGGCAGCACCTGCCCTTTGGAACTCCCTGCCAATTCAGATCAGGCAGGTGCCTTCACTGTACTCTTTTTGGTGGGCGCCTGCAAAAACATTCTTGTTTAGACAAGCCTACCCAGATGCTTAAGAGAGTTGAGATAATTTCAATTTGTTTTGGTATTTTAACCTTAGTATGTTTCAAAGTACGGTTGTGGCTTTTTCTTGATCATACTGTTTTACCTTTTTGTAGAAATCACTTTGAGGGTGTGCTTTTTACAATCAAGTGGTGTATAAATTTTATGAAATAAATAAGATTGTAGCACTGCCTCATACTTAGGGCTTCATGGCACGCTTGCCAAAAACATTGGTTACTACTACTGACTTGGAATATAAGAAGTTGCAGAGAAATATAGCAGTTGCTGTTAATAATGGCCCACAAATAAGCATGTAAGCTAATAAATGATTGAAGACTATGTATGCAGTATCTGATTTATATATTACCTCTATGGTGTAGTTGTCTTTTCAAGGGACTGCTTTGCACATGAGGAAATAAATGACGTGATTTGAGTGGAATCAAAATAGCCATGCACAAATTATACATAAGTCCCTTATCATCTTCCTACTGGGGAACAGTTTCCCCTTGAAGGGAAACTATCCTTTTACAGCGTTGGGCAGTGAAGATGGAATGCAACAGCTATGCTATCATTCTTTGCCTAATAATCTTTTCTATTTCTCCACCCCCAGCCCATTACAGCCTTTCCATTTATTTGTATTTTTATCTCAGTGGATAGAATTTGTATGGAAAGCTTAACTTAATTCATATGCATTCTTAACTTTCTTTGGGTTTCCTGTTTCAACTACCTGCCTCCCCTCCCTTCGTTCTGCCACTTTTTGCCTTATTCAGCAAAGAGAAACAATTTTAACCCTGGGATCATGGTGGAATTCCCTTGGGTGTTGTTATCACCTCAGACTTCTTCAGAGATAAGCACTTAAGAGAACACCCATGGGACTGCAGAGATGAAAAGCAGAATTGATTGAAAGGATTTGAGGGTCTCTCTCCATAGAAACTTGATCCTCAAGCAGCAAATGAGGAAGTTAAACACTCTGGCTGATTTGTCAATGTTAGGATGGATGCAGCAGGGGCTCCATCTGTGCCGCTTAGGAATTCCCAGGGCTGTAGGCAAATACAGGGAGGAGTGTGCAGAATGAAGGCAAACCCAAGGAGGAATTGCTTCATATATGTATTATTGGAATCCTGGAAATGGAAGTCCTGCTCCTGTGGCCCCTAGTCTTACTGTGATTCACATTCTTCCTCTTCCAATCAGTCATGGTACTGTTTTAGCCTCGGAACAACTAAGAGAGATTAGGCTGAGACTTGCCCCGTGCCCACTGATCTTCAGAGCTGAGCAGGAATGCGAACCTGAGTTTTCCATGTTCAAGTCCAACACTTAATGGCAACATGTAAGTGATGGCAGAGGTCACAGGGTGACTACTCCGTTGCATGATTCCGCCCAGCCCTCCGTCTCACTGTGAACCAACAAATATGATAGATACAGGCATTTCTGAAAACTCATTTGATTTCAGGTTTGCAGATTTGCCAAGAAATTACTATAGGCAGGCACTTTTGTCAGTGGGA
The DNA here is from genome assembly GCF_964234715.1 of Podarcis melisellensis. Lineage (NCBI taxonomy): Eukaryota > Metazoa > Chordata > Lepidosauria > Squamata > Lacertidae > Podarcis > Podarcis melisellensis. Next base: position 44,074,280 of record NC_138542.1, on the reverse strand, counting down.
CTTTCAAGAAGATTGCTTTGATAGGTGAATGGGATGCATGATTGTCTTGGGCACTTGACCAAGCCTGTTACATCACAAACAACACTTGCTGGCTTCGTTTTGTTAGCTCTTTTCTTTCTCTCTTTCTTTTAAGATGATGTACCTTCAGGACACCACATGATTCTGCTATGCTACCTCTTCTCTAGAGTACCTATTCAGTGCTGGTTTGAAAAGAAGCAATGTCATCCTTTCCTCAGTGCACTACCATGTCATTTCAGGAACTTTTCTAAGTTTTTTTTAAAAAATACTTCAGTGGTGGAATTTCATCCAGATAGTAGAATCATAGAATTGTAGAGTTGGAAGGTACCCCAAGGGTCATCTAGCCCAACCCCCTACAATGCAGGAATCTCAACTAAAGCAGACATGACAGATGGCCATCCAACCACTGCTTAAAAACCTCCAATGAAGGAGAGTCCACCACCTTCTGAAGAAGTCTGTTCCACTGTCAAACAGCTGTGTTACCATCAGAAAGTTCTTCCTGAAGTTTAGTTAGAATCTCCTTTGTTGTAATTTGAATCCATTGGTTTGGGCCCTGCCCGCTGGAGCAACAGAAAGGAAGCTTGCTCCATCATTCATGTGAAAGGCCTTTATGTATTTGAATATGGCTATCATATATCCTCTCAGTCTCTTCTTTTCCAGGCTCAACATACTCAACTCCCTCCACTGTCCTTCATAAGGCTTGATTTCCAGACCCTTTATCAAGCTTTTTTTGAGGTGATACATGCTGGTACAGCATACTGCCACCTCTCCCCCCCCTGCCGCATCTTTCTTGCCACTGCTTGCCCACCCCCCGCTCTCTCCCCCCTTTGCTTCTTCCACGCGGCTGCAGGCACAGCTTCCCTGAGGTGCTTTGGTGCAACATCTCACTACCATAAAACAAAGTGCTCAACATGCAAGCCTAGTAGTTAGCATTTTCCTATACCCTTTTGGAGAGATGAGCCATTGCTGTAGCTGCCTTGCCAATATGCTTGTCCAGCTTAGTGTCAATGGAGAGGTTGCTGGTTATGCATATTGGTGGCACCCAGGTAGACAAAATCATCTACCACCTCAAGCGTGTGGTCACCAGTGCTGATGCACAGAGTGCTGGCAACATCCTGACTTAAGATGTTGGTCTTTGTCAGGCTGATGATAAGGCTGAACTCCATGTTGGCTTGGGCAAATGGTTGATAAGAATATGTAGAGCTTCCACAGAGTGTGCTGGCAAGGCTGCATCATCTGCAAGCAACATCTTTTGGATAAGGGCCCACCATACTTCTATTGTGGCACGGTGATGTTCTAGGTTAAACGGACCCCTATAGCTCCTTGAATGGATGTACACACTGTTTTAAATTGAGCTGAAAGCATTTGAGAGCAGCAGGGAGAAGAATATGCCAAAAAGAGAACACACATCACGCTTTATAGGGAAGGCATCTGAGGATGAGCTATCATACCGGATGGTGCAGCACTTGTGCTTGTGGAAGGAAGGACACAATGATCTTGTGGAGCTTAGGTGGACATTCTTTCTTATTGAGCAGTGTGAGGAGCCCTTTTGGGCTGATGAGGTCAAAGGCCTTCATCAGGTCTATGAAAGCGATGTACAAGGGGTGTCTCTGCTCTTGGCATTTTTCCTGCAGCTGATGCAGTGAGAAAATCATGTAGGCTGTTGACCTCTGAGCTCTAAAGCCACATTCTGACTTGGGATAGAGCCTGCCATTGCAGCTGGCTTTCAGCACTTCTGTTGGGATTCTCTCTTGTCTTGGGGCTTTACCACATGCATGGGAGTTGATGCTGTTCTTCAGCTCATTAAGGGCGAGAGGGAGGGAGATCCAGCTCTTCCAAGACAGGTAGAGTCTGGATGCTGTCAACTGCTGCATCAGCAACCGTGTTTTGGGGAAGGACAGTTCATGATAGTGCTCTGCCCATCGGTTTATCTGCTTGCTGCAGTCTGTGCTGATTTTCGTGAAGTAGTTTTCCTGACTGTTGATCCAAAGGCTTTCTTCATGCATTCATACATTTGTGAGTGAAGAACATGTCTGTGATGCAGAGGCAGTGATACAAAGTAGCCTATGCAGTAGTCCCATGTGTGACACTTGCCCCCAACTCTGGCATTGAAATATCCCAGCAGGGCTAGGTGTCTGCAAGCTCAAACCCTCCTGACAGCTTGGTTTAGTTCTTCATAGAACTTGTCCATTGTTCGTATGTCAGAGCACATGGTGGGAGTGTAGATGCTCAAGATGTTAACTGGATGATGTGGTTGAGAGGCAGAGGAAGAACAAGTGTTCTGAGCCCTCTGTTGGCAGTTCTATTGCAGACAGAAGAGAGTTTCTACATCATGAATACATGGTTCTTCTCGATGCCCTCTTTGCCATAAAAAGGTGTAGTTCTTCTATTGGAGGTTGCCATTAGAAGTGAGTCTGGTTTCCTGTAGAGCACTTAAGCAAATGTTGAGCATTTTCAGCTAACAGTCAATGAAGGCCGTCTTCCGTGAGTCATTGACCTGCAGCAGGTTGGTGGACAAGCTAGGACACATGGCCCTGATGTTTCAGCTTGCTAGGTGCAAGAGGGTTTGTTTCTGTTCTTTTTTTGTCTCGTCTAGTAGTTTGGTCCACTTGTTGAGTCATACTCTGAGCTCCAAGCACCCATTGAAGCAGACAGACAGTGACGGGTCAGCATTTTTTACCTTTTTCTAATTTCTCCTGAGCCCTGGGAAAAGGCATCACTTGACGAACAGTCTTGAAAGACTGTGAATAGCATGTTGGTTATTTTTAGAGAAGTAATTAATTCTAAGGGGGGAGGGGGGAACTCGCCCCAAACTTTCTGTTTTTCTCTCTGTGCCTGTATCTACATAGGGACTTAGCTGCCATTCCAAGCCACTCTGTAAATAGAAAAAACCTTTAACAGGGTATGTAGTGAAACTTAATACAGTTGCAAGCAATCTCACAAATATGATACAAAAATGGATCTCTGCATTGACTAACACTACGGCTCCAGCCTCATTTTCATGTCCCAAGTGAGAAGCAGAGTGAGAAGTAATTAGAGAAAAGAAAAAATGGGTAAAGGAGGTTTCCCTTTAAATCTAAAAAAAGAAACCCCAAAAGCTTCAGTCTCATTCAGTGATATGCCCTTGGTGTTGTGAGTGCTCGGCACTGCTTCTCACAAGTGCTGATGCATAATTCAACTTTAATTTTTAGTGATGTGGTTGGTATACTGGGGGGTGGGTGAGCTCTCTTTGGGGAAGGGGTGCACACACCATGTGTTTAAAGCAGGCTAGGCCATAGACCCATTTGCTAGCTAACAAATGTTATTAGGAGGGGGAAAGAAACTTGGTACTTCCTTTTAGTAAAGCAGAGAGGGAGAGTGAAAATGTGAAAATGCTTTTATTGCAAATGTGAAATATCATATTTTTATCTTTTCTATAAATGTATCCACAAACCTGGATACCTTAAATTAATATTGTGGTTCTGAGTTAAAATGGTTGATCGGGTTTGTGCAATAGGTTGTTGAAATCTAACTATTCATTTATGTGCAGTATACGTATTATAGTAATTCTAGCAGTGCACTTAAGAGGGCACCTACAGATCGCTAAGTAAAGGATCTGATAACAGACACACAATCATACCTGGTATTTTTAAAAGTGACAGGAATATAATCTGGAGGGGATAACTGGCTAAAGTATTTATGCTTTTAATTTATTAACAGTTTGTGATTTTTAAAAATACACATAGGGATCAAGCCCACAAAATATTTTGAAGATTATTTGTTAACAAATAATCAAGTGTTCAGAAGTCTGCTCAGTAAACTGACTAATTGGCTATAGACTTGTCATCCTACTTCGTTAATGTTGTATTTTCAGTTAAAGTTATTAGACTGCTGCCTTCCTAAATGATTGGGCCACTATAGGTGCTTAAGGATGTTATGAGTTTGAGTAACTGAATTAAAAACAGAATAAGTGAACCAGGAAGATAGAAAGGCACAAATCATACAAAAATATATATTAACAATTAGGTAGATTAATGGTTAAAAGTCCCTAGATAGAAAGCAGAATTAATTATATTCTGTGGCCTAACTGCAAGCATTGCAAAGCAAAGCAGAGCAGTCATGCTTACAAATTAAATTTAGTGAGGACATCTTTGATTTTAAAATGAGGCCCTGCAATGTAAAGTGTCATCAGTAATAGTATGTTATATCTGCACTATTTAATGAGCATGCTTATATCAAGAACAGATTAAAATTTCTAGCAATCTAGGAGGCTATCCACTTTAAAGAACTTAACATGGATTATATAATTCTCTATCTTAATACTATGGTTTTATATCTAGTGTTGGATAGGCGGTGGCCATCATAATGCTAAGTAGCATTCCTGTCCATAGATTTTGTAAAAATATTGATTGCGTTTCCACCTGCATCATTCATCTTAGATGTCCAAAAACAGACAGACTGAAGTTAGCGTTGGTATACCAGGAAAATTCTGCATATGTTCATCATCTCTAAACATTCCAAAAAACATTGTCATGCCCCCCGCCACTTAATGGATCCAATTGGCTTCCAGAGAGTGGTAGGGGATGCTCTATCCCAAGTTGATGGCCTTTCAGCTGATTCCCTGGTGGCCCGCTGGAATGCGGAGTTAACCAGGGCTATTGACTGTCTGGCTCCGAAGCGCCCTCTCCGACTGCATGGAGCCCGGACAGCCCCGTGGTTTTCCCCGGAGCTGAGGGTGATGAAACAATCGTTGAGACGGCTAGAGCGCCGGTGGCGGAAAACTCATTCTGAATCAGACCGGACACGGGTTAGAGCTCAACGTCGAGCCTACCAAGTGGCAATGGCGACGGCGAAGAGGGCCTTCTTCGCCGCCTCCATTGCATCTGCAGAAAACAGCAGCAGGAGACTTTTTCAGGTGGTTCGCAATCTATCAGAACCACCTGTACCACCGGGGCCTGGTAGGGACCCCAAGATCTCCTGCAATGCTTTTGCAAAGTTTTTTGCAGATAAAATCGCTCAGATTCAGAAGGAGGTAGACTCCACCGTGGGAGCAGGGCCAGGGCTGGAGAGTGCTAGAGTTCTGTCTGGTCCTGTTACATGGGATCAATTCCAATCTGTTACCTCCGAGGATGTGGACAGGCTGCTTGGACGAGTGAAACCGACCACCTGTCTCCTTGATCCTTGCCCATCCTGGCTGATAAAAGCGAGCCGGGAAGGGCTGGGTGATGGGCTCTGCGGGGTGGTGAATGCTTCCCTCTGTGAGGGAGCCTTCCCAGACCCGCTGAAAGAGGCGGTCATTAAACCGCTTCTTAAAAAAACATCTTTAGACCCGACCAATTTGGCCAACTATCGCCCAGTCTCAAATCTGCCATTCTTGGGCAAGGTGATTGAGCGGGTGGTTGCTGAACAACTCCAAGCACGCCTGGAGGAAACGGACCATTTGGATCCCTTCCAATCGGGATTCAGGCCTCACCATGGGACTGAAACTGCCTTGGTCGCGCTGGTTGATGATCTCCGGCGGGCTAGGGACAAAGGTGAGAGCTGTTTCCTAGTTCTGCTGGATCTCTCAGCGGCCTTTGACACCATCGACCATAACATCCTTCTGGACCGTCTAGAGGGGTTGGGAGCTGGGGGCACTGTTATTCAGTGGTTCCGCTCCTTCCTCCTGGGCCGTGTCCAGAAGGTGGTGGTGGGGGGTGAGTGTTCAGACCCCTGGGCTCTCACTTGTGGGGTGCCTCAGGGTTCTGTCCTCTCCCCCATGCTTTTTAATATCTATATGAAGCCGCTGGGAGAGATCATCAGGGGGTTTGGACTGGGTGTTCATCAGTATGCAGATGACACCCAGCTCTACCTCTCCTTTAAATCAGAACCAGTGAAGGCGGTGAAGGTCCTGTGTGAGTGCCTGGAGGCGGTTGGAGGTTGGATGGCGGCTAACAGATTGAGGTTGAATCCTGACAAGACAGAAGTACTGTTTTTGGGGGACAGGAGGCGGGCAGGTGTGGAGGATTCCCTGGTCCTGAATGGGGTAACTGTGCCCCTGAAGGACCAGGTGCGCAGCCTGGGAGTCATTTTGGACTCACAGCTGTCCATGGAGGCGCAGATTAACTCTGTGTCCAGGGCAGCTGTCTACCAGCTCCACCTGGTACGCAGGCTTAGACCCTACCTCCCCGCAGACTGTCTCGCCAGAGTGGTGCATGCTCTAGTTATCTCCCGCTTGGACTACTGCAATGCACTCTACGTGGGGCTACCTTTGAAGGTGACCCGGAAACTGCAATTAATCCAGAATGCGGCAGCTAGACTGGTAACTGGGAGTGGCCGCCGGGACCACATAACACCGGTTCTGAGAGATCTGCATTGGCTCCCAGTACGTTTCCGAGCACAATTCAAAGTGTTGGTGCTGACCTTTAAAGCCCTAAACGGCCTCGGTCCTGTATACCTGAAGGAGCGTCTCCACCCCCATCGTTCAGCCCCGACACTGAGATCCAGCGCCGAGGGCCTTCTGGCGGTTCCCTCATTGCGAGAAGTGAGGTTACAGGGAACCAGACAGAGGGCCTTCTCGGTAGTGGCGCCCGCCCTGTGGAACGCCCTCCCATCAGATGTCAAAGAGATAAAGAATTACCTGACGTTCAGAAGACATCTTAAGGCAGCCCTGTTTAGGGATGTTTTTAATATGTAATGCTGTATTGTTTTTAATACTGATTGGGAGCCGCCCAGAGTGGCTGGGGAAACTCAGCCAGATGGGCGGGGTATAAATAATAAATTATTATTATTATTATTATTATTATTGGGTTCTTCCCAAATGGCTTACCTTCTGAAAGGGACTCTGAGGGTCTTCTAGTGAAACCGCTGTAATGCAGTAAACTCATACATGACAGATGTCTACTGTCATGGGACAAATCATTCCATGACAAAACAATTTTGTATTAAAATGAATACTAGAGTATAGGCCAGTGCTCCTAACCTGTAGTAGAACCGGAGTTGCATCAGCAGTTGTATCCATCTGAAGTATAAATGGTGCTGCTGTGTAAAACCCAAAGTCTGAGATTAGAGTACTGCAAGCTAAATAAAGAGTTATTTAATCTCTGTATTTTACTCTAATGGCAAAAAAGCAGTTCTTGGGTCAGACGTTTGGTAGGATGTAGAGAAGAAATACAGGGATTTCATGGAAGACACAGCACAGTGGACCATTCATTAGTGATGAAGTCCAAGCACTGGAACATTTCTAGTTCCCAGATAACAATGCAGGAATACACAGTACAACAGCCATTGGTCTTTTATTTGTTTATTTTACAGTATTTCTTTATTCATAGTTTTGGGACTTAGATTATATTTTAAGTTTTTAGATTATATTTTATTGTTGTTTTGGCCTTCCAGTCATGACTTAGTAATGCAGAATGGAGGATTTTATTTTTTTCTTGGCAAGACCATTATTTTTAATAGCATTTTTTTTTTTTGCTCCATCGTTTCTCCACCCTTGACCTTGCTTAATAGAAGATTCCCCCGGAACTCAATGGTAGCAATGACAACAAAGCAGCATTAGTGATTTATTGGGAGACTGGATGCAATGGATCTCTCTCTGTTTTCCGGTATGTTGGCCAAGCTTGAAAGAGGAGATGTGTGCACAGTAGATGATTCTGCAAGGATCTGAGACCCAGATCTGCCAGGGAGGAAAAATATTCAATACATTTTTGGCTTTCTGGTGTATCCTGGGTTGTTCCATGTTAACCATGGACATAAACATCATAATTTAAAAAAATAATTCAAAACATGTTTCTCTAAATATAAAACAAAGGTTGATGTGAATTGATGGCAGTTTTAGAAATAATATGCCCCAAAGTACCATGACTATCCTTCCTCCCATTTGTGACATTTTTAAAGAAACACTGATCACAAAAATTTAGGGCAATAGGATGCAACAAACAAAAACAATTGCATTTGTGCCAATTACTGAGTAGGTGTCTCATTTGCACTTCAGATCTTCGCATTTCTGCTTTTTTAAATGTAGCCAGTTTTAAAAGTCATATAGCTGAACACAATGAAGACACTGAATTCATTTCAGATGATTATTAGAATTCAGGATCCATTTAAAGATGTACATAAATATGAGCTGATTTGAAAATTAACTATAAACGATTGGAGCGCAAAACATTTTGTTACCCTTGCCCAGATGGATGCTGAAATTTGAGATGCAACAAATTAGCTGGGAAGGTTGGCTCCCCAGGTAAAATACTCACTGGCTTCCCAGCAATATCTAATAATAATAATAATAATAATAATTTTTATTTATACCCCGCCCTCCCCAGCCAAGGCCGGGCTCAGAGCGGCTAGTCCCAACATTGCATTGATACAGTAAATAACAGCAGCTTCTCCATCAGATTAAATATTTAGGAATGATAGGTAGTGGCATGGTACTCCTGACAGTATCCTTTACACATTAGGTGCTTTCAATGCTTTGGAAGTATTTAGCCACAGTCTGAAAAGTAACTGCACCTTTCTAACATTGGACCATCCCTCTCTTATTACTTTCTCTCCAGACCAGAGATTGCTTTTATCCCACTTAACTATTCTTCTGTTCTTCTTGGCGGCTTATCCATGTGCATGTCATGCATTAACCAGTTTGCCACATGTTCAAACTAAACCTAGACTGACGAGAGTGCAGTGGAAGAGCAGCAAATGCTAGTTGCATGTTAATGGACCCGACTGAGAAGCAAAAGTAAAGCACTATCAACTACGGAGAACAGAACTCCTGAAGCGCATTTCCTTTCCTTTCCTTTCCTTTCCTTTCCTTTCCTTTCCTTTCCTTTCCTTTCCTCTCCTCTCCTCTCCTCTCCTCTCCTCTCCTCTCCTCTCCTCTCCTCTCCTCTCCTCTCCTCTCCTCTCCTCTCCTCTCCTCTCCTCTCCTCTCCTCTCCTCTCCTCTCCTCTCCTCTCCTCTCCTCTCCTCTCCTCTCCTCTCCTCTCCTCTTTGTGTGGAGGCATTTGCTCAGCAGTTTCCTTCCAGGGTGTGCCACTCAGGTATTCTCAGGTAATGAATGAAGGCACAACCAAACATATATTCTTTTAAGTTTGAAATTTCTGTCAAAAGAGAAGCATGTGACTGAGTTTTATCACAGATGTATGTACCTATTCATCGCCCCTTTGACTGTGTGAGCTAGTTGCCAGCGAATTCAGTTTAACCTGTTTCTATGCAACTTACTGCCTTAGGGTATGTACAGATGTACATAATTTTAGCAATGACGCTACTGTAGAAATGTGCTCACTACATTTTTAGACAGATGTATAACCTTTTCCTTTGGATCAAGTTCAGCAGAACCCTGTTTTACCTTATTGGAACAGAAATATAGAGCTGATTGGCCAGCTCTGTGACCATTCAATAGCATTTCCCAACTACCCTTGGAACAGTGTGACATTTGAAACAAAGGGATTTTATTTTATTTTATAAACAACAGCAACAACAAAGTGCTAAACAAACATTTGAATGAATAAGCATGTGAAGCCCATAAATGAAATTAAATAGACAATCCAACTAGAGCAAGGGTAAAAAGGAAGAACTCACTCACAGCCACTTGCATTTGCAAGTACTGGTACATTGGTATGCATCTTTGATTACATCCATGGCAAGAAGATTATTTGACAATGTGGCTGCAGATGTATGGAAAATGTTTCACATGAAAGTTTTGGTCCCCACATAGTGGCTACTGCAGCTGCAAAGGAAGCTCAAATAGCACACATGTATGTAGAATATAGGGAGCAATAATCAGGGCCAGGGTTAATGTCCCTCACTGCCACATAACAGTTTCTCTTGCATATTACGTTGCATTGCCGAAGCTGCTGAAATCTACAGCAGTTGCCTTTAATGACTGTGGCAACTGAATGCAGAATACCAATATATTCAGAAGAGAAAGAAGTTGCTATTACTGGTGATGAGTCTATGTTATGTGCCCACCATTGAAGATCATGCTTCAAATTGATCAGTCTTTAAATTAATTTTGTTCGACTCCTTAAATGCCATGGCCTTTTTAGTTGGCTTTCCATTGTTAAATTGCTTGACAGCAGAGACTGGAATATTTAGGCAAATGGGGCACTACTCCATCAATCTCAGTGTGCCCTCAGCCATCCCAATCTGCCTGCGGTCCAAGAGTGGCTGTCACTTTGCTCCTCGGTCTCAGTGATGTCCTCCTAGTACTCAATGGATAGGAGGACAGAAACAAAACTAGAACTAGTTGGCTGTGCCTGCCATTGGTGCTAGCCCCACCTACTGTTGGCTTTCTGCCCTATCCTATGCACAGTAGCCAGTACTGATGTTGTCCCATATCTTCTTGATCCCCTCTGTTTCCATAAGTGCTACTTATGATAGCAAAATGATTTCATTTGGCTATGTATGATTGTTGTTGGCATCCATTTGTCTTGAGAGACAATGAAGTGAGCCTCTGGGGGTGAAGTCAAACTGCTGTGTTAGTGGCATCGAAGTGACCTCACCAGGATGCAAACCTGGGCAATGTGTATGGAGGTCCTGGGCTGCCCAGACAAGAAGACCCCCTTCTCAGCCATGCTGGTGAAGTTCAACAGAAAGTATAGCAATATGCTTGGCATCATCTTGTCAGAAGGAGGCACACAAGGCACCATCCAACCATCTTCAGGACTCCACTCCAGATTTGTGTAGGGTTTACTCCTTAGCTTTTGCTTCTCCCAAAGATATCCCACAAGGTAGCAGAGGTTTAGGATCAGAGTATTTCTTCTCCTAGATGGGCTACCTTCCCAAGTTGATGAGCCTCATCTGCTCCTCACTTCCCTCTACAGCATGTTCAGAAATGGCCTTCTTGAGCATTGGACCCACTATTGGTCTTGTCTGTCCCATCTGCCAGAACATGTCTTCGCATGAAGGGGAAGTCCCATCAGCTTCCCTCACCTGGCTTAGCTGGCTAGTTGAAGCCGTTTCCCGGGGTGTGGCCGCTGTCACATGCTGACAGCTTCTGGGAGCTATGGGAGAGAGCTGAGTGCAGGGTGGGGACCAAAGGTGGAGAAACTACCCAGAAGGAGCATAATGTGTCCCCCAATGGAGGTATTACTTCTCCCCTAATACCCCATACACCCCACACCTATGTATGAGAACTTGTAATAATTATATATTCCAGTGGGGTGTTTGTTGGTAGAGGCTGGGCAGTTCACTCTTGGGGTAGTGAGTGGGTTTTGCCTCCACTACACTATTATCTCTAAATTACATACATATGGCCCTCATTTGGTGTAAGTATAGGGATACACTCAGGGACACTACTAGGAGAGATCTCGGCCTGCCCCTGCCTCAGTGCCAAGGAGAACAGTCAGACTGAAATGTATCTCAAATTGCTGCCTGTTTAGTTTGCTCTGTAGAACTCAATGATTGCTGTTGAGAATGGAGCCAGCTGTAATCTGCATAGTTTTGTGATAGCCACATACCATGACATGTCTATGCAGAAATCAACGTCAACCAGTTTTCAGGTTTCTGTGGGTTCACAACTGGCTGACCTTGATTTCTGCATGGACATGTTGAGAAATGTAGCCTTTGAATAACTCTACCAACATGGCATGAATAACTTTTGCCTTGATACTGTAAGTGGTGCCCTGCTGCATACAAATGCTAGTTATGTCACAGTTTCCATTCCTCTCTTTATTTCAGTTACCAGACCCGATTTGTCCTTATTTTAATTTACATTCACTGGATGTGAATACCAGTAGGCTTAGAGAAAACATCTAAAATATTTTTTTTAAGAATGGTGTGCTACACAGGAAGTACAGAATGAATTTAATTCAGAATGGAATAAAACAGTGTGGTGCATTTTACGATGGGTAATAACTAGTGATAGGCAAATGGGTATGATTTATATTTCATGGAATATAGGACTGGATTTCTGGGCTTGTTTCATGAGCACTACAGTGTTGGGTAATTCTTTTCCAAAAAGGATGCCCTTTCTACAGTAATTTGTCATAACTTGTTTATAGTGGTTCTCTTGTAAGTTTTGCCCTCCATCCCAAGATCTGCACCTGTCGACTTTCTTTCATCTTAACCTGTAGGTGACTGCTCCCTTTTCTGTCTTTTTAATGTAGATATTAACAACAGAGAAGCTGTGGGATTGACAGTTCTGACATTTGAAGCCCTTTATTTAGAGGACAAGAGCAGTATGGATGCATATTTCTATTTGCAGCCTCAATATGCTTCCCACTCACCTTGTGTGTGTGTTGCCTGGTCAGTCCTGAATTTGGTCAGAGCAGTAGCACAAGGGTACTGTCGTGTGTTTTGTAGTTTTGAGGCTGCATCAATTACCATAATATGCAGTGGAAATTGTGCAAAGGAAACCTACTTGCTTGTAGTGTTCGGTTTCAGTTGGGTAGCCTAAGGTCACAATCACACATATAAATGGTTAGATATACACCTAAAAAGGTAAATGGTGAATGCAAAAATATGTTTTCAAATACATTAATCATGCAGTTTCTTTCATAGAGCTGTTAAGGTGTGAATGTGAGGAGAGGTTCACAGGCTGATCTTCCACTGTCCCTCCCGTATGTTTTCCCCATTGGGGCAAAAAGCAGGCTTGGGTAAGCCCTCCACCTGCCAGTACTGTTCTCCTTTGTCTGAGTTGGATCCCCCTAGCTGCTTTTAAGAAAAAGTGTAAATATGTGGCAAGTGATATAGGGTAGAAAATGTTCCGCTTTTAGAAATGCATTATTTCATAAGGTTAATAACATACTTAATAAAAACATGTAAGATTGTTCAACTTGAATGGATACAATACCAGACAAATCTAAAATCAAAAGTTGCACTTATCCTTTTGCAGGTAATTATCCCTATATATATATATATATATATATATATATATATATATATATATGCTTTCGTAGATTTTCACGGGTACAGGAATGCAGGTTTGGGGGGCCTCGGGTGTCTTCCCGTGTAAAAGTTGGGGTGTCTAGGCGTCGCCTAGACACCCCAACTTTTACACGGGAAGACACCCGAGGCCCCCCAAACCTGCATATATATATATATATATATATATATATATATATATATATATATATATATATATATATATAACTAGAATTTTCATTCTAATTTTGCCCTTAGGTTTGTTGCCACATAAAGTGTGAAGCAATTTTCGTTAGAGATGTTAGCGTAAATAGGAGCTTCAATTTTTTGTTTTAGCAGTTTGTATTTTTATTTTGAAAGGACTTGTATCTGCATGCGTGTGGCCAATACTGGCAATTTACAATAGAACTTTGTAAGGACCTTACTTGAAAAGAAGCTGACCAGTAGTCTTCACCCTTTGCATTTGTAATAGGATAAGGCAGTGGTGACTGGTGCTGCTCAACAGTGTCTTCAGTTCTGCTTTCCTCCCCTCCACTGCCTATCTTGTCCCTTTCATGTAAGGGTCCCTCAGCTTCCCTCTTTCTAATATTCTGTTTTTTGTTTTGTTTTTGTTTGTTTGTTTTGGTAATCACCAGATTATTCAAGTCCAGGAATGGTCAATGGATGGATTATTATTTTGCATTTCCTGGGAGGCATTGTACATTTTCCTCTTGATACTAATGTGATAGTCTTTTAGGTTGCTTTGTACAGTACAACCAGTGGAGAATGGGCAGAGGAATAATAAACCGTAAGGGTTGATTTTAGGAAGATTTTAAAAGCAAGATTTTATAAGATGGTACTTTTTCACTGTAATCACAAGGGATTGTAAGGCGGGGGAACATTTTCTTCATGTCATCTGTATAATTTCTTTTTTACATTGGCATAGGAATACTTTATTGTAAGTGAAGTCAGGTCTCTAGAATTGCACCAAGCGGTCCCATCTAAAAGTGGATCAGGGCCAATAAGGGTTGAAGCTTCCTTCTGAAAAGAATGGGAAAGCTGAGCATGCTTGCTGTGTGTGTGTGTGTGTGTGTGTGTGTGTGTGTGTGAAAGAGACAAAGAAAGAAAAATGTGGATGCACATCTTTGTACGTGTCTGAAGGCAGGCAGAAGGGAGTGAATAAAGTAGGTACATTACTAGGAGAGATGACTGGAGCGGAGAGCATAAATGAGCTTGACAGGCAGCTCAATTTCTCTCTCTGGAGAAAAGGAAAAGGGAGGGTGCCTGATAGAACAATACAAGAAGGCAGCATTGGCCAGCTGAATCTGCACTTTCATGTCACTCCTTTGAACGCATTCTGCCTCTCCCTTGCCACTCCCTTTTCCCAATGTGCTGCTGTCACTGGCCATTGTGGCTTTGTGTCTTTCTCTGTGTGTGGCTTTATAAAAAGGGCATTGCTCTGTACCATGGGAGAGGCTAGCAAATGCCACACCATCCTTTTGAAGCTGGCTGTGCCTTCTAATTGCCACCCAGAGTAGACCTTGGAAAGAGGAATGAGCCTTGAATTGTCATGCAATCACAGGTACAGCATGGTCCAGTGCATAGCCCTAACTTGTAGTGAAAATATATCATATCCAGCAGCTTGACAACTTCTCTTCACTGATCATTATAACTAAAGGACTGAGGAAGAGACTGGGGAGTGGAAAGAGAAGAAAGGGAAGTGATGAGAAAGTGTGCAAGAGGGAAAATTGAAGATAAATGGAGGGAAAGGAAGATGGGAAGAGATTAGAAAGACTGCAGAGAACACAAATTAAGCAGTTTTTACTGAATCAGTCTTAGAGAATCATTTTTTTTTAAAAAAATTAAATGGGCTAACAGGTTTTAAAAGGAGTGGTGCCCTAATCAGATGCATATTTTTCACATATGCATTACAAAGATGTCTGCAAATGTGACACAACGGCTGGCAACACCAATCCTTCCATGTGGGAATCCCTTGCAGATGACAGCAGTGCTGGGAGACAGGCAGTCAAGTCGTGTATCCATAGAAGTGACCAGAGGAGAAATGACCGCTGGGAGGAACAGAGAGGGAAGAAATGCCATGGTGCATCTGCAGCAGTACAACTGGATATCTTTATCGGCTTCTGCTGCAACAAAACACGTCTCACATACACATCAGTCTCTACGGCCACAGCAAGAACTGCAACTGTAGAGCTTGACCTCACCCCCAAAGGCACACTCCTCCATTGTCCCCCAAGGCATACAGATAATCAACAACAACAAAGCTTTCCCATATATTGGGAAGAGCCTGTATTCATGCAGTAGTTTCATAGCAGGAGACATGACTACCCCTGCAGCAAGAGAGGCCTCTTTCTTTTATCCCAATCTGCCCTGTATGAGGGTCATGGCATAAAGAACAGAATTGTTTTATTAGTTCTGGGGAAGGTTGCCACTACAGTGGTACCTCCAGTTACGAACTTAATTCATTCCGGAGGTCTGTTTGTAACCAGAAACCATTCTTAACATGAGGCTTGCTTTTGCTAATGGCGCCTCCTGCTGCTGCCATGCCGCCGACGCGCGACTTCCGCTCACATCCCAGGGCGAAATTTGCAACAAGGGGCATCTATTTCCAGGTTAGCGGAGCTCGTAATCCAAAGCATTCGTAATTTTAAAGTCGTTCACAGCTTGGACTCCTCCTCCATCCGAGCACATGATAAAGCAGCCATCATATTCTAAACAATGTAGTCTATATCGTTTTCTTTCGCAGGGAGAAAAATGGCACATATTAAGGGATGGAGGAGTAGGAGAGCTGATATGGTGACCAGGTTCATTCCTGGTATGCCCAAGATGGCTGCTGGACAAGTTTTCTATCATGACATCAGCACCCATAATTTGCTAACATCCTTGGGAGGCCCCAGAGGTTCAGGGCCCTAGGATTATATTCTAAAGTCTGACCCTGACTGGAGCAATCAATGAGCCATGGGATGGCCTCAGGGTGTGATCACTGTTCATACCTCTGAGATTCAACATGGTGTGGGTTTTTCATTCTCCTGTTCCTCGCATAACTGATCAACAGCGAAAAGGAAATACATGGTGCAATGGTATCCTATTGCACCCCTTCTTGTGCTATACATTGCTGGGAAGAAAGAAATACAGAGTGGTGGCAGCTTCACGTTTGTTGTAACGTCTTGTTCTGCCCTCAGTTTGCTCCATTATAGAGTGGCAGCTGCTGTAAATGAGTCCTGCCGAGTCCGGGTGGATTGTCCCCCCACCAACCACCTGGCAGTAAGAAGCAGGATTACATTGCTTCCTACTTATCCAAAGGCACGGTCCTCCTGGCATATGCATGGCAGTTCCAGTTTGGCCCTGCAAGACAAAACAGAGGAAAGAGCATGCTTTCCAAGTTGCTATCTCTTGGTATTTATGCA
Organism: Podarcis melisellensis; assembly: GCF_964234715.1. Taxonomy (NCBI): domain Eukaryota; kingdom Metazoa; phylum Chordata; class Lepidosauria; order Squamata; family Lacertidae; genus Podarcis; species Podarcis melisellensis. The sequence continues at coordinate 44,058,039 of NC_138542.1, read as the reverse complement.
CCAGAGCTGGGCAGTGTCACAGTGACCTGCTGTTTCACTTAATGGCTTTTGTGTGTGTGTTAATTTTGCTCCAGCAGGTCAGTTGCTACGTGCCAGCTCATATAACCCAGACAGGACTAACCCCATCCGTAATGGTTTGGCACTTGTCTTAATTCTCTCTGGCTTGTCATCTGAAAGACCAAATAAAACTAGCTTACAAGAAAAGGTTAAGAGAACTAATCATCTTTGGTTTGGCAAAAAGATGGCTGTATGTGTGGCTTGATATGACAATCACAGATAGGTATTTTGAAGGACAGAATCAACATATGGTGAAATGAATTGTTTAAGCTAAACTACAGGAGCGTAATTAATATAATAGGATAAATCTGAGAGCCAGAATTTTTTTAGTCCGAATTATCAGACAACAGTTCCTAAGGGTGTGCTTTATTAGAATGTGGGATAATCTTCTAATGGCAGCAGCCCTACTGCTTGAATCATTTTAGAGTATAACTAGTGAGGGAATATTCTATGGAGAACAATCTTGAAATTGACCAGGGGAAAAATGAGATTATCAAATGGAGGCATTTCATTTATAATTTCTGTGACACAAGCAGTGCTTTTCTCTTCAAATCCCTGGAAGCTGCTGCCAAAACATCTATTTTCCTATGTGTAAATTACATACATGGGATAGGCTTGAAAGGAAGGATTAACTTTGGTTCTGTTACTATATAAATTATCCATGAGAAAATATGCATTCTTCTTAGCATCTCTCTCTCTCTCTCTCTCTCTCTCTCTCTCTCTCTCTCTCTCTCTCTCTCTCTCTCTCTCTCTGGAGTGGCAACAAAGGGAAAGAGATACATGAAGCTGTAGAGAGAATATGAAACTTTGCAGAATTTTTAGGGCTTGCCTAGTATACTACCTAGTGACTAAATGAAGTAAAGAGCCAAAGACATTGTAGTGTTTAGGACACAGAGAAGCTGGCTGTGGTGCTGGCACGGACTGCCCATGTTTATTTACAATGGCATTTTGATTTTGCAACACTGAGCTATGGTCATGTGGGCTAGCACAGTTTCTACTAATTTATTTATTCCATTCATTCATTCTAGCATTTCAGAGCAAAACCCTCCCTGGAAGCAGATACCATAAAACGAAAATAAAACAATTCTTTACAAAATATATAAAACAATTAAATAAAAAAACAACAGCAGACTAAAATAATATACATAGAGCCTAAGCCTCTGAAAGCCTCATGATTTTAAAGGAATGTTTGGGTATTATTTACAGGATAGATTAACTGATAACAGAAACATAACTAATGCCCACCCACCCACCATCTTCTCTCTCTCTCTCTCTCTCTTTCTCATGCATGCACTGGACACACATGCACGAGAGAGAGAGAGAGAGAGAGAGAGAGAGAGAGAGATTCTAACTTGTATGGTAGAACATCATACTTTTAGTAGCCTGTGCTATCCCTGCAAACAGATAAGTAGGTCTAAGATGGACAAGCATTGACAAGAAACAGGTACGGGCTAAAGATAAGTCAGGACTCTGACAACCTGACAAGTTGCAAGAATAAGGTGTGACAAGTGCACATGGATGGGTAACTAGCCTCATCTGAAATGCCATGCAGATTCTTCCACATCTACCTGTGCAGCTAGAGAATAGGTTTGCTGTAGCCTTATGGACTTGGAGGCTACACTTCTTGCTGCATTAGCCCCACTGGCTTTAAAAATAAAAAAGGAGGCGGGGAGAGACAGCTTTTTCTGAACCAACCAATGACAAAAAGGGGAGATTCAAACCCTGTTTCCTGATCAAGTATCCCTGACCTCTTTAGCTTTTTGTCAGTCATGTAAAGGTTCTCCATGTTTTCCCCTCCAGAACTGGATCCACAGAGCTGCCTTCACACATTTGAGAGCCTTATTTGTCTTAGGTATGGAACATGAGAACAATTTTACTTTTTTTGGTCAATTGTTAAACTGTGTTTGTTTCATTCAACATATATGAGAGCAGGGGCCCAATCCTTTCTTGCTTGAAAACATTTGAAAATTCATATACATGCTTTGTACTTAGTTTCGCTTTAGTCTTGTAATAAGTGATCTTTACAATACAATCCCATCAAATGTCAGCTACTCTGTGATTCTCAGGGAGGTCACAGAGAAATTATCAGGAATTATGCAGCCACTGAAATAAATTGCAAACCTTTAGTTTGTTTCAGGAGGGCCATTTATCAATCTTGTAACTCAGCACTGGTAGATAAGACAAAGCAATATAGTGTTCTACCTAACCTTCAGTCACTTTGGGTCTGACTTGAAAATCGAGTCAGGTTTTCTGGCCCAAGCCCTTTGGTAATTAAAAGTGTATGTAGTTGTAGAGGGGGAAAGAGGGAGATAAAATGAAATGAGAACTGATGAGTATAGGATTCAATCAAAATCTCAATCAAATTTCACATGTGGTGGATATGTGAACATATAAAGCCCTTCTGGCAGAAGACATTTACAGAAATAAGCTAAATTACGGGTCAGCATGTGGAATGCTCCTCAAGTTTGGGTTTAACTATTTTTAAAGAAGGGCAATCTGACCTTTCTTACAACAAACTAATTACTTTTCTTTTTGTAGCAGCACGCCTACTAGAGGCACAGAAATGGAAAGGATTGGAACGTCTGTGTGTATCTCATTGGAAACAGAATGTATGATCTATTGCTCTATCAGAAAAGAATAACAAAGAGATTACATGCATTGAATAATAGTAGATGATTTTGTTGACATTGTGTTTTCAACATGCTTTTATAAAATATAACCCTGAAGAATAGCAACCACCGAAATTACAGATTGGACTTGGGTGAACTTAATTAGCTTAATCTGTCCTGTAGGGGGTAAGTTGGGATTTTGTTTTGGTATCTGTTTCCTTTTTTTGTAATTGTTGTTATATATTGGAAATCAATAAAACTAAATTTATTTATTTATTAAAAAAGAAAGAAACTGGCGAAAAGGCTGATTCAGAAGAGAAGAGAGTCAAAGTAGATCCAGCATATTTCAGCTGATACTTTATACTGAGCCAGCACTGTGGGTATATCAGAGTCTGAAGCCATCAAGCAGGCAGGGTTCAGAAGCCTGCTACTCTACCAAAAAGCTGGTCTAATAAAAGATTTCATATGTCAGATTCTTGAATCCTGGATCCTTTGAGATGTGTGGATATTTGCCAGGCTTTCATCCACACAGACAAGGGAGATGAAGGGAGGGAAGAAGAAATGTTGCATTAAAGAACAGCTAAAATTAGCTAAATTGTACCACCCTCTTTCTAAAATTGAGGAACAGCTTGTGGGAGAATGCTCTCTAGTCCTCCAGAATGAACCATTTTAATTCCTGCTCTGAAGGGATCTTGCCCTTGCCACACTGTGTGTCAGGTTTGGTTACTTGCTTATAGATGTCAGTAGCCTCTGCTGCCTTGGCTCCTCACTGACTGAGTGTATTCTTATTCTTTATTATTATTAGTTTCAGTTATCAGTGCCCAAAGTGAACATGGCATTTTACAGACAAATAAAATATGTCAGGAATTTATCCCAAATAGCCTTCTATCTAAATGAAGCATTGCACTCTTACATGAACGACACGAACTTCTTGCATTTTTCTTTGTGTGGAACCCATTGCAGGGAGGTGGGGGCAGGCAGGCTGGTCCGTGATAAAACTACACATGATGGAGAAGATTATGGCAATAAAATATAAGTTTAATTTCCCCCCATGAGGCTTAGATTGCCGAAGAGTGAGGCAGACTTGAAAGAGCAGAATGATAATGATTTTCAGAGTGGTGGAGCTGATGGGGACTATCTAAGGAGTTATTTCACAGTTAGTCCGATATACCAGCTAAAGAAATTGAATTGTGTCTCCCAAACATAACTGCCCTGCTGAAAGTAACTCTGCCATTTAATTCAAACTGTTTACTCTCTCCATTTTATTCAACATGTGCCCATGCCATTATCCCATGCCTTCTGCTATCCCACCCCACTAATCTTATGTACCTGCAACTATCATATTGTAATGTCTGTTAAAACAACATAACAGCATCTGATCAACATTAGAAATGACTCCTCCAAACTTTGGAAGATCTGTTAGTCCTGCAGCATTACTAGAAGTTGCTATTGTCCCCCAGAATCATGATGGATCATGTGCAAGAGCAGTGGCAGACTTGGTACTATGGTGCCCCGTGCAAGGCCAAAATTTGGTTCCCCCAGTCCTTCCCAAAGGCAGGTAAGGATGCATTCAGCTTTTGGAAGGAGGTGTGAGGGCTTGTTAGGATTGAAGAAGAGGAGCCCATCCACCTCCTTCCAAAAGTACTAACTAGACATTGAATGAATGAATGAATGAATGAATGAATGAATTTATTACGGTCATAGACCAGAAAAAACATAAAAAACAACAATAGTTTACAAAGGGAATAATGGTGTCAATTAAAAATTGTAAAATTATACATAAAAGCAATACACATATGCACACACACACCCCCCCACACACATATATACACATATATGCACTACAGTATATGTATAGACTTAAAAAAATGGGGGGGCTTGTCCAGGGGTCAAGTCTTTTACTTTTTTACAGCTAATGCCCTCCGCTTGATCGCAGCCGCAGAAAATTTGGCCACTTTCAGTGTTACTTCTGGGTTTTTATCTCCTAGTAGGATTTTCAGCCGCTGAGATTCAGATCGACCTGGAAATTTCTGAACGATAGGGGAGATAAACAGTGACCTAATATCCCCGTAAAGGTCGCAGTGTAACAACACATGTGAAGCCGTTTCCACCTCTTTCAGACCACATGGGCAAACTCGTTCAGCATAGGGCAGTGTTTCCCAACCTTTTTTGGGCAAAGGCACACTTGTTTCATGAAAAAAATCTCGAGGCACACCACCATGCCAGATGGGGAAAGGTCACTTTTTACTTACGTAAAAAAAAATAAAAAAATAGTAACAGCATAGAAGGTAATGGTTATCTCTTTGATGTCTGATGGGAGGGCATTCCACAGGGCGGGCGCCACTACTGAGAAGGCCCTCTGCCTGGTTCCCTGTAACCTCACTTTTCACAGTGAGGGAATTGCCAGAAGGCCCTTGGCACTGGATCTCAGTGTCTGGGCTGAACGATGGTGGCGGAGACGCTACTTCAGGTATACTGGACCGAAACCGCTTAGGGCTTTAAAGGTCAGCACCAACACTTTGAATTGTGCTCGGAAAGGTACTGGGAGCCAATGTAGGTCTTTCAAGACTGTCGTTACGTGGTCTCGGCGGCAGGTAGCAGCGCTCACAGCTTACGGACTGCACCGTGTAACAGGTGTCTGGCCCAGCAGCCTAAGGCGGACAAGCCACTGAAACAGGCATTCAGAATCCATTCATTTCATAAAACCTGCAGGGCTCAATCTCTGTGTTTGTGTATGTGTGTGTTTCTGTTTTGCCCAAGGGTCTGGGGGTGGGAGAGAGCTCTTTAGCATGATGCTTTTAAAACAATTAAATTATCAACAAACAAACCTGATGATACGAATAGCAACGTCAGGTGCTACCGGGGGGGAGGGGGCCTACTCGGAAGTAAATACTGCGTCCAGGCGCAATTAGCGCTGATTTAAGGTGCACCAAGACTGCCTAAAAACCTCACCAAAGATATGCAACAAAGCGCTTCGTTGCAGAGGGGAGAGTTTGTGCACCGTGGAGGCTGGAGGGCTTCTATTCTACATGCGGGGGTTGGGGGGGCGAGGAAAATGTGCTCCGTGGGGAGGCGGGGAAGGCAAGAAAAGGAGCTGAGCTCTAACTATAGGCTCCCACGCTTGAGCACGCCCGACTCGGTGGGGCGGACCACCCTCTCTCCTGGAGGAGGAGGAGGAAGAGGAGGAGGAGATTCCCATCCACGGCGTGGCCTCCCGCGCTCCTGAATGGGAAATCTCTGCAGCCCAAGACTCTCCGCGAGGCAGCTCCTCCCTTCCTGCCTTGAGCCGCCGCCAGCCGCGCCCCCCTCCCCAGTTATCTGCTGTCTGCCAAGCCCCGCCCCTCTTCATTGTCCTCCCCTTCTGTTTATTCCCCTTCCTCCATCCCTCGCTTTTTTCCCTCTTTCCTTTTTTTAAAAAATATTTTCTCTTCCCCTTCTTTTTTCCCACCCTTTCTTTTTTCTCTTTCTCCCCCCCCCTCCCCGCCCTCCTGGGTTAAAGGATTTGAGCAATGGGTCTGGAGGTGGAGCTCGTCGGAGGATTAGCCTGGCTCGCCCGCCTCCCTCCCACGGCACACTAGGCAACGTCCGGCGGCACACTAGTGTGCCGCGGAACACCGGTTGGGAAACACTGGCATAGGGTGTGCCCTCGTATCTGCCCTTTAGTAAGGCAGATGGCAGTACATCAAATCTGGTACGGGTAAACGCCCGCCTGTATTTTGCGATTTGTAGATCCAGCAAATATGGTGTTAGATTAAACCCTTTTCCATAATCTTGGATAGCTGGATATTTATCTATCTTGCTCATATGGTCCTGAAGCTCTACATCTCCTATTCGCTGGCTCACCATCCTTTTAGCTTTTTCAAAACCTGAGGCTATAAGTTCTTGTGGGGAAAGCCCCAGGCCCTTCAATTTTTCATAAAGCACAATCTCCATTTAGACTGGAACGGGTCTAGTAGAGTCAATGGAGCCACTCCCACTGGGAAAAATATGAGTTTTAGCCAGAAGTGAATCTTCAGGATCCATATCCTGACATTAATAGGGAGTTGACCTACCTCCAGCCTGATGGCTGTGTTGGAGACACAGGTAGGTAACCCTAGTAGGGAGCGGTAAAATTTAGTTTGTACAGATTCCAGGGACTTGAGTTTTTGACAATTAAATATCTGGGTGCCATACATCAATTGTGGAAGTATTTTTGCAACAAAGACCTGGGAGGCAGCAGGAACATATTGACCTCCTTTTCTGTAAAAGAATCTTATGATAGCTCTGGAAGATCTTTGCGCATTTACAATGGAATTCTTAATCTGATGGCACCAAGATCCCTTCTCATCAAAAATTATTCCAAGATATCTAAAAGATGTTACTTGCTCAATAGGTTGGTTATTAATTTTCCATTTATGTCGGAGTTATAGACATTGGGAAGAAGGCATGAGTACTCTCGGACCCTGCCAGAGCCTCACACCTCCTTCCCAAACTCCAATGCCTTGCCTACCAGGCTTTGAGATGGTGCCCGCTCGCACAGCCCTAAATCTGCCCCTGGCAAGAATGTGCAACCTGCTGTTACTGCGTTCTGTGGGGAAGGAATGTTTTTTGTTTCAGGAGACCTCTCAGTACAGCTTATTAATCAGAAGCACTAAACAGCTATAACCTCCCAATCCTGCATTTTGTCAATTTATATAACCTAACCATGCTGGAAATTATTGCCAGTGAAAGAATATTAAATACAGACCTCTACCCCCCAGTAAAGACTTAGAAATAGGCCTGATAGGATTTTGGTATCTTGCATATGCACACATTGGCCTCAAAATCACGCCCCTTATTCTTAAATCATATCCAGTCATTATGTCACACAGATTTTAGAAAATGAACATTTCTATAAGAACAGGTTGTCTATGGTCATCTCCAGTGCTTTTTTCTGAGATTTTTTTTGGGGTACTCTCATTTTTCTACTCATATTGAAATACTGCCCTCAATGAGGCCAAACTTAGATTCATAAAATGTTTAGGGGTATGCGTACCCCTGCATCCCCCCAGAAAAAAGCACTGGTCATCTCCAAACTTAGGATCCAGAGCTCTCCAAATCTAGAACTGTGTTTTCCATAATGCTACATGCCATTAGTAATAGGCCTGTGCATTCTTACAGTTTTATTGATATTTGCATTACAGGTAACCTTTATAAAAGTACAGTGTTAAATAAAGTTCTCGTAGCATTTTGGTTTATTAGTTTGATATCCTGGCTAAATTCCAGCCTCAGTAATTCTGCTCACCAGAATTCTCCCTGCAGGTTCAATTGAAAAAGTTATTCTTCATTTCTTCCTGTGACATAAGTTCACAAAAGTAATTGTGGAATGTTTTATTGCTGTACTAAACCAAGCTACCTTCTATCACACAGAAAGCTGCATTTTAAGAGTGGAAGCTATGTCATTTGATAGGAAAGGAATAGTGAATAATAAATAGTTTTCCTAAATTGGTACTGTTGTGTTTTTGCGAATAGACATGTTTTGCATGAAGAAAACCAATTATTCAAATATATACTCAAGCCAAATTTAAACATATAACACTGTATATAAGCAAAACAGAGAATTTCCTTTCCAGTTTGCTGTTTCAGCTTGATTGTTTTGGCCAGGAAAAGATCAAGATGCCACTTCCAAGCTTTTTTTTTAAAGTGTCACATATCTAATTCTGCACAGATGCTGAGCCCCCCCCCCCCACTTGATGGGACACACGGGTACTTTGTACTCAGATATGAGGTGCCTGGTTACAATAAATAAAGTCAGAGGAAGGTATGCAACACATGGTAAATTCGTGTTGTTGGCTGCAACACAAAACTGGAGTAAATGCTTTCCTAAGTGGCTACAGAGTCTGCACACAGAGGCATTGGCACAGATCATGTGGCCCTTCAGAAAGTGCTGAACCCCTCCCACCTTACTGGCTGGAGCTGATGGAAGTTGTAGCCCGCCATCTGGAGGGCCACAGATTCCCTGCTCCTGGCATGAAATCGTAGAGCCCTGTTAATCAAGGCCCAACTCTTGATGCACAATGGACTTAGAACCAAAGAATTGCAGAGTTGGAAGGATCCCTGAGGGTCATCTAGCCCAACCTCCTGCAATGCAGGAATCTCAACTAAAGCATTTTGACAATTCTGGGAGAACAGCTGAGGTCCCTGCAGACTGGAGGTAGGCAAATGTTGTGCCCATATTCAAAATGGGATGGGGGGAGAAGACGCTGGTAGCTACTGACAAGTCAGCTTGATGTTGATACCAGGAAAGGTCCTAGAACACATAATTAAACTGTTGGTCTGTGAGCACTTAGAAAAGGATGCTGTGATTACTAAGACCAGGGGTCGGCAAGGTTTACCTAAACCGGTGCAGCACGTTTAACTAAACCGGCACAGCACGGTGAGGGGACTCGCTTCCGCAGTGCCAGAAATCGCATCTGCGCAGACACGATTTCTGGCACCGCAGAAGTGAGTCCCCGCGCCGCACTGCGCCGGTTTAGTGCAGCGTGCGGGGACTTGCCAAGCGGGTGGCTTGGTTTGGGGGCGGCTCATGGGCCGGTTAAATGACCCCTGTGGGCTGCTTGTGGCCCATGAGCCTTAGGTTGTCTACCCCTGACTAAGACCTACCGTGGGTTTCTCAAAAACATGTTGAGTTGCAAGCTTGGTGGATCAGGGGAACGTTGTGGACAAAATTGTTTTTTTTTTTTATTTCAGTAAGGCTTTTGGCAAAGTCCTCCATGATATTCTTGCAGAGAAGCTGTTAAAATGTGGACTGGATGAGGTAACTGTTAGGTGGATTTGTAGCTGGTTGACTATCCGAACCCAAAGAGTGCTCATGAATGGTTCCTCACCATCCTGGGAAAAGTGACAAGTGGGGTGCCGCAGGGTGAAGAATCATACCCTTAATTTCATGGCTGTGTTGGCTGACTTGAAAACATTGGTGGGCAGCTGAATTTTTCTTTTTAAAGAAAACTTCTAATAAAATTATTCATAACTTTGATTTAAACATATTAAACTGCCAGATAGATTTTTCCTGTTTCATATTGAAACTGTTATACCCTTAGGCTATTTCTACAAGTACCACAATATTTCTGGCTATAGATGTGGTTGAGTTATGGTTGCATTACAGATTTCCCTATTGTCCGTGTAAGTTCCTGGGCTGGTAGAATCTACCCTTTCTGCTTTAGAGAGTACTTCAATGTAGCTGCAGTGTGAAGAGATGACTGTCAAAGCTACTCACAGCATTGCAACTAGCCGTTGCATAACCAAGTGCAATACGCTAAGAATACTAAGGGGAGTCACAGGAGAATGGCAAAAAATAACATTAAATGTGTGAAAGAGCATGAGCGGTGTGCATTAATCAGCTGTCAGAGTAGTGAGGACTGCATTTCCCTTGTAAAAGAACTTAATTTACTGACTTGTAATTAGAGGGAATAGTCCTGCTACAATGAAGTTAGCTATTCATTTTGTTACGTTCTCAAAGTCTTCTTTCCCCCTCTTTATTAGCTTGTTCTATGAACAGAAGTCCAGAGCAATAAAAATCGATGGATATGTCATCCACTCATTTCTTTCAGCCTTTAAGTGGATTTGGATCCTTCTTTGAATTGTAATTATGCATTTGTTTGTTTTGTTTATTAATGACAGGACAATGTGTACAGCCCTGAGAATGACATGTTGAGGGTTACGGGTGAAGTGTGCGCACGTATATTTGCATTTGATTTCAGGAGTGTTAAACTATAGCAGTGTAAATGGTAATTAAACGATCAATGCATTACTGTATAAGCAAGATGCTTTATGAGTTCTGCTTTGAGCAAATGGAATTTTAAAAAGTTGTGTTCAGCTGCATCTAGGCCATGATGCCAAGCTGCTCTAGTGGCTCCACCCCTTCTGCCATTGGTAGAGCCTGGTTAGTGAAATACACAGGAGTTAATTTGCAGCAACATTCAGCCGCCATTGCCCAGCAGCTGGTCACAGTCGGGTGATAGATACATAGGCCAGATTAGGTGCATGCACATGTTGACCATTACTGATTCTGTCCAGTATGCTGCTTTTTTTCACTTCATGACCACTTCCTCTCAGTGTGTCTAAATGAGAGAAAATTTAAAAAAAAACCCACCATACTGAAACTGCTCTACCACCTTTTGTTAAGGAGAGGGGGAAGAGGAAGAGAAGGAAAACTGGAGTGGTGGAGGGTGGGAGAGGTGGGGGAAGAGCTGAGAAAGTGGCACAGAGAGGGGGAGGAAGGGGAGCAGAGGAGAGGGAGAGATGAACCAGGTAGCTCCACCTGCTCTTGGCTCTGCCCATTAATGGCTTTGCCCCCCTGGACTTTCTGTGGGTCAACTTCGTGAATTGAAAAGTTTCCTCACCTTGCACTGCAGTCCTAGCAGTTACTTTATTAGTTATAGATTGCCATCAATATAAATCCAGGAATTTGCTACTTTGGCTATTGACATTTATCTGGTTTGTAATGGAAATGAGTGACGATTTGGGTGTGGGTCATGAAGCAACAAATTCCAGAGGTTCCACTTGCATTCCTTCAATCAGCTTCTGGCATAGCAGAAGGACAAGAGCTGTTTTAGTGCGATGCAATGGAAATTCCGACACCTGGGATGCTTTGTTAAACACTGTAGATATAGAATTAGAGACTAGACCAGATCATAAATCTGAGAGGTATTTTTCAGTTATTTTAATTGGATGAGTAACATGAAACTCTAGTTTGTGCATATGACTAGACAATACTTCTGTTTTTGCTGATACTGACTGCATCTGCGTCCACAGGGCAAACCTCACTGCTATGATTTTCAGGCTGGTAAGACAATAGTAGCAACATGTACCTTACTGAGGAGCTCTGAGGATTAATTAGTTGCTGCTTGTAAAGTGCTTTGCAGATGAAAAGAGCTCAATGTTATTAAAACAAGACACACTAAAGTATCCTGTAGGGAGTCATCTGGCACTAGCAGGGTTGCACTGATGACCTCATAGGTCTTCTTCATCACTTCAGTGCTTAGAAAAAGAAGCCAACATTTCCAGGGAGTGAATCAAAATTATATCAGCAGCTCCATTAGCTTGAAGGCTTGGAGGTAACTGATCTTCCGCCTCGAGAGCAAAAGTAATCACCTGAAGATGCTAAGAAAGGAAGATACGGTACATAAGTGGCTGTGTTGCCTGCTGACTGATGTCTTCCTTCAAATAAAATTAGGATTGGCAAAAAGTTATCACTAGCAATTCTACAGCCTGAAATCTTGCATTTATCTTCACAAGGACTACATTATGGTCATGTAAATAATACTGGAACAAAAGATACTTCAGATTGACCTGGAGCGACTGTGTTAGCTGGAGGGAGGGAAGTCCTGCCTTCTTTCTCCGTTCCCCTTATCTTTAGAATCTTTTGCATAAAGACTGGTGGAAGGTTCTTTTACAAAACCGATTGGAAGTGGACACATATTTTGGCACAAACAAAGTGTAGATTCCAAACACGCTCATTTCAAGTGGATGAGGAGAGGACCCTGATGCTCTGTCACTGATGAACATGTAATTCTGGGTTAGAACAACAGTGTAATTATGTCTTGGGTATCCTCTCTTTTTTACCACTGTCATTTAATTCTTTTTCCTGCTCTTATTAAGCTTCCAGATATAGGCTAACATCAAAGAGCTTTCTCTAGTTCCCACTAAAGTTGAAGCAACAAGTCCAGTTAATGAGCTTTAAATTGAAATTGAGCAAGAGATTGGGGGAGTGGGGCAGAATTCAATGGTAGAGCACATATACTGCATGCAGAATGTCCTCTAGTTAACCTCTAGTTAAAATGAGCTTAGGTAGAAGGGCTGAGAAAAGACTCCTGCCTGAAACCCTGGAAAGTCTCTGCTGTAGCCTGTGCTGAGCTAGATGGACAAATGGTCTGTTCTAACCTAAAGCAGCTGCATGTGTTCAACATGGCCAGTGCTCTGATCCATAAAGGGAACAAATAATAAGGAAGCTAACATGACTATTTCCCCTCTTTTTCCCTTCTTTCTAGGGAGTGCAAGAGCTGAAAATGAGGCCCCGAGCAGAGTGCTATTCTTCAAAGTTCTGGCTTATGCTGGCAGTCCTGGCGACAACAGGTGGTGGGGCCTGGGCCCAAAAGAACCACCCCAGCATTGGCATTGCTGTCATCTTGGTGGGTACCTCTGACGAAGTAGCTATCACAGATGCCCACAAGAAAGATGACTTCCATCACCTCTCTCTCACGCCTCGTGTGGAACTGGTGGCCATGAATGAGACAGATCCCAAGAGCATCATCACTCGCATCTGTGATATCATGTCTGATCGAAGGGTTCAAGGTGTGGTGTTTGCTGATGACACTGACCAGGAAGCCATTGCCCAGATCCTGGACTTCATTTCTGCCCAGACCCTCACACCCATCCTAGGTATCCATGGAGGCTCTTCCATGATCATGGCAGACAAGGTAAATTATTGCTTCTTCCCATCTCAACCATTAGAGGGGAGCTTGGAAATTAGCTTCTTCGTTCACAAAATGCATACTGTTTGTTAAAGGCACTGACAAACTCGGTCAATTGCATTGGAAGAATTCAAGCCCTGACTATCTAGATATTTGTCACTGAGATTCTTGGAACAAGCAGCATCTTGTCCTTGGCAAGTGAAGCAGATCTGTCCTGCTTTGCTTTCTGTCAGTTATTACCAAATACCAGGTCTGCAGAATTGGGTCTATGTATTTGGCTTCGTGGGAGTGGCGGAAAAACCTTCAGAAGTTCACTCTGCTGTCCCTCACCTTCTGTGACCTTGCACAGTTACAGTTCAAGGCTGAGGACATTGTGTTGGTGTGGCAATCATTATGCCCCATTTTAACCACTCATTTGCCAGTGTTATGACTCATAATATGAGGTTAAAAAACAATTAAATGCATGTTGTTAAAAATAATGCACGAGGGTGTCAACTGGGGAGTGTGTGTGTGTGCGCGCACTGGGTCTGCCACCAACATTCCTGCATGTGCTAACCTGCCACCTCCTTGCCTGATGTGCAAAGATCTGAAGGAGGGCTCTAAATCCCTTCAGTTGAACATGACTAGAATCTTCTCCAAGATTTTAAAAAAAGACCCTGTGCAACCAGGGTGCCCAATCGAAGAGAACGTTCTAACTATGTTCACTAGTTAGCATCTTCTCCTGCAGAAGATCAGGAGAGGATGGGGAGGTGCACATAGGGATGTTTGGGTACATTTGCTTGCCAGCATTTCCTACCCAGGGACAACTGCACTACCAAACCAAGAAAGAGTAAGCACATACATCCTGTAGACCCATGACATCCCCCCACACCCATAAGAAGCCTTGCTTATTTTAATTGCTTTTTCTTTAAGAAGAACATTAAGAAACCAGGATGATAAAACTGGAAGTGCCTCAGCTAATCTGAATTTCCCACCAAAGACCACAGGAATAAGTATTTTGGTTTCACAAAACTGTCATGGACAAACCATTAATAAAACCAGCTTTCCTGCAAAACATTCATTAGTTTTAAACACATGTAAAACAAAACAAAACAGAAAATGGAAATGGTTTAACCTAACATTCCCCTGTCCCCCAGGGACTTTTTGAGGAAGTTCAGTGATAACCCAGAGCATCTACACATATACATATATCCAGTGTTTTTTTCTGGGGGGACACAGGGGTACACATACCCCTAACATTTTGTGAATCTAAGTTTGGCCTCATTGAGGGGCAGTATTTCAATATGAGTAGGAAAATGAGAGAACTCCTAAACATTTTTTTAAGAAAAAAGCACTGCATATATCAGGAGATATGAGTAGTTTTCTTCTACTTTGTAGATTATGATGACAAACATGTGTTTTCAGAGAATTATAGAACTAGGTCCACAGATGACCTTGCTCATTCTATGCCCAGAGGATTGACAATCCACACGTTATAGATATCGGTCTATATAATTAGAATTATGATGTGTCATAAACACAGAGCAAGTCCACTCTAGAAAGTGTGGCCATTTTGTAGTCATTCATTCTCGTCCCCAATCTGCTTTAATATGAGAAGCTCCCCACTTTGTGGTGTTAGCACTTGCCTCCAATTCATTTGTAGAGTACTACCACTGTATCTAAGATTAAAAAGTCAATCTCATAAGGTAAGTTCTCAGTTCTGGTATTCATCTGTTGCTCTTCTGTATACCTAGTCTACTATGAAGAGGTCTTTCTATAATGTGGACAATGGTAAATGATATTCAGTCTACCAGCAGTTTGTATGCAGCTAACTATGCTGTGCGCTAACTATGCTGTGGCGCTGTGGGTTAAAGCCTCAGCGCCTAGGACTTGCTGATCGAAAGGTCGGCGGTTCGAATCCCTGCTGTGGGGTGCGCTCCCGCTGCTCGGTCCCAGCGCCTGCCAACCTAGCAGTTCGAAAGCACCTCCGGGTGCAAGTAGATAAATAGGGACCGCTTACCAGTGGGAAGGTAAACGGCGTTTCCGTGTGCAGCTCTGGCTCGCCAGAGCAGCGATGTCACACTGGCCATGTGACCCGGAAGTGTCTCCGGACAGCGCTGGCCCCTGGCCTCTTAAGTGAGATGGGCGCACAACCCCAGAGTCTGTCAAGACTGGCCCGTACGGGCAGGGGTACCTTTACCTTTACCTTTTTAACTATGTTTTTGATCCCACTAGCAATACCTCTTTCCCTTCCAGCCGAAGAGTCTCAAGTGATAACCAACATGTTTATTCTTTGTGTCCCTCCAGATTGGTGTTTTATTGTGGGTGTATTCTGCAACATGCTCTTAACACAACAATAGTGCATTAGTGGTGGATTTATTCTGCTTTATTCTCAATGCACCTCCATTACTACCACATTATTTCTTTCTGCTGGACAAAATAAATAAATAACCAGAACATTTGTGGTATGAAAAGTTACTGGATTTTTAGCATGAAGCTACAGGGAATGTGCTGATTGGAAATGAAGCAGTATGACCACTCCAAAACTTTTGCAGGAACAAACAGTATTAAAAGCAGGATTGTCTACATAATGTATAGCATTATGAGCACAAATAATCATAAATGTGCAATAAAAAAAATAATCTGCTGAAGTCTTGCATCTCTAGTGTAATGGCATAGGACATCCAGTAGAAAAAAGTAGCAGAGTTTTTCTGGATTGCCCCACTTCAGGCTGTAGGTGGGGGAGGCTGCATGTTTGAATGCTATCCTATGGATGAAATTCCCTGAAAATAAGAGAAAACCCCCCACACTATGTCAGGGAGAAAGCTAGGTTGAATCAATCTCTCCAACATACTAGTTTTGTATGTGCAATAAGTTTTAAAGATGGGAAGTGGTCATACTGGTGTTTCCTGCCATCTGCATCCTAGAGTGATACAATCCTGGAAAAGATTTGCCATCTGATTTTGCTAAGCATATAAGCTGGACCATACTGCTTTGTATTACTGGATATCATATCACGGTGGGACGCTAAGGATAGCTGAGAGATGGAGGAGGTATGTTCCTTTGGACTGCCTGGCTGAGAGATAAAATGGCACTGGCAGCTATAAGGACTTGAGTCCAGGGAGCCATTGAAAGAGGCAGTGTATGTAGCAGTTCCATCTTACAGTCATGTCCATTGTATAAGGTGGTGTCAATGTCATTTCTGGGTTAAGCACTCGTAGAGCTATGTTCTCACCATGCTGCAGAGAGACCTAGTGGGGCACAGCTTCCTTCCCTTCCCACCAGGACATGCAGTGAACTGGTTGGGCAGTGGGCATGGGTTTCCCCCTTCTGCACACCTAGAAATGTGCACCAACAGTTTCTGTGGCTCCTGCTAGCCACCAAAGGTGCCAAAGACATGGGGAAGGAAAAAGTAGGACCAGGCCCAAAGATGCTTCACCAAGAATTTGGTTAAGGTGATGAAATACACACACACACACACACACACACACACACTGATTGTTTAAAAAAATCAGTTTGTGATTTCAGCTTCTTCTTTCTACCACCTGTTGGATTGACTGCTAGGTCAAAGACTATGAGACTTCCACTGGCTTATGAGATGATGTGCTCAGGAGTTGGGGGACTTCCAGCTGAATTGAAAATCTCCTGCTGGGCATCTTCAGCATATCACCACTCATGGCTTTCCAAGAACCTGGATCTGTAATGTAGACAGACACATGGCCCAGCAGGACACAGGGTGGTATTCAACTAAGTTTTACTCAGAGAAGGCCTATTGATATCAATGAACATAGTTTAGTCATGTTTATTAATTTCTACTCCAAGTAAAACTTAGTTGAATTCCACCACCAGAGCATACTGGTCTCAAAATATCAGCACTGTTTGTCAATTCACTATGCATCCCAATTGAAGGTGTTAATGTTGACATATAAAGTCCTAAATGACTTGGTCCCCAAATATCTGAAGGATTGCCTCCTCCTAAATCTATTTGCCTTGGTATTAACATCACCAGGGGAGGCCCAGTTGGTCGTGCCACCACCTGCTGTGGTTCAAGGAGTCCGCAGCACATGAGAGGGTCTTCTCCGTGGTGGGCCATAGGTTGTGGAATGAGTTTCCCTCTAAGTCAGGTCTTGTACTAGCACAATAAACTTTTCAGTGATTGATCAAGACATAGCTGTTTTCCCAGGCCTCTGGTTGAATGGGTGACTTCCTTCTTCCAGCACGGCTGAGTATCCGTTATGTCTTTCTGTTTCGTTATTCAGAAATTGGACGTCGTTGCTGTTTTATTTATTTCAATTCTACATTGGACTTATTTTAATTATGGCATTTTTGTAACCTGCCCTGAGACTCTTTGGTGAAGAGCAGGCTATAACTAAAATCAGGTAAATAATAAGCAGAGGAGACGGACTGGCAGTCCTTGAGTGGGAGCAGAAACTGGTACAGGCCAGGAATCCAATTAAGAAATTTATTCAAGGGAAGTATAAAAAGGGGGAAATGGGGGAAACATTGAGTATGCACCATCAAAAGGAAAATAAAAAACACCAACTCAACCAGGAATATTAATCTATTTAGCCTTACACTAGGCAAACTCATGTAGCAAAGACTTTTGTTGAGGGTTACTTTCACACACATTTGGTAATTTGTGGAGATGCTGGAAAGATGAGTGACAAAGTAAAGGAGCATGATGTTATGCTTTATGCTGCTTAATTGAGGTGATAGAAATTGATAGCTAGAAGAGCAATTGACCAATGGGAGGCATGCAGGCAGGGGATGCTGGAGGAACAGGAAATAAATGCCAGCAATTGCCCCTAGAAGATGAGAATTAGGATGAAGATGGGCATGCTTTTCCTCGTATAGCGATGCAGAGTCAAAGAGATGTTGGTTAAGCAGGTGACTGGCAGAACAATATGATATGGAGCCTGCTATTTCAGCCAACTATATGGAAAATTTAGAACGTTAGGCTTCACAGGTTCCAGGATTCTTGACAGTTGCATATTATGGAGCCTTTACATGGCCACAGCACTGCAAGACAGCTTTAGGGCTTTCTCAAATGAGGCATGCATATTGTCCAAGAGTAGCCTGCCATAGATGTATCATAGTACATACTCCAGGGAAATAATGTTGGATTTATTCCCTGATTAAAGGAGCCCAGAGGAAATTTCTTTTTTATTCACTTTGCCCTGAAACTATGTTGAATATAGGGTACAAACAGCAAAAGAGTAATGTTCAGGCTAGATGCCAGTTGGCATGACTTTCTTTACAGGGGACTTGGGCTTACTGAATTTGATAGAATTTGATAGACTATTAAATAAATAATCAAGGGTAGAATGTCCAGTTGCAAATCTAGCTGGAGAATTTGATCAGGTGAGACTTACTCTTCTACATACCTGTCCTTGTGAATGTAAATTATCATTCTTAATACTTTGTGTTGCCTGATAATTTTGATGAAAAATACTAGTAGAGGACAGGCTCCAAAAGAAGATGGAGGTGAAATAGCATATCTGCCACTAACATTTGTCAGAGGAAAACATGTCTTCTTTTAAATTAAGTAAGCCAAGCATACATAGTGTAGTAATGAAAATGCCAATTTCATGCTAATTTAGTATATACTTTGCCAAATGATTTATAAAATACTAGTTTCATCATCAACACAGTCTTGCAGCACGGTAAAGAGTAACAAATTTATTATGGCATAATTTTTCTTTAATCCACAAAAGTTTATAACATGTTAAATGTGTTCGTCTTTATAGTGCTACAAGAGTCACGTTTTTGCTGCAACAGACTAATATGGCCACTGTTTTAGAAGCTGTTAACGTGGAAGGTCTTTTAATGGCACAATGTATAGTTTCCTATAGCCCGCAAATACTTTTTCATGTTTAGAATGTAGCAAATGTACGCATTTTGTATTGTCACTTGGCATGACGTGCTCTTACGTTTTCCAGATGAAAAACTTCAGAAACAGAGGCAGGAAGCATGAAACAAACAAACACTTTGAAACACAAAGTTAGGTACCGAAGCAACATAGGGCTTGCCTACACTTCTGCTTGTCCTATGCCTAGAAGGCATGACTCTGAGCAGTTTTCTGCTAATCCCAGTGGTTCTAAAGCTTTTTTCTCTGGGACACACTTTCAGAATAAAAATAATGTTTTGCATTATTTAGGATGAAATTGTAAAATGGTGATTTTTATCTTCAATGTCTTGAATGTTTCCTCTGCTGCTGCTGAACCCACTTCGATTCAGTGAAGATAAGGGCATGTATAGATAGTTTTTATGTGTCCATGTGAGCGCGCACACACGACTGTTGGATGGGGTAGTCAGGTGCCTCACACACTGATGTCCTTTGGAAGTGGCATTTGTGTTTAATTTTGTGTGTGTGTTTGTATTACAGTGGTACCTCGGGTTACATACGCTTCAGGTTACAGACTCTGCTAACCCAGAAATAGTACCTCGGGTTAAGAACTTTGCTTCAGGATGAGAACAGAAATTGTGGTCCAGCGGTGCGGCAGCAGCAGGAGGCCCCATTAGCTAAAGTGGTGCTTCAGGTTAAGAACAGTTTCAGGTTAAGAACGGACCTCCGGAATGAATTAAGTACTTAACCTGAGGTACCACTGTATATGAATTGGTCAGGCCTCTTAATGTGGCTCTACGTAATATCACTGAAGGCCATGGTGATGTTCACATGTGAAAAAGAAAATATTTGAGCTTGAAAATGGCTCTTAGCCAGTCAAAGACAGGATGGGTAGATCAAAGGTTGGGGAAGTGCAGCTCTCCTACAGTTCCCCAGCAAAGCATTCAGAGTATAACAACCAAGACAACATTAACTAATATGGCTAAAGTGAACAAAAAACCTCTTAAAAACACCCACACATTTGCTACAATATGGGACCCAGAATTCGAAAGCTAACATGAAACCCTACAGAACCACAGCTTCAGTTAATATGATGGCCCAACGCTCAGACCTGGCCTCTTAAGGACATTGCGAATGGGGCAGCCGGGCAGGAGGAGAAACTAGTCTTGTCTCCAGCTCCCACAGTGCATTGTCATGGACTCTGACAGTGTGCCTGCACTATGTATTCTGTTGCACTGCACACCTGCCTGCCTGCCAAAACCTGTAGTCAATCTACAACTGGATCTGCACATACTGGGTCTGCAGCAACAGACAGAGATTCCACACTTACCTTTCGCCCACTCTTTCCAGGCACAGGTCCACGCTTAAAAGTTTCATGTCCGAGCATTGTTGCTGTTGTTTTTGTCCTGGAGCAAAAACCTGCAAAAAGCCACTGCTTAGCACTAAAGCAGAGCAAATGTCAATTTGGGTTTTCTGTGGATTAATGTTTGCTCCAATAAAACTTTAAATAGCAGCTGTTCATAGGGAACACTTTGGAGCCAAAAAAGGGGTGCTTGGACATGGAGCTTTAAAGCACAAACTGTGCCTGGAATGAGCAGAGGAAAGGTAAGTGTGGATAAGCCTTGAGTCTATAACCACACCTAAATATGTGTGATTCACATATGTGCCTTCACTTCCCTCCTCTTCCTCTATTCTTTTCCCCATGTGAAATTACAGTTTGTAAGCTCCTCAGGGCAGGAAACCTATCCTATTGCCCTCTGTAAAGCACCATGCGCATGGATAGTACAATAATAAGAGCAGCCACTCTGATTGTGCTGGTCAATTATCCCTGGTGGACTAGGGATAGAGATGAAAGCTGTTTCCTGGTGCCTTCATTACATATCTTTAGGGCCTGGGAGAAAACGTTCTTATTCTCCCTGGCCTTGGGCTGATAAAACAATCTATGGCTTTTTAAATTGTGTGTGTGTGGAGGGGTATTGTTTTGTTTGTCATTGTAATAATAATAATAATAATTTTATTTATATCCTGCCCTCCCCAGCCGAAGCTGGGCTCAGGGCGGCTAACAACAATCAAAATAGTCCAACATTTTAAAAACATTCATTATAAAATCAATTAAAATCAAATTAATGGCAACCATCAAGCAAAATTCTGTGCAGATTGCCAGAGGAGGGGGTCAGGCTGCGCCCTGACCAGAGGCCTGGTGGAACAGCTCTGTCTTGCAGGCCCTGCGGAAAGATGTCAGGTCCTGCAGGGCCCTAGTCTCTTGTGACAGAGCGTTTCACCAGATTGGCGCCGCGGCCGAGAAAGCCCTGTAGTATGCATTTCTGTGTTTTTATATTGCAAACCACCCTGTGAACTTTGAATGAAGAGTGAGTTGTATAGAAATTTAATAAATAATAATAATAATAATAATGCAGGCACTTGACTGTTGACTGACCAAGAGCAGATACTTGTGGTCAGTTAGCAGTTTTATGGCTACATGGTGCTGACTTCACTATCCCTACATCAAGCGTTACCAAGTGACACCTGCCAGTAAAGGCCTGGAACCCAACCTCTCTCCCCCCCCCCATGCATGCCTGCATGCACTTGCCTTGGTTGCTTATTTGTGGTGACAGCAATTTATTAACATTGCACCACCCCTGACTGCTGCTGTGGACCATAGTCTACTCCTTCCATCACTGTCACAGAATTAGAGAGAAAGATGGATGCACTCTGCCTTGTTGCAGAATCATCTCATGTTTTCAGGCTATTAAGTATCTGGCTGAGTTTATTCAGATACATAAAAGAACTGAGAGTCAGCGAAGGATACTATCACCTCTTTCATAAATATATAAGAAGTTTAAGTGGGGAATGTCAGAATGTTTTCCCTTGCTTCTTATCACCCACTGGATGCTTAAAAGTGATTGTTAAGGCTTCACTAAGCAGACATCCAGGCTTTATCAGCATTGTCTCCACTTAAAGCATCAAAGCATCCATCTGATGGGGGCTTTGGGGCACTGACACTAATGTAGCTGGAACCCCTCCCCCATTTTTGTTTCATCCTATATCCATGTGCCTCAGCTTCAGGATCTGTCCTTCCAGTGAGCACTTAGGGCTGATTAGCTTCAGAATGGAGAGGTTTGATCTTCTTGCAGTCCATGGGACTCTCAAGAGTCTCCTCCAGCACCATAATTTAAAAACATCAATTCTTCAGCAACCAGCCTTCTTTACGGTCCAGCTCTCACTTCCATACATCACTACTGGGAAAACCATAGGTTTAACTATACGGACCTTTGTCAGCAAGGTGATGGCTCTGCTTTTTAAGATTCTGTCTAGTATTGGAGATGCTCTCTAGCTGAGGCTCCAATACTTTGGCCACCTCATGAGAAGAGAAGACTCCTTGGAAAAGACCCTGCTGTTGGGAAAGATTGAGGGCACAAGGAGAAGGGACGACAGAGGACAAGATGGTTGGCCAGTGTTCTCGAAGCTACTAACATGAGTTTGACCAAACTGCGGGAGGCAGTGGAAGACAGGAGTGCCTGGGGTCATTAAGAGTCGGACATGACTAAACGACTAAACAACAACATATCCATGTGCAAGACTATAGCTCTCCCAATCATGATTGAAGCCCACAGAGGAGCTACTGGGTGGCAGAAAAGGTTAAGACTATAGAGCAGGAGTGAGGAACCTTTGCCCCCCCCGACATTGTTGGAATCCAACTCCTGTCAGTTTCAGTCAATACAAGTTCTAATCAAGCAACATCTGGAGGGCAGTAGTTTCCCCATCCATAGAGTGGGTTATAGCAAATAGGGGGTTGTAGCAAAAATGTCATGGAAAAGGTGGGCTTTGAGAGGAATTTTGAAAGGACTAAGGCAGGTGACATGTTTTAAGAGTCAGTGCCAAGTGTATAGGACAGCAAGGGACTAAGGGCAGAGTCTTTGGGGGGAGCAGGACACCTTCGGCTGTCAAACTGGAAGAATAAATATCAGTGGGATAATACCAAGAACTAAAAGCAGAGAGAGAGAGATGGGGGAGGCAAGGCCATGGAAAAACACCTCACTGGTTGCCCATTTGTTGTCACTGGAGCTGCCTCGCTTCTGCTGCTGGGAAGAAAAGTGCTTTATGGCTGAGTGCCTGACATGGAATATGGCACAACTTCTTTCTGTCCCAGACAACTGGCTGCTGGATGGTTCATTCCTCAACAGGAGGAAGGAGGAAGGAGGAAGGAGGAAGGAGGAAGGAGGAAGGGGGAAGGAGGAAGGAGGAAGGAGGAAGGAGGAAGGAGGAAGGAGGAAGGAGGAAGGAGGAAGGAGGAAGGAGGAGGAGGTGGCAGTGATGGGGGCCAGCTGGTGGGGAAATAGCCCTGGATTAAATGATAGGCTACCCAACATTGTGCTTTATACTGAGTCAGACAATGGGTCTGTCCAGCTCTGTAGTATCTTCACTGACTGGCAGTGATTCTTCAGAGTTTCTGACAGGAGCCTCTCTCAGATATGCCTGAAAATTCCAGGGAGTGAACCTAGGATCTCCTGCATGCTTAGCGGATGCTGTAGCACTGAACTACAGCCCTTCCCTACAGGCACATATTCATTCCAAAAAGGATGTGTTTGCAATTCCATGATCCTCTTTTTAATGCCCACCTATCTCCAGCAGAAGATCAGGGACTTGCAGGTGGGCAGAGTCAGGATTTCACTCTTCTTACCAACTGCAAGGAATATAAAAAGAAAGCAATGCAATAATGAGCCTCTTCTCAAGCTTAGCCTTCAGTGGCATTCAGTCTGACCAGTTTGATTGCCACTGTTCAATGCTAAGGACCCACAGGCCAGTTGTAGCTCCTAGGCTGCCCGTTGCTCACCTCAAACATAGGACTTCTTCCTTAGCCTTTTAAATTGACTTGGAATGAATGAAATGCAATTATTGGTGCTTGTGTGTCTAAACTGTGAAATATATCCATTATATATAAACATCATTCTCTCTCTCTCTCTCTCTCTCTCTCTCTCTCTCTCTCTCTCTCTCTCTCTCTCTCTGTGTAACTTTAGCTAACCATGAATCTTGATTGGTTCAGGTTGTTTAAGTCCACACCACTTCTATTAAAAATGTCTTTCGAGCCTAGATTTGCTCACTAAGAGCATGTGGGAAACATCTAATCTCACAATTGCTTATTTAGCCAGACTGACCAACGCTTTAAGAGCTGTGCTGCCGCTATTGCTAATAAGCATTATACAACATTTTCTTTTAAATATGTGTGTTTCACACACACATTTATTAAATCAATTTGCACTATTCACAGCTGGTCAAGTAGATTAGATTCTTGATTGTGGAATAGGCAAACCTTTATTATAATCTAACAATCTAAATTAATTTAATTCAATATTTTCTTTGCCCCAAATCAGCATCAAATTGAAATTGAAACACTAGAGTGTGAAATTGACTTATCCTGCTTTCTTAGATCCTCAAATCATTCATTGGTAACTGCAAGGCCATAGCTAAGTGGAAAAGCTTTGCATGCAGAAGGTTCCAGGTTCAATTTCTGCCATCCCTACCTGAAAAGTAGTTGTGCCATGAAAGGCCTCTACCTGACATCCCAGAGAGCTACTGGCACTTAAATCAGTGCTAGATATACTGTTGATCTGACCCAATAAAATTCAATGCCTTATGTGCAATTCACAATTGTTTTTCAAAGAGTCACTTACTTTCTTTGCCTCCCTCCCATTATTAGTTTGGAGGGAAAGGATTCTAGAATCTAAGAGAATTGACTACTGTTTGTCTCTAGAAACAATGGAAGAGTGTGGCCTTTAGGGTAAAGTCATGTTGGAAGTCATGTTGGAAAGTTATAGTGGCTGTAGAAACCAATATGGGAGAGATGTTTTAATGCAAGTGGGGCAGATGAAGGTGTCTGGTTTCGCAGCTTCCCAGCAGTCACTCCTCCTCTGGTCACTGCTGTGGATACATGACCTCTCTGTCTGTCTATACATCACCTAAAAATGGAAGATAGTGGGAAGATGATAGGCTTGTGGCTATAATAGTAAGTAATATCTACTAGCCAAAAGGATTACTGAGGAAGAAATAGAATATTTAAGTGGAATATTCTCACTATTAAACAAGTGTATTGTGGTATTTTTCATCTGCTGGGATTGAACTAGTCATCTGAGTAGTTTACTGTGAGCCATTGGCATGGAGGATGACTTTCCACAAGCTTCTTATCACAATCCGGCCAGTAATATGTGTTTGTGTGGGTGTTATTTGGGTAACTATTTCACTACATGCACATCCAAACCAGGCACAGAGGAAAATGGTTTGTCACCATGCAGTGTAGCCCTCCAGGTCAGCCATACTTTAAAATTCAGGATAGGAAGCAAGGCACAACAATAGGTTTTTGGTATGGTAGACCCAAACTACTAAGAACTTGCAAAACAAAACCACCACCCTGGAAATTATTGAACTTCTACCATCTGTCCCAGATACAGTTTCTGAACTATCTTCTGGGTAGTCTTCATGTATAGGTCATAAAAGCAGTTCAGCCTTAACATTACAAAGAAGCCTATTCTTTAGCATAACATTTTATCTACTTAGAAAGTCCTTTCTCTTCTATTAAGGATGTTTTGTTGGATTTTCTGTTATTCTGAACAGCAGGTGACAGATGATTTCACTAACTGCTCTGTGGCTCCTTGTATTTTCCCCTAGGAAGCAGCTGATATTGACCACTGAATAAACTGATAGTTTGTAGTGTTACTGTATTTCTAGGAGGTGAGATCAGATAAACTAGATCAGTGTACTGTTGTTTGAATGAAAAGTCACTGAGGGAAATATATATATATATATATATATATTTGCTTTCGTAGATTTTCACGGGTACAGGAATGCAGGTTTTGGTGTCCTCGGGTGTCTTCCCGTGTAAAAGTTGGGGTGTCTAGGCGACGTTTCGACGAGGTCTCACTCGTCATCTTCAGGCTGGTGCTTTCGGCTTTCGGTTGGTTCCAGTAACAAGAAGCCGAAAGCACCAGCCTGAAGATGACGAGTGAGACCTCGTCGAAACGTCGCCTAGACACCCCAACTTTTACACGGGAAGACACCCGAGGACACCAAAACCTGCATATATATATATATATATATATATATATATATATATATATGGGTTAAAATGGTCAAGGTAGTCTGCAAAATATTGCCAATAAGAGAAACAAAATTGAACAAAAACAAAACAATTATTTAGACCGGTTAGTGGAATGTGTTTCTTCATGGTGAACAGTGCAATCCCGCAGAGAAAAATACATTCTGTTGGAACGTAAAGCTGTTTCAAAATAGGAATGGACAATGCATGAGAAACTGCATTGCAGAGACCAACTGAGCCACAACCAGGGTGGGTGAGAGGTAGATAAGAGGAAACTGCAAGGTGAGCAAACTACTAGATGCAGAAATATATGTGGAAAGGGCAGGTTGTAAAGAGAATCTGGTATGATCAAAGGGGGAAAGTTTCATTAAATGTAAAACCTGTGAGGCAATTTACAAAAGAAAGGGAGACATGATTCTTTTCCTTTCTGTACTCTGATGTGCTCCAAGCCATCTTTCTGTGCTCCAAGCCATCTTTGTCAAGGTTTCATATGCGAATTATCATCTGAAGCTCCAGAAAGAGTTGGATGGGCTGGGAAAGCAAGATGAATGCAGGATGGGATGACAAGGAATAAAGAAGATATAAACTTAAGAGAGTCATTGTGTCCAGAGTGTAATGCCCAGTTCTGGAAATCATTGTCTCAGGAATCTCTCTAGTTCCACAAATGCCTTGCTGAATGTCACTGCATCAACTTTAGCAATGCACAATTGAATACCTCAGCTGTGCACATAAGTTTTTTTCTATCTACAACAACAACACACACACACACACACAGAGAGAGAGAGAGAGAGAGAGAGAAAGAAAGAGGGAGAGAGAAACAAAAGATGTGATGGGAAGAACATGTCTAGTTTCTAAAAGGGCACCATATAATAAATACTGACAATCATGTGTAAGCTTTCTTTATATTGTCAGCAGCAAGATTTGACCTATGCACTTCAAGATATGAGGCAAGCTTATGCAATCTGACTTACAAATCTATCCCTTGCACCTTGGCCCAAATATGTAACAGTTCATGGTTTACCATATATTCAGCAATATGCCTTGGTCACGAATGCATGTCTAATGCTCTGTAGGTCATAGCTTGTACCTCAGGATGAGTTATTACTTTTAAGGCTCCATAATAGGCTGACAGCCATGGAAACTGAACCAGTGATTTTTCTTGAACTTCTTCCTTTTGAATTCACACTACTCTCTTCTCATACTTTCTCAAACTAGTTTATATTTTTCTATTAACTTGGTTTGAACACACTTGTGCTGTTTCCATCTTGTGACTATACACATGTTGAAGCCTAGGGGCTTCTAAAAACAGCTTGGCCTATAATATATTTATTATTATTATTTATTTATCTAACAAATTGATAGACTACTTTAAAAGTCATTGAGGTGGTGCATAAGACAAAAACAGAATAAAACACGAGTGCTAAAAATAGTAAAACAATTTCCATAAACTTAAAAAACAAAAAAACGTATTTACAAATTATAAAAATAGTAAAACAATCTATGCAGGTAATACAATTGGTATTCCATAAATAACTGGGTTACACCCCAGGGAAAGCTGCCTTAAATGAAAATATATTCAGTCAAGTATCTAATCATATCAGTAATGGCGCTAGGTGCCTAGGTATATATCAAATCATTCGAAAGGCTTGGAAAATATGTTCATAAAGTTGACTGAATAAGGATGCAATCCTATATATACTGTAGCAGGAAACAACCCCCCCAATCATTCAGTTTGTACAAACTTCACACACACTCACACTCACACACTACATACGCTACGCTTCTGTTATAAATTCATAGAAAATCAACCATACAGTACATCGGATTTGCACTGTTCCACTTTTATTTTACTCCATGAAGGAAGGACTACAAAATGGGGAAGGTTTGATACAGGCCAGCCATAATCCCTTCACCATCCCAGCACATCCACAGGAGCCCTGCCCAGTTGCTATGCCAACCCTGATGGTCCTAGACAGAAGACAATCAAGATCACAAAGAACTTCCATATGGGAGTGGATTCAGCATGGACTGGAACAAAGGACAATGATCAGATCTTCCCTCAGGGGGCAGGAAACTGCGACTACCTTTTGTCTTCTGAAAATGACTCAACCCCTCCTTTCTGTAATGTATGCATGATGTTTCTGGGGGTGGGCTTGACCTACAGGATGGGAATTTCAAAAGTTTTTATAAGGTCTTGCACACCATTTTTCTGTGTCTTTCCTCTCTCCCGCAAGTGAGGGGAATACCCTGTTGCAACAGTTCAATAAAGGCCAAGCCTACAGGCTGCTGTTTTGCTCCAAGTTATCCTTGTTGGTGTCTTTGTTTTTGTCCAAGGGAGCCCTCGGATTTTTCCGGTAACAATACTTTCCTGGGAATAATCCTCATTGAACTTAACAGAACTTACTTATGCATAGACATGAATAGGGTTGCATTATAAATTAATCCAAACTGAAAATTAAAGATCTTAAAAACAGATCCGCTGAATATGCCCTGGACCTGAATAGAATAGATCAGCTCCTATAGCTGTAAATCTGAAGTCTGGTTCACACAAACAAGTGGCACAAGGTTTTTCTCTTCCTCACACCCTGCCTCTCCCTGTTCTGCCTGCCATTCTCTCCTTTTTACTACCTTAATTACTGTTTGCATAGTGCTTTGAAAATTCGAAGTGCTGTATAAATGCTAACATTTCTTTATTTCTGGCTCTTCTCTTTGCATATGCCTCTTTGTATTCCCTTCCCTTTGTGAATGTGCAGGTCTAAATTATTTATAAGCTTATAGAGTAATTACGGAAATGATTTAATTACTCAGTTAACACAGTTCTTTGTATCACAGGCTCAACCTGGGTGGCAATCTGCTTGCTGCAGAGTGTCATTGCAGAAGGGATTAAGTGGAGGAAAAGGGAGGAATGTGGGGAAGGGAAAAAGGAACAACTGATAGCCCACCTCACCTGCGCTAACTTATCAGAAATGGCTTTTATAATATGAAGTGTCTTACAGTGATTATGTTGACGACACTGGAATGATTAATCAGATATTTGTTGCAGCTTAGGTTCCTATAGACAGCGGCCATTCTTTTGATTTCAGAGGTTGGAGAAGAGTGGCTGTTGTAGAATCACTCTCTATAAGATAGCCATTACTCACCAAAAAGGGTTTGAAGGTAAGGGGGAGAATCTATCTGCCGTTACATTGGCACCTTGATCTAGTTTCCCTTTTGTTTGACAGTAAAGCAGAGACGTAGCATGGGGGGGGGCAGCAGGGCTGTGGCCCCAGGTGCACAGGCAGGCACATTGGTCTAGTGGGCAGGTGGATGGAGGGCAGCAGGCAAGGAGCCTGTTGGAGGCGGGCTCTGTTCAGGGCTGTCTTAAGCATATCCGGTGCCGTGGTGCAAAGATCCCTCCGGCGCCCCAGTGGCAACTCCAAAACAAGGGAGGGGGTGGTGGAAAATGTCCTCTGCCTCCCCCACTGCCCCAATCCCTGGCGTGGTTGCAGCGATCAAGCAGGAAAATGTGCTGGCGGACATGCTCTCCGGTGTCGGAGAACCTGAGAAGGCAGCCTGGGAATGCTGCACACCACCTTTCGTCAGGAAGCAGGAGGAGGACAGCGATCAGGAGCAGAGCTGTCTTTAGCAGATGCAGAGGCTTGGGAGGGAAGCTGCATACCCGCCAGCCAGCCATATAGTTGGTGGGGTTCAGCTGGCAGTCGTGCAGGGAAAGGGAGGCTGCCAGCAAAGTCACATAGCTCCCCCACTAGCTAGGGCGCCCCTGAGATGCCGGCGCCCTGGTGCAACGAACCACTAACACCAATGGGAAAGACGGCTCTGGCTCTGTTCACCCTCCGTGCATGCCCTCCTGGTGCGCATTCCCACCCCAGCTGCCCAGTTCACCAAGAGGGTGCAACACTTGCCTGCCCTTGGCTCTGGCAACCCACACTACGCTGCTACAATAAAGGGCTTCTTTGGTGGGAAGGATTTGCCTTTTGGAGAGTGCATATTCCAGTAGCCTGGAAATGCATTCCTTTATCTGGATATTGTTGGCATCTGTCTGTCCTGAGATACAACGGAAGAGTGCACCATTGGGGGTGAAGTCAAACCATTGGAGTGTTACAGCACCACAGAGACCAATATGGGAGATGTTTTGTTGCAGCTAGGGCAGATGAAGGCATCAAGTTGTACTGCTGCACATACACCATGGCATTTCTTCTCTCTGGATATAAGCAAGCATAATCTTAACATATCTTTGGCAGAATTGCTTGTTTAAATATCCTGCTTTTTTCACAAGAACCATGTATTGGAAACCACAACAATATCCAGGTCTCTGCCCACCAAATGCAAACATATAAATCAGCTCTCCTACTGTTTGTCTAGTTTTGTATTGTTGCCCAAAGATGCGACTGGAACTTAACATTATAACCTTTTTGCTAGCCTTTGCTGTTTCTCAGAATGATTATGACCAGATCAGAGTTGACACTCTACAGATGATGTAGTCCAAATTCCTGCCCCAAGACAGGATGTTTCTAAATATCCCTAAGTAGTGTCTATCCAAGGACAAAGATCTCACCACTTCACAAGATAGCTGGTTGCATTATTTTATCTAAATCTATTGCTTTGCTGTTTTCTGACATGGGACCAAGCCCCCTACTTCCTGTTGCTACCATGACAGTTTTCATTCCAAATGAACCAAATAATGGTCAGAGAAGGGTACTGCAGCTCATCTGTCCAGCTACACCAGGTGAACTGAGGAACCAGTAGATGCCTTATCTTATATAAACAACTAACTCAGATTTCATCCTCAGTCTAATTTGTCAAAGAGTAGCCATATGGATGTATGTCCCTTACCTTGCGCCTCCTATACTTCATTCATTCATTTAGAATTTTGCCATTTGTCCAACCTTGGTAACATTCCTGCCTCTGGCCTGTGATCTGTGTTTGTTGTTCCAGATCTGACCTTACTACACACCCAATTCTGGCCTCTCAGTTGTTCTGGATCCTGACTTCAGCCTGACTCGGATAAAATACTAGCCTCTCACCCTTCCAACTACTGCCTGCAGGCCTTATGCTATAGGATCCTGCCATGTTTAAAAACTGGTTTTTATATCATTGTTATTCTTATTAACGTTTCTATAACATTTTTGTAGGACTAATCATATTCAAAGTGGCATACAATAGAGGGACAAAAGCAACAGAATTAAAACACTACAAACATAGACACACAATGAATTATCCCCCATTAAACATAAAAGCTGCAGTATTCATGTAAAACAACTGAAAATAGCAGAGTACTAAATATTCAAAATGGTGATTTTCATAGTCCATCTAAAAAGCTTCTCAGTTTCATTATGTCAGTACCTGCTCTTCTAAATGTTTGTTTTCCTATTGTTTCTCTTCCAATTTTAAATTTTATTATTACTTATTTGCTTAACACTTTTTGTTAGTATCAATAACCTGCACTATACAAGGTCTGTATAAAAATGCAGAAGTGGAGATAACAGTGATTATATTTATCTGGAGACCATAGTATAGTTCTAACAGACCTTTGAGCCATCCTTTCCTTAGGTGAACTTAAAGGAATTGCAAGTTAGCATGATTTTACTGAAGAATTTTGTCTCTAAGCAATTTCATGAGAACATGTCATAGGTTATTTTGTCATTCTTTCCTGGACACAGGTTATTTTATAGGGTTTTTTTCTGCTCTCAATACAGTAGTTTGTCAGTTTAATGCAGTTTAAGCAGTTGGATCTCTGTGTGCATGTTACTCTGTCTCAGCAACAAGGAGGTAGCAAAGTGTCTATCTTAGGTGCTGTCCTAGTAACCTGTGTGTGTGTGTGAGAGAGAGAGAGAGAGAGAGAGAGAGAGCGAGAGAGAGAGAGAGAGAGAGAGAGGACTAATTGTTTTTCATGTACAGTATGTCCACATTTAATAATTCTTGATCAGTGAAGCTGTTATGAACCCATATTGTGTCCACTGGCTCCTATTCCCAAACTTGAAGAATGTCTACTTATTGCAATCTGCTCGAGAGCCCATTGCTATTCTACTGTTAAAGGAACCAAGTGCTGTACTGGTTAGTCAGTTTTGCCTATAAGGTTTCAGAGTTTGGGGCTTTGTCATTCTGTGTCTTCTGTATGGACCATGAGTTTTAAGGGAGGGGTGGGGAATCTGTATGGCTAATTGTCAGGGATGGTGGGAGTTGTAATCCAAGACCATCTGGAGCACCACAGGCTCCCCATACCTGGCTAAAGGAAAGAAATGACTCTAGGGATAGCACTGGCTTTTCATCTGCTATATTTGACTACTGCCTTCACAGCACGGTGCGAGGAAGGGTCTTTTTTTCTTACCTGTAGATTGCTGTTCTTTGAGATGTGCAGTGGATGTAGCTTTCCTGGAATAGTTTCTGAACCATAAATCTCAATTTTGAGATCTAGGTCAATTAGATAACTTCAAACCTCAAGGATGGCTTTCTATTGTTAATTCCTTTAACGTTTTCTTTGTTCCTGGTTATTTCTAAAATAATGTACAATACATTTTTTACTGTTTGAGCAGTGTTGATGTTTGGGCTTAGTCTGGGAACTTTGGTATCTGCTCACCTTAGTATCTTAGCAACATGATGGTGCCTCAAAGATGCCACAACACTCTCCCAGTGCTCCGTTGAAGAATGGAAATTTCTTTCTCTTTCCCTGCCAAGAGGAGACAGTAGTCTTACTTGTAGCTGGGTAAAGTACTAAATTGCAAACTAAAGAGGAAGAAATGATTATAGGGTAAGACAGAGGAAGGAAATTGAGATGGTGGTCTTGACCCTGGCTTACCACCCAAAATGATTTCTGTTTTGATGATTGATATTAATAAGGAAATGAACCACATTCTGTATTGAAGAGGAAAAGTGTAGGAAGCTTTGAGACAGAAGCCATACTTGTTTGTATACCACTAAACACAACTTTGGATACATTGGCTAGTGAGCAACAACAGACTGAATTTCCCAACTATTTGTATCTTTGTGGGCAATCATGTTCTGTGGTATCTCTTCCAATCTGATGTATAGTAAATTGTAGTTCTGGCTAGCAGCTTCCAACTGCAGGGGAAAATCATCAAGAAATTAAGATTGCAACAAGCAGAATAGGTGTGAGGATCTGACACAATTTGGGAACAGTGCTAATGTATTGTAGCCATTTTCTATCTTCTCTCTGTCCCCCAAATTCGTATGACAACAGTATATTTGCCTGCATCCATGTCTGTTTGCCCGGATGTATGTCTGCAATGCTCAGAGGGTGGGAAGAAGCTGTTGCAATGTGTCTTATGCTACCAAAATGCCAGAAGCAAGCTGGCGGCTCCCTCTGTGCAGCAGCTATAAAATATAGACACGCTCTTGAATAATACATTGGCATTTTATTAACTAGCAGTAGCACGAGCTTTAGTTAGTTATTCTCTCTTTTCTGTTCCTCTAGTTCATGCTAGCGGGAGAGATATATCTTAAATTATTGCTAATAACCAATGTTGAAGGGGCCATATGCAGCAAAGGGCAAGGCTGTGAAGATGTTGTTCAGCTGCATTTCTCAGGCAGCACCACTAATCACTGTCATCTTGGATATGTAGTTTCTGTAATTTGAAAAATACACTGAGTCCAGAAGGATGGTTTTTCTAAAATTAAAAGTAACTTCTGAAACAAATCAAACAAATCTACTCGAGATACTGTAGTTCAATGAATAGATCTCATCCTTCCATCTGTAACTAAACATGTGCAGAATAGGATACTCTGTTGTTTTCCTAGAACATGTTGTTCCTTCAGTTCTTAATATGGCAAGCATTTTCATCATTTCAGGATAGCAACTATACGTAGAATTATCTTCAGTCTTTTCTTCAAACTTCCTTGTTTTATTTTGGTTCACAATAAACCCATGCATTGCAATGCTGATTCTTATATCCACAGTTCTATACTGTAATAATAATAATAATAATAATAATAATAATAATAATAATAATAATAATTATTATTATTATTGCCAGGACAATTTAAGATGTGAGACTTCTACAAATTAAAAGGTTTATCAGCTTGAAGTGCTTTATAAATTACCCATTTGTACATCCTTAGCTCCCTTTCTGTTCCCCTGCCCTCTTGTACCTTGCTCATTTTTGTCCGCAAGCCTCTGAGCACGGATGTGAAGTGCTCAGTTCTGTGAAGTGCTCAGTTTATTTTAAGCTTTATGCTGCTGCTGCTGCTACTACTACTACTACAGTATTCATATGTTGCAAAGACCTATTTAGAATAGAGTAGCCTCAAGGACAAAATTGCTTCAAAATCTAAAACAACAACAACCTGTAATGCATTAGATCAATCAACACCCATATCTTACCTTAAAATATTCTGAATGCCCACATACATCAACTTGTATTGGAACTCTCAAAAAGAGCAAACTGTTTTCTAATATCATGCTACATATTTTTAAAGCTGCTTTTTAATAACACAAATTTGTTATAGAGATATACACTTCACATTTCAAAAATATACTCGCATCATAAAAGTTTCATTTTCTTAAAATTTTAGTTTTTGAGTAGAGCCTAATATATGTACTAGGGATGCGGGTGGCACTGTGGGTTAAACCATAGAGCCTAGGACTTGCCAATCAGAAGGTCGGAGGTTTGAATCCCCGCGACGGGGTGAGCTCCCGTTGCTCGGTCCCTGCTCCTGCCAACCTAACAGTTTGAAAGCACGTCAAAGTGCAAGTAGATAAATAGGTACTGCTCCGGTGGGAAGGTAAACAGCGTTTCCGTGCGCTGCTCTGGTTCACCAGAAGCAGCTTAGTCATGCTGGCCACATGACCCGGAAGCTGTACGCCGGCTCCCTCGGCCAATAAAGCGAGATGAGCGCCGCAACTCCAGAGTCAGTCACGACTGGACCTAATGGTCAGGGGTCCCTTTACCTTTACCTAATATATGTACTAACCACCATGAATGTCTATTTTATACTCTTTTAAAGTAGTTGAATGTGTAAGTTTTCAGGGCATTGAGGGATAAAGAGTCCAGTGGCACTAGGAGCAGTTGGTGTGATGGCTAAGCTACCATCTTCACCCAGCATTGCTGCAGTTCACCTGGATAGGGAGGTCTGTGCCGGCACAAGGGCAGAGCCAATCTCCTCCTTCTGCTGGTGCTCCTGCACAGCTCCACCTGCCCTGCCCTGATAAGCTGCAGTGGATGCCGGTGTTGGGTAGGTGGTTCTGCCCCATCACACCAGGTAGTCCTGACTAAAGGAGCAAATTCAAAAGGAAATAAATCACATAGAAAAACTGAAGGTTATAATCCAGAAGACTCTAGAGAGTAGGTCAGTTCAGTAGTTGTACAATTATGGACATGCATATGCAAGGTCAGATGAGTATATGTTTGGATATGAAAAGTATGAACAAGAAATATTTTCATTTCACTCAAGAGATCACCTGTAAGTTAGCAGGAAAAGAACAATTTATAGTTCTTGATTACCAGTAGTGATTTTTTGGGAAATTCAGATGAATGACAGAAGTTCTAGGTTCTGTACATTCAGTGGAACTTTTGACAGATATAAGGTTTATAAGATTACTGAGTTTTACTGGATGTAAATCCATGAAATTGTTTCCAGACAGTTAAAGAGTAGCTAACAAAAGCAGCTGAATGGAACTGAATCTGCGAACCATTTCCCTGCAAGATTAGGTGCTGTATTGTTGTGGCAGAAAGGCTCACCTATTGCACAGTCAAAAAAATAAATAATCTGTGCTCAGATAGGAAAATAAATATTGGTAACCATGTTGGGCCATACATAATTCCATTTATTCATCTCTGTAAAATCAGTGATGGAGGAAACAAACCATAATCCACAGGAGCCAATTTTGTGAAAATGTTTGCATTATATACTCCAAGGAATCCAAGGATGGGTACAAACATTAAATAAATATCAAGTACAGGCAGACAGGTAACAGTTGCTAGTGCTCTATCAAGGGCATAGGTGAGCAAATGAAACTGTTTGTAGCCCAAGTGCCTGTGTGAGTCCAGGAAAGGTTTGGTCACTGAGATAACCTGTGGCTGCATCGTTGTTGTTGTTGGCACCCGTCTATCACAGGAGACAGTAGAAGAGTGCACCTACAGCCATTGCCTTAGCTGCCTTGCCAGTATACTTGTCCAGCTCAGTGTTCATGGAACGATTGTTGGTTATGGTGGAACCCAGGTAGACATTTGGGTTCGTCTACCACCTCAAGCAGGTGGACCAGTGCTGACACATAGTGTGCTGGAATAAGGTGTACCAGATACAATGTATGTGTGTGTGTGTGACTGTGTCTCTCTCACACACAAAATCAATTCGCACACATAGAGGGAGATGTAGTAGGAAGCAGATTGTTCTGCATGTAGGGAAGTAATAATGCAAGAAGAGGAGCAGGGAATGACAGCAGCCATTTTAGGATCAGTTGTAGTGTTTTACTGTGTTAAGTAAAGTTTTATTTGTTCCACACTTCAGTCTCCCCTGGCATCATTTAATAAAGCTTGCAGCAGCAAGTCTTGCAGTCGCAGCCCCAGGGAGGTTCAGAGTGAAAGTTGGTGAGGGGGATAGAGGAAGCATCATGGGGCAGAGAAAGTAAGAGTAATGTTTAGTGTCATTCATGGGCTAAAGCAAACAGAGTTTTTAAGGCAATATTTGAATAATTAATTAATGACCAGAGGGACGAATCTTGCTCTCAGAGCAATAAAATATGCATTGTGTGAGTTTTAGCGAACAGTCCTTCCTCCCCTCCTCTCTCCCTTTCCCTTGCTCCCACTTGGACCAGATGATTGATTTCAGCACCCACTCTGCTTGCTTCTAGCACTGACACAGTTGTCTGTTGTGTCACTGAAATAATTTCTGATGCTGGAGATCGGTGACATTCTGTTCACTGTTGGAGTACTATAAACAGCTCTAGCTACCTCATCTCAAAACAAATACAGTAGGAAACTGGAAAAAGGTTCAGAAAAAGAAACTGTAATAACCATGGGTATGTAAGACTTCCATACAGGGAGAGGATGCCTTAGGACAGAAAACAGGCAGCAAAGGGGTAATAAAATAAAAGCATTTCTGTGTGGTTTTGAATAACAATGACAGTAGAAGAGCTGCTTATTCTGGTTAATGTAAGAACCAGAGAGAACCTACTGAAATTAATGCACATCAGATCTAAAACAAGAAAGGGGGTGTTTTGGTTCTGTGCACAGCTCACCAGTGGAACAGTGATTGAGCTGATAGCCAGTAATATAATCAGATTTAAAATGGGCTAGAGATATTTGTGAAAATCAGGAATATTAGTAGGAGCCAGCTAAAATACTCAGAGCTGACATCTGTATGGTTCTATGCAGACAGGATCCATCAGAAGCTCATAGTGAAAAATGAAGTATGCTATTAGTGTAGTTCTGAAGGACTAACTCACTGTTGGAGAAGACACATTGCATGTAGATGGTCCCAATTTCAAGCCCAGACCTCTCTAGTTAAAAGAATTGCAGTACAGTCGTACCTCGGGTTACATACGCTTCAGGTTACATACGCTTCAGGTTACAGACTCTGCTAACCCAGAAATAGTACCTCGGGTTAAGAACTTTGCTTCAGGATGAGAACAGAAATCGTGCTCCGGCAGCGTGGCAGCAGCAGGAGGCCCCATTAGCTAAAGTGGTGCTTCAGGTTAAGAACAGTTTCAGGTTAAGAATGGACCTCCGGAACGAATTAAGTACTTAACTTGAGGTACCACTTTAGCTAATGGGGCCTCCCGCTGCTGCTGCTGCACGATTTCTGTTTTCATCCTGAAGCAAAGTTCTTAACCTGAGGTACTATTTCTGGGTTAGCGGAGCCTGTAACCTGAAGCGTCTGTAACCCAAGGTACCACTGTAGAATAGTTGGGAGATTCTGTTAGATTTTGGAAAGTCCTAGGCACAGTACTTGGCTAAAGAAACCTAATATTTACTCAATGGCCCCATTTAGACATAACCCAAAACTATAGCTTGTTTCAAAATCAAACCAGAGGCTCTTGCATCCCCTTGTGCCTTTTGTCTTCTCCCACACGATAGTGGAGGATATTAGAATCTTCTGCTTCTAATTCACAGGAAATCACCATCACTATTTCTTTCCAAATGCAAACTGTAGCTTGGTCAGAAATCAGGAGCCCACATCCTGTTTCAATTATAGTTTTAGGGCAAATTATAATTTGGGCAAAATGGCAATCTATGGTTTACCTTAAGTATAAGCAGAAGCTTCTAATCCTTTCCCTCTCAACTGCTCTCTATCCTCCAAGCTATAGTGCTGGAGGATATTGCACTGCAAGTCCCATGAGACCTAGTCAGCACGTCCAATGGTGAAATATGATGGGAGTTGTAGTCTAACAATCTTCTTCTTCTTTGGCGATCACTCGTAGCCGAGTAAGATTGTCTTCCATAAACACGGTTTTAACAATGAGTCTGTATACCTTAATCAACAACAATAATAAACAATATAAACAATAAAATATAAACAATAAACAACAATAATAAACAATATCTGGAGGTCCACAGGTTCTCCATTTGTGGTTTGAAGAGTTATCTGAATGTGACCAGCATAAGACATTTCCTTTATGTTTTCTTGCCTATTTCATTGTTTGCATTTTGTACAGATCCTTTTTAGAGGCAAGTCTCTGACCGTTGTTTTCATTGAGATAGGTGGTATTTATATTTTTGAATCCAGTTCTATAACTTACACATCCACTGTATTATTTCTACTGATTCTTTACATGGTTATTGGCAATATTTTGCTGATCAGTGATGAATGTGAGGGAACTGTTTCTGATAACTTCATTAAATGTCGCTGGTTCTCAATATCTGTCCACTCTATGGTCTCCTTGAATTCACTTGCTGAGAATTGTGTTAGTAAGAGAAACTGGGTGTTTGCTTCTTCTAACACTTCATTCAGTCCTCTTTGATTTCAGCGTACTGCCCAGGGACTGACAAGCCAGAATAGCTTGCCCTTTGAGTGATAGAAAATGTGTGTAACATGGATTCCTGGACATAAACATTTCCCATGATAAAATGGACTAGAAAATCTGCAAGAAAGAAACCAGTTGGTACTATAATCTTTCACTGCATAATCCCATTTCCCCCCTCTTCTAGAAGTTCAACCATTTAACAGCACAAATAGCCAGTTCTTTATGCTGTGGGGTGATTCAGAGTTGCCATGGCAATGAGGGCTGTCGTTCCAAATTAGGACATGTTCCTGCTGCTTTTTTTCTACATGAGCTTTCCTCTTGTCTTATCTCTCTCCTTTACTATTTTCTTTTTTTAAAAAAAAAATGATGCTATAGCTGAGAATGTTACCAATTTTTCCTCTCACCCCTTGAAAAGGACAATATTTTATGAGTCTGCATTAATTCCCATGAATCTTGTGCCAAAACAGGCAGCTGTGCCAAATTTCACACTATGTAATTTAAATTTACTTGTCCTGTATTGAACTTGTGGAAGTGATGAACCAGCCCCCTTGTGATCAGAGCACTGCAAGAACCAGGGGCTTATTTAGAAAAAAATGAAGAATTCAGAACTGCATCCTGGACCGTTTATTTTCTGTGAGACCAAAGGTATTCTTTTTCACATAGTATCTGGTAAATAGATCAGTGGACTAGGGGTAGTTGGCGATGCCCAAAAATGGGAATGCTAAATGTTCCACCCACCCTTCTGGTCCACACAACTAAAGTCTGTTCTGCTTGCTCTAGAGCAGCTCTGCCCGTGGAAGACAGATATTGTTTTCTGCACAATAGCTGAGTAAAAAACAGAGGGGTGCTTCTGCCCTCCTGCCCTTTGTAAACACCCTCAGGCCTAGGGCTGGTCACTATTGGAAACGGATTGCCTGACAAGGAGATAAATGGAGAGAAATAACATGCCAAGACCACAAACTGAGTACACAGAACTTCACTGAACGACTCCTCTGATTCTGCATTTGCTGATGTACCCCATACATGGTACTGAAGGCTAACTAGTGAGGTTGAGAGAGGCCACAGAGTAACAAAATAAAGAGGTAAGATCTGAGTGCAAATAACCAAACTCCAATAATTTCCCCATTGGTTAACTTACTTGAAATTATTTTCCCACCTAGACTCCCACAAATCAATTCTCTTTCAATTAATTTACCACTAAAATATTCTTTCCCCATCTCACCCAAAGTAGGACCCCCCCCCTTTCCTCACACTCAAGCCTGCCAGAGCGCTCGTTCCCAGTCCTCTATTCTCTAATCTCCATTTTTCAAAGGGTAGGACTTAGAAAACAATGACAAGTGAGTTGGTAGAGAAAACCTCTTGATAATAGTTACTTTTTAATATTTGCCATAAAACAAACTTGCACATCCCTTCTCAGCCTAGGCTGATGATGGTTCAAAAAAAGAAAAAGGAAAGGAAAAAAGCAAGCTTTATGGCAAAATTTTAAAATTAAGGACTTGCAACCCCTGGCCTCCAATGAGACTGTGCTGTTGACGGGTGGGAAGGCTTGCCTTAACTTTTCCCTCCCCAGCTGCAGTCGCACCGACATTGCTCCTCCTCTATTATTGTTAGCCTTAGGGACAAAAACCAATTGTAGCATGCATGGGGTTATTTTTGCCCAGGATTGCAGCTGAGAAGAGAAAAGTCACCCCTCTCTGTGCACTGCAGACTTGATGGAAACCAGACCTACTCCATGCCTAGTATTAAATAAGAAAACCCTTAAGATGTGGTTGCTAATAACATGTTCAGCATCACATGCCATTTGGTTCTTAAGGATGTAGATGTTGAGCTGCCAAATGGGTACTACTACTTTGTCTATGAGTTGTTTCTGGCATGGTCTAGCATCTGGTTGTCATAGTCAAAACCCCCAGCTTGCACCCATGGCTGGTTCTCATGGACAGTGCTTGTTCGGTTCTTGGCTTAAGCCCAGTGTCTGCTCTTCATCCTTCAAGTGGATTCATAAGTCTCAAATCAGATTTGAACTGGTTCTGATGCAGCACATTCATGTAAAAATAAGCATATGGATGTATTATGTACAGAACTTGAGTATTCAGGTTGCAGAATTGGGGCAGGCGCAGTGGAATCGTTATATACTTAGGAGTTGATTTTTGTGTGAATGCCAAAACTGAAGTGATGTTGGCCTTTCTTTTGTGAGAAGCTATGGCTGACATAATCTTTGTTCTGACATCATCAGTGCCTTTTGCTAATGTTTCCTTCCTGATGGCATGCCAGGGCTGCTCATGCAGCTGCAGTGGAATAATATCTTACACACTCCCACCTTTGGGGAGGGAAAAGCACATTGCTTAGAGCAGGGTTCACTCAGCAAGATGTGGAAGAGAGCAGCTGCGTCACTGAAGAAACTTTAGCATTGGCCCTGAAGAATGTCAGGAAAACAAATGCGGCACAAATCCTTTCCTGACCGCCCCCCTTGCACTGAAGCATGTGATGAACAGGAAAGAAAGAGACTGAATGGGATGATAAAGACAAAATCCGAGACCTCTGACTGCAGGAGAAGTGGAAGTTCTTCTTACGGGGTTTATCCAACCCAAGTGCTCCTACTGCTGCTTGCAGTGATGAACTAATCTCCATAGATTTGGTGAGCCAGTTCCAAAAGTTTAGATGCTTAGTCAGACCTTTCTGATTTGAAGACAGGTTGGAAAACAGCCAGGAACAGACTTTTCTTACAAGATTTCCAGTGCTTCATCATTAAAGCTGTGCTTGAAGTACACTGAAAATAGCTTTTCCTTGCAATACGTTGCTACCTTGACTTTCTGTCCCAGCTGGCATGCAGGGACAACCACAATAATGAAGTGGCCTGGGATTCAGGAGTGACTTTCTGGTCGTTTCTCATTTTAGTTTAATCTCTTCCTGTCATTCCAGAGATGTTTTCATTCTGTCCTTGCTGTTTTGTGTTGTGGTCCTGTGCGTTCTCTGGAATTTGCAAGCTGGTAAACTACAGGGCTGAACATGAATGGAAGAAGTAGTAGCAAGTGGGAAATGTGAGCTTAAAAACACCTGTAAGTGAGAGACGGGAGTATAAGAGTTGGAGAGGAAAAGAAGCAAATAGAAAAACTGGTACAGCAGGGAAATTTGTGGATAGCACTGTTTCCAAGAAATTGCAGGGGATTATTTAGCATTTAAGTGGCAATCCTAAAATGGTTTTGGGACTTGAAAAAAACAACAACCTTGGCAACACAGACTAAGGGCTTATTGATAGAATCTGAAGAACAACAATATTTACATAGCACCTTCCTTAAGTGTTTGAAGTGCTTTATCTGCATTATCTTAGTAATCAATACAGTGGTGTAATATATGCCAGCACTATCATCATCCTCATATTATAGACGGAAGATTGGGCTGGAGAGATAGTGGCTTGCTACTATCACTGAGTGAATTTATGACTGAGCTGAGATTTGAACAAGAGACCTCCTGAGGCACTTCCAGACCTGTCAGTACTTTTGGGTGGGATTGAATCCCATACCAGCTAATTTAGGTTGTGTAGTTAAAGTTGGTTTGACACACTTGTGCAACATATCTGTTTATCCCCCCCCCCAATTATTGTTTTTGTGATGAGGAAAGTGATGGGAAAATGCCCCGGAAAGTGTGGGGGCAAACAAATCAGAATGAATGTTCAATAAATAGGTCATATGGGAGAGACCCTGGTTCACAACGATGCTTTTTTACTTTCCTGTTATGCAATCTCTTTTATCGCAGTCACAGTGCCTGCACGTGGCAATGTTACATGTGAATTCGGCAGGCACATTCCCCACCCCATCCCTGAGCGAACTGTGAACAGAACCTGACAGAAACTGATGAGCATGTTCATTAATCCATCTGAGGAATGTTGTAGTCCCCGTGTAACATTTCCAAATGGAGGCGCTCATCCAATTGCTTTTAAAAGTCATTCTGTGAGCACAGAACATTATGTTGGAAGTGGCTCAAAGTTAATCCCAAGCCATCTTTTTCATCAGGCTGATGATGATGTAACAGTTTCCTTCATGGGAATGTTTT
Source organism: Podarcis melisellensis (assembly GCF_964234715.1). Classification (NCBI taxonomy): domain Eukaryota; kingdom Metazoa; phylum Chordata; class Lepidosauria; order Squamata; family Lacertidae; genus Podarcis; species Podarcis melisellensis. The sequence goes on along the minus strand of NC_138542.1, from coordinate 44,015,060 downwards.
ATTAGGGTTTTTTGTGTGGAGGAGCACTTAAATTAGAACTGAAAATATACATGGATTTTTTTTTAAAAAAGATAAAATCTTGTCTTCTTGCCATTCAAGTCTTTTGAATTATAAGTCTCTAGGCAGCCTTTCTCTTTTTATTCTGTTTGTACAATGCATCATCATTATTCCATTGTCTCCTACTCACATATCTCTCCTAAATAATTTGCTGGGATTTGGAAATCTCATTTAGCATTTTCCATGTACATGCAGAGTCCACAGGAGGAAGCTAAAAGCACTCTGGTACTGTTGACTTGAGTGTGCCCACAGAACATGAGTGTCTGTGTCCTACGACGGTAAAGCTGCATTACAGACCCAGGCTACTATTCTACTGCTGTCTATTCTGACTGGTGGCAGCTGTCAGCGAGCTATTCCCCATGCCAGTGACATGAATGCGTTTGATCAATGTTCACCTGGATTTCCTGCAGGAAATCTGCAGGATTTGGGAGCCATTTGTGACCTTGGAAACAGCTGTTGGATATGAGATTTAAATCCCGAACTTTCAGGAATGTACTCAAGTCTACTTGATTACAATCCCAACATCAGAGCAAAGTCTGGATTGTTTTGTTCACACATGCCCATTTCCTTATCCCTCTATAATGTAATATTTTTCCTCCTATATAGTACGATCCATTCCCTTCCACCAGTTTAATACAAACAAATGATGAAAGCCTTCTGGAAAACATACTAAAGATTAGGAATAGCATCAGCCTGAGTCTTGCTCATATGCCTGCAACTAGTTCACTTTGCTTGGAAGTAAGAACTGAGGGATGGATAAGCAAAAGCATTAAAAGCAATGTGCTTTTCTCCAGGAATGGACAAAATTCAAATAAACATTTGTAAAGGCGCATTTCTCAAGAAGACAGGAAAAGTAAATAAAATGATTCGAAGAGCAGATCCATTCAAACAGGTCAGCGTTCTTGTAATCCTTGCTGAATATTAAAATCCTGACTACATTGCTTTCCTGGACATTTCCATCAGCATTAGTAGACGGCCCTTTATAATGACCGTGCATCAGTTGATAGATGCTTTAGGATCTTCGCAAGGTATTAGTGTAATTTTGAGTCATGGCCAGAGAATCTTAGCAGTCTGGAGGAAAGACAGTCAATATTTGAAGGACGTACAATTCTAGTTAAAAGGACGTAGAAAGCTGCTTTATACTGAATCAGATTATTGTTCCATCTAGCTCATTACTGTCTATGCTAGCAGTGGCTTCCTAGGATTTCAGACTAGAGTCTCCCCAAGCCCTACCTGGAGATGCAGGGAACTAAACATGCAACTTTTGGCACCCAAACTACGTGCTCTATCGCTGAACCATAGCCCTCTCACTTGCCCCCACATTTTAAACAAATCACAGAAGAGACTCTGTAAACAGGTAGATCAACTACAGTGTCTTATACAGCATTAAAGTTTCAATTTCTATTTGCTAGTCATTTTATATAAAGAAAAATAAAGGTTGTGTTTAGGGGATTTCAAGGTCCAAACTAGATGTAATGGGGCTACGTCTGTTCAGAAATCTGCCCTCTTATTGTATGAAGTGGAGATGGGACGGGGACTGAATTTTTACACCATATGTGTGGGTGAATGCACGGAATTTTGGGAGGGAAATTAGACTCCACCCGCTACTATACATATAAATGGGCACACACGTGAATAAACAGTCCTGGATGCCCCAGTCATGTCATTAGTTTCCAGCACCGTAAAATGCAAACTTTTGCTTGATTCTGATTAGATGCTGACTTCCTGCAGGTTCTGGAGTTTAACAGAGAGATGTCAATTTCAGGATCAAAACTCCACATGGGTGGGGGAAAAGATGAGTTTTTAAAAGGCAAAGAAAAGTGAAGTCCACATATTTCAAGGAGAAAAATGTAAAGAAGCAAATGAGAAATCAGTTAAGCTATTTGCATAAGCTTATTCTATTAGAAATTAAGGACAGAGCTTGGTTGGATGTGTTCATTGGTATGTATGAGTGGATTTAACTTGCATACCTACATAGGGAGTTGCCAGTCATTGTATTTCTAGTGCACATGCAGTGGTTATGTGTTATTAGCTTCAGCTCATGTTGATGCCTGGCATGAACATATCAAAGTTCCAGGGCTCGACTGCACAACCAATTTCAAAGTGGTAGGATGCAAACTCCTGTGAGAACAGTTTGGTCTTGTTCCCAGGAACTGTTCCAGTGCTTGTGGTTTAGTACTAAAGCACTGACCCAAATATGAGAACCTGCTGTCTGATTACACCCTGACAGTGCATTGATTAATATTAAGTGTTTTCTGTTGCCCCATGTTCTACTAAAGATGTGTTTTTTCCTTTGCTGCTTTCTGGCCAGACAGTCACTTATTCTGGGGACCCTAAAGCTAACATTTTGGAGATTATGAAATTTACACTTAACTAATATTTATGAAATTATGTATGCATCAGTACTCCCATACTAGGCTTGTTAATTAAAATGCATGAAATGGCTCCTACAACTACAATACCGACACAAATATATTTATAGAAAGTCAGAAAATCAGTAATTAAGCTCCCATTAATCCCTTGCAATATTTGGTTATGAGTTTTGTGGGGGTGGGCTGTATTCCTGAGACCTGTTCTGATTCCTGGATCAAGCATGGATTCAATTCTTGGAATAGCCAGGCTAGCTTCCTAGTGAGGTAATGGCCCTCTAAATATGGGCCTATAATGTAACAAAGGAAGTGGCTCTGTGCCATATGGAAAATAGGAGGGTCCCCTTGAGTCAACTTGCTGGTAGTTAGAAAAAGGGCAGAGTTGAGAGTTGGATGTGTGAGCTACAAACTAGAAGTATCTGTGAGCAGAGCCATGCCTGATTTCCGCTGGAATCCAAGGCTGTGGCTATGGCAGAAGCACAACCTTCTTGGGATGCTAATGCTGTGAGCCTCTCCATCTTAGGCTCAGGTTTTTTATATGTGTAAATAAACCATATATCCTAAAGACATCATAGTCTCTGCTGTCCCTCATTCGGAGGAAACTGAATCTTGCAGTCCTCAGAGATTGGGGTGGAATGCAACACTGGTGTCAAAAGTGGGATTCATGTTTTCTAGAGAAGGACCTGTGAGCAAGGTGTGCCTGAGGCCAGTTGGAAAGAGTAAGAGCAAAACACTTTGAGTGGCTTGTGTCAGGGACTGGCAGGACTCTGAAGAGTGTGGGGCAGAGGCAAGGACTGGGAGAGTGACCCAGGAGAAGGGATCAGTGATTTATAGGATTTGATGCCACCCACAAGGCAGGAGCCAGAAGAGGAAGGAGAGTCAGAGTAGTCCAAGGTGGAGGAAGGAGCCATGAGATAACAGACAAAACAGTAGATTAAGAGGACTTAGTTCTACATTCTGATAGTTAACTTCAGTTTTGGAAGACATCATTCCAAGAAAGAAAAAAAAGGGCATTTCAAAAGATCCCTTCCATAAGATCTTTGGGTCTGTTCCTTAATACATTGTTAGGTAAAATAAAAGGATTCCTAAATGGAGATACATTTATTCCTTTATTGTGTTTTGAAGACACCATTCTGTATCAATAGTCAGGAAGGAGCTAGTCCAGCCCTTTTTTGCCAAAGTATACCATACCCTTTAATCATTTGGAGGGAGTGGGCATGTGATGTGGAAGTGGGTGTTGGGGAAGAAATATGCTTTAGTTGCAAAGGGGCCTGAAGGCACAGATTCACAGTGAGACGTTTCCATGGCAGTGCTATAGAAACCAGGTTTTGCTGCTTGCTACTTCTCAGAATGGAATTTCAATGATTTGCGTAGCTTTGGTACTGTTATGAGTTTGTGGGTGCCAGACCTCTATATTCCTGGGTCCAGTAAGTGTTAGAATTTAATAAAGGCTTGGGGTATTTAAACTGGATACTAGACACTTCTAATCCCTGGATTCAGCAAGTTTTAACAGCTAATTAAGCCAGGCTAGCCTCTCCATTATGAGAATAAAGGGCTTTTGTTAGACATCAAATTGGTGGGCCCTCCTCCCTCAACAGATAATGCAAGAGTTTAGAGTAGAGAGGAGGAGAGATGGGACCTAGAAGGAAAGCAGCAGGCTAGAGATAGAGTGAGGGAGAGCAACGTTAGAGAACAGGATATTTGATACCCGTTTGAATCCAAGGCTGTGACTATGGGAGAAAAAAAGACCCTTTGGGGTGTTAGTGCTGTGAACCCTTCCATTGAAGACTCAGGTTGTATATATGTGTGTAAATAAGCCATATGCTATAAAGACACTGCAGTCTTCACTGTGCCTCATTCCTGAAAGGAAACATGAACCCTGGGTGAGCGCCTGGAACCCCAGAAATCACCACTCAGATTGGGGTGGCATGCAACTGTACAAAAAAGAAGCAACTCTTTAGAATACAGACTTTTACATGTTGCCTCACACTACCCTTCACTGTATTCATCACTCTACTTGTGCTAATACAATCTGTGACAAAACAACTCTGTTGATGGATGGCCATCCTGACTCGGCCCCAGACACACTGACCAGATGTCTGGAAGCTGTGGCTGGATGGTTACGTGGGAGCCGGTTGAAGTTAAATCCTTCAAAGACAGAGGTCCTCTGGCTGGGACGGGACGATATGGGATTGAGGGGGCAACTCCCATCTCTTGCGGGGGTGCAATTAGTACCAGCACCATCCGTTAAGAGTTTGGGTGTAATCTTCGATACCTCCCTCTCTATGGAGGCGCAGATTACAGCTATAACAAAGGCGGCATTTTTTCATCTCCGCCAAGCTAAGCAGTTGGCCCCTTATCTCTCTCGCCCTGACCTAGCCACTGTGATCCACGCAATGGTCACCTCCAGACTAGATTATTGTAACTTGCTCTACGTGGGGCTGACCCAGAAACTCCAGCGGGTGCAGAATGCCGTGGCGAGACTCCTTATGGGGTCTTCGCTGCGAGATCATATTCATCCGGTACTATACCAGCTGCACTGGCTCCCAGTGGAGTACAGGATCAGGTTTAAGATGCTGGTTTTAACCTTTAAAGCCCTATACGGCCTAGGACCCTCGTACCTACGGGACCGCCTCTCCTGGTATGCCCCACAGAGGAACCTACGGTCTGCAAATAAAAACATCCTGAAGGTCCCAGGCGACAGAGAGGTTAGGCTGGCCTCAACTAGAGCCAGGGCTTTCTCGGCTGCGGCTCCAATCTGGTGGAATGCTCTGTCACAAGAGACAAGGGCCCTGTGGGACCTGACATCTTTCCGCAGGGCCTGCAAGACAGAGTTGTTCCACCAGGCCTTTGGTCAGGGCCCAGCCTGACTCCCTCCTCTGGCAACCTGCACAGAATTTTGCTTAACGGTTGCCATCAATTTGATTTTAATTAATTTTTATAATGAAATGTTTTTAGAATGTTGGATTATTTGATTGTGGTTAGCCACCCTGAGCCCAGCTTCGGCTGGGGAGGGCGGGATATAAATAAAATTTATTATTATTATTATTATTATTATTATTATTATTATTATTAAAACACTTTGGTTTTTTTAAAAGCCTGTCTTTTCTCCTTATATGTGGCTTCTTTAAATAAATGTCATAGAATTGTAGAGTTGGAGGGAACCCCAAAAGTCATTTAGTCCACCTCTCTGCAGTGCAAGTATTTCAGCTAAAGCATCCATAACAGATGGCCATCCAACCTCTGCTTAAAAACCTCCAATGAAGAAGAGTCCACAACCTGCTGAGAGACCCCGCTCCACTGTTGAACAGCTCTTACTGTCAGAAGGTTCTTCCTGGTGTTTAGTCGGAATCGCCTTTCTTATAACTTGAACCCATTGGTTTGAGTCCTACCCTCCAGAGCAGGAGACGGTCTTCCCTGTGACCGTCAAGGTTTTCAGTTTGGTTGACAGATGGATCTATTCTTTGTCCTAGTTTGAATATACCATATTTTTCAGTAAGCCTAACTTCAACCTGAGTTATTACTGTTGCAAAAACTGTGCGTAGGATGGTCACTTAATAGGGTCTGTTGGTATTGCTGCATTGTCAATCAAGCACTGACATCAGGAGTGCTAGGCTGATCTTAGGAACTCAAGTAGAGTCACAGCTCATAGCACCAAATATTATTCTTTTGGTCACCAGCAAGACTAGAGAGGGATTGGGAGAGAAATGGTAGCTAGGAGCATCACTCTTCTGGAATTCAATTTATGTAATTGCCATGACATTATCATTTTGCAGACTTGGCAGCCATATATTCCCCCTTTCTGAAATGTTGTTTAAATTAGAGTCAGACCCACACCTACCAGAAACAGTCAGAATATTCACTCAACTTTTATATCAATCATTTTCAGCTACCTGTACCAAACAAATGCATTCTTTTGTGAACATTGTTGATAGAGAAAAGCAGGAGAGAATACAGTAATTTAAACACTTATGGAAAACAGTGATCATGTGCTAAAACTGGCAGTAAAAACACATATATGGCAGTAAACACATATATGCATATTCTAAAATTCTGCAAGTGAATCAAATCATTCACGGGGCTATTCATATAATATCCTTGTTTTCACAAATTCCCAGTAATCTGATTACTAAATAGGACAAAAATAGTATGGTTTTCTGAAAGTTTCAACATAATGTGTCAAACAAAAGGGAAATTGAGACCATAATGCAAAATAGTTCTTTTAGTGAAAAATGTACTGTAAATCAGATCATCAAAATTAGCATTCCCACTTCGAGACTGTTTTTAAAAAATTGTTGAATAGGATACTTTGTAATTGAATGCATGGACTTAATTTCTTAACTTGTTTTGACATGTTTAAGAACATCAACTGATTTGCGTTTTAGTCTTAGAATCTGCTATTAAAATGAAGGATGTCAGACATATAAATAAAAACCTTCTTAAATTTATGCAATTGCCTTAAAAGTATTATATGTTACATTTAAGCCAGAATTGTTAGAAATCTCAGCTGTTTGGTATTATTAACTATCAGCCTCATACCTGGTGCTGCTCAGGAATTCTAAGAAACCAATAATAATAATAATAATAATAATAATAATAATAATAATAATAATGATGTCAGTCCTCATTTGAAAGGTTAAGTCTGCCATCTTGATTCAAAATGTCATCTAACTGTATCCAAGCATAGATTAAGACCTTTGCCTTGATCTCAAAAACCATGCAGAATTTGGTTATCTTAAGAGGTGTCCAAGTGCACAGCAAACAGATAAACAACTTTTGAAAAAGTGTACTAGATACTAGCCCTTTGGTTAAGGAGGAGGAACCCACTGAAATTAAATTCAAAAGGTGAAGGTGATGTTGGAAGGGAATGACTATGATGTGGAAAAGATAAGCCTGCTCATCATCAATGGGTTTACAGTTATCCTATTTGTGCTTAGGGGTTCTTCCGGACCCAGCCTGTTACTTGAAAGGAAAGGCCAGCCTTTGTGCGGAGGCCTTCTCCCTCCTTACAACAAGTTTTAAAGGCCATTCACAGGCTAGAACTCCCATATCTGTCCCTATATAAGCTCACCTGCCAGGCACTCTTTACCATCTGCTGCGGACTAAGTTCACCCACAAGAGCTGGCCAGATTGGGGTCAGAAGGAATCCCTGTGGACATTGCCAGCAAGCCACACCTAACTTGGTGGCCCAACAAGCTGGTTGCCCTGGTAATGGAGCCAGTATCTTGGAAGGGCAGAACTGGACAGGAACGCAGGTGGCAGGAGATATTCTGTTTGCTATAGGAACACAGATGCTGCATCCTTTGCTGCAAGCCCAGGCTGTCTCAGAGATGGGTAGCAGATACTTGACAAGTCTTCTGGAAAGCATTTAATGGTGGAGGCAGGCTGAAAGTTGGGGAGTACAAAGAGAAGTCTAGCTGCTGGGAGACGGTAGAGTGATCAGGAGAGAGAAAGCAGGCTTGGGAGAGAGGATAATTAAAGGAGACTAAACCTCTTTCTCCTCTAAATCTGATTCCATACAAGGGGAGGTGGCAGAAGGGAGGTGCCATGCCCAGCTTGCTACACTATCTTATCCATGCAGCAGGTTAGTACAGGAAACTGCTAGAATCATGGCCTTTACAGTAGTGGCTCCAAACTCCGGAATGTCCTTCTGGAAAATCATTCCTGAAGACTGATATTGCACTAGCTTTGGGGGAAATAACGTTTCCTAGGGACTTCTTGCCACCCAGTGTGATACGCTGCAGCAAGGCAGAGACCAGAAACAGGGGTAGTGGGGAGAGAGAATTCCTTCTCCCTTTCCCTGTTTGCCTGTTTAGGGAAGTTATTAATGTTTGATATTTTATTCTGTTTTTAATCTGTTGGGAGCCACCCAGAGTGGCTGGGGAAACCCAGCCGGATGGGCGGGGTATAAATAATAAATGATGATGATGAAGAAGAACAGAGAGAGATTAAAATTCAAGACATAGAATAATTTAAGACTGTAGGACTCACCTTGTGTTTGAGGCAAACTTTATGAGCCCACAAGACTTGTATTTCTGAGCCCCAAAATATAAGTCTTGTTGACATCACTAGGAATAACGTTGTAATTTAATCGTGTGCAAACCATAAGAGGAATCACTGACTGTGAGCATCTCCAGATGTCCTGTTTATTCATCCTGATTTGCTTGCACAAACTATACTTTATTGAGCATTCACTCTGATTTGTTTATGGGGCAATTAAATGACATTGAGCATTCTTCCTGCATTCTTCATGATGCACAGGGTGTTTACACATCTTCCATTAGACTTTTGTTCATCTCACATTTTTAAATGCACTTCCCTGTCATTTTCCAAACTACAAATTGTCTATTTAAAAAATAAAATAGATGTGTTCCATTAAGGTAACAGAGTGCTCTAAGCTGCTTTAAATGTGCAAACCTAAATATCCAGAATGCACTTGAATCTGTCTCGTAAAATACAGAGGCTCAGGGTGCTGCAGACATCTTTGGTAAGAACTGAAAGCATTCACAGATAGTATCTTCCGTTTTCCTTGGCTGTGTTCACTGATACCTTTTCATTCTGAAGGATGGCCTGTATCATGTGTGCGGAATGTCTTGGGCATTGGAATCAGCTGTCTGGCCTTGTCCCCTTCACTCTTGCCTTCTCCTATCCTTGTCTGGAAAATTGCCTTCTGCTTGTAATATTCTGAAACAAGGAGGCTAATCAAAGGCCCTTTTCTGTGGAACAGGGACACTAAGTGACAAGATTAATTTTTGTAATCAAGCAACTTAATTTGGACAATTCCCCTCCATGCTTTTGCTTGCAGAAAATAAGGCAAATCACATTCTGGCAAGAACCTTTCCCTCTGCATGCAGCAATTCATTTTTTTCTCTCTTGTTGAAAAGGGTAGGCTAGTGATCCTTGGAATAGGGGTCTGAAAGGGGGGGGGGAAAGGAAGGGAAGGGAGGAGACAAAGTTTCAAAATTAAAATGATGCTCTTGGGAAAGAGGACTGTATTCATCTGACTGATGATGATTTTGTTCCTTTCCACTTGGAATGCAGTCAGTGGAGCCATGGATGTAAGAGTCCAAATACGTGGCATTTGCAGCATGCTTTCAGAATTATCTCAGTAGCTACTTCAAAGGACACATCAACACTACTGTCTTAGAGAATGTGTTTCACACAGAAAGGACTTTATACAATCTGATCCCCACCTCTACCTTTGGCTGAGACAGGCCTGGAAACTTTGGTGTCCTTGTAATGTTTGCCTTAATTACAAATATGTGAGCAGAGCTTAAGTGCAAGCAAGCACACATACCTATAAGTAGACAGCACCAGATTCCCAAAGAGAATCTGAAGCAGGCATCTTAAATTCCAAACTGCTGTTTTCCTCTCAAACATTATTATTATCATCATCATCAATCATTTCATCTCTATACTGATTTATGTTTAAGAAAAAAAATTCAAAGTGGTTTGCAACCTACATTAAAACATCAAATAAAACAATCCAGAACAAAACATTACTGAAGAAAGTCAAGCATACATTCAAACCACCTAATTAACAGGAAACTAAAACATTATCTTAAAATATTTCAAAATAAGACACTACCAAGGAAGTCAAATATAAAATGCACATTTAAAACGGCATCATTAGCAAGAGAATAAAATATTACCTGGGACTGCACTGAGAGAAAGCGAAGATGGTCTCCAGCCTCTTCAGCAGCCTCAGCTTTTGTAGCTGGAATCCATCAGGGCCCTGCCCTCCTAGGCACGGAGCGGGTCTTCCAGATTTCACAGCCAAGATGCTGTAGTAGAGCCCAGGTCTGAGCGCCCCACAGCTACAGAGGAATTGATCCTTGCCAGCACCATCCATAAACATTCAAGGAACATTAAAACTGTTTTGTTAAAGGTCCTTGCAATCAAGCTAGCCAAACCCAGGCCATTACCCTTGTTTGATGCTCGGAGTAAGGGCTTCAAAGCCTTCCCCTTCTGCCTTTTAAAGTCCTTCTTTTTAGTTTCTCCCTGCAGTGTTTGTAGCATCTCTTTCTCTGCAGGGGGCATCTTCAATTCAACTAGATCCCCTGCATTTTTTAGCGGTCAGTTTGTTTACAGCAATGGCACATGACATTATTTACAGCTCTCTCCATCTTTGTCCCTTTCTTCCTCCTGACCTCTTACTGTGTACTGCAGTTGCCTAGAGAATTTAAAATAAGACCCCAAACTTACAGCAACTTCTTTTGGAAGTTTAAATAACACATTTTTTGTGGGGCTAGTGGCAGCAGCACCTGAAAAATATTGGGTTGATAAAAACTACACAACATCCACTTTGCACTTCATGCTAAACCATGGTTAAACGAGATATGTAGGAACAAGAAGGAGCTGTAGTAAACCTTGAGCTTCCATGTATTCCATCCCCTCCCCTGGCTATGCAGTAAATAAATTGTGCTTCTGTTTCTGTTTATGGCACACGTAACAGTTATCTTAGCTTCCTTCTACTGATATCATTTTTTTTAACAAAACAACACCAACTTGGTATGTTGACAATATTCAAACTTTAGCCCTGGTTTTTAGTTAGGGCTGATTTAGTCATAAAGTATGAATTCTGTTCCTTTGTTGAATGAAAAAGGGAGATAATTTTGGCTTCAACACTTGCATGCATACATTTAGTTTTTGTGAGTACTCATGCATATAGTATTGAAATTTGCTTTCCATGGGTGAGCTTGAAGTTAAAATGCACAAAATGGTTTGGTTTTTTTGGCAAGTAAAATATCAGGTGTAATGAGGTCAAGTTAAATGCAGAAGAAACCAGCACCATTAATTGTTTCCCACTCCCTTTTGCACAACTGTGGTTGCAATCTGTTTACTCAGAAGTAAGTCACATTGAACAAAGCCAAGGACACTTCTGACTAAATGTGGCCAAGGCCAGGCTGCACATTGGTGGTCAGCAGCATCAAGTCTCACTTTATAATGTCAGCCTGTTCTACTTACTGAGATTTGCACATGACTCAGGTTAGTATGATTAGGACAGAAGCAGCTACAGCATTAGTTTGAAAGACAAAATCTGAGCAGCTTGTTCAGTTTAATAAGCCACCTTAAACCTTCCTTCCAACTTCCCACACGAGCATCTGTAGTGTACGTTAAAGAGACTGTAGTGGGAGGAGACACAGACCAGGCACAGGAAATCCATTTTATTATGTTCTCTCTACAAAATAGTCTGCTTGTTTTGGGTAACTCAAGAACTTTGCATGTTAAATCTGTCAGATCCAATGGAAGATTTTAGGACTGTGGTCTTACACACATTTCCAGGAACAGGCCATGATGCTGAGTACCAAGATGTCAGCTGCCTGCTGCTGAATAGCTGCTAGTTATGCATAATAAATATCACCCAACTCTTGTGACTCCTTGGCAAAACGTTGGTCAAAAGGGTATATCTTCCAGCTTCTGCTTAGCTGGTTTTTGACTGTATGGTCTACTACAGAAAGACTGAAATTGTGTTGTCATCTGAAAAAGAAAAGAATAGTGTCCCCCCTTGGTGAGAAGGTGTACCTAAGAGCAACCTGTCCTGGAACTTGAAAATGAGAGTGGTTGCAGACTGGCTGGCAGTGCATCTTCAGTTGGAAAAGCTAGAAACACAAGCAGGTTATGTGCTGACAGTTGTATGTAGTGTTGCATGCCACTCCAATCTCCAAGTGGTGAGAGATTCCAGGGGTTCCAGGCACTTACCTAGGGTTCATTTTTCTTAGAATGAAGAACAGCGAAGACTGTGGTGTCTTTATGATATATATGGTTTATTCACACGTATCTACAACCTGAGCCTAAGATGGAGGAGCTCACAGCATTGACACTCCAAGAGGGTCTTGCTTCTCCCACAGCCACAGCTTTGGATTCCAGCAGAAATCAAGCATGGCTCTCATTCTCTGGCTTCTGTTTGCATCTAACCCAGCTGCCACACAGCTCAGATCAGGCTATTGTCTTTCTCACTGCCAGCCAAGTACACCTACCCATTTTCCCTCTGGCACAGAGCAGCTTCCTTTGTTAGACAAAGGACTGTACTTAGGTGGAAATGAGTACCCTTGCCTAGCTAATTCAATGATGGAAACTTCCATTAGATTTTAACCCAGGATCCAAGCATCATGCAGCCTACTTCCCCCCAACTCGCATCACATAAAGCCTTGCTGATAGCTCAGTTGGTTAGAGTGTGGTGCTGATAACACAAAGTTTGCAGGTTCAATCCCCATATTCATTCCTGTATTACAGGGGGTTGGACTAGATGAACCTCAGGGTCCCTTCCAACTCTACAATTCTATGATATGGTTCCTAAGATTTGATTTACTTATGTTGTTAAAATGAATTCCAGCAGACAAGTACTGATAACTGGTAGGAAGGGAAATGAGTGTCTTTGTAATACTGGTTATGTGTGTGTGTGTGTGTGAGAGAGAGAGAGAGAGGGAGAGAGAGAGAGAATATGTGTGTTTGTTTGTGTGTTCAAATGAATAGAATTTGAATGCAATTTGCAGAATAACTGGTTACTGTGCACATTCACTAGGTCTCATGAAGAATGTGCACATAATCCTTCCATGAAGAGGGAATTGTGCACAAGTGGCATTATTCAGGGGATGCACACACAATCAGTCACTGGTGGTGTGTCCTGACAATGGCTGGTAGCAATTAAAGAATGTAACGATGCACTGGGAGCCCTCAATAGCTGCTTTGGAATGGACTTTGTTGCTACTGTTGTCATAGTAACAAAACTGAATATCTAAATCGGGACTCAAATTCCACAATGTTCTTCTCTCCTTCTTTCAACCACTCCAAACTGGCAAAAGGCTGAACAAAATTTAGGGGATTTGAGGATGAGTGGCATAGCATGACAAATTTGTGGGCATATCAGGCAAAGTATGATAATGGGAATGAGAAATCATGGTGGGGAGTGTGGTTGTCACTTTATAAGCCTACAGTTCACTCACCTTCCATTCCCTAGGGGTGGGCAGACCACATTGCTGCCCACAAGCTGTGGAAATCTCTTTCTGGCAGGGAAGTTGGGTAACTCCAGCAATCATTAGCACTGTGACAGTCCCATCTCCTAACTTCCAAGAGGCAATAAACGCACCTTACCTGGCTGTGTACTGCTGGTCAGAGTCACCTATCAGTCAGAACTCACCTGGGTCAGGAGCCCTTAAAAATGAATGTTGCCAGCCATCAGACTTCTGCAATTTCTTCTCACAATTGTATTAGTCAGGCTCAGAGCCTATGTTCTCCTCTACATATATCTTGAAATGTTGTTTTCATTTACTGCTTCAAATAACAAACATAGGATTGTAGCCAGTAGTAGGATTATAATCACTGAGAAATTAGGTGTGCTTGCTCAGGGGAACCCCAAGTTTTTCAGAAGTAAAAAAATCAAAATCAAATAAAAATCATACCAGCCCAATGAAGACTGAGTATGCTCAGTAGCCACAGAGTATAGAATGACAGCTTAGTTCAGTTCAAATAAAACTTTTATTGCTTGAGGTCAAATGCCAATGCGAAAATTAGGAGAGGCTCAAAGGGTAAAACAAATCATGTTTGCAAATAAAACTCCTGAAAACAGTATGTATATAAAACACAGTAAATAAAAACCAGAGGATAAACAAGCAATAAAACAGGGGCTAAAAAGCAGTAAAATGAATAATAGAATTACCAAATCAGGGGATTGCCATTACAATTTATAGTCATCTCTAGCGTCACTTTTGCACAGATCCCTGCAGCAACCAGTGAAAAAGAGACACCCTGTAAAGCAGCAGTGTGGAATCTCCAGCTTGTTATTTGGCCAGTCCTCCCTATTTGTCTAGTGAGGTCAGCCAAACCACATCCACTTGCCCTACACCTGACATCAGGTGTGGAGCAGGAAAATACGGGGTTTGGAGGAAAGTGGTTTTGCAGTCATTTTCAATCAGCTGATTGCCAATTCTTGCAAAAGCTCTTACGCAGCACTTCCCAAGTTGCCAACAACCAGCTGATAAATAGGAAATAAAACATTATGAGAAGGAATTTATGACGAGTGTATATAAATGTATATAAATTATAGATGCATCTTTATACATAAAATGGACATGACCAATGTAATTGGTCAATGTAATTTTAATTTATGATAATGTAAGAAGATTTCTGGGTTTGGTGGACCCACAAGATCCTTTGGCCTTCAAGTACCTGGCTGCTCTTAATTGGCTGCTACTGGCCAAAGTGATAAAGAAGGGAAGATGCTTCATGAATCAGCATTCCAATCTCTTCAAATCAGCTTAGTGGTTTTTCCCATCAATGGATATTTTTTTACTTGGAGTAGTAAGTTGATAGCCATCTACCATCTGAGCAGCTTGCTTCAGTGAAATCCTGAACATGTGGATATATAAAAGCTGTTGGGACTTTATTTGTCTCTGGCTCAGAATTCTTGTTTACTTTTGCAGAACCTACCACCATTTCATATCTTTTTTGCTGAAGATAGGAATCTTACTTTATTTGAGTATTCAAGGCTATGATTAGATCTCCACTTCTGAGCCCTAGCAGTTATACAGGTTAAAGCCCAAACAGAAGTTGAGCAAGGGCATTTTGTACTTTCTAAGAGGTCTGACCAGGACTTTATTAGTGGGATGAAACTTTAGTTAAGAGAAGATACGGAGCTGAAGTTGTCTATTGGAGACACTCTTGAGGAGAATCTAATTGAGTCTCCAAGGATAGTGCCCTTTCTACCTTAGAGCAGTTAGCTATCATGGTAAGATTGGACTTGTTAAGAAACAGACTTCTAAAAATACAGTGGTACCTCGGTTTAAGAACTTAATTCGTTCTGGAGGTCCGTTCTTAACCTGAAACTGTTCTTAACCTGAGGTACCACTTTAGCTAATGGGCCTCCTGATGCTGCCGCGCCGCCGGAGCATAATTTCTGTTCTCATCCTGAAGTAAAGTTTTTAACCCGAGGTACTACTTCTGGGTTAGCGGAGTCTGTAACCCGAAGCGTTTGTAACCCAAGGTACAGAGAGGTAAAGAGAGAAAAAGACCACTTACCGTTTTTGATGGCAATGGCAATTGTGATGCTGTTAGTTGCCCTCAACTGGTTGTGGAGGTTAATAGGATTTCCTACGAAAATTTGAATTGGCCAATCATGGCCTTTCTGAGAGGTGAGGCTCTGGGGATGGATCAGGTGAAGCTAGTCTTTACTCAGATCCACCTTCACAGCATATAAACTGGCTGGGAGCAAGTAGTGCAGTTGGCACTGGACGTCTCACTTGCCCACCCTGTATGTTGTGGCTCTGCCCAAAATTGTGTGTGTATGGCCTTGCTGTGGAATTAATTGGTTGCCGTATTCAGGGCCAGGGAGGAATTTGCCTGCAGACAAATTGGGCCAGCCTGGGGGCTATGCCTTCCTCATAGCAACTTTTGGTGGAAAAAAGACATTGTCATTATCCAGGTTCAAATTTCAGGGTACCTTGGTAAAGGGGTCCAGGAGAAGGTTTCTGTCTGAAGGCCCAGACAGAGTCTAATGGTTCACAAAACTCCCCAAATTGCAACCTGGCAGGATTGTTCTATTTAATTTGTGTCATGGGGGGGATCCTTAACCCAGGATTGCCCCTGAAGAAGTAATCAGCCAGCAGTTGGGCTATTTGATTCAATGGGTACATATAGTACCCAATGTCTATGCCAAAGTCTACTGACATCTGTAGTCAACAAAGTTGTGGTCATTTCCATCCCAAGCTGTTATCATGTCATTTTTGTTGCTTTCACGCCTCCCATTCCCCTCATGCCCTAGTAGCCTCAGGCTCACAGCACCTGGGCCCACAAATCCACTTTCTCCTCCCTTGGTAACTTCAAGAATTATTCTAAGAATGATGTACTAATGTATCATTCGTGGAAGGTTTTAGCCTACTGAGCTAAAAACTTCAGGGGGAGAAGTTGGATTCCAGCAAAAACGTTCCCTGCAAATAATATAATAGAAAGTAATTAATGAGCAACCCCTTAGTATTAGAAGAAGAATGGACATCCAGGTTTTCTGGAGACACACAAAAGATTTAACAAATTTAAGAAAGGCTTCTAGTAAATTTCCCTGATTCCTTTCCAGTCTGTCTCATAATAGAAGTGTATTTGAAAAGGCTAATGGGTACCAAGATGAAATGATTGCTTTCGGCTGGTGTTTATAAAGTTTCTCTGCTGGAACCTTACAGGCTAGAATAACAAATTTTGTGATTTGGATTGTATTACTTTTCTCTCTTTTTTGGCCAAAATTTAATATTCTCTGCTTGCTAGAAACACAGACCGTCATTCATTACAGGGGCATTGTTAACCTGCAATTCCTGTGGTTAAAACACATTTGAAAGTTGTAGAAGAAGAAAAATGGAACTTGGCGGGGGAGCGGGGAAAAGTGGAATAATTTGCTTGGATGGAAGGTCTGTTTGGAACCCTGAAGAGGAACCCTCTTTTTAAGGAGGAAGGATGCATTGCAACATTTTGGTGCAGGTTCTACCTCAGTCACCCATTTCCCACTGAATCAACTGATCAACCTTTGGTATATGAAGGTCTTTTTTGTTTTTATATAGTCTTATAATAATATTGCCTTAGATAAGTGCAATGCAGTCTAAGAGGCTTCAGTTATCCCAGAATGAGGCATCAAGGATGTTAGTGGGCAGTTGCCCATGGGATCATGTCACATCTACCCATTTCACTGGTTCTCAGTATGCTTCAGGGCACAATTCACCTGTGACTCTACTAGCCTGTGTGGCCTTTCTGGCTAGTGGAGGTACTTCTTGCTATCCCCTGGGTACATGCTGTTGCTTTGTGGAAGCGTGAGATAGAACCTTCTCAACAGCTGCAGTCTGATTGGGGAACCCTCTTTCTCCAGGGGCATGAATGGCTACTTCTTCTGTGAGCTTCTTTCTCTAGCTCAAAACATATGTTCACCTGGACTTATGGTGACCTGTTTACAGGAGTGCTTGCTATGCTTTCATAGTATGACTGTTTAGGGAATCTATTATAATTTAACTTGTGTTTTACAGTTTAAAATATTTATCATTACTTTGATGTTTCTTTACTGAGTATTTTTGCAACCTGCCTTGTGACCACACATTGGTAAAAAGCAGTATACAAATATTGGTAATAAAAAAATAAACACATTCAAAGTCTTGGCAATGACCTGTAAAGCCCTACATGGCTTTTGTCCAGGGTACCTAAGAGGTTCCTCCCCCTATACCAACCTGCCCTCCTGCTAAGATCTGGTGGCCGACCTGTGGTGGGGGCATAATTGGTTGGGGCAAGAGAAAGGGCCTTCTCAATGGAGACACCTAGATTATGGGATATCTTGTTCCACTAGCTTTGCTTGCCCCACCCCTTGCCATTTCCTGCCAATTAGTGAAAATGTTTTTCTCTTCATTTATACCATAACTCAGACTAGATTTGAGATTTCTCCTTAGTGTTTCACAGGGCTTTGGTGTAGTGTTTTAAGAAGCATTTTTTTACCTGCCTAGTCACTCCTATACCTTTGCAAAACCTGCTCCTTAAAGCCTCTTTCCCAGTTCTGGCTGCTTGATCCCTCCACTAGTGCCTTCTCAATGTCTACTGTTTTAGCTTGCCACCTGGTTCTACCTCTTTGGGTGCCTGGGCCTACCTGTAGCTGTTTGTCCATTGTGCCCAAATCTGCAGTCTTGGCTTGATGCCTTGCTACTTTCTGCCATACCTAATAGTTCGGATAGGAGTTATTCTATGTATACAATGTCCAGTTTAATTGCTTATAAAGTAAGAACCGTATTTCCTATACACCTGAAATTTGACAGGTCAGATCCATTTGATGGGGACTGAAAAGATTGTGCCAGTTGAATAGAAAACACAAAAAGTTATAGGCAGCAGAAGAGCAGCTGGGTCTCCCATCAAACTGAAAATGAAATATGAGTAAGAATGAAAATGGTTGAAATTTATAATGAAATTAATGTTATTCTAAAGAATGAAAAACAAAATCATTGAATATTTTAAGAATGGAAATTAGTAAAATAACAAAACTCCCCCCTTACACATCTCCTAATTCACTGCCCTAATGTTATTAGGGGCATCATAAAGAAGAGTAAAGCACCAACCAACTTATTCTTTGCAAGTATAGCATCACATTCTGCACAAAGCAAGCAGAGATTGTGAACACTGTGGGGGTTTTTTGTTGGGGGAGAGGGTGTGATGTATGAACATATTGAGGAGCATAATCCCAGGGTCCAGACTGGAACTTTAAAAACTTTCCTTAATCAAAGCTGCTGTATATGATAACTTGATTTGTCCACTTGAACCCCATTGAGAAGGGAGCATCTTGTACTTATTTCTCTTCTCATAAGAACAGTTTCTTTTGACCCAGTCCAAAGCAAATTACACTGTTTATTTGGCTCCTGCTGTGGGAGGTAATGAATTGCCTTTTCTCTGCCCAGTGAGTGAGTCCAGAAGAATGTTTGAATAAGCCACATCTGTATTTTCCGTTTTATATTTCTAACAAATCCCTTTTCCCTTAGGGGTATGGTAGGACTTTGACACCTGTTTAGCTCATTGATTACTAAAGAAGGATGCAATTAGATTCAATCTCACTCTCCTGCGCTCTCTCTTTCTTATCCTCTTCTATGCCAGAGACATATGGCTATTTGTAAGAACCATGGACCAGTTCACCTCTCCTCAATTTTCTGGTCCCACTCTCCAAAGGACAGCAAGCTTCCCACCAGCATTGAACATGCTCAGCTCTCAGTAGTTTGATTTTGGGGTCCCCTCACAGGGTTCCACCCATTCATATATATTTCTTAATTGTGCAAACTTTAGAGTTGCCCCAAGCCTACTCATATATCCTTCTTGTGTGGATGGTACCATTTTGCCTACACAGGGAGAGATTCCTACTCAGTTTGCTATTAAAGTAAGAACATAAGAGCATAAGAAGACCCTTACTGGATCAGGCCAATGGTCTGTCTCGCCCAGCGGCCTGTTCTCATAGTGGCCAACCAGGTGCCCATAGGAAACCCATAAGCAGGATATGAGTGCAGCAGCACTCTGCCCACCTGTGATTCCCAGCTACTACCATTTCTGACAGTGGAGGCAGAACATAGCTATCATGACTAGTAGCCCTCAACAGCCTTGTTGCCCATGAATTTTAAAGCCATCTGAGTTGTCTTCTGTGGGAGTGAGTTCCACAGTTAGCATTTAGAATTTGAAAGCAGAGCCAATATCATTGTTGAAATGTAAGTGCCTGTGCATCAAGTAAATGACTGAAGGATGAGAAAATATTACAGGAAGAGAGAAGAATAATTATCTATAAAGTAGTATTGGTGGTCTTAGAAGATGTGAAAGGCTGGATGCAATATTTTCTTTCCCCTTTTATATCCTTGTTTAGCTTTCTTTGTTGAGTGCTCTGACTGGGAAGACATTCTGACTGAATAGCCTGTTTCTTTCTTACTAGCTGTAGCTCCTGCTGTTGCTTCTATCTACAGCCCACTTTGCCATTGTGACAGAGTGTGGTTAAGAAAGAGAACAGACAACAGGAGATGCAGGAAAACAAGATGTTTCGGGTTCTCTTTTAAGCTTGCAAAAGAGCTATTTCTAAACCTTACAAGCCTCTCCCTGGTTTTTTATTCTTGCGGGCTCTTTTATTGTTAATACTGCTATCCCTGCGTTTGGCAAACAAAGGCAAATGTTCCTACTGCTCAGTGTCTGTGTCAGAAATCTTGCGCCACATGTGCCACTGATCTATTTTGCTCCTCTACGTGCATCATTCTTAGAGAGAAAGCTGCAGCTCAGGCTGAATGGCTATTAAAAGGGGAAATTCTAAATCTGGACAAGATTGGAGGAGGAGAAGGAGGAGGAGGAGAAGAAGGATAGAATTAAAAGGGAAATACTTGATTCTGATTGAAATTTACCCCACAGTTTGACATACTTAAATTCCAGAGTGCCCCCCCCGAATCTATTTTTTATGTGTGATACACAAATCACATACCAGTATCTGTAAGTTTTGTGTAGGTCAAATCTGTAGCAGAGTTTGTCTTCATTAAGCAATTTCTTGGTCTGCTTTCTGTTGCTGTGAGTTTGTATGAAAGAAGTTTCAGTAATGTAAAAACGGAATGGAGAGTTTCACAGAGGTTAACTGGTTCATCTTCAATTCAGACCCTTAGGTGTGAGTGGTTAAAGGCTCTATAGCTGGTACAGACTGTTTTTGTTAACTCTTTATGCTTAGAATGCATACCTGTCTTGATCTCCACCAGGCCTGTCATCACCACAGGCCACCCTTGGACACCTGCCAGGGTCCGGTACCTGTGATTCCTGCTGAGCTTCAACTCTGAATACTCAGCAACTATGACCACCACCTTTCTTTTCTCTAATTGGAATGGCCTGGGAGGTCCTTTGTTTTGGCCACTGTTGCACACATATGCCAGGATTCGGGAGACCCTACAGAGAAGTTTTTGCAAGATTGGGGGGCTGCAGGGGAAAGAAAGAATTACAAAATATTCCCCCTCCCTGTTATGTAGATGAATGCCTTCCGTCACTGAAGCAATACTAATTGAATTCAAGCACATATCTGCTTTTTAAAACATCCAACACCCAGCACTGTGTGAAGGGAGCCTAATTTTTCATCAGGACCACAATTCTGTAGGGAGAAGAGGTTTAACCATTCTCTCCCCAGCCATAATTGTGATGTAAACCAACATTATTTGCATGCTGAAATTAGCATTACAATTGCACTTTTAGCTAATGTTCATGAAGTGCAGTGGGGAATTTATGGCCTGGAGGAGAATTGTGGCTAGTGAGGGAAGGGTTAAAGCTCTCCTCCCTGTGGCCCTGATGAAACAATCCTGCCATACCAAGGCTATCTAACTATCTTTCTATATGTGTATGTGTTCACAAACACAATCAAACACTAGACCTGGCTGCTGCTAGTTGCACAATTATACTTACTTCTGTTTTAGTTTTCAGTTCCTAAGAGTCATTATGGTTCCACTGAGCAGGATCATCTTTTGCTTTTATAGAGAAGATAAGCTTTACTTGAGTAATATGCAAACCCAGCGTCTTTCTGCTTATTTTCCTGATCAGTGGTGGCAAGGGAAATTGTTACTTTCTTTGACTTGGCCAGATCCTAATGGCGCAACAAATGGAGTGTGACAGAAGCATGGGAATGCAGATGTAAGAGAGTATAGTACCTGCATCATATTTGTATTTTCTTGAACAAGATTGCAAAAATACCTTTCTCAGGATATCAGGGACAACAAAGGTTGAGTTGGGAGTATCTTGTCTCCTTTAATATTCTTGTAAATAGATTCGTGAGCTTCATTGGTCTCAGTCTCTCATTCGTGGGGAGGGAGAGAATCAATAATCATTTAAAACTTTAAAGATCAATTAGTTGAGCAAAGAAGGTGTAACAGTAGCTTTCTGCTGCACCTATTGCTTGCTGGTTGATTGGAAAAGAAATCTAGATAAGAGGGAAAATGGATTGTTTTACTGCTTTGCCTTTAAAAAACAAACAAAACAAAATGCTCAAGGTTATTAGCAGCAGCTAGGTTTTTACTCTCTGTCCAAAACAAAACAGTGGCAGGGCTTGATGTATATCACTTGGCAAGGCATTCCGCAGGGCGGACTTTTATTTTACAGAATTTATATACTGTCCTTCAACATCAGTGTTCAGAGTGATTTAGAACTGAAATAATATATCAGTACAAATACATAATTAAAACATAAACAACAACAGAAAAACTATGAAAGTGCAAAGCCTCTAAATGACTTATTTGGTTTGTGATAGTTCCCAGGGGTCAACTGTAGAGCTACCATTTGTATAGACACCCCCATAATGCTGTGCCCTAAGACTTATGTTGGCTGCATTTTAATTCTTTGTCTACTCCTGCCACGCCACTTTTCAGTTTTGATCAGAAGATTAGACAGAGGGACTAAAGCTGTATTCAGGCATTTTTCTGAGCACATAATGGTTAAAAGTGTGGCTGAGGGCAGGGAGAAGCCTGCAAGCCTCATCCCAATGTCCCCAAGTTCTTCAGCGGCACTTTTTCACTCCCTGACCTTTCCTACTCAACCAGGGAAGGTTTGCATGGGGATTTTACTCATGGTTGCATGAACTCGAGAAACCTGTTTTCAGTTCTAGAGCTTAACCATGGAGCATATGAACAAAGATGAATGCATTTGCAGACATCCTATTTATCACCCCTGAATCAGACTCCATACATCTGGGTTTAAAGGGCACAGTCTTCCAAGGAAGAGGATGTTGTGCCTTTCATCTTTGTTGTCTCTGATTTTTTACAGATTAAGCACTGAATCCAGGGTAGTGTAGACCCCAGTGCATGACCAAAGTCCCAGTGAAAGCAGTGGAACTTAAATAAGTTGTGATTTGCTTGTCCAATTGGTTTCAGTGGGGCACTTGATTAACTTCAGCTGCATTGAAATGATGCCATTTGGCATATCAGTGCTCTGCTCACACCCGTAGAGTGTGGCATGCCCCCCCCATTTAAATACATATTGCTAGCTCTGGATAAGTTCAGATGGCTGTAGATGCATTTCTGAACTAAATTAAAAATGGAATTTTGAAACGCTTTGAAGCTTTCTCCTCACTACTTACAACAACATGCCAATGAGACACTTGATTAAAGGAAAGCATGGCTAATTTAGAAATGGTAGTATAAATATGACTTCAGACAGCATATAGATGATCTGTGGGATGTAATGTTCCTTGATGACCTGTTAGAAACCATGGCTGCACTTGCCAAAGCACAGGGTAATTTAATATCTATTAATGCTGAAGGTATCTTGAGTTCAGTGGGGTTTACTCTACTTCCAAGTTGTGTATTTAGGATAACAGTCTGTTACGTATGTAAAACACACACACACACACACACACACACACCCCAGGACTAAATCAGGCAAAAGATTGTTAGCTGAAGAAGCTACACCAGTTACTATCCTCCTGATTTTAATTGTGTTGTGTAGTAAGGCATCAACTTTTTGTGAACTTTTAGTATAACCTTTTCCCATATAATAAATCAGGAATACCATAATCATGCCTTGATCAGGAAGACAGAAAAGAACTTTTGGAGAGAGTACAGTTTCCACAAATTATTGCCAAGTGTGCAGGGTGCTAGATACCGTATTTTTCGCTCTATAAGACGCACCAGACCACAAGACACACCTAGTTTTTGGAGGAGGAAAACAAGAAAAAAATATTCTGAATCTCAGAAGCCAGAACAGCAAGAGGGATCGCTGCGCAGTGAAAGCAGCAATCCCTCTTGCTGTTCTGGCTCCTGGGATAGCTGTGCAGCCTGTATTCGCTCCATAAGACGCACACACATTTCCCCTTACTTTTTAGGAGGGAAAAAGTGAGTCTTATAGAGCAAAAAATATGGTACCTAAAATGTTTCAAACCTGTGGTGGTGGTAGTGATGATGATGATGATGATAAAATAATGAAAATGAGGAATTCAAGGTTGTTGCTTTGTCTCCTCAGCCTGATCTTTGAAAATAGTGCCTTACATAGATATTAACATGAGACTACTATCACCCAATGCTGTGTCTTGCTGATAGCCTCCTCCTTGAGAGGTCCGGAGGGTGGCAACATGAGAACAGGCCTTCTCTGCAGTGGCTCCCCATCTATGGAATGCTCTCCCCTGGGACGTTTGCCTGGTGCCTTCATTATACACCTTTAGGTGCCAGACAAAAGTGTTCTTTTTTAACCAGGCCTTTGGTTGATCTTATTGACATCCAACACCCTTTTAGAATATGGCTTTTTGGGGGGGTGGTTATTGGGTTACTGCTTTTCGTTTGATTTTGTATGTTGTGGTCTTGTTGTGAACCGCCCTGAGACCTCCAGGTATAGGGCAGTTTATAAATTGGATTAACAACAACAACAACAACTTTTTGTAAACCACTTTGAAGTTATTTTGTTTTTAGCAATCGAGCGGTATATACATTTTCTTTTGAAAAACCAGAGTACTTTCATAATGTTTCAGGGTGGTGACCTGAATGAAGGATTCACTTTCACTTTATGCTGCACATTATAAGCTGCAGTACTGCAGACAGTGTTATTCTGAATCTTCGAAAAATAAATGTAAAAAATTAATGCAGGGATAAACAAAAAGCAGAGGACTGTTGCTGCAGGCTAGTCTATGTCAGTGGTAAATGAACTCTTAAGTAACAAAGATCCCACTTTCATGTCAGCTTTCTTGTAATAAATGAGATTTGAAGAATATGGAAAATTTAATTATAAGAGTCTATAGCTTTCTTTTTGAACTTCCATCCAGAGTTCAGTTGTTGAATGAATTAATCTGTGCACCAAAAATGTGGGGGGAATGATGCCTTCCTGGTTTGTCTTTTTAAAGGTGGGGAAATGGGTGGATTGTGGTGTGGCTGTACATTTTTGGTACAGCCACACCACAATGCCTTCCTGCCTCTTTCCTTCCTTCCTTCCTTCCTTCCTTCCTTCCTTCCTTCCTTCCTTCCTTCCTTCCTTCCTTCCTTCCACAAAACCTTTGGCAAACTGCCCAAATACCTGAGTTAAAAGAAAAGACAATTTCCTTATAGGTCACAAATTCATTTTATAGCTGGGTTGAACTTTGGAGAACCTCCAGATTTGGAGCATCTCCAGAAGTCAGCCATCCCAAGGAAAATGTGATCTCTATAACACCTGCCATCACTGTACCTTAGAAATCATCTGCTTTCCTGTTTCATTTGGTTTCCTTCCAATATAACCATTACTGGGCTGATACAGGTGGTAGCTGTTGTTTTTAACCACGCTTCCCATTTCTATCATTGTGCACAAAAAACCTTAGCAGCATGCGAGTGGCTATCTAACTGCGATTTCTTTGCTAGATTATAGGTAAAGGTACCCCTGACCTTTAAGTCCAGTCGTGGACGACTCTGGGGTTGCGCGCTCATCTCGTTCTATAGGCCAAGGGAGCCGGCGTTTGTCCGCAGACAGCTTCCAGGTCATGTGGCCAGCATGACTAAGCAGCTTCTGGCGAACCAGAGCAGCGCACGGAAATGCCATTTACCTTCCCGCCAGAGTGGTACCTATTTATCTACTTGCACTTTGTTGTGCTTTTGAACTGCTAGGTGGGCAGGAGCTGGGACCGAGCAACGGGAGCTCACCCTGTCACGGGGATTCAAACTGCCAACCTTCTGATCGGGAAGCAGTAGGCTCTGTGGTTTAGACCACAGTGCCACCCGTGTCCTTTTTGCTAGATTATAGAATGGCCTAAACAACCAGCTAACATTAATGGGTGATGATACTTGAACATCAAGAAATCAGGAAACTCTTTCCTTTCTCAGGAAAAACGTGGCTCCTGGGGTGGGTATCCAAAGAACAATCTTGTCACAGCACCATATGGCAGCTGCAGCAAGTTCCTTCATTAATGGTAAAGGTGCTTTGATAAATGCAGAGATATCTTTTGCAGAAACACAGTGAGGGAGGCATGATCACTGAAGAATTGCCTCTTAGCAATTCAGAATTCCACAGGGGCCACTGAAGCAAAAATGAGAGTGTGCAGCAGAATTTGTTTCACTTTTCATTGGTTTCTGAGGTCATCAGATGCCTTCATATGATTGTTGAGGCTCCATAGATTGTACTGTGCGAAGTCATAAGTTCTTATTCCAGATTTCAGTGGTCAGATGCTGTCGTAATAAGATAAGAAGAGCCTATTGGTTCAGGCCAGCGGCTTACCTAGTTCAGCATCTTGTTCTCACAGTAGGCAAGCAGTCATTTGGTATGTTGTCATTGCTTTAGGAAAAATAAGGAGATGGATGGACAAAGCACTCCCTGCCTCCGCCACATCTGGGGAAAATGGGTGCTAAGCTACACTGACAGGTTCAGGGGCAGACTGTGGTCTTTCAAATTTCAGCGGTGCCCTTTGCCAGGCCAAATTTGGCACCCCTGCCTCTCACCCTCTGTTCTGCTCAATTCCTTACATCATAGCTGTGGCAGCCAATGAGGCAGGCTTCAGCTGATCTAGCTACTGTGGCCTGATCCACATCTTTCCAGTGATTTCTTGTTGTAAGGAAGGTGATATAGCAAAGCATTTTTCCAGGTACATTTCTCCCAGTTGGGAAAACACTCCAAAGTAGGGGTGTGGGAGAAATGATCATCACATTGAAAGCAGACACCTGTGCCAAAACGAGAGAATCTTCAACTATTCAGAAGTGTTCCATGTTTCTGCCACAGATCCATAGTTTGCTTGTCATGTATTTTAATGCTATAAACTACTCTGATGTATCATTTCCAGAGTTGAAATGGTTAGAAATTGATTTAAAAAATAGTGAAATTTGTTGTCCTAGCAATAGTCCCTTCAGAATAGATTTTCAGTAAAGAAACTTGTTTGTGTTGGCCAGCACACTGTATAGATTGGATCCAAATCTCACTCAGCTCCTCAGAGCTGAAGAAAGGATGCTGATTATGGATTCAGAATGAGGGAGCTTTGTGGACTCTGGAGGAAGAGGATCTGGCAGTAGAATATGCTCCAGGCTTTTGAGGATTTTGTGAAACATTTTGCTTTTTCTCTGAAGCACCTAGCAATAGGACCTGTGTTGCACACAGCAGGGAGGGATAGATGAGACATAACTATGGAATAATAGTTGGTTGGATTCCTGCAGACAATGACGGCGTTATCCCACTTGAATTAATCATCACTCAGCTCTAGCCATACTCTTCCACCTGAATAAAAGCCAGTTATTAGCCCCATTATATTAGAATTGGACCACATATAATACTTTTAAAGTGTTAAATTATGTTATTTAATCAGAATTTAATCTGAAGCTTTAACGTTCCCCATAATTAAAACAATGCACGTGTTTGGGAAGCATATTAAATCAATTATCTCAGTACAGTAGCATTTCATTAGTTTTTCAAAGGATGCGTGTATATTTTCTAGAACTCAACAAAACAGTTTGAAGGTTCAGGCAAGTTTTATTTAGCACCAATACTGTATCGAGTCTATAAGACATGGATTATGTGACGAGACTCTGGCCAGGCAAAGCATATTTGTCCCCATGGAAGAAGACAGGTTTATTCAGTACATAACTGAAATACTTTACTGCTAAATTTAATGTGGGATTAAAATGTTCGAAAAGGTTGCTGCAGCTATAGAATTTGAAGGATATAATAGGTTAACAGGGTAAGATTTATTTCATATTGATGCTTGTCGACCTAAGTTTGTGGATCTTTTAGTAAGGTGGGTAGGATTTGCCCTTTCTGTTTTTTTCTGTTGGATAAATACACCTTTGGAATTTTTTTGATCTATTGTACTTTATTCTCTTTGGCTTTAAATGGTTCAGAAGCTGCTTGGTATTTTATATATCTGTAAGTTGCTTAGAGACTTTTTTGATAGAGAGTCATGAATAAATGCAACAAATAAATAAACCAGTTCTAGAAAATACCATCTTTTTAACCTCTTCATTTCCTGAAATTGTATAGCTACACTCAGCTGCCTTTTCAAAGTGACATTTAATCCCACATTAAATTCTGTAATAAGGTATTTCACTTATGCGCTGTGCAGATCTGTCTCTGCAGTGGAGATGAATATGCTTGCTGCCTTTGAAAAAGTTGTCCTTTTTTCCCTTTGCCCCAGCCTGAGAAGAAAAATGGTGGTTATCCCATATTATTTTGCACTGAATAAGGTGGGTGAAACTGCACTTGAAAATGACATAGTTCTTTTTGCCTATGAGAATAGAAATAGTATGTTCTTGAACTGCTCATATCTCTTCAACGGTACACCAGAAAACAGTAATAAATTACTGTTGGAACTTCCAGCAATAATTTACAGCAAACAACTACTGATCAAGTTGCAAACCATACCCCAGTACGAGCACATAAAGCAGTAGTTCTGGCAGTAAACCAATGATAAAATGCCAATGCAAATGTACCCCTACATTTGATTCATAGATCATGCTGGTTGACCTATTTCTTGTGACAGATAGCAGATGTACCAGAAGCAAAAATACAATATTAAAGAAGTCATAATATATTCAAGCTCCATAAAGAGTCCTAAACTATAGGTTTAATTCCAGCATAATTTCAAATGCCTTAATAAAAGATCTAACAATTTTTTTTGAGGATCAGAACCAAACCTTCCAGAGAGCTAGCTGTGTTAGTTGGTTGCTGCAAAAATAGCGGAGTCTCACGGCACCTTAAATTTCTTCTGGCATAAACGATCCTTGAGTAGAGGCCACTTCATCAGACGTGTGAAGTGGCATCCTCTGAACACACAGGAGGGAAAGTATAAAATATGAGTTTGGGTGGCAATGAAATGCAAAAATCAGAGTCTATGACCAGCACTTATTCATTTGATTAGCTTCCCACTATCAGGCTATGTGTTAAGATCTGTAGAGGAGCCCTCCACCACAGAGCCAAGTGGGGTGTGTGGTTACTCAGGAAAGAGCCTTTATCCATTATTCAGAGCCACCTGAAAACACATCTATGTGCCCAGACTTTTATGGGGATCTGATATTATTCATATCACTATTTTATTTAACAGAATTTAACACAGCTATTTACAATGGCAGTAATTGGTGATAAGACTAAATTAACATTTGTAGTCAGGTAGGAAACTATGATTTTTTTTAAAAAAAATTATTTAACAAAATTTATATACTGCTTGATTGTAGGAGAACCTCTAAGCAGTTTACAAGAAATACTAAAATTGTCAATAAACATCTACTGTGTGTGTCTGGATTGACTTGTTGAAACAAAGGTGCCGCAAAAGTACAGCTATTTATTTATTTAGTGGATAACTCAGTTTGTTAGAGAATGGTGCTGATAAATGCCAAGGTTGCATGGGACAGCTGCATATTTCTGCATTGTAGGGGGTTGGACAAGATGTTCCTCAGGGTCCCTTCCAACTCTACAATTCTATGATTCTCTTTATTTTCCTATTATCTCTATCCAGACTCATACAAATAGAATCAATCTTTGCTTTTAGTTTCAATTCAGCTATTTCATGCCCCCCCTCTCAAATTCATCTATTTGGGAATGGTAGTTTTCAAACTTCTTCCTCTATGCAGATTATATTTTGGATTTGAATATTTTAAAAATAGCAATATTAATATTTTGTTTATCAGGTGGCATTTATGTGTTGCAAGACAAACTATTGAAAGGCAAGAGGACATTCTGTGGTACTCAGTGCCAGTACTCATATCTTGATAAAAGTGCCATGGGTGCTGGCACAAAATGGCTTCAATGGACAGTAAAAAGAAGAGAGGGCAATGCTCTGTACTGGTGAGTTTTATCATACAGAAGCATTGGCCTTCTTGTGAAGATGCTATTAACCTGGTGAATATTAGAGAATTATATTTTAGAGAATAATATTATATCTCTGGGCACTTTCATACTGCCTGTTTATTTAGCATTCATCCTGATTTGTTGGCATGGGGATTAGATGGTGTTGGCTGTTTGATGAGCATTCACACTGGTATATTTGTGGGAAGGCTAAATGAAATTGCATCAAAGAAAGTGTGATTCCACCTCAAAATAGAAATAGTCTGGAAGTACCCTCAGTTGGGATTATGACAAATTAAATTAGTTATTTAGCTCTTGATTCAAAACCTGAATGTTATCTCCAACTACTGGCTCTCCTTCAATAATCTCATTCTTAGTAGTCATTGTAGCTGGAAAGGCTGCAAATAAAATAATTGGAGTTGTGAAATACTAAAGAACCTGTGTGTGGTTTTGAGCCATGGATATGTTTTTTCATTGATATTTCCAATAGTGCTTCATTAGAATCTCAGTCTGATTCACTTGCTGTAGAAACACTTCTTCCCCTCCATGATATTGCCACTCTTTATCTGATAGCTGATCTCACTCTTGTGATTGCTGATTTGGCTAATTTTGTTAAAGTTCATTTGGGTAGTTGAAATGTCATGGTGATTAAACTCAAGAGCATTTTGCTAGGTGCCAGGTTGAATTGGTTTGAACAATCTTAGCCCCTCTGCTCGAACTGAAGTAGCCTCCTGCTGATGTTACAATACTAGGCAAAATTACAGTGGCTCTAGAATAGCGACCAGATGCCTTGTGAACTAGCCTATGACATTTTTATGTGGGCTGCTTGGATGTATTAAACAACGGTAAATTTAAAAGGAGATGGTTTTTGTAAAGAGTTTTCTTCTCTTCATTTTAATGTATGGAAAAGATAATGGGAGTAGTATTGTTAAAATTTAATTTTAATTCAGGGAGATTTCAATGTTGGGAAGGAAATAATCTAAATAATGCTTGCCAACATGTATACGATGTGGATGCAATGCAGATAAAGCAACAGGCAGAAACTCGTGAAATCAACCGGATTAAAACACACTGCCAAACTCCTGTTACAATTTATTTCAGTGAGATTTAACTTTCGCTGGATTTCATATGTATGTATGTATGCATATACATACGGATAGTGTTTATGACCCATACTTTATCCACACCTGCTTTTTCTCCAGTCTCTGCTGCTTCAGCCCCCTGCCAGGTCACTGACCCACTTTTGAAAAATGTTGTTGGAGTTTATAATTGGTTTGTCAATTTGGTGGCAGTGTTGGTGGTGTGCCTGCTGAAGCAGAAACTGATGAAAAGTCATGGTGTGCATGCATATCCATCTTGGAAATTATATGTATATTAAATTCTCTCTCCCCTTCCGCCACACCTTGCAAAGCATTAAGACTTCTGCTAGTGAGAACCATCTAGGTTTACTCCAGATGGAAACTGAAAACTCTGCTCTGGAAAATAACTGCTCCCTGATCTCAGCTTCCCAAACTCTTTGCTGTCTAATAATTACAAATGTTCACAGTAAAAATGCTTGCTACAGTGGAGATTACAAAAACCTGTAATATACCTCTTCAATCCCACCTACATAACCCTGTTTTCTCATTTATTTAGATGCAACCCCTTCCAAGTATTTTTTGGTAGTCAAAACACATAAACCCTGCTCATTTATCCCCCTCCAGTGGCTATTGCGTATTTTGTGGCATATACAGTTGTCATATTTTGAAAAGCATAAAAGAGGACACATTTACATACCCATGAAAAAGAGGACATGTCCTGGAAAAAGAGGACATATGGCAACCCCACTTTCAGCTCTGGTATTTCTGTAGTAGTTTAATTTTAAATTACAGAAAACAACAACAATGATGATGATGATGTTATTATTTATACTATACCCATCTGGCAAAATATAAAAAAATAATAAAATCAAAATTATTGATTTAGTGACAAGTGCTTATAATCACACAGACATATTTCCCCCTTAAAGAATTCTGGACACTGTAGTTTCAGGCTTGCCAGAGTTGTAACTCTACAAGGGGTAAACTACAGTGCTCAGAACTGAGGTGAACAAATGTGTTTTGAATGTGCTTTAAGGGCATAGTGCGTACACAGCTTAAGCCAACAATGGGCTGGACCAATGTCTTACGTTGGTAATAAACTAGATGAGAGCCAAGGGCTCCATCAGTCACCCACTACTTGATTTAGCCCTTTACCACAAACAATATTTTTGAAACGGTTGCAATGCTTTGCTAAACTGTAACCAGAGCTCCTTGTGGAAAACTTTGAAAATCACTTTCACCACCCCCTCCAAGTTTCTGTGTGTGGCCTGGGATATTTTATCTCTATGTTTAATAGGAAAATGGGGACAGAGGCGGCCTGGTTCTCAAAAGTTCTCCTTGGATTGGCACAGGATTTTCCTGGGTCAGAAATGTGTTGCTCCATCTATCCTACAAAAGCCACCCACCCAGCACACTGCCTTCTTTCTTTTTCCCTGTTTTAATTTTGCAGTGAAGCTGAACTGGCAGCAGTAGTAATAGAACAGCCACTTTAACAGATGGTCAGGGATGATGGGAATCTTGGCATCCCGAGTTGGAGCAGGCTGGTCTAGATTGTACATGGTGAATGGGAATGGGGGACAGAGCAATGGTCACCAACAGTTTACTCTGTAGGAAAGCTGTTGGACTAAATCGCTTTCCCTCCTTCGAATTCTGATTGTAGGATTTAAAGAAAACCAACCAACAATCTGCGAGCATCTTATGCCTCTCTCATGTTGTATTTTGCTGTATTACACATGCATAATTATAGGTACAGCCATGCACCTAAATGCAAAGCAACAAGAGCATGGTTCGCTCTTCCCTATGCTGTCCACATATCCTGCCATTTCCTTCTTTTAACACCTGCGCCTTCTTTTCTCCTCTTACAGGATGAATCGTCCATGTTCTTCCAGTTTGGTCCATCAATAGAACAGCAAGCTTCTGTCATGCTCAACATCATGGAAGAATATGACTGGTACATCTTCTCCATTGTCACTACCTACTTTCCTGGCTACCAGGACTTTGTCAACAAGGTCCGTAGCACTATTGAGAACAGCTTTGTGGGCTGGGAGCTAGAAGAGGTGCTCTTGCTGGATATGTCTCTGGATGACGGAGACTCAAAGATCCAGAATCAGCTCAAGAAACTCCAGAGTCCTGTCATCCTCCTTTACTGTACTAAGGAAGAAGCCACCTATATCTTTGAGGTGGCTAACTCTGTGGGTCTGACTGGGTACGATTACACATGGATTGTACCCAGCTTGGTGGCTGGAGATACAGACACAGTCCCCTCTGAATTCCCCACTGGACTTATCTCTGTGTCATATGATGAATGGGACTATGGCCTTCGCGACAGGGTGAAAGACGGAATAGCCATAATAACCACGGCTGCTTCTGACATGCTGTCTGAGCACAGCTTCATTCCTGAGCCCAAGAGCAGTTGCTACAACACACAGGACAAGAGGATCTACCAATCAAACATGTTAAATAGGTAAGGGAAATCAGCACAATGGGTTGTCAGTAACTGGCATGTTCTAACCATCACAATGGATATGTGTCTTATTGAAGGCTTTAGGAAGAAAACTTCCAGCTGGGTCTGATTTCTGGGGTAAACAGGTAATCTGTCATGGTCCTTTGTTTCTTGTACAGTGTTCATTCATGCTAACTCAAGAGTAGCTTGGAAATTAATTAAGAATGAGGAACTGGTCGATTATAAACTCATTGGTTGTGTGGCAGTCAACAGAAAATAGAAGCAGAGTAACAGCTTCATATGGACAGTGTTTGTACACATACTTAAGGATGAAAGCTATTTTTGTTAATTTATATGTGAGCACTTTCTGCAAGTGAGCTGATCTTCAACGTTGTAAAGTACAGTACATTATTAAGATTTATCAAAGCGAAAGCTGTACGTGCTATATAAAGAGAGATGGGTTTTAGACTGGCTTGGCAGGTCAGTAGCAGAAGGACCAAGAATACGAGTGGCAAGAAAGAAATGTCTTAGGGCAAGAGTGGCAAAGGACGTGAGGACACTCATGAGTTAAATGTACTAGGAACTGGGTTATTTATTTATTCATTCATTCAATATATTTATACTCTGCCTTTCTCACATTTTGGGATTCAAGGTGACTTATGACATTTAAAAACAACATTAGAAAATAAAAATAAAAACAATCTAGCTAAAAACAGTAATTAAAGTATCGCAAACGCACTTTAAACCAGCAATGATATTATAATAAAGGGAGATAGGGGACATTTGGGAAGTTTTCTGATCCGTATTGGGTGGTGTGATGGGACTGTTCCACTCCCCTGACCTCCCTCTGACTGAGTCAATATTGCATATCAAGAGAGAGTGGGGAAGGCACAAGGCGGTGACTAGGTCAGGGTGGTGCAAACACAACACCAGGAGCACTGGATTGGCTCCACTGGTGTATCTGCCTTTCCCTGGCCTCACCGCTGCCTCATCCCTCAAAATCTCGATCCTACCATGCAGCAGCGACTAAGCTGGAGGGAGGATTAGTCCCACCATGCTGTCCACTACTATTTCTACTCCTGAAGCATAAAGCAGCCTCCCCCATGCTGGGATGGACAACACACTTGCACCAAATGTGGCCCAAAGGGAAGGACAGGACATCCTGCAATAGGAAGCACAGCCGTCTGCTTCTTGCAATATGAGCTCAGCGACTGGCTGTGTTGTTCTCTGGGTGCCTTCTCTAGACAGCGTAAGGGCTGAACGGAAAGGGTGGCAAGGACATGGCAGCAGAAATCTTCACTACAGTTCTGGCTTGCCACAGCCAGCCCTTAATGGATATCTTTTCCAGGGAGGACTCAGTTAATTTTAAAGACCAGGATAGGAGGAGATGATTTCAAATTACGGACCTGAACAATTTGGCCCCACTGATTGTGGGCCTTTAAATGTTGTAGCAGCTCTGTGGTATAAACCCACAAGAAGGAATCTCCCACTGACAGTCTTGTAGGGTACCAGGTTCTTATTGATTTCAGCAGCATGTACCTCAGTATAAATGTGTCAAAAGTTGTGACCTTAAAAGGTTAAGCTAGGAATGAAGCCTGCATCTTACCTGCCTATAAAATCATTACAATTTTGTTGTTGTTGCTGCTGCTACTGTGATAGTTTCAGCTATCAGGGAAAGGCATATTGGTACTGTTGTGCAGCAAGGACAGACTTGTTAAACTAAGGTTTAAATGCCAATCGGTAATATATTTTACAATTGCTTGCTTTGATCCAGAACCCTTTTTGCACAGGGGACTTCTGTTCTGTTCTGAGAGAGGGGCAGACTTTGGTCTTTCAAATTTCAGCAGTGCCCTGTGCAAGGCCAAAATTTGGCGCATCCTCCCTCTCACTTTTTTGCTCAGCTTAATTCGCTACTCATTAAAAATGCAGACATAAGTGAAAATGGCATACCAAAATATATTTTATTGGATAAAATTGCTCTGAAAAAAATGTATATATTAGGATAAATTCATACCAAAATGTTGATGAATTTCCATGAGTGTTATTATTTTTTAATTTGCAAACTGATGCAGAAATGTGGAAAGCTGAGTTTAAGATTGGAAATACAAGAAACTGGAGGAAACCGAAATTGATATATTCACCCCAATCTTATTCTCATGTTGTGCTGTGTACAGCCTCCCAGAGGGAAGCTCGCAGATGCTTTTCCCTTCTTTGCCACACTGAACTAAGGTTACTTAACATGCCATCCAAACCACAGTTCATAGTTTTGCTCTAACCAGACTAACCACAAGCCATAGCCAAGCTTTGTTGTTTATGATTCATGGCTAGTCTGGCTAAACCACGAATCGAAGTGTAAAGCCAAACTCGGGCTTAGCTTGGCACATCACAGGAGCACCTCACAATTGTCACCTCAGACAGTTTTTCATTTCTCAGTGTTATGGGGGAGAATGGGGAAGATATGGGCTTGTTGCTTTTACTGGCAGCCGTGCATAAAGCAAAACCTCTTGTCTTGGCCTGAGGGAGAGGAAGAGATCCAGAGCTGACAATGCAAAGAGATTGCAGTCAGCGGTATAAAGCCTTCAGTGAACCTATGTGAATCTATGTGTGAGATTGTGTCTTCTCTGCAGATGAGCTATCACAGTTGAGAATGGAACATATAAGCAGGAGGTCTTGCAGTTCTAAATGAAAAAGCTAACGGCAAGGTATCGCTCTGAGGGACCCATATTCTTGGAAGCTGTTTCTCCTATCCAGTTTTGTTAATATTGGAGGCACACTGCAAAACTTCTTCAAGGGTGTGGGGGAGGAACAGAGCTAAGTTATGCTTTGGGGCTTGGTAGACTAAATGCCTGCTGCAGGGGATGGGAGCCCTGATTTTTCAGTTATTGCAGCAGAAATGCCATCAGTTCAAAACTTTAGAAGCAAGAGGGAACTTCTGAATTCATACACATGACACTTTACATGGTCTCTAATTGGAGGATTATGTTTGGTATCACTCAGCTAGAGAACATGCAACATTTCTGATTATTCCATCCTCAGTGTTCCATAACAGCAACCTTGACTACAGCATCCTTTAGAGCAGTTGCACAAGGCAGAAGTCAAAAAGTTTAGCTGTAAGAATTTGGTATACTGCATTTTATTAGTCATTGTAATACACATACACTTCAGGAGGCTCCAGAACTCCTTAGAATTTTCAATATATATGTTGGTGTGACTTGCCTCCTAGCCCACATACATAACTCTGAATCGTGGCCTGTGATGAGGCAAAACTTGATATAATTATTGGATGCCTCATGTCTCTTAGGGCTTACCTTAAGTTAGAATTCTTAAGTTAGAATTCTACCCCTGATATTCAAAGTTGGTCAAAGAAGGATGACTCCATAGAAATGAAATGTAACAGTTTCCTATTTGGTATGCAGAATCCAGATGAAATCAGGGGAACTTTAAACAATTTGTTAATATGTGATGAATAATTGGCCATGACAGCAGAATAATAAAGTAAAAAATGGCAAAATCTCTGTTACTTAAGTAACTAACTGCTGGTAATTTTATCATGTCAAGGTCCTGTAAAAGAATTAGATTAATGAAAGAACATGCCTGCCTATTTTCCATTTTATTAATTGACGTTCCTCCCTTCCCCCACAAATGTTCTTACTATATTCCAAGTGATAAAAATAGAAAGGGCCGTGCTGCCATGGTTCCCCACACAACTTTAGAGTCTCTTTCCATTTTCTTTGATGCAATTTCACATAAAAATCTGGTTTGACAAAAGACCAGCCCAGTGCGTCCCCTAGTGGTTACGTCCTGAGGGGAAACCTTGACAATAATCATGGTCATTAGGAGATCATTGCAAACAGCAGAAGTGTAGCTTCCAGCCTGAACATCAATTCAATTAATAACCTCAAAAAATATCTTGCAGATTCACAGTTTGACTAAACTGTTTGTTTCATTTTTCCAGGCCTAAGCTGCCAAGCAGTCGCAATATTCCACTTCATAAGGGAAGTAGCAATTTATAAGGAAATGTTTCCTGCCTTATAGCCCACATTCAACAATGTGCTTAAACAAATGCTTAGATTTTTTTTTAAACTGCATTCATTTTGATACAAGAATTAGTGACCCCAGGTGTATATTTTTATTGTTTTAATAATGTTTTAATATTTCACTTTAATTGCATTGTACCTTTTAGAATGTATTATTCTTGATTTCTGTGTGTTCTGCATTTGCAAGTCCCCCCCCCCACGCTGCATGCCATCTCTCCCTATCCACCCCTGAAAGTGGTACAAATGGCAGGATGTTTTAGCACCAGAGTGTAAATCAGCTATCCTTGAAACTATCTGAGACCCAGGAAGAGGGTTTTATGATGCTGTTCCCTCAATGAAGGCTAGGTTGCCAGGGTAACACCAGACATCCAAGACCTAAAATGGTCAAATGGACTGGGCACATCGGGGCCTCTCCAAAGTGATGTGGGGGTGAAGATACCAGTATGGAGCCATGTGTGCTTTTCTTCTCATGACCTGTAACCTTCCCTGATGTATGTAAAGATGTTTTATAACACTTTGTTTGCTGTGTTTGAACTAATATATAAGCTTTTGTTCTGAAGTGCCTCGGGGCAGACCTTCTCAATTGGCATGTTGAGTTGAGTGAGCTCTGACCTATTGCAATAGCTGTAATAAACACTGGGTCTCTAAATCTGGATGCTGGACTTGACAATAGTTTCCTTGGTTCTGTTGTTTATTCTAAAGGTGGTGTAGAGGTGAATTCTTATCACAATTTTTATCTGAATGGAAGCTTGCAGCTGCTTGAAGTTGGTGCTGCAAAGATATTGTAAAGCTCATTCCATGGACTTTCGATGGGTACATATGATGGGTACATTCTACCACAGATTTTATCACTCATCCATAACCAATTTGTGGTATAATTCTCCTTACCACCTGTTAGTTTGGTCATCTGTATGGACCCTCTTTACTTTAAGAATAAAACTGAAATCACTCCCTAAGAGTGACAAAAAGGACTTAGTTTGAATGTTCAATTAGTGGTGTTGTCGCTGCCAAAAATGAGGAAAGCTCTTTCTGTAATGCAGGACCCAGAAGGTTGCGGTGTTTTTCTATCAGTGTTACCTGCCCCGTGGGTTCTTGTGATTTCAGATTTTTTTGCTAGCCTGGTAAATGGGTGCAATCTCCACGCAGCCATCTGGACACCACCTCACGCAATCAGCTTTCCACATGGAGCGCTGCACACATATTTCTGATTTTCCGTAATCTTTATGTGAAAGAATAGGCTATTGCCTGCTCACATGACTATAAAGCAGTTTTTTCAGTGTTGTAAGAGATTGTCCTGATATAGCAATACTTAAAACATACAAACCAGGAATTTCAAGCCGTACAGACCTTTTCAACTCTGTTGGGTCATCCACACACAATGGACAATATCATACCTTCCACAGGACCCCTGTATCATACCTTCCACAGGACCCCTGTGTATTGCTTCTTTTCTCCCCTATCATTTCATGCTTTACCACTATTTCTGTAGTCCTGATACGTTAGAGCAAAATAAGTTTTCCAGCCCCATTTTTTTTTAAAAAAAGAAGTGCTCTGAGCATGTGCAGTTTCACAAAATTCACTTAAATCATGGTGCCGTCACTACCAAAGGGGAAAACCAAAGGTGCCGGGCAAAAATGTTCCTCTTCAACCAGACCTTTGGCTGACTAACATCCTATTATACTTTTAAGTGTGTTTTTTTGGGGGGTATTATTTCATTTTGTTTTTGTTCCTGTTTTTATTTTGTATTTTTTTCTCCTCTCACCATTGGAATGAGAGGAAGAAACATGCTTTTTGCAGGCATTGGCTGCAAGAGGGACTTCTCTCTTGTACACCAATGCCTGTAAAATGCAGGCTTCTTTCTGTGCTGTTCCTACCTCTTGCCTGCCATGGGGAGGGGAGAAATAAATACTTTGATAGCCCTATCCTGGCTGCTTCCAGAAATGCTCAGCACAGGGATTGTATGAGCCCCATGCAAGGGATTTTGACAGATGGGCAGGGCAACCCAACTATCATGTGATGTCATAGTGACATTGTGTGATTGACAGGTGGGTGTCCTTTGCCCTTTGTCAAATTTGGCCTGTGAGGCCAATCCTGATATGGGTCTGGTCCATGAAGCCAAAATGGTTCCCCACTGAGGAAATAGAAGGATTTTTCAAACACCTTCATCTGCCCAACTGCAACAAAAGATGCCTCTGTTTCTACAGCCACAGCAGGTGCAAACTCTCCCCAACAGTTTGACTTCACCCCCAATGTATGCCAGCCTTCAAACAGAACAGTGTCCTCTGTAAAGTAGGACACATAGCTATCCATTCACTATGAAGCTCATAATAGATTGGACCTGATTGTGTTTATTATATCTATAGTCAGCGTTACCAACTGGGACAGGAAGTTATGGGGAGCTGGAAGTGAAAAATAGGTGATGAACAAGATGCAATAACTTTTCACTGTTTTATCCAACAGACATCCTGTTGAATTTAGTGGCAGAACTCCCCTTATTTTTTTACAGGTTTTTTTTCCCCCTTCCTTGCCCATTATCAGAATTTAGATCCAGGAATCCAGCTGCATGAAATAGGGGCAAAAGGTTTTTGTAAGCTAGACCTATTTCTGTCAGTCTGTTTTCAGATAGCGCAGAACTTTCTCAACAACTTTTGCTTCACTCTGCAGCTTTGCAGCTTCTCATGCTCTTATTCAGCCAGAGGCAAATGTTTTGAAAAATCTGAACAAAAACAGTTCTTCCAATTTTGAGTTATGACAGTGTGAAATAAATGCATTAGTTCTGCTCTCAAATAATTGTTCAGTTGTGAGATTTTTGGGGGGTGAATAATTAATTCAAATCGCCTAAGTTTTAAGCATTCAAACTCAGAGTGTATAGAATATTTAGTGAAGAATGCCTTCCTTGAGAGGCTTGGAAAAATGGTTTTGAAATAAATGTATTAACTTTTGCAGATAACACACCTCGCCTTAACACGATGGCTTGGGACCCCCCTCCCTTTTCGCAATGTACGTCCTGCATATGTCATTTGTCTAAAAATTTGGGTGAACGTCGCTTCCTAATTCTGAGACATTATTTATCATCTGTAAAACAAATATGACTTTGAAAAATTAACACTATGGAGAGAAAATCTATTAAACTGTCTATTTCACCCTCTTCTCCTGCATCATTTATCTAGTAAAATATTGAATTGTACAGCATATTCAGACATGAATTATGATTTTCCTTTGTACGTTGGAACACATTTAAAAGCCATACATTGTTTTAATCAGCTGAGTAAAGACCATCATCTGAGAGATGCTCTAAAAGAGAATATAATGAATAGTATGCAATAAGCAAAGCTTTTTAATGGATAGATGAAGTCTCTTAGAAGAGAGAGCCAGCTCAGTTGGGAGGCTTCTCATTGGTGGAATGGACAGGCCGACTCAGATTGGAAGTGAATTTAGAATCATTAAAAATATCTATATGGAAACAATTATATGGAAATGAAACAATTAGTTTCAATTTGCAATTATAATGTAATATATTGTTAAATTTCTTATTAACTAGGATGAATTTGTTTTTCTATTCTCTTCCTCCTATTTTTAGCAGCACTGCCTCTATTACTCCTCACGCTTCTTCCTCTGAAGCAGGAATATTGCCATTTATATTGTTAACTTTGCATCGTTCATGTTCCCTATTGTTTATTTGTAATGAGCCGAAGTTATAGCATTTTGTATTTTGAAAGCATGACAGTAGAAATAACTGCTGAAATGCAAACAACTCTGGTGTGAAGTATTGGGTCTGGGTGCCACAGGGGTGTGTTTGCAGCATGTAAGTGCCAGAATCAGCTTGGTTCTTAACAAATTATTCTCTTTAGGGTCTTTTAAAATTACTATTACAGTGGTGCCTTGGGTTAAGTACTTAATTCGTTCCGGAGGGCTGTTCTTAACCTGAAACTGTTCTTAACCTGAAGCACCACTTTAGCTAATGGGGCCTTCTGCTGCTGCCACGCCGCCACAGCACGATTTCTGTTCTCATCCTGAAGCAAAGTTCTTAACCTGAAGCACTATTTCTGGGTTAGCGGAGTCTGTAACCTGAAGTGTATGTAACCTGGAGCGCATGTAACCCGAGGTACCACTGTACACAGGTTTTCATCTCTTCCACCAAAGCATTCAGGGTATGGCATACAGAGGGCTTTTAGGAAGGTGGAGTGGGGCAGGAGAGCTATGGGCTGCTGCCCAAGGATGCCAGGTTTTGATGCTGGCCCTGGGGGGTCTACATCAGGAGTCTTCAGACCTTTCTTTGTGCTTAGTGAGCTTGATTACAGATATGTCACCAAGGAGCAGGTGCAGTTTGGGGAACCTGGTTGCATGGAGCACAGAAAAGAGGACCCAATTGTAGCAGGACTAGCTTTTGATGAAGAACAGCAATATTAATTTTGAATCCCATGTGGGGAAATGCAAAGTTCACAGAGGTGCTCAAGTATTGAGGGTGGGAAATACAGTCTATCTGCATCAGTCAGCAAACTGCTTTGCTTCTTGTCCTGGATTGTAATAAGCCCCCTCACGACAATCTTTGTCCTGACTAAGTGTATTTGCTTTTTTAAAAAATAATAAAAAACACACTTCTGTTTTCTTCCAACCACGACATATTCATCCGCGGAAGGCTCTCTTTTACCCAGTTTTGTAGAATCATAAGTCGGGCTGGTGACAAGCCACAGGAGGCCCTTGGCATGCCGTCAGCCTAGTTTTATTGCTGCATGCTACCACCACACGCTGCTGCGGCTGCATGCTGCCACTGCCATGCAGCAGCACCGTATGTGTGGGACCGGGCATATGCACATAGCACTGAACCCGGAAGTGATCCAAAGAGTCACAAAAAGGGGCAGAACCGGAGGGAACACACCACAGAGTGTTTGCAATCTTTTTCAATGGTGTTTCAAATATATGCGATTTCACTTAAACATGTGATGCCTTGGAACGTAACCCCCATGTGAACTGGGAGTTGCCTGTATTCCAATATGTATGAAGTAAGGTGTGAGTGGCTATTTTGCTATAATTTCGGCAACTGGGCAGGTCCTGAATCTGTGTACTCACAGTGAAACCACTGCTTCTGCTGCACTTCATCCATTTTGATATACAGTGATACCTCGGGTTACATATGCTTCAGGTTACATACGCTTCAGGTTACAGACTCCGCTAACCCAGAAATAGTGCTTCAGGTTAAGAACTTTGCTTCAGGTTGAGAACAGAAATCGTGCTCCGGCGGTGCGGCAGCAGTGGGAGGCCCCATTAGCTAAAGTGGTGCTTCAGGTTAAGAACAGTTTCAGGTTAAGAACGGACCTCTGGAACAAATTAAGTACTTAACCCGAGGTACCACTGTACAAGCTTTTCCATACATGTAGGAATGAATCAGACACCAAGTGGTGCACCTTGATAAGACTCAAACTGGATAAGGGCTGATCTTAGCAACAAAACTGACCATGAATAATTTCTGAAAGCACCGTGAAACTGAATTTAATACAAAGGCCATGGGAGGTGGCTTGTTTGTTCTCAGAATGTCAAGCCCACCTTTCCACATAAAGGTGGTCCAGAGTGTTTGAATTGTTTTGAACACCAACAGCCATACTTGGTTATCATCATGATTTGGGGACCCTAGTAGTTCCGGCTAATTTGTGAAGCAGCATGTTTAGCAATAACCAGAACTTCCTAGGCATTTTATTTAGAGTTTGACTTTAGAATCGAAGAAATGAGAGAAAATAAGATGGAGTAGCCAGACTTTGGTCAAGCTATTGAATTCTCATTATTGATTGTGTCCTGCTGTCCTCTGTTTTGATTATCAGCATGAAAACCTTATATTGAAGTGCCAGTTGTTCTACCTGTTCTAACACACTCGTCCCAGCTATTCATCAGCAGACCAATAAAGTGTACTTGTAGGGAACTGGTAGAAAGGAGACTTGAGTCTAAGAACAAGAGAGATGAATGCTTGATGATCACATAAAGAGCTTACTGTCCTTGTGGAAACTAGCTCAGGACCAGGTGACCTACTTCAAAGGGTATGCACCATCAACTATTGTGATTGAAAGCTCCAGTACTACCATTTGGTAGTTTGGAAGACTACTCCAAAGAACTTTATACTCTATTGCACTATGTGCTATTTTTCCTAGAAGGTGATTAGGAAATAAGATGTGTATATCCGGCTCACAAAAAAGCAAGGAGCAAAACATATTCTGTCCTAGTGCTGGCTATGGAAAAACAAAGGCAACTGCTATTACAGTAGCCGTTTTAAAAAGCAAATCTACTGACTGAGTTCACCAGGACTCCCTAAGAGCAGTGCTTTTTTCTGGGGGGGGGGGACAGGACATAGGGGTATGCATACCCATAAACATTTTGTGAATCTTTGTACTTTTGTCCATTTACTATATTTATTTTCACCGATTTGAGCTATAAAAAGGTGATTTTTTTTATTCAAAATGAGGGTACCCCATAACATTTCTTTAGAAAAAAAGCACTGCCTAAGAGCATTGGTTGGGAACAGCATCCACTAATTAAGTTTCCTAGATGGGTAAGTACCTTGGACTGGCATATATAAAGCCTCGTACAAATGTTATGCTAGTCTCACATTCAAGCATAAGTGAATACATGGTACCTACACAAAACATGCCTGTGTGGGAGAACCCCTTAAAATCTGGGGTGGTGACTGTGCATTGTATGAACATGTAGTTGTGTGAATAGTTGAACACAATTTAACTGCATGTTTGTGTCCAAAGTTAAATCAGCAAACCACAGAACAGTGGTGCACATGTTTACTTTTTTGTCATTAGTGTTTTTGTAGCTTTTTCTTGCCTTCTTATATCCTACCTCATCCCCATTGTTGAGACCAGTTGGTATATTATCTGAGATAATTAGATCAACAAAGTACATCAGTAAAATGACCACACATCTACTGAACAACACCCACAAACCATGTGTTTATGGTGTACACTGATCACATGCGTATTTAATACAATGTCTTAACAGGGCTTAAAACTCAAGCTATAGGTTACAGGCCATAAATCTTTTTGGTCAAGTTGGACTCCTTTTATATCGTCTATAATCCCACACTCCAACCACCAATTTGTCATATGTCTATTGGGAAAGTTCAGCTGGGATAAGTAAGCTACAGCAGTTGAGCAGGATCAGAAATCATTGTCTTCCTTCTTTTCTGTATTGCTGGGCATATAACTGGCTACTGGCTGTTTAGTTAGTTTGTTATGATGTTGTTGTTGATTTCTTTTGTCCACAGTAATAATGTGACGCTTCTGAGACTCTGTCTTTTGTAGAATATGAAAGTAAGGGTATCAAAATCAAAGAAGCAAATAAACAAAAGAAAACTACATGTTACATGGAGTTCCGTGGTTATTTTCTTTTGCATTTTTAAAAAACGAAAAACCAAAATTTAACCTGGGCAGGCTTTGACCCAGGATAGAGGCACGGTACATAGATGCATAATCTCAGTGTAATCATTTCCCCTCTGGTCATTTTCCATGCTAAAACTGTGTTTCCACCCATTGAAAAGAAGAATATAAGATTCCACAATTTCCCCCTTTATCTTTCCCTCACGGGAAAAATGAACTTGGAAAGAATGAATTTGAGCTGAAGGTAGAGAAAGCGTTTAAGTATACTACTTACCCTTTCTTCCACT
This sequence comes from Podarcis melisellensis, assembly GCF_964234715.1. Lineage (NCBI taxonomy): Eukaryota > Metazoa > Chordata > Lepidosauria > Squamata > Lacertidae > Podarcis > Podarcis melisellensis. The sequence goes on along the minus strand of NC_138542.1, from coordinate 43,970,211 downwards.
TTGACAACTCACAGTCTGCCCAGGCTGTTTGCAGCTTGAAAAACAAGAAGAAACAACAATAACTCCATCTAACATACGGTTTGAGTTTCAGAAATGCTTTTTCTTTTCTTTTCTTTTTTGCTAATTATCTTTATTGGTTTCTTTCAATTTACATTCATAAAATTACATTATAACATCTTAGTTCTCCTATGGCTAAACGTGTATTTCTAAATAATAATAAAGAAAAGAAAACCAAAAATTTCTGCTTAATTGCTTGATTCATTCATATTCCTTTTCTGTAAATACAGAATTCTGTAAATTCTGTAAAGGAACACAGAAATGTTTTTTCAGGGTTTCTTCCTTAACCACAGATTATACATTTTTAAGGCAAGCTGACAAGATCAGAATTTTAAGACAGAGTCTTTTGATCTGTTCCCCTGCTCAAAATGACTCAAAGTAGACACAGTGCTGAGGTAGGTGGAGAGGTTTTAACTAGCCTTCTGACAGAGATGCAAATTGCTCTGGTCATCAGATGAATGAGCAAGGAGGAGCAATAAGCTGTACAGATGAACTGTGGTGGGTGGACTTTATGTGTGTGAGATTTGTGTCCTGTACATTGTGTGGGCATGGCAGTGTTGTGTGGTTACACCCACTGATGGCAGATGGTCCCGGAGTGTTGGCCAAAGTATGTTTGTCACTCCTGTATAAATGTTCCATTACAGAGCAATTAGGGACTCTGTAGAGTCATCCTACTGTTCTCATTAGGTCGGCTAGGTACACAGACATTGTTCCAGCAGCTTTTCCAGCGTAGCATGAGGGTGGGGGGTGGGGGGTGGGACTTGAGCTGAAGTTGCTAGAGCCACACTTCAGATTCAGTTGATTCCTATCAACTGCCTTCATCCAGATATCTTGTATTTTGTGCTCAAGTCCTACCTGCTGGAGCAGCAGAAAAGGAATGTGCTCTGTCACCTATGTGTCAGCCCTTCAGATATTTGAAGTTGACTATTGTATGGCCTTTTAACCACCTCATCTCCAGACTAAACATACCCAACTCCTTCCATCTTTCCACACAGAGCTTAGACACCATGTTTGTTGCCTTGTGCTTGACATGTTCCAGTTTGTAGAAACCATTCAAAGTCTGTGACCGCACTATGCTGTTACAAATTGGGATGGGGAGAAGGCTGTATGCTGATACCCTTCTAATTCTTGGATCCAGCAAGTGTTAAATATTAATTGCCTCTGGTCTATTTTTTGGGAATCCTGCAATGTGTTTAGGTTTTCACTCTGCAGATTACATTGGAATCTACTCTGGATCAATATTGAGTAGAATTCCATGACATTAAAATCTAAGCAAGGATTCAGATTGTTGAAACAGCCAGACAGGTCTCTTGGTAATGGCCCTCTAAGTATAGGCTTTTAAGGTAGAAAAGGAAGTGGCTTTGTGCAAATGTGTGAGCTCTCTTTGGGTGAGCCCCCACCCAAACTTGCTGGTAAAAGGTAAAGGGACCCCTGACCATTAGGTCCAGTTGTGGCCAACTCTGGGGTTGCGGCACTCATCTTGCTTTATTGGCCGAGGGAGCCAGCATACAGCTTCCGGGTCATATGGCCAGCATGACTAAGCCGCATCTGGCGAACCAGAGCAGCGCATGGAAACGCCATTTACCTTCCCGCCAGAGCAGTACCTATTTATCTACTTGCACTTTGACATGCTTTTGAACTGCTAGGTTGGCAGGAGCTGGGACTGAGCAACAGGAGCTCACCCCGTCGTGGGGATTTGAACCGCCGACCTTCTGATCGGCAAGTCCTAGGCTCTGTGGTTTAACCCACAGTGCCACCCATGTCCCATAACTTGCTGGTAGTTAGTTAGAAAATACAAAGGCCAGAGCTGAGTTGTGTGTGGGTAAGCTAGAAGCTGAAGGAAGAAGCAGGTTGAAGCCTGTGAGGAAGAAACATGCCTGATTTCTGCTCACCTCCAAAGCTGTGGCTATGGGTGAAGCAAGACCCTCTTGGGGTGTTAATGCTGTGAATTCTTCCATTGTAGGCTCAGGTTGTATATATGTGTAAATAAACCATATATCATAAAGACATCACTGTCTCTGCTGCCCATCATTCCAAAGGAAACACAAATCCTGGGTGAGAGCCTGGAAACCCTGGAATCTCGCACTGCTTGGAGATTGGGGTGGCTGCAGCAATATTTTAAAGCAAATTCAAAGCACTTCTTACCTTCAGAGAATTCTGGGCACTGTAGTTAAATGGCTAAGAGATTTAAGAAGTTATGGGTTTCAGTTCACCACATAAAAGGTGGCATGACTTTTTCTAAAAACCAACAGAAAACATTTATTTCCTTCAGAAATGTATTTTTTTGCCATTGTACCACTTGGCAGGGCATTGACTCTGCTTCCCTGCGAGTGCCCTTGGAGAGGCTTTGTTTCCCAGCTAGTTCTGTAAGTTCATTGAGGACTTACAGAAAAAGATAATAGAGTTATCGCCAGGGTATGTAATGTACAGTAACAAAGCTGAACTCCACAAATGGCAATTCTGAGAGGTCTTGGAAGCATAGAATAAGAAGGTAAAATGTGTTCCTGCTCTCCCCTGAGAGGTTACTATTTTCAAGGAATTTATTATGGCTTGAAGGGGTGCAAGGGGGAGGGAGGATTGTGCTCCTCCCATTAGTAATATTTTAAATAGATTATTTGCACCGGCTTTTACTCCTACACTGTTTTAAAGAGAACATTCTGAAGAAAGGCCTAAAAAGACCTTTGAAAAAATATCAGGCACGTATTCATAAAGAAAAGAATTATGTACTGAAATGCTGGTATTTCAGCTCTGGGGGTGGCTTTTATGCCTCCAAGACGCTGCCCACTGCATACTGTGATCTTTCTTTCTTCTTTTCTATCCTCCATCCATTTGTGTCTTCCTTCATTCCTTCCTTCCATATGTCTCTCACCCCCTCACACCCCACTTCTCCTCTCTTTCTTTGGATACAAACAGGAAATTCTTTCTTTCTTTCTTTCTTTCTTTCTTTCTTTCTTTCTTTCTTTCTTTCTTTCTTTCTTTCTTTCTTTCTTTCTTTCTTTCTTTCTTTTTCTGCAGATCTCCTTCTCAAATCTTTCTGTGGTCAGGCTTTATGAGTTGTATCTGCATTCCATCTTGCCCTCCCCCCCTTATGGGTCTCTTCAGCTGCTTCATCTTCCCTTTCCTCTCTTTTTATCCGTTCCTTAAGGTCTTTGCCCCATTAATATACCAATTCATAGCTTAAGTATCTTTCTTGCTGGTGTAGTTTGCTAGAGTAAAACACAGGAAGGGAGAGAACTGTTGAACGGATCAAGTTCCTCTCAAGGTCTGTGGGCTCTCCCTAGCTGAAGATCCTTAAGCATTGGCTGTGAAGCAATCTGTCATTGATGTTGCAGTTGCAAGGTCCCCTCTCCCCCCCCCTGCAAAATATCTGTATGTGTGTAGGGGGCTGATGTGGGAGTTTTTGAGAGATTAGACAGGATTAGGTGAAGGAACAGAGCAGAGCAACCTATTTTGGTAGGTATTGCTTCGAACATTAACTTGTTAGAAACCTCAGCCATAAAGAGTAAGCTTCAACTGAGTCTAGGAGCACATCTCTTAGAGATGATGTTAGACGTGGAGGTGAATAGCCCTTATGGAAGTACTCTAATGGTAGCCAACTCAGTGGGCCGCTGCTTTGCACGGCTATTTTATCTTCTTGTTTACTTTGTAAAATGAAACTAAGCCCCAGCTAAATATGTAAGCTTTGTGTTTAGGACTGGCAGTGAGAAGAACTAGCTTCCCAAACACTTCCTTTCCAATTTCTTTTGCCATGTAATTGATTTGGAAAAATCTAATAGACACACAGCAGTAGGGTGCCTTCTGTGTAATTCGTCGTTCTGAAGATTAGGTTATTTTCCTTAAGAGCTTTGGAAGTTGGTTTCAGCTGGGTGGAACAACCTGCGTTTTTCTTCAACTTCTGTCCTCAGCAAGGCAGTTTCAGAAAAGCAGAAAAATTTAAATAAAAGCAAGGTGATCATTGACGCATTTCATACCCAACTTCCCCATAGTCTTGAGGCATTAAAAGTATTTTGAGTCAAAGGCTGTTCTAGCACTGTGCTCCGGAAAGTAAATTAATTATGACTTGACCAGCTGTAGGTTAAAGCGGGAACTGTGATGGGTGGAAATAAAGTGAGGAGAAATGCAGATGGTTGTCAGCAGCATAACTTTGATCTTATCTTGTTCTAGTTTGTAAAGATACTAGAGGGATGTTCAGACATTCACCTGATCTCTTGTACTGCTTTTAATAGGCTTTTGAAATGTCTTTGTATTGCTGTGCACAGTCCTGATAATTTGTGAGGGAGCATATTAATAGTTTTTTTAAACAAGCCAGCAAACAACCAACACACCTGAGGTAAAAATGGGGGTGGGGCAGGGACATGCAAGGCAACCCTGCCCCAATGTCCCCATGCATATGGTCCTACCCACTCAGTCCTCCAGCTTCCTTGTATTGTGCATGAAAGGTCTACAAGGGTTTTTTGCTCATGTTCACTCTAATGCAAGTAGAACTGCTCATGTGATCAGGAACTCTTCTTTATTGCCCACCTCTCAGGCACCTGCTGTCAAAATGGTATCAGGCGACCCACTTTTGCCCACATGGTTTGAAAGTAAACCATGTAGGCAAAGGCATAGAATCTTAGAATTGTGGAGTTGGGACCCTGAGGATCATTTACTCAATCCTCTGCAATGCAGGATTATTCAAATGTCCCATACGGGGGTCAAACTGGCAAACTATGTGTTATCAGCACCACACTCTAACCAACTGAGATACCCAGGTCTCATGTGCATAGCACCTTGCAATCATTGATAATACTGTGCACAGAGATTTGCACAAACCCCCTTTCAGTCCACTATTATATACCCCACATGTACAACCTCAGGTGTAAGGCAGCTGCACTTGGCTTGGCTTAATATAGACCAAATGAGGAGGCCTGGCAGGTCTACTTAGGCCCACAGGGTGGAGGTTCCCTTAGCGCCTCTATATCAGGCTTCCTCAGCCTCGGCCCTCCAGATGTTTTTGGCCTACAACTCCCATGATCCCTAGCTAGCAGGACCAGTGGTCAGGGATGCTGGGAATTGTAGTCTCAAAACATCTGGAGGAAGCCTGCTCTATATGATATACGATTTCAAGTATGAGAGGTTCTTCATTACTGCTGGCATTTCTTGTGCAAAGGCAGACAGATCCATTTGGGAGTGGCAGCAGGAAGGAAGGACAAGTGCCATTATAAATAGGATCATTGTGTGTGGGCGTCTGTCACAGGAATCCATCTGTCCATTGACAAAATGTGTGGATGGAGTTGTGATGGTGGGCAATCTATCACCACTCACTGCCACCACTACACTTCCCTAATATTTGTGCATTCAATGGATGTTGGAAGGAGTTCTGCCTATATACACATGTACACATAACCATATGTGGGTAGAACAACTTCTGACATCCATTGACTGTGCAGGCATTGGGGGAGTGTGGAAGCGGCATGCGGTGGTGTTGATGGGCTGGGCTAGCCCATGTGGAGACCGTGGGCAGGGGTAGACCACACAGCTCCTATGCCTACCCCTGTGTTCTTTAATGAGAGGAGGAGTTTGTGTGAAGCTTCTGATGGTTATCTGAAGGAGAAAGAGAGCCAGATAAGAATTACTGGCCTAGAGCATTTGTAATCTCATCTTCAGTGTGCATTAAAAAAATTGACACTAGATCCCAAGGACAGGGAACAGTGTCTAAAGGGCAGTTGTCACTTGTGTATAAATAATATACCAAATCATGCTAAACTGCCATGTCTGGCTATAAATACAAATCAGATACTCAGATGTCAAGCTTAAACAAAGGGAAATAAAGGAAAATAAAGGAAACCACTCAATCTTCTACTTTCTCAAAACAGTTGTTTTGTTCAGAAGAAATGGTTCTTGGTCCAGACAAAACAAATTAGTTCTGTGCAGATGTTCCAGGTTCTGTAGGAATCACTTAGTTGTGACAGGTCAATAATTTTGCATCCAGCCCAGTGTTTATAAGGAGTTCATTAGAAAGGGTGAATCTTTGAAGCCAGGGCTGGATCTAGACATATCAGAAATGTGTTTCAGGAAAATTTATTGTAAACTTTATTATGAGAAATCACATTGGTGAAAGATGGGACTCCACAGCACCATCTGGTGTCACAGTGTTATAACGCATATAAAACATTTTTTCTTTACTAATGTAGCAGAGTCCTTGGATATGAGATCAAGTGAACAGGAATATGTTAGAATTAGTTGATGTGCTGCTTTTTCTTATTTAATTCTTATTTTAATGTTGAAATAAACTACAACTTAAATATCACTTATAACATAAAATGAACATTAACAATGACTAATCACATGTCTTTTGGACTGTATCCTGCTAAGTCATACAGAGACTAGATTCACTGAAATCAATACACATGACTAAATTAGGTCTGTTTATTTCAGCTGGTTTTCTCTCTATGTAACATAGTTAGATACAAGCCTTTTTTTCTCTTTTCTTGTGCCTCAAAGTTAAGCTTCTGATTGGCTTCCTGATACATATTTTTGGGAGGGAAATGACTTTTTAAAAACTTTCCTGAATTAACTGTCAAACGTCATGTTAGAGAGAAAAAAGGTGGTGTAAGAGATGGTTTTTGAATGCAAAAAGTGAGAGGGCAATGTAAGCTTCAGTAGATAGCAGATGCAGAAGGAGCCTTTGAGTTGGCAAATCATCCTATATGGATGATTTGTCTTTCTCAGTGGTAAATGTGTGATGTGAAAGTGGATGAAAAAGTATGTATCAGCTCAGATGAGCAGATGCATGTGGGTGAATTATTAAATCATTATGTGCTTGGCCAAATCTGGTGTCCAATAAAGTAAGTCCGTTCTTCCTTGTTTTTTGTTCATGGTGTGAAGATCATGAAGCCTGAAACCTGTGCTTTGCTTCATGCTGTAAACTCAGCAGGAACTCTGAGGAAGCAATAGTTGGGCACTGCATTAACTTCTTCAGCTCTGTAGGAGATGACGACAGCCTGATTCCCACAGGGGTTTTCTAGAAAAACTTCCACCTCTAATAAAATGGTGAAGGGCATTAGTCCTAATTAAATTGGGCTAATAAGACACATAAATATATGTCATCACTTCCTTTGCTCTCATATTACATATTGCCACTGCCTGGCTGCCTTGTTTTCCCTCTTTTGCCCTGTCACTTAGATCTTGAGTCGATGTTTGTGTTGCAGTAATGATTTTGCTTTAAAACAAGGTTAGCAGCAATTTTGCTTTCCGAGAGATAAATGCTATGAAGCTTTTGCATGATGGCTCAGAAGGAAGAAGGGAAAAGAAATGTTTGTTGTGGAAAAAAGAAGGAGCTGCTGAAAAGGATTTGGAAGTTGGGGAAAGACTGTATTAAAAGGAGTATCACGAGAAGGAGAATGGCTGGCAGCTGAAAAGAAACAGCACAGCGAGGAAAGGATTTATGGGGAAAAGGAAAGCCATTGGTTTTTAGTAGCAAATAAAGAAAGAGAGCTTGGGGATGGACAAGAATTGACTTTCATTGTAGGTCCCTAGTTCCCCTTTCTTCTGAACTGCATCCAGCTCTGTATTCCTTGAAGTAGAAAACAATTCATAAACATTTACAAAATTTACAACAGGCTCACCTTTTGCCACTCTTCTAGCATCCTAATAATTGGAATCACACAAACGCTTAACACATGGTAGCCATTTAAAGCAGTATTGTGCGGCTGGGGCACATCTGTGATGTTGATGGGCAAAGAAGCTCAGTCCGTGACCTCGGCCAGTCTTTGTCTCTTAGCCTAATTTACCTCACAGGGTTGTTGTGAGGATAAAATGGGGAGAGGAAAAAAACATTTGAGTTCCTTGGAGGAAATGGGGTATAGAAATGCAGTTAAAAAAATAAAACTGTCAAATGAGTAAAGTAGCAGCTATCTCTAGGAACACTCTACCAAAGCTTTTATTCTTTTTCTGTGCTGCACCATTCGAAAGAGATTACTTCAAACTTAATTTGTTATAGAAGAAAATACTGCAGTTTATGTGATCAAAGAAATGAAGCAGAATAGCAAATAAAAAAATTATGTCAAAAAACATGGAGGCATTAGGATACCAAATTTAATAAGATATTATTAAGAAGTAAAATTTTCAACCGTTATTGATTGGATCAAGAATAATGATGATCCACTGTTGAAAGCTGAACAGGAAGTATACAAAATACAACTATGGGAAACACTTTGGCATAAAACAAAGACAGATATATACAATCCAAACTTTATGGCCTCAGCAAAAGCGATTTGCAAAGGGTGGAGTTATTACTCACAAATTTCAGCTCCAGCAATATCTTGAATAATCTCAGTCCCAAGAAACAAATCATCTTAGGGTGCTGTCCACCCAAGTCACATGCAGAGCAGACCCATTGAAATCCATTGACATTCAGTATGACTAAGTTGGATATCTCCCTTAGAGACTGAGAACTGTGCCACAGGGGTGCCTCTTTTCACCCTTTTCAATGCTCTAGCTTTTCCTGAAGCTGCTGCTTTTATTTTATTTAGTAGTTTGAAGGCTGTGTGTTCTTCCTCTTCAGCACGGGAGATAATATCTTCCCTGACTTTTTAAATAATGGGTGAACAGCAGTATGGCAGTCCCTCCCCTGCCACAACTGAGGCTCTCTCTTCCTCATCCATAATGTAGAAACACGGCACCTGACGATTGCCTTTTAAATGGGAACATGTGGAACTATTGTGCAAGGGGAAAATGTGATTAGCTAGGACACATATTCACTATCATCTTCTGAATGGCATGTCCACTCTTTCTGTCCTATAGCCGAAAGGTTTTGCTTTCCTGGTCTCTCATCTAGGTGTCCAGCTTCCTTCCTAGTTGCCGCAGCAAGTACCCCCCCCCCTTTTCTGAGTGAAACTGTGACTGTGTAATGCAAACTAGATTGGTGTTAATTGCTTGAATGCTGCTTCATGGACTGTCGTACCTTGTTCTCTTATCCAGCAACAAGGGGTAGTCAGTGGAATTAACACAGCACATGTAAAATGGATGAAAGAAAGGAAACGCACTGTCTAATTAGACTGTGGAAATTGCTGTTGCAGAATAATATGAAAGCAAATAGCTTAGTAAGATTCCAAGAACAGATTAGAGACTCCTCTGGACAGAACAAGCTTTTGTAGACATAGTAGGCAGGGAAGAAATGATAAGGACGACAGTTTCCTAGGACTGTTGGAAAGTTAAGTTCCAATATGAAATGCATTGTGTTGAGCATAGGTAGTTGCATTTATTTGAAGTTTTACAGCATCCATGGCACACAGTTTTGTTCTGGCATGACAACTAGATATAGGCCCAAGGCTGGTAACTGTGCTTTGTTAATGGCTGAGCTTCATCTGGCTCTGGGGATGCTTGACAAATTTGATCTTGTATATTCTGATACAAACTGACCTAATTCTCACCTCCTAAACTAATGTCTGGATTGTAACTCTTAGTTACTCACTATCTTCTGCATTTTCTTGAAAATTCTGACACATTCCTTAGCTTTCTAAAATTATCAGATGACCTTTGAAATGCACATTTTAAAAGAAAATGCATTTGGAAATGAATATTTTGAGAGGAAATGCATTTATATATTCAAAAACATTATAATGTGTGAATTTTCGCACATATTTTATATTTAAATCTGCAGATTAATGCAGAAGTGCAACAGAATTAACTAATGGGAAAACACTTGCAACAGTGAATGTAGGCATTCATTTGATAAAAAAAAATGCAGTCTAGCGGAGGACAGACAAGAAATAATATATATGAAAGTAACAATTTAATTATGATTCACCCTTTACCACAGTTAATATTATTTTCTTAATATGAATTATATTGGTCAATAGGCCAAATGATACATGTTTATTGCTATTCGATAGATTATCTTCTCTCTCTCTCTCTCTCTCTCTCTCTCTCTCTCTCTCTCTCTCTCCTCCCTCCCTCCCTCCCTCCCTCCCTCCCTCCCTCCCTCCCTCCCTCCCTCCCTCCCCCCCCACCCCCAACTGAAACATTCAGTGAAATGGGGGGAAATATTTCAAAAGGAAGAAATAACCTACCTATTGTTATGGCAATTATCTGGCATCACTTAATTCTTTTGTCTGTTTCAAAATGTTATAAACAAGACACAGTTTTGCATGAAGCATGTTAGCTGTGGTTTTCACATTTAAACTGGCAGTATTGTTTGGGGGTAATAGACAGATGATGCTAACTGAGTTGTGCTTCTCTGGCGCCAAAGACCACGGAATCAAAGCTAAACAAAATACTGCATCAGTGCTGGGACTTGTCCCCCAGCTGCCACGGACACCAGCACTACTGTGCCTTTACTGGCTGTTCTTCTGATCTTGCATCAAAAATGTCACAGCAAAGCGCTTTGACGGAACTGGCATGGACTGGTCAGGTGACCAGTGTTGGCACCATTCCAAGGGAGGAAGAAAGGACTCATCAGAATTCCCTGATGACAGCCTCTGCTAGAGCTGCGTAGAATCCCCCAAGCATTCCCATTGCTCACAAAACGCAATCTTACCCCTAAGCCCAGACTGGCCAGCCTAGGGTGAGATGGGGGCAGGAGGCAAGTGGCTGTGAAGCGCTTTTATCTGGGGACCGAACAAGAAAATCAATATTTACCTTTTCTGTTTTAAAAGTGAAGTTTGTATCCGCATCTGTTCCAGGGGAAAACAAAAGCTGTGCCCTACGTATGAAAATTTGGGGGGATATGCTGCTTTTATACTAATAAATGCTGTAATGAACTCCAGCACTGAATATGCTTCCCTCATGTCACTTTATCCCAGAGTTGCTTTTCTGTGAAGGCACCAATGAGAAAATGTTCAATAATATCAGACAATTTGATTTTCTTTGAAGACATTTTAGAAAAAAGAGCCCCAAAATCTCATTTTAAATGATTGGCCATTTGATGTACCAGAGCAATTTACCTTTTAGTGCTACTTGAAGCTTTGCCAGTCATGTTATGCCCCTTCCTTGCTACTCCCTGTCACAGCAGGGCTTCATTGCACAAGTTTGAGAATGACTGATGGCATTTCACAGCTGTAAGGGTTAAGGAACTCCAATGACGAGGGTGTTTTTCAGAGCCATCCCTCATCAAACAACTACTTTTGTATTGTCTGGCAGGGGGTGTGCTAGACCGTTATCTTTCCTTGATAAAGGACTGGATGAGAGTCAATAAATGGAAGTTCAATCTAGATAAGACTGAAGCACTGTTAGTGGGTGTTTCCCTTGACCCATGGGAGGTTGCCTGCTCTTGGTGGGATTACACTCTGTCTGAAGGAGCCCGATATGTACGGTAACTTGGGGATCCTTCGTTTGCTGTTGCTTGAGGCTCAGGTGGCCTCAGGATCATGGAGTGCCTTCCATCAGCTTCAGCTGGTAGCAGGGATGTCTTAAGCATATCCGCCACCGTAGTGCAAAGATCCCTCTGGCATCGCCCCCCCCATTTCCCACATTTGTCGACCTTTTCCCAAGCCTCTGTGGGGACCGCTCTCCTCCCGTGGAGGCTTGGGAGGCAAGCTGCGCGCCCGCCAGCCATATGGTTGACAGGGCACAGCTGGCAGGGGTGCAGGGAAAGGGGAGGCCACTGGCAAAGCCGCGCAGCTTCCTTACTCACTGGAGTGCCCCTGAGAGGGCAGCGCCCTGGCACAATGCACCAGTAAGCCCAATAGGAAAGACGGCTCTGGCTGGTGGTTCAGTTGCACCACTATCTGGACAGGGACAGTCTAACTTCTGCTGTCTCTTCTCTGATAATCTCTAGGTTAGATTACTGCAGCACTTTATACATGGGGCAGCCTCTGAAGACAGTTTGGAAACTTTAGCTGGTGCAGAATTTGGTGGCTAGGTTGCTCACCAGGGAACACAGTTTAGGCATTTTACACCGATCCTGCCCAACTGCACTGGCTGCCAATTAGTTTCCAGGCTCCATTCAAAGGGTTGGTTTTGTGGGATCATTTATTCCTCATCCCCATTCATTTAGTCCATTTATAGACCATGTGCTATTTGAAAGATCAGTTGAGAGACATGTTTTTCCTGTTGCAAACTCTAACTACAAAGGGGGGGGTCACTGTTGGGCCTCAGATGAGTTCCACATTTATGAGGATCCACATTTCTAGCAGTTATCAGTGGTGCTTATATGCAGAATATGGAAGTTAGTAAGGGGTCAGATACACCATAAGTAACAATATTTACTGAATAAGACACAGTCTTAAATATACCACTGAAGTCTTTATTGTAGCTAAAGCAGAGATCCACTGAACTGGTGTGATATTTACTTTTTAGCTTTGAATTTCACTTTAAACCGGTTGTATCTAAGTTTGGAAGGGTAACCTCTTTCAATTTTGAGAAGGTAGAGTTTAGACCCAGCTCCCTAAGGACTCCTGCCCAGTAAGTAATCCTGGGACTCCATCTGACTCAAAAGAATTTGCTAAGCCATGTTTCAGCTGCAAGTTTTTGCTTTGGGTGGGAGCCCAAATTCTTTTCCGAAGATTTCTAAGGAGCTAGTCAACAGGTTTCATCCATAAATGACAGTGAATAATAATGAGAATGCTGTTTCTAAGACCAGCATAATTTGTGGATCTTTTATAGCAATCAGAAACAGCATCTTTGGGAGAGGGTAAGCTCCTACATTCATTGGGAGCCTTTGGAAAAGCTGACTGCAAACAGATTTTCACTGCCCCAATGTGGACTTATGTCAAGCTGTGCCCAATGAAAGCTGACAAGCTGACAGACTAAATCTGTCAATGGAATATGGGGGGAAAGGGGATGTCTCTTATGCCCATCTTAGAGACATGGATACAAAATGTAAGGCTAGGGAAGGTCTTGTAAATGATATATGTTTATATGTGGATAGTCTTCTGATGTGACGAACTGTGTGGGGAGGAAAAAATGTACTAATGCTGAAACAAAGCGTTCATTTTAAATCATTTTGTCACAAACAATCCTTTTGAAGCAGTTCTCTCTCTCTTCAAACTAGTATTCCCTTTGTCTCTGAATATGATTGGCCAAGTGTTTCTTCCAAAGAGTTCAGTATGGGATGGGAGTGCGGACATGCAGGCAGGGGTTGCCTTGTGATCTGGTGGCTTAGAATTGAGTGATCTGGTGGCTTAGCATCCAGAGTTGGACAGAGTTTGGAGGCAGTAGAACTAGTATCCCCCCCCCCCGGCAACAAGGATACTTTTGCATGTTCTGCTTCTTCTCTTGCTTTTTCATTACTTGAATTAAACAGATATTAGGAGAAGATCAAAACCTGGCTGATGCATGGAAGATTAGTTAAAAGGAAAATGGGGAAAAAAAGTTAGGAAGGCCAGCTCCCTTCAGAGAGCTTTGAGGTTATTTTAAACAACTATAATAGAAGCTCAACTGAAATATATGCCACAGAGCAGAAAAGGTAGATACACATTCAAAATGACAGCAGCACGATTAAACAGCAGTCAAGGATCCTGTAAAGAGGAATGAGGTGGTTTTTTTTAAAAAAAAATGGAATCTTGCCTAAACAGAAACAGTAAGGAGGAACACAAACATTAGCAAAAATGTCATTGGAAAACTGATTAGGTGTGTGGAGCATTAGTGAAAATACTTCATATACAGTATAGACCACTCTTTATAATCTATTAAGTAAAGGCAGCAATTTATATTGTAGCTGATGTGGGAAACATCACTATTCCATTGGTCTTTTGTGTAGTATAGGCAAAAAACTGGAACTGAATAAGTATAGGCATACATCTTTAAACATCTGTGTACACATGCTTGGGGAACCTGATTGGCCCAGGTTTCCCAGATGCATGTAAATGTATGTTTAAGGCAATGTGTACAGGCATATTTTATTTCCAACTTTACATCTTTGTACTGGAAAACACCAGTGACTAGGTGTTTCCATCAGCAACTGTGATTTGTGTTCATATGTTTGTCCATCTTAAGTCAACTAATGGACTGTTCACACTACGGAATTTCTCCAGTTATTTGCCTACTTGAATGTCTGACTGCATGGAGAAGAGTTAGCGTAATCAATGTCTTTTTCTTGGCAGCTTGAGACTGAAGAGTCCACTGGAGAGAGACTGCAGTCACAAGGGAGAGATTGTAGTTTGCAAACAGTAGATACAGTACTTCGATTGGGATGGCTATATAGTGAGCCAGTGAAGGGCAGCTGGAGAGAGGAGTGGCATTAAACCCCTGCCCAGTGACTTTGTGTGGAGGCATATACGAAGATTGCAATGCCATTTCCTTCTTCATTCAACTGGGACATGTGTGTGATGGAAAAGGTGTGGATAACCTAACCAAGGGGTGCATTTTCAAACATGTAGCAAGTAACCACATCCACCCTTGTGAATGGCAGGAAATAGAACCAATGTAGATGAGCATGAACAATTCTGTATTGAGAAAAACTACATTTATGCGCTTCAAAGGGGTTTGTGTGTTTGCATCGTAAGTCAGGGAATCATCTGAATTCAAGAACTGAAGGCCTGTAGACAGCTCTGAAGTAAACAATGTGTTCTGATAGACTTCATAGCAAAACTATGCTCAAGGCAGAGCCTGAAGACTGTGATTGTAAATTGCTTTGAGTTGGCTTTATTTAATAAATAATAATAATATCTACCCTTCTCTCAGTGAGGGAGAGTTGATGCTTTGACCTGGAACCTAGCATTTCATTCATTTTGACTTATGTGCTGCTTTGTGTCTAAAGGCTTCAAAACTGCTTACAACAGATTATACTGCAATACATAATAATAATAATAATAATAATAATAATAATAATAATAATAATAATAATTTATTATTTATACCCCGCCCATCTGGCTGGGCCCCCCCAGCCACTCTGGGCGGCTTCCATAGAAACCAGGAAACACTAAAATATCATACATTAAAAACTTCCCTGAACAGGGCTGCCTTAAGATGTTTTCTGAATGTCAAGTAGTTGTTTATCATTTTGACATCTGCTGGGAGGGCGTTCCACAGGGCGGGCGCCACTACCGAAAAGGCCCTCTGCCTGGTTCCCTGTAGCTTTGCTTCTCGCAATGAGGGAACCGCCAGAAGGCCCTCGGCACTGGACCTCAGCGTCCGGGCAGAACGATGGGGGTGGAGACGCTCCTTCAGGTATACTGGGCCGAGGCCGTTTAGGGCTTTAAAGGTCAACACCAACACTTTGAATTGTGCTCGGAAACGTACTGGGAGCCAATGTAGGTCTTTCAAGACCGGTGTTATGTGGTCTCGGCGGCCGCCCCCAGTCACCAGTCTAGCTGCCGCATTCTGGATTAGCTGTAGTTTCCGAGTCACCTTCAAAGGTAGCCCCACGTAGAGCGCATTGCAGTAGTCCAAGCGGGAGATAACTAGAGCCTGCACTACTCTGGTTTTATTAAATTGTTACCACATGTTAACTAACATAAAAATTGATTGTACTGTGATGGGGATGCATCAGTTACTAACCTCAATGTTCACAGTATGTCTAGAAGATGAGGTGTGTCTGGACTACCTGAAATGCACTGCACATCTTCTTGTAGATGTTGGAAGGTGCAGCCATATTCAGCCTGTTCTGCATCAGTTGCACTGGCTACCAGTTTTTTGTTTCCGGCCACAACTCAAGGGGCTGGTTTTAGGCATTAAAACATTGCATAGCTTGGGGCCCTTAATTCCCACCTCCATCCCTGCTATTAAGAATGCTCTGGGTAACTGCAGCAAGCTATCATTCATATTTCCCCACAATGCACCTTGGCCTTGCACCAGTGAAGCATCTCTCTAGAGAGACACTGCATTCAGGCCAATTGCGGAGTTCAGTTGTTCACTTCAGCTGCTACAGCAGCAGCCTTATACTCCACTCAGTATCACTAGGACCCATTTCTGCCATGTGCCCTGTTGTCACTCGCCTCTGTGCGCCCTGCTATTATTCTTGCTGCCTGCTGGGTCACCCATAAGCCTTTCACTGGTTGAAATCTAGTCAACTAGTTTTCTAGTCCATTCTATCCTTATAGTGCCTTAAGGATAATATTTGCAATGAGTTGATGTTCCTTAGCTATGGCTCCAAAACTTTGAGACCCTCACCCTTACTAGGATAGAAGATCTGGGCTGTAAAACCTTCCTCCCCTCCCCCCGGCTTTGGTTGAACTGGTCTTTTTATTTGTAACTATTTGGCTTCTAGAGGATCGTAATCTAAGTGCAACTCCTATATGGACCAAAATATTTATTTGCATTGCTCTCTCTTGCATTCTCTTGCACCTCAAGAATAGTCAGATGCTAACTTAAAAAGTTCATCATAGGCCCAAAAGGAGAATTAAGGTTGTGGGGTGAAAATGCCCCAAGAGGTGCAGTATGTAATCATTTAAAATAAGTAATCGTAAATGAAAAATACATCCATAGTAACAAAAGTGAATTTCCTGCTAATATACCTTGTCTTGCATCCCAGGACTACATAAAGCAAATCTATTTATTTTTAAAATAGTTTTTCATTATGTTTCACTCATAATGCCCATGTTAGTTTACTTAAAATGGCAATATATCTCAAAATTTAACACAGCCAATCTCTTAATTTAGACATTTGATAATTCTTTTGGTATTTAGTATAGATCAGTATCACTGTTACAGTAATGTAAAATGACATTGCTTCATTTTCTTGGTATACTGTCCCTTTTAATATTGTTAACAAGTCTATTTTAGGGTCTAAAGTAATTTTTTCTCCAAACTTTGAATGGCTTTTAATATTTGCTTCCCAAATCCTCTAGCATAGGCACTGGACCACCAACAGTGGACAAAGGAGATTTAAGTCTCCAGTGTGAAAATGCGCCCAAAGGTAGAATGCAAAGTTTGGGCCACCAGTGAGCAGAAGTTAGTCACCACTAAATCTCATTCTTTTCCTTTCAGTGGGACTTACACATGGCTTACTTGGGTGATTTTGTGCCCTTTGCCTTTATTGCATAAACATCTGTTGGTGTAGGAGTAGGCAGTGCTTTCCTGCTGACATTTAGCTGAAAAATTCTATGAAAATTAAATAATACAATAGTTCTAACACTTCCAGAATGTTCAGAGTAAACATACCATCTGAAAATGTGCACAAAGAGCAAGAGTTCTGTCAGAAAGTTACAGCATTTTGCTGAGTACTTACTTATTTGAATAATTTATACATCACTTTTTGTTCGAAAAAAATACTAAGTTTGTGTGCAGCCATCTAAAATACAGTTAAAATCAATACATTACAAAGATAAAATAAATGATACTGCATGACACATAAGTGTCCACAAATAGTTCCAAAACAAATTAGAACTCATGGCATCCAAAGGCCTGAGAGTACAGTACATAAGTTTTCAGCAGGCCCTCTCAGGACTTCTGACAATTCAGAGGGGAAGCAGTTCCATTTGGGAGTGGGGAGAAGCACAATTGGAAAGGCTGTCCTTTTGGTCACTGCCTGATGGACTTCTGCAAGCTGGGGTATGACCAGCTCTGTGGGATCAATCAAATCTATAGAGGAGAAGGCATGACCTCAGGCAGACGGTCATCAATAAAACCTTAAACAAAGTCCGTATGCTTTCTAAGGATTCACTTTACATTTAGGGATGCTTGAGAAATTACATCCGGATTCCAAAGAAAACTCATTGGATCTGCACCTGGTATAAACTGTATATCAGAAGTGTGGATTCCAAAGGAGAGCTACAGTCTGATAAGCATTTTAGTCCAGGAATGGTTCATGGGGCAGCCTTTCCCAGCCATGCTGCTCTTAAAGTGTTCCTGACAGGGATGGCAATAGCATCAGGCCCTCGTTGCTACAGGGCAGTGCTATTTTTCTAGAAAAAGAAGTACTAGAACTCACCATGAATGCCTCCCTTGTCTTCTTATAATGGCAATGGTGTCCACCTGAGAGGTTCTGGAACTGAGTTCCTGCAAGTTCCAGCTGAAGAAAAATCCCTGCCCCCCCATCCATCTGCATGCCCCCTTGAGGGCCTGGGGTACCCCATTGTTTAGAAGCAGATGTCTGGCGGGAGGAAGGGGTTCAGGGGCTGCAGGGTGAAGGAAAACAGGTGAAGCCCAGTTGCACAAATGCCCCCCTGCTCATGCTACTTTGGATCTCACCCATTGCAGTTATCAACAAATAATTATGATCTCATCGTTAAAAAAAAATCCTCAGCATACTGTCATCTTAAAAAAAAACCCCAAACCAAACCCTGTAGATTTTTAATCCTAATAACAACAGCTAGCTTGAAAGGTTTAATGTGGAAGAATTGATCAGGTTTAAGAACATTAGAGTTCTTAATTATAGACATAAATGAGAACTTTTTTCTTGGGGAAAATCTATCAGAAGTTGGCAAAATGTGACTGCTTGTTCATTTGAAATTATTTTAAAAATAGTTTTGTTGGTACAATTTTAATGGCGGTAGAACTAAATGAAATTAAAGTATAAATCATATATAATTTGTAGTATGATAATTGTTGGTGATGTCATATAATAATGATCCTTTTCATATATCATATAGTGTTTTACCGAAAATATTTAGAAGTAATTTGGAAATAATTTAAAAGGTCCACTTAACCCCAATGTAGTACATTTGGAATATTTAAAATATACTGTTGCAATTAGCAAATTGTTTAGTAACGGCAAGAAAAGATGTATTGAGCAGCCCTTTTAACAGAAGGATACAAACGAGTCCAGACTGCGGCATGACTAGGAGAGAAAAAAACCCCACCAGCCACTCTTGGACAGATTTATTGAAAAATTGCCTTTTTTTTAATCCACTGGAATGTCAAGACAACCTTACATATTTTTTTCTCCTTGGTAATCAGTAGGAATTACTGTTTCATGTAATTAGAAACACAGGATGCTGCCTTATGCAGAGTCAAATCACTGGTCTATCTAGCTCAGTATTTGTTGACACAGACTGGCAGCAGTTCCTGAAGATTTCAGACAGGAGTCATTCCCAGTCTTCCTTGGAGACACTGAGGATCGAACCTAAGATCTTTTCTATGTGCTTTACTATACATTTTCATTTATCCTTCTACAAGACAGTGGGGGAAATGTTTCATGAACATGACATTGAATTCTTTACGCAGTGCAGTCTTATACATGTCTACCCAACAAAGGTAATTCTCAGTACATTACTTTCTGAGACCTTTTGGCTTAGCCCTAGAAGTTAGACAGGGAACAGGAGAAGGGGGTAAAGAGGTGGAAGGTGGTGAAGGAGGTAGGTGGGTGCCATGATGCATTTTGTCCCTATGAGCAGTTAGGCCAAGAGGCAGGCTTCAGGTGTGCCTACAAGGAGGAGTGCTTTAGTCACAGACTAGTACCAAGTTGGCCAAACCTCTTTGGCAGCTCACTGCTTAAGGCAGCCTCCTTTTGTCTGTGGAGTATGCAATGAAAGGAAAGCTTGGTCCGGGTATAGCCAGGGAGTTGCCAAGTTTTATTCAAAGTACGTCTTAGACGTCTTGGGGCAGGCTTGTGAAAATGAGGAGGATCCAAGGGAAAACGAATTGACTAGAAGAACAGCTAATCAGTTAGCTGATTTTTTTTTTTTAAGTAGCTAATTTATGAGGAAGGAACATTTCTATATTGCTTCCTGCAATTACAAATGACATCTTAGTTCTTGAACCATCTGGGGTGTGAAAGCAAATGCATCTGCGTAGCCCAAATTGATCTGAAAAAGATGGAAAGGAAACTTCTCGCTGTGGAAAAATCATCTTCCCCACGCTCTTCCCCATCATGCCTCTCCATTTCATAATGTCATTTACAAGTCTGTCCACACGTGTACATGCCCTACACTTGGTTGCGTGAATAAATTGTTTGTGCATTTTTTTGATGTTTTATTTATTTCTTATAATTACTACTTTTGTCATACTGTATGTATTTTTTCCCCATGTGGTAAGCCGTCCTGAGCATGGTTTGAACTATGGTAAGGTGGTATACAAACAAATGTATGTATGTATGTATAGTTCCACAAAATTTCATTCAGCACTGATGGGGTCACTGCACTGGGCTTTGGGTTTCTTGTCGTTCTTGAGCTGCTGGGAATGTTACCTGCAACTGCATCAAATGAAGTAGTTCTTTGAGCAAATCTAGGGGGAAAGATGCATGGTAGGGCTATATGTGTAAACCAGGTCTTAACACTCTTCCCGGCCTCTTTGCCCCCTCCTTCTACTTCCCTCCAACCCCTTTGCTGGGATCTTGACTTACTTTGGCAGTTAGCTGCGTATGTAACAGGGTTGCCATGGAAACAGTATCCAGCACACTGCGCTCTGTCTCTCTGTTCTCTCTCGTCTTTCCTATCCCACCCTCTTCTTCTGTTTCTGAAGCCTGTTGCCATGGAAAAACTTATAATCAACTAAAATTCTCAGATCCCCTTCCTTTTGTTTCATACATTAAGATGCTTTATCTTGAGGAAGGCTTAGGGACAAGGCTTCAGTTTCCTCTTTAAAAATCACAAAACCTTCCTGATGGTGTGCAGGTGTGTGATGTCTTGTGTCCTCTGTGATCACAGCAGCATGTCCTGTCAACCTGCCTCAGTATCTTGTATGATACTGCATAGGATTTTTTTTTGGGGGGGGATTCTTCTTGGACTGCCTGGCGCTGCTACTTGATGCTACAAAACTCTTGTCCAAGCAAAATAAAATTTAAAAAGTAGTACTCATATAATAGTACTCTCTCTGTCGATGAACCCATATTACTTTCCCAGTAATCCACGGGAATGAACACAAAGCTCTCTCTGAGGTAAATCCGAGTCATTCCTTGAAGCCCAGTGTCAGCTAAATTTTGGATATGTTGTCCTGCCTCATCTTCCCATGTTTGCTGCATCCCCTGTTTACCCACTCCTACTTTTGGGGCTGTAAGGAAACAGTGTCATGAATAGCAAACATTAAGGGTATTTGTGAGAGGTGAAATTAATTTGTTGGAGTTGGTGTGGGTAAGGAATGGTGCTATTACTGCACAGGCCAGAAAGGTAAAAGTAGGATGATGGTGGTTATGGTAATGATGAAAAGTAGCAAGCAGTTCAGGTGTTGGTAGTGAAGGGGAGTCACTGACAACAATGGCAGTTTAAATAAAATGACACTGAAAATGGTTGTGGCTAATCGGGGACATGACTGTGATGAAGAAGAGGAACACGACTAATGGAAAATCTGAGATGTTTGTGCCTGTGATTCAGGATGCTACTGTTGGCTCTGGAGTTGTATTTGATTTCAGTGCTTTTATTGAGACATATCCTAAAGCTGTACTTTAGCT
Organism: Podarcis melisellensis; assembly: GCF_964234715.1. Taxonomy (NCBI): domain Eukaryota; kingdom Metazoa; phylum Chordata; class Lepidosauria; order Squamata; family Lacertidae; genus Podarcis; species Podarcis melisellensis. The sequence continues at coordinate 43,948,967 of NC_138542.1, read as the reverse complement.
ACATAAGAGAACTGATTTTATCTTCTTCTTCTTTTGTCTTTCCCTCATGCCTCTCTCACAGTTTCACTCTGTCTCTTTCTCTCTAACACACAATATTATTAATATTGCGGTCTTATCATTTAATTAGTCCTGGGAACTGTTTAAAAGTGGTATAGAAATCTAACAAACAAATGAATACATAGTATTAAATGAGCTGCTTCTGATAAGTAGTCTCAGTCTTATTGGTTCCCTGAGGAACCATGCCCTCTTGGAAGGTGAACTGTGAACATGATGTCTCAGGAAAATGAAAATGAACTTCAAGGAAGTTTGAAAATGTGGTTTGGTTAGGAAAGGGTAAATAGATTAAATCCAAAGTAATTTCAGAAGCTTTAAAGAACATGTTTCTATGGAAACATCAACCCACAAAGGAGAGAGAGAGAGAGAGAGAGAGAGGGGAAGAATAGAGAAAATTGGGAACTTACTTTTTTTTTTGGAAAGGAGGAACCGCCATGCTCATACCCCCACATAATATTGACAAAATAATAATAATAACTGTTCATTTTAATTGACTTCCCATTAAAAATATGATGTTGGGGGAAGAAACAGCTCTGAACCACGGAATGTGTGTGTGTGTGTGTGTGTGTGTGTGTGTGTGTGTGTATATATATATATATATGCTTTCGTAGATTTTCACGGGTACAGGAATGCAGGTTTTGGTGTCCTCGGGTGTCTTCCCGTGTAAAAGTTGGGGTGTCTAGGCGACGTTTCGACGAGGTCTCACTCGTCATCTTCAGGCTGGTGCTTTCGGCTTCTTGTTATATATATATATATATAAAAATTGGTGCCACAGTACATTAATGTTTTCGAACGTGAAGCTCCATAAACAATATTTTTATTCCATTGCTGGAATTTGATCCAGTGTTCCTACATGAGGCATGCTAGGATTTGTGTCACTCAGATGGTGATGGCTTAGGGCAGCATAGCATTTTTTCATTAAATTTTGAGGTCTTCTAGAGTGGTCCCAGTAAAGTAGTGTCAGCACATTCCTCTGCTTTTCATTTGGGACAGTAAGGTTGCTTCAGACATTATATTGTTGTAAGGTTTTTTTTTTTGGGGGGGTTGTCAGTCTGTATGATGCCCGAGTCCCTTCTAATCCCCAATCCACCAAGGGTTAAATCTAATGGAGAATTCCATTGTTGAGTTAGCAAGGCAAGGGTCATGGTCACCACCAATACAAGTACTACATCAGTACAGTATGGTCATTACGGGGGTGGCTTTGTGGCAGAGGACACATGGGTGGGCCCACTCCATCACCTGGCTGGTAGTGAGAGAGACAAAGTTGTATATGAGAGAGCTGGCCTAGAAGCAGGCAGAAGCCAGAGAAACAGAACCATTCTAGATTTCTTCTTGAATTCACGACTGTAACTATGGGAGAAGCAATACCTTCTGGGGTGTGAATGCTGTGAGCCCCTCCATGCTGAACACCCCTTCTTACTTTCTGCTGTCCTTGGGATACTTTCCAATTTGTGCCTTTCATGTGTCAGAACCTGCCCCCCTCTGTCCTTTCTGCATTATCTCTTCTTCTTGAGCAACAGAAATACATCTGCAGAGAAGGGAAGGTTTATTCTGTCTATGACTATTGCCAAGGTTTAGCTCTCTTAAAAAAGTACTGTCTCTTGTCCACTTGTAATCTTCCTTAGTAAATAAATCTGAAAGCACTGAAACAGTCCATAAAAGAAGAGAAAGTTGTTTAAATGTCAATCTTGTGATGTACAGGATTCTAACCCCACCTGTTCCTGTTCCTATGGGAAAAGAAGCACAAGAAAAATTCTCACCCCCACATTCAACCATCATTTCTTAGGCATTTTGCATGGAATTGCTTTGCCACAAATTCTACCTGACACTTCCCAGATGTTCTCCCCGAACAACCAGATGCACCTACATCCCTCAGTTGAACAAGCCGTCAGCACCATAGTAGTTGACGTGGCACAGGATGCTGGTGGAGCATGGGTTGGGGTGCGGGATGAGTGATACAAGATTTGGCAGTTCACCTGTGATATGTACCAGAAAACAGTAGGAGTCTAATCTGGAACTGAACTGAATTCATTTGGGTCTCTTAGATTGCTCTTCATCTCTCATGAGAACAGGCTGTTCTGATAATTTTTAAGGTCTAAAGTAAGCCTGCATGTCAGCTCATTGTGAGGATTCCAAGATAAAGGTAGATGAGATGGAAGGGAAAACATGTAGCATGTATTTAATTTAATTAATTTATACACCACCAAATCAACTATGCCCTATGAGCGTTTCACAGTTTACGTAATTGTTTGCAGAACAAAGGTGTGGCCAAGATGCTGAGCCAGGAACTCGAAAAGTTTCTTTTGCTATCTCTTTTCCTGCCATCATTTCTAATTAGGAGGCCCTTGTCATCTGATGAAGGATGACCATATGGAACAGGAATAGGAAATCCTAAGTTGATTGACATACATCTTTAAAAGGCGTGTCAATCAACAAAGGATTTCTTCTCTCCATCCCTTTGAGAATGTCGTCTAAAAGATCTAAAAACAATGCCCATAGATGTTACTGCTCTGTCTTTAAGATTCAGCTGTTCTCAAGTGTTAATTTTTGTCAGCTCATCAGCACTCTTTCTCTCCATTCTCAGAATGCCTTTGTTTCCTCAGAATTATGCTCTGCATATATTACCAAGAATAAAATTGATTTTCTGGTTTTTGGGTTGGTTTTTTTTTTGCATTTTCCTCTTGCTTCTTTTGTTTATGTGTCAGATTCTGTCACATTGAAAATAGAAAGGGCCCTCTGCTACTAATATTGGAGCAGTGTTTTTGTTTTCTATTTTTTTCAACTGCATGTTTTTGGGAAATTGTGAACCTTAGAATAAGCATGCAGTTTTCAGACCGGATGTTCATGACTCTGTATTGTAACAACTACTGACAGAACACTGTATTTGTCTGTGTGTTTGTGTGTGTATGTGTGTGTGTGTTTAAGTGTATCTGAGAGACCTCTACTGGCTGAATTGGGGCATTTTTCAATTTGCCTATACTATGGCTCAGGGTTATCTCGGATTTCAAACTTACTTCAGATCTGTTTTATAGGTAATGTTAAGCAAAGATGGCTTGCTTCAAACATTAAATTAGTAACAAAATTAATATGAAAATTAATTTAATCTGTCATAGTTGGTCTTCTGTACACCCTGATCCCAATTAGACCTTTGCAGGTTTAAAAGAGCAGGCCCAGATTAGCCTGATCATTGCAATGTAGGGCTGCCTTCTTCTGTCAGACTACTGTAACATCTGCATACTCAGACTAGCAGTGGCTTGCTAAAGTCCCAGGCAGCAGACTTTTACATCCCTGCAGCCTGAAGTGTTTATTAAAATAAGAAATGCCAGCAGTAGTGTGGTGCCAAATTCAGAAGTATAGGGTCCCTTCATGATAACCATAGTCACCCCCTTGCACAGCCAGATCATACAACCTTCTAATATTATGCAATAATAATAATAATTGGGTGCATTATAATGATCAGTGCAGATAGCCACATGCTAGATCTAGTTACACATACATGGGCAAATGATTTGAGGTGCTCCCGTATCTTCTTTCAGAGTGACTCAAGTTGTGCTTTCTTTGAAGTTCCATTGTTTGTAACAGAAAATGCACACCATTATCTTGAAATTGAAGCAACTTGTGTTTACATTGTTCCTAAATGCAGAACTTTGTAGCATACAGAAGAACACTTCCTCACTGTTCTTCTTTTATTCAGGTAAAACAGTAAGGAAAAGCATACAGTCTTTGTTTTTCAAATTAGTAGAAAACCTCAACTGGCTATTTGATGTTATACACCCTATTTTTGTAAAACAATGTTAAACATACTGGGCTGCCAAGGATGAAATCCTGTACCCACTTACCTGTAAGTAAGTCCCATTAACCTAAAAGAGACTTTTGTTCTGTGAATGGTTAATGAGTGCTTAGACATCAGCTTCTGCACAGTTGGAGACTCGCAAAAGCCTCTTTGCAAAGGTCCATCTCAAATGCCTGCTGAGGCAGCCAAGGTGGGGTCACCTGCTGTTGCAAAAAAAGGAGCCCGTTTGCACAAGCAAATCAGCAAGATCCCGGCTGCTTAGGAACAGGGTCAGTGCAGAGAGTAGTGGCATGGAGGTGCAGCTCCATTGGCCATCAATGGTATGTATCCCAGCAAAAGAGTGACTATTTAAAAGTTGGGCAGGTGAGACAAGCAGAGGTGCATCCAGAGAAGAAGAAAACCAGGGTGAAGCTCTTTTTCCTCTCTACGCCTAAGGCCTAGGCAGAAGCCTCGGGGAAGGGCTGAATTACCAGCTACTGGGTCTGCCTCATGACAAGTGAATAATTTAGAAAGCAGAAGAATACCTGATTCAAGTTCACTGAAAGGATTGAGAGGCAACACTTGGTAGCAGAGGACTGTTAGTGCAAAATATGTAATAGAGAATCCAGTAGTCCAGAATAAAAGAATATTTTTTCATCATTATTATTTATTTACTTACTGTATTTATAGTGTGCCTTTCAGCCTGAAGTCTCCCATAAGCACAGGGATATATGCAATTCACCAGATTCACTTCATTATTGTGGAATCTGTTACCCCCAAGTTGTGTGTCACATGCTGGAACTGTTTTTTATTAACTTGGGAGGGAAGGTATATCTCAGAAGTTATAATTCCAAACTTTTTAATTCTTTATGGAGTCTTCCAGTGGTCTGCTTTTGAGTCATTACTTTTATCAAATAAATATGCAACTATTTGAATTTTGGGGACTGAGGAAAGTCTGAAACCAAATATATACCGGGTGGCTTTTGTTCCTTAATGTTTCTAACTAGTGTCTTTGATGCAGGTCTTGATAAAACATCTCAGTCTAGATTATCATAGGTCATTGGTACTAAATCCTTCCAGAAGGAGTCTCTAAGAGCAGACAGCATGTGACCCAATAGTGTTTTTTTGAATACAGGTTAAAAACTGGGTTTAGTGCACCCAGCAGAATTAGAAAGATTTTAAAGCCTCATATATTTGCTGCATATGTTACCGACATAACCATTAAAAAGTTAGGAAGTCATTAGAGTCCTCATCCAACCCTTGCAACCTACAACTTGTGACTTCATCATCCTAACATTACTTCACCCACATTTACCACCCACTGCACACATGCCTTCTGTCTCCACATGCCTTCTGCTTGAGTTCAGGAACTGGGCTTCTTTCCCAGTTCCTTTGTTTTCCCATGTCTCTCTCCCTACATATGAAGTGCGGGGGACAGCAGTTCAGTGCCTTTTTTTTTGGTACATCAGTGCTTTTGTCCATAAATCATCAGTTCTGCAGATATTGCTTTCATTATACCAAATATCCCTCAGGTACTGATGTCTTGCTGCAAATATTAACCTCTGCTGTAGCTATTGTTTGCCTCTGCTTCAAGTTTCTTCACCACTTTCTATTGCCCATCTATGTGTCAGACACATTTCCTCTCTTTCATCGCTCTCATCCAGAAATGCTATGCACATCTTTCCTTTTAACCCTTTATTGAACTGCTTGTGAGAAATCATCCATTCCCCCCACTGCTCACCAGGCACCCTATTGCATATTCCATGAGCATCTATTCTTCTTATACCTCCTGCAGTTGCAGGTTATCTCCCCTCCTCAGTGTCTCTGTGTTGAGACAAGCCACTGAGCCAATAAGTCAGGCTTGCAGCGATGGAGAATGGAAGCCTGTTACAGAGCTAAACAAGTTATCAATTACCCTAACTGAGGGAGAATCAAGTTTTATGAGTTGATTTTTTTTAAAAGTCAGACTTCCATTTGTTGTATTATCAGAAGATGTAAAGTGTGCATGTATGTGTGTAGCCTGGAATTTTCTGTATGGCAACTGTGTTGAGCAAAACAAGGTAACACTTTAATGAGGAAACTTGTTTAAATATTTGATGTGTACAAATTTTCCCAAAGAATTAGAGAATTCATTTGCTCACTGAAGCATTTGCATGTCCAACTGGGAGACGAAATCTTACCAGTGAAGTGTGAAACTGCTTTGAGTGCAAAGCTTAGCATGCTCCTTTCTCTGGGGTAGCACAAAAAAATCCTCTCCCCCACCATTATTAGTTTTGGTTCTGAATGAAGAATTGCCAAGCAAATAAGAGCCAATTGGTAATACATTTTGCTGACCATTGGATTTAAGGAAATAAATGACTGGCTGATAATTCTAAGAGATCCCTTGTAGAATTCTATACACGTGCATGGTATCTCAAAGCTGCCATGCTTAAAATCCCAGGATCTGATCATTGTTTGGAGGCTAAGAGAACTGTGCAACACTGCTGCTTGTGAGGGATGTTCAATATTGAACATTATTTTTATTTAAATGCTGTTTCATTAAATGCTAAAGCACAACTACAAAAGTTTGATGCTGGCATTTCACAGCTTCCCAATATCACAGCCTGAGGACATTTGGCAAATGGCCTTTAGTGTTCTATCTGCAGATCTCAATTCTTTCACTACCTGGGTAGGCAAACTGCCCATGAGGGCTGATTTTAACAAAGAACCAAGAAGAAGAATTAAACAGATGAAGCAGCATTGGAAAAGGCTTGAAGCCACTTTAGATTTTAGATGAACAATTTTGCTTCTTTAAAGTAAGGTGACGTCTTGCAGCAAAGAACTGTATATGGCACTCTCCCCCACAGTTTTTTGTTTGCATTTTAATGAAAAACTACTAAGTTGAACTTCTCAAACCAGTACATGAACTGAAACACTGCTATACCTCAAAATTCATACTTTTCCAAATTTTGAAGTGGAGCTTTCAAACTGCACAATGTGTACAAAAATGCTCATTTTGGGGGGGGGAGTGTGCATATTACTGAAAATGGTCAAAGCTGCATACAAAAAAATGTGTATATGAGGGAAAATATGCACAAAAATGCTGGTGAATTTCCATGATGAATTTTAAAAAAATTCAAATTGCTTATAGAAATGTAGAGCGCTGAATTTAAGATAGGAAAAATGACAAATCGAGAGAAACCCAACATGACAGATTTGTCCATCCTTAATCTCACAGCATCAGCTCATGCATGTGAGGGAAAAGTGACCATAAGCAAGACTCTGAGATCATGTGAGTACAGCATCCAGCAGCCCAGACTCCAAGTAACTGAAGGCATTTTTGGACATATTTTGCAAAATATGCCTATGATTTCAGACTATTTGTCCTTTTCTGTATCTGGCAGTGGGATAATTCTTGCCACATGAATAGAGCAGGCTTATCAGCCATCACACACGTGCCTCATGTCTATCTGCCTATTTAACAACCATAATTACAGATTGGTGATACACCCAGGTTTCAGTGATACAAACCAGGTCAGCCCTTTCCTCCATGATTAAATCATAGAGCACTAATGTTTTATTTAACAGTGTTGTCAGATTAGGGCAGTTATAGGCTCCATCACCCAAATTCTGCAAGCTGAGAGGCAGCCAAGGAGAGGCAATGGTCTTCTACTAACCAATGTTCCTTCTATTGGGCTGCCTCCCAACACCATATCTCCCCTTGCCCATAACTACTGGGATGGTGATTCCCCTCCCTCCTCCCTCCTTCCATTTCCCAAACACTACATATATATATATATATATATATGCAGGTTTTGGTGTCCTCGGGTGTCTTCCCGTGTAAAAGTTGGGGTGTCTAGGCGACGTTTCGACGAGGTCTCACTCATCATCTTCAGGCTGGTGCTTTCGGCTTCTTGTTACTGGAACAGAGCAGGATCTCAGAGTTTGAGTTCCTATAAATACTGTTGAGGGGGTGTGGTGTATAGCCTCCAATGTTCTGGGCAGAGAGGAAGTTCCCAGGCTAGTGTGCCTTTTCTTCTTTTGTTCCTTAATTACTTGAGGGATATCTTGAGTGATTTCTTGAGTGATATCCTGAGTACCACTTAGGTGGGTCATTAGGTGTGGATTAGTTGCTAAAGTCTTTGTGTCTTGACCTCTTGAACTTTGTGAAGAGTTTTTCTGAGAAGATGGCTGTACTGCACTTAGTTGTGCTCTGGCTTGGCTTCGTGTATAGGGGCGAGCTGTGGTTTTGTGGCCTGTGTCAGCCAGATCTGTGTAGGGATTGCAGGGGGGTGCAGCATCCGGAGGTGCCACCATGGTTTGGCTACTGGATGGTGTCTGTAATTTATCTGTGGAGAGGGTCTGGGTTTGGGTCTGGTGTGGTTGATTGGTGATGGCGTTCTGTGTGCCTCTGGATCTGGTGTCAGTTTTTGTGGGGAGGGCTAATTTCCAGATGTCTGGCAAGCGGGATGTGTCGTCACGCTTGTTCATGTTGTGAGGGTGTTTCTCTATCTCGATGGCTTCCATGATTATTCTCTTGTGGTGATGTTCCATGTTAAAGAGCAATTTGGAATCTGCAAAATTAATTTCGTGTCCTGTTTCTTTCATGTAATGAAAGAAATTAAGGAACAAAAGGAACAAAATTAAGGAACAAAAGAAGAAAAGGCACACTAGCCTGGGAACTTCCTCTCTGCCCAGAACATTGGAGGCTATACACCACACCCCCTCAACAGTATTTATAGGAACTCAAACTCTGAGATCCTGCTCTGTTCCAGTAACAAGAAGCCGAAAGCACCAGCCTGAAGATGACGAGTGAGACCTCGTCGAAACGTCGCCTAGACACCCCAACTTTTACACGGGAAGACACCCGAGGACACCAAAACCTGCATTCCTGTACCCGTGAAAATCTACGAAAGCATATATATATATATATATATATATATATATATATATATATATATATATTTGCTTTCGTAGATTTTCACGGGTACAGGAATGCAGGTTTTGGTGTCCTCGGGTGTCTTCCCGTGTAAAAGTTGGGGTGTCTAGGCGACGTTTCGACGAGGTCTCACTCGTCATCTTCAGGCTGGTGCTTTCGGCTTCTTGTTACTGGAACAGAGCAGGATCTCAGTGTTTGAGATCCTGCTCTGTTCCAGTAACAAGAAGCCGAAAGCACCAGCCTGAAGATGACGAGTGAGACCTCGTCGAAACGTCGCCTAGACACCCCAACTTTTACACGGGAAGACACCCGAGGACACCAAAACCTGCATATATATATATATATGCAGGTTTTGGTGTCCTCGGGTGTCTTCCCGTGTAAAAGTTGGGGTGTCTAGGCGACGTTTCGACGAGGTCTCACTCGTCATCTTCAGGCTGGTGCTTTCGGCTTCTTGTTACTGGAACAGAGCAGGATCTCAGTGTTTGAGTTCCTATAAATACTGTTGAGGGGGTGTGGTGTATAGCCTCCAATGTTCTGGGCAGAGAGGAAGTTCCCAGGCTAGTGTGCCTTTTCTTCTTTTGTTCCTTAATTACTTGAGGGATATCCTGAGTGATTTCTTGAGTGATATCCTGAGTACCACTTAGGTGGGTCATTAGGTGTGGATTAGTTGCTAAAGTCTTTGTGTCTTGACCTCTTGAACTTTGTGAAGAGTTTTTCTGAGAAGATGGCTGTACTGCACTTAGTTGTGCTCTGGCTTGGCTTCGTGTATAGGGGCGAGCTGTGGTTTTGTGGCTTGTGTCAGCCAGATCTGTGTAGGGATTGCAGGGGGGTGCAGCATCCGGAGGTGCCTCCATGGTTTGGCTACTGGATGGTGTCTGTAATTTATCTGTGGAGAGGGTCTGGGTTTGGGTCTGGTGTGGTTGACTGGTGATGGCGTTCTGTGTGCCTCTGGATCTGGTGTCAGTTTTTGTGGGGAGGGCTAATTTCCAGATGTCTGGCAAGCGGGATGTGTCGTCACGCTTGTTCATGTTGTGAGGGTGTTTCTCTATCTCGATGGCTTCCATGATTATTCTCTTGTGGTGATGTTCCATGTTAAAGATGGATACCAATGGATACCAGCAAAACAGGGTTACGAAGCTAATCCAAAAAGAAACACCCCCCAAAAACCAAGACACAGAAGAAAACAATGGCATGGCCCTCCTTCCTTATATCAAGGGCACTACAGATAAAATTAGCAAAATCCTCCATAAACACAATATCAAAACAGCCTTTTGCACCAACCAAAAAATAGCCAATATCCTCAGAAACCCCAAGGATAAAATCCAGTTGGAAAACCAAGGGGTCTATGAAATACCCTGCAAAGTCTGCCCAGCCACGTACATTGGACAAACAAACAGACGAATAAATGCACGTATCGCAGAACACAAGAATGCCGTCAAAAAAGAAGAAAAAACTTCCTCTCTTTTCCAACACATGAAAGAAACAGGACACGAAATTAATTTTGCAGATTCCAAATTGCTCTTTAACATGGAACATCACCACAAGAGAATAATCATGGAAGCCATCGAGATAGAGAAACACCCTCACAACATGAACAAGCGTGACGACACATCCCGCTTGCCAGACATCTGGAAATTAGCCCTCCCCACAAAAACTGACACCAGATCCAGAGGCACACAGAACGCCATCACCAATCAACCACACCAGACCCAAACCCAGACCCTCTCCACAGATAAATTACAGACACCATCCAGTAGCCAAACCATGGAGGCACCTCCGGATGCTGCACCCCCCTGCAATCCCTACACAGATCTGGCTGACACAAGCCACAAAACCACAGCTCGCCCCTATACACGAAGCAAGCCAGAGCACAACTAAGTGCAGTACAGCCATCTTCTCAGAAAAACTCTTCACAAAGTTCAAGAGGTCAAGACACAAAGACTTTAGCAACTAATCCACACCTAATGACCCACCTAAGTGGTACTCAGGATATCACTCAAGAAATCACTCAGGATATCCCTCAAGTAATTAAGGAACAAAAGAAGAAAAGGCACACTAGCCTGGGAACTTCCTCTCTGCCCAGAACATTGGAGGCTATACACCACACCCCCTCAACAGTATTTATAGGAACTCAAACACTGAGATCCTGCTCTGTTCCAGTAACAAGAAGCCGAAAGCACCAGCCTGAAGATGACGAGTGAGACCTCGTCGAAACGTCGCCTAGACACCCCAACTTTTACACGGGAAGACACCCGAGGACACCAAAACCTGCATTCCTGTACCCGTGAAAATCTACGAAAGCATATATATATATATATAAACATATAAGTGGTCATTGGCTACAAAGATAATCACTTAATACCCTTTCCCAACAAGGATACTGGTAAGACTAAAGCACACAGGGCCAGGGCACAAATTTTTTATGTGCAAAATCTCAATGCTTTTTTAGAGAACTGAAATAACCATATTTCCCAAGCTGCATAAACAGAATACTTTAATTCCATTATACTTCTTTTTTAAAACTTGCAATAGCATACAAATATATTAAAGTGCTTTTTACTCCTACCTGGCAGTACTTTGCAAAATAGTGCAATGACTGACAAATAAAGTACATGATAATTAATAGATGCTAACAGCTTAAATGCATGCAGTTCTTAGCAGCTTCATCGTATATTATGAAGTACATAACAATTTGTAGATCATATATTTCGAAGTGCATACCAATGCATGGAAGCTAACAGTTAAAGCTCACAATTCATTGCAGTTTGATCATATACTTTAAGATACTCTAAAATCACCTCTCATCAGTCTTTGCAGGGAGCCACTCTTTTGTTAACAGTAGTTGGCTTCAGCCACCTCCTTCGGTCTGCCCTCTCACCCCAGGCTCCCATTAAAGTAATCAAATAACCAAGAAACCTAGACTGTGCTGTTGTTGTTGGCAACCGTCTGTCTCAAGACGCAATGGAGTGTGCCTCTGGGGGTGAAGTCAGACCACTGTGAAAGCAGCTACTAAGTCACCTCCCTGAGGCATGAGCCTGGATAGTATGTCTGTATGACCTGGGCTGCCCAGATGACAAGACCCTCTTCTTGGCATTGCTGATGGTGGTCCAAAGGAAAGCAGAGCACTATGTTTGGCACCAGCTTGGCTGCAGGAGTTGCCAGAAGGAGGCGTACAAGGCACCATCCACCCATCTTAGGGACTCCACTCAGGATTTGCGTAGGGTGTTCTTAGCATTTTCTTCTCCTGAAAATATCCCACAAGGCAGGGCACGTTTAGGATCAGAGTTTTTCTTCTGCTATATGGGCTACCTTCTCAGGTTGATGAACCCCAACTGCTCTTCACTTCCCTCTACAGCTTGTGCAGAAGCTGTCTTCTCCACCGTTGGACCCACTATTGGTCTCATCTGCTCAATCTGCTGGAGCCCGTCTATGCATACAGTAGAAGTCCCTAACTCACCAAGGGCTTGACACCCATTGGCTACCCTCACCTGGTTTAGCCAGCCAGTCGAAATTGTTTCTTGGGTTGTGGCCAGTGTCGCATGTTGACAGCTTCTAGGAGCCACGGGTGAGAGCTGAGTGCAGGGTGGGGACCAAAGATGGACAAGCTACCGCAGAAGGAGCATGATGTGTCCCCCACTGGAGTAGTACCCCTAACACCCCATATATTTAATGCACATTTAATACAACTCTGTTTGTTGTGTTAGTTATAGAACCCTCCTTGGGTGAGATCCAGCGAAGGAGCTGTGCTCCATGTGTGAACGGCAGATTGATTTCACATCCACACACCCTAAGGCTGTCTACATACCATACATTTAAAGCATACATACATACATACATACATACATACATACATACATACAATGGTATCTCGGGTTACATACGCTTCAGGTTACATACCCTTCAGGTTACACACTCCGTTAACCCAGAAATAGTGCTTCAGGTTAAGAACTTTGCTACAAGATAAGAATAGAAATCGTGCTCCGGCAGCGTGGCAGCTGCAGGAGGCCCCATTAGCTAAAGTGGTGCTTCAGGTTAAGAACAGTTTCAGGTTAAGAACTGATCTCCGGAACGAATTAAGTACTTAACCCGAGGTACCACTGTACCATACAATTAAAACATACATACATACATACATACATACATACATACATACATACATATACATTTAAAGCATACATACCACATATTTAAAGCACATCATTTCCCCTAAAGGACCCTGGGAACTGTAGATTATTGTACTGCACACACAGCTGTAATTTCCAGGATCCTCTGAAAGAAATCACATGCCTGAAATGTATCGTATGTACTTGACCTTAGAGTATGTATGTGAAACCAACCTACCTTTTACACAGGGCAGCTCCACCCAACACAGCTCTTTCCCTGGAGCTCACCCAGAGAGGGGTCTACTACTAATACAACAAAGAGAATGCTTCCTGTTCCTCACTCTTCCCACAAAAGATGACTGACTTTGGTGTAACCCCATGCTGTTGAGCAGCCCACTGCCCAAGGCAGCACCTCCTTTTATCCCGAGGTCATGCCCAGAACTGGCTCAGGTGCTGAGGAATTCAAGGGTTAGCCTCACTTCCTTTTGCTTGCATTCTGGAGCTGCTAAAAAAATAATATCTCAATGCACTTAAAGCAGCACAATTCCTCGATAGGGCAGATGTTCCAGGAGGAGGGGGGAAATAAAACAAAACAATCTGGCACCCCTTTTCTGTTGTTGTCAGCTCTGCTTCTTCTTAATCTTATTGACTCAGATGATGCTGAGGGGCATTTTATGTTTATACACACGCCACACCCTATAAGCTATTGAAAGCATTATGGGCCAACATCAGTAAGATTTGTTTTGGCAGAAGGTGCATTTTTCACATATGTCTCTACTTTTTCAAAAATAATGCTTTATATTTTGCATCTCGTAGTTGGAAATTGATTCATGAATAAAAAAAATAATCAACATATATTCATAAGCTCCTCACAGACCAATTCTATGCAAATTTAGTCAGAAATTACTGTCATTGAAGTTAGTGGAATTTACTTCTAAGTAAGCATCTTTAGGATCAGGCTGTCAATCATTCTGAAGATACCGTACATTGTTCAATGAGGCATTTTGCTTTCCTTCATCCTTTCCATTTTGGTTTGCAGTTTCTAACTTCTTTTCAAATCTACATTGGCTTGGATCCAGATTCAGAGTTGTCTTTCCATGGACAGATAGCCTTCTTTTGTGGATGGAAGGAATTGAGACTCCTGCTGGAGAAGGGAGGGGGATTTTTTTATTTTTATTTTTTGTCAATTTCCCTCTGCTGCCCCCAGCACCACTTCCCATGCTATCCCAAAGGGCCCCCGCCTTTTCAGAGGGCACTCAGGGCTTCAAGGGGACATTAAAAACCTGCAGAAATTGCCTCCCTCCCTTTCTCCAGTGGGAGCATCCCATGAGCAGAGTTCCACACATGGGACTTCTGGATCCAAACCACAATGATGACAATAGTACAGAGATCAGTGACTTAAGGTTATAACAAATCTTCATTTTACAACACATTAAATGTTTGCATTTCTATGGATTCCTTTTGTGTCTCTACACTTCTTTCTGTCTTGTTCTCAGCTGCTTCAGCCCAGCTATTAGGCATGGGGTTTTTTACACTTCAAATTGTACATCTTGCTGAGAGAGAGATTCCTGGTATTCTTGCCATGCACCCTAATTTTGTTATCTCATGTTTGTTGTTCTAATATTAGCAGATTTTTCACTTAGCACAGTGGCACTAGGACTGCTGAGCATATGTAGAGTATGGGGCTTCTGACTTCACTGATGGTAACCTGTTTTCAGTACTGAACTTTGAATCATGTTAAGTGACAGCAGAGACATGACTGCCCCGAGTTTCTTCAGAGTGCATTTCTGTTAATATCGAATGGGACTTTCTTTGTTCTTTGTGGACAATGAACACAGGAGCCCAGGAGCTTCTGGACTTGCAAATATATTGCCTGGCAGGGACATCATCTGAATTAAAAGTGAACATCTCCTTTGTCATGGATGCAATAAGGGAGTTTCACAGGAAATCTAAATGAGAAATGCTGTTGTACTAATGTTATGGGCAAGCGAAGCAAAAAAGTATTTTAACTTCCAGCAAAACATCATACAATATATAGTAGCATTTATATGAAATGTTGCAACATGAAAAAGAAGAAGATGAAAGTTACATCCATATGTGATGGGACTGTGAACAAGCAAGGACATATTGGCTAAAAATAAGAAATATGATAGAATTAATAACATGCCAAATTAGAGATGGATCTGTTATCATCTTTATTAAGCTGCAAAAGGAATTTAACTTTGCAGCATTGTTAAAAGCTTTTGTACACGGTAGCAGCAGCAAGAATATGATATGCCATAAAACACAGATTAACATCATTTCCTTCTGAGGAGGAATGGGAACATAAAACGTATAACTGTGCAGTCATGTCTGTTGGTGCAATCTTTACCTTGGCTGCTGGTGCAACAGGACCCACACCGGGCCTAATGCTGTCACATGATGCAATGGATTCTAGGTTGGATTACACAGTTGGTTAACCAATTATATTAGAGTAAGTGAAGAAAGAGTAAAAATAGATCTTTGTTGGAGTGAAAACTGTTTATTGAATTTTGGCAAAATAAAAAGTACATACTTTTACAAATATTACGGTACATGCTTACTTAATTTGTTTTAATAGGTAAGTATAGTGGGCGATATAGGGACGCGGGTGGCGCTGTGGGTAAAACCTCAGCACCTAGGACTTGCCGATCGCATGGTCGGCGGTTCGAATCCCTGTGGTGGGGTGCGCTCCCATCGTCCAGTCCCAGCGCCTGCCAACTAGCAGTTCGAAAGCACCCCTGGGTGCAAGTAGATAAATAGGGACCGCTTACCAGCGGGAAGGTAAATGGCGTTCTGTGTGCTGCGCTGGCTCGCCAGATGCAGCTTGTCACGCTGGCCACGTGACCCGGAAGTGTCTGCGGACAGCGCTGGCTCCCGGCCTCTAGAGTGAGATGAGTGCACAACCCTAGAGTCTGTCAAGACTGGCCCGTACGGGCAGGGGTACCTTTACCTTTACCTTTATAGTGGGCGATAGTCAATGCTAGTCCTACTCAGGTAGTCCCACTGAATGTATAATACTAATTTAGGTTTATTAATATCAGTGGAACTTCTCTGAGTAGGACTTAGTTGATTGAAACCCAAAGTGTAAAGAATACCACAGGTGCATATAGTGAAAAACTCAATGGGCTGTGTCTTCTCTCCCCTCCACCTCAACTCAACTCAGCTCAGCTCAGCTCAAGGCAAGCAATTAAACTAAATGGCTTTCTTCCAATTAGCATTTTATTGAATTGTTTAAAAATATTATTATTTAAGTGTTATTATGCAGAGTAATTGTATACATGTTCACATATTTATACACACATGGCTATGTGATAATTTCTTTGCATAATAATATCTATTTCATTTATTTAGAAAATGAAATAAAATAATGACGGCATTTTCAATAGAAATTTAGCTAGGGAAAAAAATCATAATCACAAGGCCCATTTCATGAAACAGGTGAGATTGTGTGGCCTGCTTTCTTCGGAAATCTTTGTATATCTATGGATTCCTTTTGTTTCTCTTTCCTTCTGTCTCTTCTTTCTTTCTGCTTCCTGATTTGTTCCCAGCTGCTCCAGGCTAGCCATTAGTGTTCTCAGTGGTTTTTTTACACTTCAAATTGTACATCCTACTGAGAGAGAGATTCCTGGTATTCTTGCCATGCACCCTAATTTTGTTATCTTCTTTTCTCTCTCTTTCTTCTCTAGGTACCTGATTAATGTCACGTTTGAAGGGAGGAATTTGTCTTTCAGTGAGGACGGCTACCAGATGCACCCAAAATTGGTTATCATCCTTTTGACCAAGACGAGGACGTGGGACAGGGTAGGATATGTTTGGTAACTCTTAGGCTAGGGCTGGGAGGCAAAGGGGTAGAGATGTTCTTCTAAGGGCTAGTAGAGATTCAAGAAGTAGAGTTTGCTAGCCATTTCCCATCTCAGAGGTTCATTTGAGACAGTTGTTTACTGAGTAACACATGAGCATGCATGGTTAATATTGTAATGAGATGCTTCTTTAGTTTGCCTGAAACTTCCATAGGTTTTATTTTATACTATAATCTGTAGTTCGTAGCCCTCCTGTACAACAGAACCCACGCGGAGATGGAATCACCTGACGAATCTCCATTGAATGTTGCCAGTCTAGTGATCACGTGGTGTTATTGTGTCAGTTACCCCTTTGCATTTTACATGTAAAGTTAACATACCCAATGACAATTATGATGCGTTGGCAAGTAAGGAGGCATTAGATCAGTCTGTACATCCCTGCAGTTGTGGCTCCCCCTACGAATGAGCATAAACTGAAGCCTGACGATGCCATGGTTGCCATCCTGCGTAATTAGGCTGCAGTCCTTTGCACACTCAACTGGGAGTTAGCTCTGTTGAACACAGTGGGACTCACTTTTGAGAAAATGTGCGTAGAATTACACATTTAATCCCACTGAGGCCAGTAAGGTTTAAGCAGATTAATTGTGAGCACAGTTGCAGCATATGAGAGGAGATACTTTATTTTCATTGAACTGGCACTATCAAAACATGATGATGGGAGGATGAGAGATCATCGGCAAGGTGACCACAACAATGTCACGGTAGAAATAAATGTAAATGTTGCATCTTGTCTCTCTTTAGTTTGGAACCTCCTGTATACTAGATATGCCGCATGCTGCACATTTCATAAAATTTTTGTGTTCAGTAATCTTATCTGGAGACATAAGCCTACTATCTCAGATGCACAAAGTATTAGCTTAACTTGTTAGGCATATATGTACAGAGAGAAAGAAAATGGGAAACTTGATCCCAAAAGCCATGAAATGCAAACAGTTTTTTCTCTATACTGTATCTGTGTACATACTCTCACATACCAATGGGGCATAACAAGTCATGCACCTAATGATGCGGGCTTTATCCCATGAAAATCTTTTGGCACAGGTAATCTATTAATCTCTAAAGTGTCACAATCCTCTTTGTGTGTGTGTGTGTGCTTGATGTAACAGAGTAACACAGTCATCCCTCTGCAATTTGTCACCACTGATAGATAAGAAGCCAAAGAAAAACATGTAGAGCTGAGAAATGCATCATCAGCACACTGGTGACAGCCCAGGCCACTTCCCCTGGAATTTTCCCTAATTCTTGTAGCCTCATGTTTATTTTAAAGAGAGTGAATGTCAGAAGGAATAGTGCCCCCACCCTCACTCCAAGATACATAATGCAGACAAGTGGATAATGAGTAGTCAGCTATAACGGCTTGCTGTGCTTTCCCTGGAAGGAGTGAATGGAAGAAAGGAGTCAGATGCTATTCCATCCAGCCCTGGGAACAGCATGCAACCCCTTTGAGCAGAGGTGGGTAACCTGTGGCACTCCTGGTGTTGCTGGACTGCTGCTCCTATCAGCCCTGACCACTGGCCATACTGGCTGGTGATAATGGGAAATGGAGTCCAACAACATATGGAAGGCCACAGGTTCCTACCCATGCCTTAGAGCAGCCTTTCTCAACCTTGGGTCCCCAGATGTTTTTGGCCTACAACTCCCATCATCCCTAGCTAGCAAGGCTAGAGCTCAGGGATGATGGCAGTTGTAGTCCAACAACATCTGGGGACTCAAGGTTGAGAAACACTGCCTTAGAGGCTGACAGATCTTGCCTTATCCCTAGAAGCATCTGACTCCTGTTCATCACTAGGTTATCCTTCATGTTTTCCAGGCTTAATGTATGAAGCTTCTGAGATGCTATCTGACTCTCTCTTGCTTTCTTTCAAACATTCTCCATTCTTACTCTGTTCTAAGTATGAATAGATAGAGAGCACCAATCTTTTCTCTTAAAGAGACTTTTTCTTGTGCACTTCATCTAGCTCACTCTGAAATGGCTGACATCACTTTGGCAACAGACACTGCAGGTGTTCTTTGAGGACTATGTGTGTGAGAGAAGAGCATTCTGCTGCAGCTACATCACTGGAGCTGGAGACTTTTAATGCTCAAGAATTGATTTACACTCACCCTCAGCAAAAGAATGGCAATTTCAGTGAGCTCTCTTTTGCATTTGCTCCTTTTAGAATATAAGCTTAATAAAACTAATCTTCTCAGTTTTGATCTGGTAACAGTCCTAATCCACTCACATAATAACCTAGAGGATGATCTGAAGACACATGATGAGGGCCTGCTGCTGATGTTGAACCAGTCTAGCACTTCAAGCTTCCTGGATGAGAGACCACTGTGAAATATACGTGTTCAGCTCTGAGCTGTGCAAAGGAAGAGTGGGGTAGATGTGGAATCATATTTAATAACAGCATACTTAGTTCTCCGAGTGCCTGTCCCTATAGCCATGTATCCACAACAGGGAATTCTTAGCAGGCTTGGGGGAATTCTAAGATTTGCAGAAACAAACAAACAAAAAAAAATTTTTTTGTGGGGGGGGGGGAAGCAAAGTTAAATGGGCAACACCAAAACAGCCCACTGAAGGCTGAACAGTGGGTATGGTATGCTGACTGACGGAAGGAAAGGGAGAGAAATTGTGTCCTGGAAGAGGGCACGGGTGGCTGGAACCCTGAATAAGAATACTCCAACAAATTGCCTTTGCTCATATGGAAATATGACCATTCTCTTCATGCAATTGCTCATGCAGCTCTATTTTACTGAATGCAAACACTGAGCCTGGACACTCTTAACCATGGATAGGCAAACTAAGGCCTTTTCAATCCGGCCTGCAGACGGTCCGGGAATCAGAGTGTTTTTACATGAGTAGAATGTGTGCTTTTATTTAAAATTCATCTCTGGGTTATTTGTGGGGCATGGGAATGTGTTCATTCCCCCCCCAAAATATACTCCAGCCCACCACAAGGTTTGAGGGACAGTGGACCAGCCCCCTGCTGAAAAAGTTTGCTGACCCCTGCCCTTACGCATACCAAAGCAAACGTCATGCAGAATAAGTTTCTTTATGCAGAGCACCAGCTGTACATACCTCCAGGATAGCAGCATCAATACGTTTTAGGAATCTGTCATTATGCTTTTCTTGCTGAGCATTTCTAACTAGCTAGGAGCACAGTGAGTGATCTTCCTGAACATAGGGGTCTTGGTTAACGTGGTGTCAAAAAACCCCAAAACAAACCCTACATTAGGGAGTCATGCGATCTCTGTGTACATTTAATTCATTTCTATTACTTTCAGAAGGTTTATATTACCTTACCACAATCAAGCACACTGCAATAATTTAATAAACAAATTGAGAGACCTTGAACCTTGCACTGAAATTCATCTTAGACTCTCACAAACTTTAGAATGCTTTCAGCATTTTAGACCAAATGATGACATCCTTTTCAGCATTTCATAACTAAATTATGACATCCTTTTATCTCATAAAGTCCAATCTTTATATGTTGTATAATTACAACCTATAACTTTGGTGTATGTTATTACACAAACCCTTTCATGGATTTTGTGTAGCATTGTGAGTCCAGGTCAGCACTGTCACAATGAGACACCCGACAACCACATTCCTTGCACACAATCTCATTCCACTTTGCAAGGCTGCCTACTCCCTTCAGCAGTTTATTAATAAGTTTGTCCACTGATTTCTACTCTTGTTGCATGAATTGAAGAGCATTACAACTGATTCAGCTTGAAATTTTTATGTTTCCTCTTCAAGAACATCTTAGATTTCTGTTTGCCTCCATATTTAGAAAACTGGCAGAATCATGCTGAATAATCACTTGTTTCTTAATGCCTCCATTGTAAACATGTGTTGCTTCTCCTTTTTCCTGGACATATTCAAATTAACTCTTAAAAAAAAAGTACGCAGGTCTGTCTTGCTTTCTCTGACCACAAAACCCTTTGATCCTCCAGGGGCTTGTAATGTGTGCTATTATTTCTGCTTGCTCTCAGAAAAGGTCGTGCCAGAGTTTATAGGTATCCTCTCCAGGGCCCTGCAAGAATCACAGATACCTGGGAAAACATCAAGACATGGATCGTTCATAGCTGATTGGTGCAATCTTTTTCATCCGCAGTAGTTAGGTTCTGAGAGTGAGGTACACAAAGGAAGAACCAAATCCCATGTTCGTACTGTCGCTATGATGTAACTCTCTGTCAGTAAGGTGGAATGTACCACATGTCACTGCATCCCATTTAACCTAAAAAATAATTGGTTGAGTCTTTTCCACTGTGAGTCAAAAAATACTCCTTGTCAATGTGCTGTTATGCCAAGCATCAAGGATACAACATCTCAGTAGGGTCCAGAATCTTTTAATAAGTTATGAGATGCATTTTCTATTAGATATGTGCTATTCCCAGTGCTCTCCGCAGAAGCAAGGAAGCATTGGAAAGCTCACATTTTTGCTGACCTTCATTATTAGGACAAGTCTCCTTTGTATCTTTCTTGAAGAAAACTAGTAAATACATCTCATGTCATCTTCTGTTCTTCCCATGATGCTTCCTTCTCTTATTAAATGGTGAATGGTTTTTCTTGGATGATGCTCTACAAAAGGAAGTATGGAAGACTCCAAAAATGAGTCTGGGCATCTATTTCACCACAAGGACTTGATAATATTGTATTAGTGTGAACTGGGGATACTTGAAGAATTTGATGTTTGTGAACTCCAATGCAAACTGATCAGATCTCCTCCTTCGAGACTGATATGCAGTTCAGTCCTTCTGATTTACTTACCCATAGCTTACATGCCACCTCAAAGAAAGCATATTGGTGAAGATTATTGTCTGGATTTTCCTGTTACAAATAGCATGTCCATGAGATGATTGATCTCTTTAAATTTTGACTACTCAAACATTGTTAACAAGCACAAAAACAATCTTAGCTTTTAAAAAAATTATTTAAAGGAATGGATCTAATAATTGAAATGCAGTAGAATCTTTAAAGCGTAGCTTTCTCACGGAGTCCCTCAGCTTCTGAATAGGGAAAAGTAACTAATTATAAAATTTCTTGGTCAGGTTTCAAACAGTTTTACTAATTTTTACTGACCTACTTTTGTTGTTCAGAAGAATAAGATAACCAAACATCTATTTTATGACAAATGCATGTCTTTTACCTCTGCCTCTTTTGTAGGGATGCCACTAATGACTTTATGTGAAAGTTGATGCCAGATCCTTTGTTTTTAATATTTTTAATATGGTATTGTTTTAATTATTGATATACAATATAGATACATCATAAACAGAATACAAAGCAAGAATCAAACATGACCTTTAATAAATTATTTACAATTCTGTTCTTTAATTTAAAGCTGACAGTCACATTAGCAAATAATTAAACAGCTTAATTCTCATACTCATACAGTTTTAAATCTATAACTAACATCTGGCAGAAAAACCTATCGTACAATGTGAAATAAAGACATTCCGTCTAAACAAAAAACAGTCCTGTCAATTATTCTGTTCTCTTGACATGAGGAAATATGTTCTCTTAGCTTTCAGGGTATCCTCCCGACATCTGTTATCCCATTCTGTAATAGATGGGATGTTTCTAGACCTCCATTTCCCTGCATACAGAATTCTGGTTGCTGCTATTAAATAAGAAACCATTTCCACATGCCCAAATTTTACTGATGCCTCCAAGTAATTTTGCAAATACACTATTGGATGGAGTAGAATTCTGTGGCCCAGAATCCTGATCAATTTATCTTTAACCATTCTCTCTCCCCCCCCCCCCCATTCACATTTCCAAGATGGGACTCAGCTACATTAGTAAAAAAAAAAGCAAGCATTATAACACTGTTACACCAGATGGTGCTGTAGAGTTTGATTCTTCGGTGATGTGATTTTGCATTATGAGCTTTACAACATGTTTTTCTTTATGTGTCTAGATCCAGCCACAGATTAAATAACTCTCCCTTCTCCTAGTGGTATTTCTAGCAAGGAGCTAGATAATTACCATTTTGTGTGTGTATAGTATATAGTATATACAGGGATAGTATATCATTGGGACATGATAATTTCTCTGATTCCAATATTTTGGGATCTAAGACTCAAGATCCAAAGCTTTCCCCACACTTCCATTAGGATATTTTTGCTGATATTCTGTGCCTATTTGAGCATATGGTCTTTGACCTGTTCTTCCTTTGTGTTGCATTTGAACTATAATTAATGAATCTTTGCCAACACATATTTATTTGTCTTCAGTATAAGCTCTTTAGATTCTGTCACATCTCTTGTGTAGCTAGGCCTTGGATTCTAAACAATTTATTCCTCCCACCTCTTAAACCTTCTCTGCATTTCTATCATCTTATCCACAATTCATTCCAGAGGCGAGGGATTCAGGCTCAATAGTCTTTTATAATGGCCCCAGATTCTTAGTAAGTTAGGTATTATCTGTATTATCTTTAACCTTCTGTGATCTTACATTATGATGTCTGCATAGTAAATTTTGCTGCAGGACATCAGTCAGCTTTTGCTCAAAAAGTAACATCCCATCATAGGGACACACCATTCAATATATCAACATTAGATTCGCTGAAATTTGTAATTTGGTTTTTGTTTTTGTATTCTATAAATTTAATAAAAAAATTATTTAAAAAATCAATATATCAACCAACTATTTTAAATTTAAATACAGCACTTGAAGCCCTCCTCTTCCTCCCCTCATTGTATACCATTGCCTTTAACCTTGGCTTTTTATTATTCCATATAAACGTCATTGTCATTTATTGCCATTTATTTATTTATTAGTTATTTTTGCAGATTTTTGCATTTACAGATGTTGAAATAAAAACTAAAATTTTGATATTTACAACAGCAATCCTATACGAAAATGAAAAAATGTGGGCTTTTGCCATTCTAGCAACAAATATACCGTAATTATTCTTTACATAAGTGTTTGTAATTCTTGTTATAAAGGTCCTATATCTCACCTGATAATCTTATAATCAAGTATCTTACTGATTTGGCTGTCCAATAGTAGACAGATATGATTTTCATGTTTTTGCTTTTTATGATCAGTAGATATATTTAAGCCTTTTACTTCTGTTTAGCCTATGTTCAATCTGTATCCTGCCACTTTCCCGTATATTTGAATTTCAGTCTGTACTCCTTCAGCAAAACAGTGGGTTCTTTTACTGCAAGTACTATATCATCTGCATATAATTTAATTTCCCCCCTCTTTCTCCTTCATTTTAGCCCCAGGAATGTATTATGTTAAATCTCAGTTCTGTCGCCAGAGGCTCAGTGGCTAACATGAAAAGAAGAGGAGAAAGCAGCCAGCCTTGCATAGTACCTTTGGATAACCTGAGCTTTTTTATTATTCTTTCTTTCTTTCTTTTTGACAGTGACCCATTTATACAGATTTTTTCCTATAGTTGTCAGATCCTTTAATGAAGTGTGCACAGTCCACCGCATTCAAGATTTAGGCTGCAAGCCACAAAAAAATGAAGATGCCACACTAAGGATTGCAAAAGTCAATGATTAAGATGGAAAAGGGAACAGGGATCGTGTACGTTTAATAGTGATGTTTGTAGCAGGTGTGGTTTGCACCTGTGGAAATTCACTTTTCCACACGACTATTAAAGGTGCACAAGCCCTGCCTACTTTTTCATTGCATGGCTTAATTTTACTTCTACTAGCTGCCAGTGATGATTGTACCAAAACAGTGATTTGGAAGCTTTTGCCGAAAGGCAAGAGAGAAAATTTTACAATAAGAATGAATGAATGAATGAAAAAAAATAAGAAGCAAGCAGCATGTGCTCTATCACCAGGTGACGCTGAGCCTATGTCATTCTCAGCTAGACTTAGCACAGGAATATTATGCATGGCTTTTAGAGCAACCCTGCAATAAATTAAGTATCGTGTTCTCAGTGGCTTTTGTCCAAAATAGCCCTGTCAAGAGGTATCAAATAAAAAAGGTTTGCAGGTGCTGAGGTAGCTCTTCATTTCCTCAAAGGACCTCATTTCTTTTGAAAGCCAGAGTGCAGTCTTCACCAGCTTGGTGCCCTACAGATGACCAGGGGTGATGGGAATTGTAGTCAGGTTGTCAAAGATTGCTATAGTGAGTCATGTCTCCCAAATCCAGTGGAAGCACAGAGGATGCACTGATCAACCCAGCTTTTGTGACTCATTACCATCAATGCTGTCCCAAAGCTTTCCACAGTTTATACTCTATAAGAATCTATTTTTTTCCTGATTGAGATTAATTTTTCTGCTGGTATAACACAACGGCCACAAGAGTGTCCTGGGAAAACCCATTGCAGAATTCACCTCAGACATAAGCTGCAGTCACATAACAGTTAATTCCATTTTTCTGACATTTCCCTAACTGCTAATTTTCAGATTATTTTTGAGCTCTCAAACAACGTAAAAACCACTTCCAGAAATATAGCAGAATATAGCATGAGTTTAAGGTAAAGGTAAACGTACCCCTGCCCGTACGGGCCAGTCTTGACAGACTCTGGGGTTGTGCGCCCATCTCACTCAAGAGGCCAGGGGCCAGCGCTGTCCGGAGACACTTCCGGGTCACGTGGCCAGCGTGACAAGCTGCATCTGGCGAGCCAGAGCCGCACACGGAAACGCCGTTTACCTTCCCGCTGGTAAGCGGTCCCTATTTATCTACTTGCACCCGGAGGTGCTTTCGAACTGCTAGGTTGGCAGGCGCTGGGACCGAGCAGCGGGAGCGCACCCCGCCGCAGGGATTCAAACCACCGACCTTTCGAGCGGCAAGTCCTAGGCACTTTGGCTTTAACCCACAGTGCCACCTGCGTCCCCTATAGCATGAGTTTAGCACTTGTTATTTGTTTCCAGGGGAAAAAAAGACTGTTTGCGAATTACATGGAAATGACATGCAATCATCATCTGAGGCCCTTGTTTGTGTGCCTTGTCTATGAGGGGTCCAGAGGGCAGCAACACAAAAAAACAGCTTTTTTTGAGGTGGCCTCCCACCTATGGAATGCTCTCCCCAAGGAGGCCTGCCTGGCACCTTTGTTATATGTTTTTAGGTGCCAAGCAAAAACATTTCTCTTGTCCCAGGCCTTTGGCTAATTAGGCAGTCTATGGCCTTATAAAGTGTGGGGTGGGTTGGAAGATTATTGCTTCTGTTTGTATATATTTTTGTGTTTTTATGTTGGAAACCGCCTGTGATCCTCAGAGGAAGGGTGGTATAGAAATTTAAGAAATGATGAAATAATACACATATAATAATTAGTGCTAAGATTGCACAATATTCCAGTATATTGAGGAAAATGTCATTTATATAGCATGAAGGCTCGAATATAATGCAGATATTGACAGCTAGGGAAGCATCAGGAAAACATAATAAACTCTTGTGTGAATGCAGCCATAGATTCACTGTGTTAGACAAGCTATCGTTCTCTCAGTCCAACTCTTGCCCCATGCCCAATATATAGCACGGGGGCAATGATACTGTTTTTCTTTATAGTGCTTTGGCATGGATCTTTGCAATAACACACATGATGTGCATAACCACTTGAGATGTATTTATTACTGTTTCAAGATACACAGATAATGCAAGCACCTTCCTTCTAAGGTGTTGTGACATTTTTATATATGTAGTGATATTTTAAATTCATTTTGCTGCATCAGTTGTATCAGGGAAGTGGAAAAGGACCTGCATCTCTCTGGGAGCCCCAGGTGCCGCACTTGACATGCATTTCTCTATATGTTGGCACCTTCAGCTTTACTGTAAATCAGTGAAGCCAATAAACATCACATTTTAACCACAAATGAACAAAATGAACCATCGAGGCATTGTTGAATGAGCCCACCTCTGCTTTTTAATACATTTTGCTGGGTACATTAGCAAATAGCAGCAGGAAGAAACAAGGGAACATTCATTGCCGTAACATTTTCAAGCTTGCAGAAAATCAGGAGGAGGAAAATCTAACAATAAGAGCAGGCCTAGCTTGTGCTTAAGGAAACTTGCAGAGAATAAAACTGCTCTCAGAGCCTGAGGATGTGTTTTCGTCTGTTCTGTTCCATTTGCTTGAGACTGTGCCTCATTTTGACGTTGTTTCTTGGCCTGAGAGTCCTTGGCTTTTTTTCGTTTGCTTACTTGCTGTGTTTCACTAACAGGAGATGATTGTTTTCTCCTTTGGACTTTTGGAAGGGTGCATGCCTTATTTTACTTGCATATTCAGTGTGCCCTGAAATTTTGTTTTTTTAGTGCTGGAGGTTTGCTTTCATTGAGACGTTAAACAGGCAAAATATACTATTAATACATCTTCTGTTGTAAGTTTCACTCAGCTTGCCAAGAGCCAATTCTCCCACCGCAGATACTGGTTTGGTTAGCCCATAATCTTGTTGGTAACCTGTTGTTGTTTGCCCTCTCAACTTTTTACTGCCATCGTAAACCAAATGTGTTACCTGCCATCACATCCAAATATTTATTTGCAGTAGACTGAAAAACTTGGTTTGTTTTTGTTTTAGTGTAGCATTTCCCTCTCTCCTCCCCACCCATTGGAACATCTTTTGGATGTAAAAAATTGCCTCACTACTTATATATCCAACTGATTACTGTGCTCTGTTGTGAAGGGCTTCCTGCAGGTAACATCTCTTCAGGAGGTCTGTTGTGTTACAGGTAGGGCCTTAACGTGTGGTGGCATCCATTCTTTGTAACTCCTTCTCATTACATACCGCCTCTGTTATATTTTTGGCACTTATTGGAGATTACCCTTTTCCAACAAGCCTTTTAAGTGGGCATTTTAATCCGTATTGCATTTGAACTTGCATGTTTTCATTGTCAAGGTTTTCATTGTTAAATCACTCTGGAACTTATGAAAAGCAATTTATAAATGATAGAAACAAATAATTTCTCATCATTTTAAGGGCTGCACTTCGTCTACTGTGCTTCTGTTCTGTGTAATTCTTTGGATTTCTATGGTATTTGCTACACTGCCTGATGGGCAGTGGTGGTTGTTACTATATTTACAGTGTGCTCATGTTACAGTCACGTTTTGTGAACTCCTCTGTGTGTTTGATGTCATTGATTATGAATGTAATGTATCTGTGCTGTTTGTTGTCCCCGTGCCCAGATCGTATTTTCCCTGAGTCTGAAGGATTTCCAATCTGCCATCAGTAATGTTAGACACTAGTGTTCACTCTTGCATTGCCTCATAGTTTTGCTTGGATTTCAGTTTTCTGATTATATTCTAGAGCTGTGCCATCTTTCACAGAGTCAGGCTTTTTACAGGGTTTTAAATTTTAATACTCATGAATTTACTGTGCTCCGTAACATCTTCCGTTCTTATGCACCAAGGTATAGTTTAGTGATAGCCATATTCTTGTCAGCTTCACCTGTGAAACAGTTTATGATGGACATATTTCATATCCACTATAGATGATGACAATGTATCTTTTTATTATACTGTTTGTTAAGAAGGATCCTAGATGCTTCACAAAAAATAAATAAATACAGGTATTCTTTCAGCATTGCTTACTCTTGACGTTGAGGAGTAAATCAGTGCTGCAAAATACAGCCCTGCGCAGTAATTTTGAATAGAAAGTGAGGGATACTACAGTACCCAACAGCCACAAACAAAGAAGGAATTTCAAGTCAACAGCACATAATTAACTGAATTGCAGTTTTGCTTGCAACCCTGAATTATCATCACCAGCTTTAGGAACAACTACCAGAAGATTCTAAATGACAATATGTAGCCAGCTTCTTTGCTTTGCACTACTTCTATGCAACATCATTTGAATAAGTTCATTTTTCCAGTTCAATATAGGCATGTTGGCTCAAGAGTTGTTGGGTCATATGGCTCAGCACCTGCTCAGTCCTGCACTGAGGAGCCTGGCTGGATTTTAGCTACTGGATCAAAATTTGCTTAGCTTATGTGAGCTCTTTCCATGTCAGAGTTGTCTAGACACAACAGAATAGTTCCTGTTTTTCTGCCAGGAATGAAGTATATCAAGGCACAGTTAATCTATACTTGCCCCAAGACTCATCCCTGGTTACCTCAATACTCCATTGGGTGCCCTGATTTCCTCTGGACACTATCCAAGTTGCTATTTTTCACCCATAAAGTCTTCAGTGGTTTAGGTCCTGCATAGTACCTTAGCGACAGCCTGTTCCTCATGTTCTGGTACTATTAGTTCTGTCACCATTAGGGCAGCCAAGATCACTCTCTTCACTTCTTCATCTCTGCCCCCAGGGCCAAACTGGATGTGATGTTAATTGTGTGAATGCCATTAATGTGAACATCTTTAATAAATACAATAACTGTGACGAAGCTTCAGGATTGTGGAGTAGGAGTTTAACTCTTTCTCTACATGCTATAGGCCTGGTAAAAATCACCAATTTGAACCTGCTGTTTGTATTTTAGGAGACGTTCCCACCGGGGCGGAGGAAGGAGGGTGTGGTGGGGGCGGACCATCCCAGGTGTCTTCGCTGAGGGGGGTGACATTTGGTGCACCGCCCGCCTGCAACTCCCAAGCCTACTCCGAGCCATTGGGGGAAGCAGGGAGCTGTTCCACTTTGCCGGTGGCATTCCCCCCTTCCCCTTTCGTTTTGACAGCTTGGGGGAGGCTTGGGAGTCGCGGACGGGCAGCATGCCGAATGTCCGCTATCGGCGGCTTGCTCTGGC
Organism: Podarcis melisellensis; assembly: GCF_964234715.1. Lineage (NCBI taxonomy): Eukaryota > Metazoa > Chordata > Lepidosauria > Squamata > Lacertidae > Podarcis > Podarcis melisellensis. The sequence goes on along the minus strand of NC_138542.1, from coordinate 43,919,601 downwards.
TCGCTCTGCCCCTAGCTGCAGGGTGTGCACGCCGCTCCATGCACCCAAGCAGCAATCCTGCACCTGGGAGGGCACCTTCCGTGCCCCTCCCGCTTGGGAGCTTACCCCGCCCCCTTGGGACCATGCCCCACCCCCCTGGGAGTGCGCTCCGTCCCCCTTGGGAGTGCGCCTGCCCTGGGCAGCGCATGCATATGCTCCGCCGCTGGTTCCCACTGGTGTCAACGAGGCTTCTCTTGAAAAGCAAATAGCAACTTAGGAAGGGGTGGTGGTGGTGGGTGTCTGGACCACGGCAGGGAACGAATGAGTTAAACTCTCCACCCTACAATCTCAAGGCTTTGAAGTGGTTGCTATTTACATAATAAAAAACATGCGTGTTAGACATGCATTTTATGCCACATCTAGTTTGGCCTGCAACCTGCAGCATGAAGATGCTTAGAGACAGGCTTTCTTAAATGCTTCTGTTTCCCACATTAATGCCAAGGCAGTTATGCAGGGTTGATAGCTCTGTGTTTTGCCTCATAAAATATAGTTCTGGCCACAAGGTGCTGGGGAGGTATGTTCATATCTCCGAGTTAACTTCCACCCCACCTTATCTTCAGTCTGGATTTCATTTTTAGTGTTGCAGCTTTGATACGGGGATTCACTCACTGCTTTGTTATGGGAGAGGACGGGGAGGAGAAAAATAGATGAAGAAAGATTAAAAACATGCAAAAGATAATAGTAAAACCTGCACTATTATAAATCCCACTTTAAATAAAAAACCACCTGTCTCACACCCTGTTTAAGGCACTATGAAGGATTATGCATTCTAATGAATTCCCACATCTATTAGGCAGCTGAGGTTTCTCAGAGGTTTACACTATTACTAAAAGAGCTTTTAGCATGTGTATAAATGATGTGGTTTTGCAAAACAAAGAATAGGTGCAGTCTTTAAAGCAATCTACAAATATTTGATGGGAAACGTGCAAGAACACAGGTTTATTTGGGATGATCCAAGAGGGCATTATATTTGGATGAAACAAAGCTACAGAAAATGCAAACTGAATATACTAACATCTTCTATAGTGGAGATATCTGTTCAGTTGTAGAACAACTTTCCAAGCCATTGGTGGTGGTTGTCCATTGGGACTGAAAGGGCAGAAGGCAGGGAAACCAACAGCAGGTGGAGCCTAAGCCAATAACCGGCAGAGCCTACTGCTAATTGGTTGTAAGTCAGGCAGCTAGGAGCTGGCTGAGATTGGTGGGGCAATAACCCATTTGCCCTAATCAACCAACCTCTGCTGATGGTTACCAAAATCTCACCCCCTGTGCTTGCTAGACCACATCCCACAGTCTATAAGTCGACAAGACCCACATTCTAGATGCCTGACCCCCAAAACCCTGAAGGGTCTTTTTCTAATTCAGAGTTAGTACACTTCTCCTTCTATAAGGAATGAACTGTCTCACATTAGATTCTGTTCAGAATGATAATCCTAGCTCACTTATTCTAGGCTAGTTAAACTAGGCTTTTTCAGGGGTTATAGCCTGCAGTTTTAGATTTTTTTTAATGAATAAAAATTGGTGTTAGAGTACCACGTGCATGTGTTCTGTATGTTGGAGACAATTTAAGTCCCCAATTTTGATGAGACATATATCTCCTTAGTTCCCTGCTTTCGCTGCATTTACAGTGAGTGCTCTGTTCTCCCATGACTTGCAGCAGATGTTTAAATGCAAAAGTGTTCATTTTTGATCTGTACATCTTAGTGGAGTTTGGGCCAGCAGAGATTTTATTCTGATAGTGTAACAATCCTCATTGAACATTTTAGTTTTCATAGCAAGTCACTTTTTCTGTCCTTTTCTGATGCCTGTTTTGAAAAGCCCCTCTTCTCTTTTCAGTAAAATATGAGGCAGCGTACAATACATTAAGAGCACATTTATAGCACCCACCCCTAGAATTTTGTTAACTGTTGTTGTTGAGGGTGCTGCGAACTGCAGCTCTGTGAGGGGGTAAACTACAGTTCCCATGGTGTGAGTGTGCTTTAAATGAACGGTATGAATGCAGCCAGAGTGTTGGTGTATGACCTTTTATATTTTGGTAAGGTGGCTTGCAAATGGAGCTTGCAAAATGTTTAAATTCATTGTGCCCATAAAACGTATCACTTTACCATTCAGTGTCTCTCTTTGAATGCTGAGGCATATAGCTGTCCCCCAATGCTTGCTATCCATGCTCCACTTATATTGATGGAATTTTCCAGCGACTCCCCCGCCCCACAACAGAAAATAAAAATCAGAGGAAAGCAACTTATTGAAATACATTCTTAGAACACAGCTGACTTGGTCAACATCTGGATTTCGATCAAAGTATTTAAAATAACTTGAAGCATTTGAAATTGCTGCATGGTTACAAACTACTTCATGATAATTGCAGGCACACAACAATACAATTTAATTTCCAATATGGTGCATCTTACAGATTCTCCCACAAAATGTTCCATAGATGTAAATAACTAGATTCTAGGGCAGATATGAGAAATTTGTGTAAAAGCAAAATGCTTTTATTTATATCAGGAGAAAAAAGTGAAAGTATAGTAGTTTTAGATGGTTGTTTTGGAAAGCTGCAGTGCAGTGGCAGGCTACACACCAGCTTGTGGGCATTCTTCTATAAATTTCTCGCTTGCCATGCTGCCCCATTCATTTTTCTTCCTGCCCACATTTTTGTCTAGTTCTGCTTGCAGCCTTAGGTGCAGTTTCTTCACATGGGTGGGCCAGGTAGAAGAAGCCCCCCTCCAGTCTGGATTTGGTCCTGTCAGTTGCTGACCTGTAATTACTGTAGCTTTAAACAAATGATTTGGATTAAAGGTAGCAAATAATATGGGCTATAGGTTAATGGGAAAGAGCAGATTAGAAAGTTGTTGGAGTTACTCTCGTAAAAAGTGCTTATGTCCCAAGAGCAGATCTAAATATAATGAATAAGCTTCTTCTCTGCATTAGTTTTTAAGTTTTCTTACAGTAAAGTATTTTTATCCTGTAAAGTAGAGAGTCATTTCTAGGTGCCTTGCTTTGTTTTGTACGCCAGCTTGGGAAAATACAGTTGAAGGTTCAGACACCCACATTAAGCGTATATACCTATACTCTGTAATACCTATACTGTAATCAGATGCATCTGCTTCTTTGCAATATTTTGAGGTTCTTGTAAACGGGCATTGAAGAGACATTAGTTTGGTTTGCAGTTTGAAATCACTGGACCTGTATTATATATAAATTGGAACACAACTATCAGTCAGACTAAGCACTTCTCTGAATTTGGAATTTGTTTTGATTTAAAAATATGAACACAAATGTTTATTAAATGTGGGAGGAATGCATAAAAATGTATATTTTAGGAAGAAATGCACTGAAAAGCACACCAAACCTAGTATTGGGGGTGCATATAAAGTGTGTACTATTTAAGAGAAAAAAAATTGTGTATGTTTTTATTTTAAAAATACGCAAGAATCAGGATGGAATGGTCCTAGGATTGAGCACAAGCTGAACTAACACAGAACAGAAATAGGTTGATCTGCTATCCCTGCTTTAGTTCCACACTGTTACCTGAATTAAGATTTTTTTTTAAAAAAAGCTATTTATTTATTTTTAGCCTGGCTTTCCAACAGTACTTGCCTAAGGTAGTTTCCAAAAAAAGTTAAGAGTAGAGTTATAATACATTGAACTGATCAAAATTTAGTTACTGGAAACAGGCATAAAGGGAAGCGCAAATTCTAAGTATGTGCAAATGTAACAGTGCACAGAATTGTGACCTTTGACTTTTGAGGTCCTTCTGCAAGAGGTCAGAAGCCAAGCATCAGTTCATATGGAAAGGTACACTTGGGGTTGGGGGTTGTAATTAAAATGTGTATACCAAAAATGTGTGGCAAAAATGATTTCCAAGGAAATTCACGAGGGAGGACTTATCATACTATCATGTTCACAGTGTCTGATTAATATTAGCACATTGTTATATAGTGACAAGTAGATCACCTTCTCTCTAGAGCTTTGCAAAGCACTATCTAAAAACAGCTTTTCGTGTGTGCCGACTGATAGTCATATAAGATCAAGCAATTAAACATGAAGTAGTGGAATGTTTAGGTTCAAAATATCCTGTGGTAGTTCACACACACACACACACACACACACACACACACACACACACACACACACATCCTGCCCCTGTGAGAAGTTTGGGCTTCCACTTTAAAGGATGAAAATACTAATGCACCGTAAGAAAACTTGAATGAGGAGAATTCTTTTACAAGCTCTTTAATTATTTTCAAGCTATTATGATAGGGACCAGTCAAGTGATTTTTTTTCTTTTTAAGGCAGGAATGGTAGCAAACCACTTCAATTGTGCTTTGTTCACTGAATGGAATTATCTGTGGCCTCAACTGAATCTGCCCATGTTAGGGTGATGTGGGGGCATACAATGTTGACTTTTCATTTGGCACTTGCTCTTTGCGTAGAAGCCTCGCCGCATTGGAAAAGCTGTCAGCTTTGCAACATCATATACATACACTGCAGTCCTCTGACAGCATATGGGATGATGATAAGAGGATGCGGATTTCAGTGCCTGTAATACCCAGATAGTCCCATTTCAAAATTTCTTTATGCTCTCAAGACCTCAGAGAGACAGGAACAGGTAGCTGAAATGATCCCTGTGCATTCATGTGGCCAGACCAACATCCTTTAAAGAAAGGATGCTTTAAAGAAAGCAAGTGGGAACTTGCAATAAATTTGGGGGGTGGGGGGTTGGGAGGAGGAAGTGAGGACACTTTTTTATTATATTCCTTTGCTCTCTCATGCAGTCAGTCAGTTGTTTTATGGGGGATTGGGCTCAGCAAATGCTTGCATGGAGCCCATTACCCCTTCCATAATGTAGACAGAAATGTGTATCCATTTGATAACAATGAACAGTAGTTGTTTTTCTGAATCTAAAACAATCTGAATGCATGCTCAGTTTGTGTTCCTAGTTAGTAAGTGGTTACAGAATACTAATAAAAGCCTGCTTTCTGAACTTGTCATCAGTACATATAGACAAATTTTCACCTTGAGGAATAAAGGGACTTGTCAAAGGAACACATGGAATAAATGTTGCTATTTAGAAAAAAGCCATGACTTGCTAGAACCTTTTTCTGAAGATTTGTGGAGTACTAGATTAACAAGGCGACGTTTGGTTGACAGTGTTAGTCTCATTTGCAGAAATGAAGACAGTTGACTGATACCTGGATTAGAAAGAGATTGTTTATTTTTGGAACGTTGTATTTTAGGAACCTACTGCAAAGTAAAATCATAGAAATTTAAAGATCCTGTCCTAATTTTAAGGGTCTTTGTCCAGAGAGTCATGGGAATCAAGACATACTAACCATGTCTGGAAGCCATTATAAATATATGCATATTAAAATGCCAGAAGTTTTACTGAGTGAGGGCTCGGAAAGCAAGTAAGTAGAAATATCCTTTTGTATGAGCATAGTGGAACACAATATCAAAGTTTTTAGCATGGGGCAAAAATGTTTCTGTTGCGGCACACCTTAGTTCTGCAGCGAGGCCATTCCAGAGTGCGGATGCACCACAGATAAGGCTCTCTTTGCTGTGGCCCGATGGACAACTGCACTCTGTGGCACATCCAAAAGCGCTTCTGTTGGTGATAAAAGTAAATGCAGTTCTGATAGGTCATTTTTTTTAGAGAATAAAATATGCATAGGACTTAGCAAAACTTAAAAATCTGTGAGGTCAGATTTTTAAGCATTCAAAAGGTCTGGTTAATAATAACAATAACCCAGAGCAGACATTGGGATGAGGACTTGCCCTGTGTCCTCGTGTAAGCTATTGAAAGGGTCTGGGTTACCCGTTTTCCGTCCTATACTTTCCCTGTTCTCTTCTCACTGGCTGTGAACTGTGCTCCCTTTCTAAGAGCAACCCAGCTGGGACTGAGGTAGAATTGCAAATCTGCCTGCTGTGCACTTTCCTAAATGCCTTTTTAAACAATCTCAATAATTGATGAGCACCCAGGCCCTTCTCCGCGCGAAAGAACACGGGCGGTATTCAGAACACAGAAATGCCATTTGGCCCATCAGAGCTCATCCCAGATACAACACCATTTCCCCAGGATACCATTTAATTGTTCTTTCCATGAAACCCAGTGGCTTTATGCTTGTCTCAACGGTCTCAGTTGCTTCAACTTCCTTGATGCAACACTCCTTGCGCGTGTTCTCTTTGTTAACTCCACTCAGCAAAACTGAAGTTCTCTCTGGCCCTGTTGATACTCCTCCCTTTTTCTGCAAGAAATAAGGCATTCTTATTCACCACTGGCAATCCTGTCTTAAAGGTTCATCTGCGTAGCAGAGTTCTTGGGATCAGGCACACACTTGCCCAACATATCTAATCCTTTGCAAGCCATGTATTGCTAAAGTTTTTAGAACAGCCTTGTCTACTTGCTTATCTGCATTCCAGACGGGCAGTTACAAGACCAGTTCAGGGAGCATTGTACACACCATCCTGGGAGTAATGTAACTATGGGGCGGTGGGTTATGCCATACTCTTCTTGCTTAGGGGTCTGGATAAGGCTTTTTCATCTCCTCAGCTTAATACTATAGCACAGAATAAGGTACATAAGATCTCACAGAGACATTTCCCATACTCTCACCCCAAACCGTTCTCATCAGCCATCACTTCATATAACTATCACAAAAGTTGTGAAGTTAATATTTAACCAAGGACTGGGTCAGACAGAGTTACAGAGTTGTGCAGAGTCTGCATACATATAAACAGAGTGATGCAGCATCAGGCACTTAGGTTATATCCACATTCACAGCTTGAAATTCAGTGAGGTCATCCCCCCCCCGCAGTGTCGCAGGATGCATTTGCACAGTGTTGTTCACATAGAATCATAGACTTGTACAGTTGGAAGGGACTCCAAGGGTCATCTAGTCCAACTCCCTGCACTGCCACAAATCTCAGCTAAAACACCCCTGACAGATGGCCATCCAACCTCTGCTTAAACACCTCCAGTGTCCCAAGGGAGTCTGTTCTGCTCTCGAATAGCTCTTACCAACAGAAAGTTCTTCCTGATGTTGAGTTAGAATCTCATTTCTTGTAACTCGAAGCCATTGGTTTGGGTCCTACCACCTGGAGCAGGAAAAAACAAGCTTGCTCTATCTTCTGTGTGACAGCACTTTACATATTTGAAGATGGCTACAATATCTCCTCTCAGTATCTTCTTTTCCTGGCTAAACATACCAAACCCCCTCAACTGTTCCTCATAAGGCTTGGTTTCCAGACCCTTTATTATCTTGGTTGCCTTCCTTTGCACACTTTCTAGCTTGTCAATATCTTTTGTAAATTGTCCATTCTTAAGGAAATCAGCCCTGAGTGTTCACTGGAAGAACAGATCCTGAAGCTGTGGCTCCAATACTTTCAATACTCATGAGAAGAGACGACTCCCTGGAAAAGCCCCTGATGTTGGGAAAGATTCAGGGCACAAGGAGAAGGAGACGACAGAGGATGAGATGGTTGGATAGTGTTCTCGAAGCTACCAGCATGAGTTTGACCAAACTGCAGGAGGCAGTGGAAGACAGGAGTGCCTGGCGTGCTCTGGTCCATGGGGTCATGAAGAGTCGTACACAACTAAACAATTAAACAACAACAACAGAACTGGACACAGGACTCCAGGTGGGGTCTGACCAAGGGAGAATAGAGTGGGACTATTATTTTCCTTGACCTGGACACTATATTTCTATTGATGAAGCCTAGAATAGCATTAGTTCTGGGGGTTTCTTTTGCTGCTGCTGTATCACACTGTTGATTGTGGTCTCCTAAGACCCCCCGATCCTTTTCACATGTACTACTGGCAGGCCTCCATCTAATATTTGTGCAGCTGTTTCTTCCTGCCTAAGTGCAGAACCTTACATTTGTCCCTATTGAAATTCATTTTGATAGTTTGAGCCCAGTTCTCCAATCTGTTGAGGTCATATTGAATCCCGATTCTATCTTCCATGGCATTAACGACCCCTCTCAGCTTGGTATCATCTGCAAATTTGATGAGCATGCCCTCAATTCCTTAATCCATTTTTTAAAAGACATTGAACAACAGGCCCAGGACACAACCCTGTGGCACCCCACTTGCCACTATTTTCCAGGATGATAAGGAACCATTAATGAGTACTCTTTGGGTTCGGTCAGTCAACCAACCACAAATCCACCTAACAGTTACCTCGTTCAACCCACATTTCAGCAGCTTCTCTGCAAGAATATCATGGGGGGACTTTGTCAAAAACCTTACTGAAATCAAGATACACTATGTCCACAGCATTCTCTGCATCCACCAAGAAATGATATTCCTCTGGCATGACTTATTCTTGAGAAACCCATGCTGGGTCTTAGTAATCACAGCATTCTTTTCTAAGTACTCACAGACCGACTGTTGAATTATCTGTTCTAGGACCTTTCCTAGTATTGATGTCAAGCTCACTGGTCTGTAGTTACCTGGGTCCTTCCACTTTTTTTGAAGAAGGGGACAACATTTGCCCACCTCCAGTCTTCAGGGACCTCACCTGTTCTCCAAAAATTCTCAAAGATCATAGACAAAAGCTCTGAGATTACATCCACAAGCTCCTTTAGTACCCTTGAATGCAGCTCACCAGGCCCTGGAGATTTGAATTTATTTAAAGTAGTTGGTGTTCCCTTACTACCTCTTTTCCTATCTTGAGCTGTAGCTCCCTCCTTACACCATATATTCTGTTATTACCAGGTTGGGCATCACTGTACATGCATAACTGCTGTTGGAATATGCTCACATGATCACTTAATCTTCATCCAGTTTTCTAGGCAGATTGAAGCTGGTTTGAGGAAAGGAAAACACACCAAACAGCAGTATTTCTCAAGAAACTACAGGGTCAATATGGATTGTGGCTGACATTGTGTAAATGTGACTTCAAAAACTAGCAGTGGGAGTGCACTGGATGCAGAGTAAGTGTGATGTGAACATATCCACTTTGCCTACATTTAAAGAAGCAAGCTGCACTTCTATGATGTTCATGCTTCACCTTTTCTCCACAATGCAGTAACAAGTTCAGTAACCTGAGGCTCCCTCAGAGTTTCCTGCTCTGCTTTTTTGAGAAAAGGCTAGTGGGGTGACAAAGGCATCCTATGAAGGAGGAACGCAAAGTGAAGGGAGTAGACAGCAAGCTCTGCTGTAGCGTTGTTGATGTGAACAACTAGTATGAAGACCTTAAATTGTGTTGTAAGCTGTCTTTCCTACCTTTGGAAAATAAAGGTAGGGTTAAAAACATAAGATAAATAAATGATTTTGATTCAAATAGCAGGTGGAAAGTATAATGAATAAACTGTTTACGTCAGTTTGGAATGGCAAGCTGAAAGGCACTGGAAATCCTCGTATTAGAGATGGGAGTTAGCAAGAGACTATTAGGAACAGACACTGTGAACCATAGCTGAGGCACATGGACAGGGTTTCTGTCTGTTTGTGCATATATATGTGGCCTAAGGGGTGGGGAGAATGGACTAAAATAGCAGGGGATGCTATGAAATTGATTTTGTCAAGTGCAAAATTCATCAGCCAGGTTGCTCACCAGGGCAAAACAGTTTGAGCATATTGCACCAATCCTGTCCTGACTGCGCAGGCTGCCAACGAGTTTCCAGGCCCCATTCAAAGTGCTAGTTTTGATCTATGAAGTCTTAAGCGGCTCAGGACCGCAATTACTAAAGAACTACCTCTCCCCATATGAACTGACCTGGACTCTACAATATTCATCTGAACCTCTTCTTTTGTGTGCCTCCTCCATGAGAGGTCCGGAGGGTGGCAACATGAGAACGGGCCTTTTTTGCTGTGGATCCATGTTTGTGGTATGCTCTCCCCAGGGAGGCTCACCTTACATATCTTTAAGCACCAGGCAAAACATTCCGGTTCTCCCAAGCCTTTGGCTAATTAAGCAGTCTATGGCCTTTAAAACTTTGTTGGGGGGAGTTATTGTTTCTGTTTGTTACATATTTTTGCCTTTTTATATTGTAAACTGCCCTGTGATCCTTGAATGAAGGGTGGTATAGAAATATAGAAATAATGAAGTATTGCAGTGTCACAAGTGGTGACTCTTAGAGACCATGTTTGAAAGTATAGAGCACTGTCTTCCAATGAGAGCAATGTGAGATGGTAGAAGGGGTGAACAGGGCAATACAACAAGAGAATACAGTCTGTATTGTGGAACTGTGTGTGATGAAACTGTGTAGCCCTGTCCAGCTAAACTTTCAGCATTGGCATGTTGCAGTACTGTTTTTATAGAAAAAGAGGTGCCGGAACTCACCACGAGTTCCTCCCTTGTTCTTTTATTATGGCAATGGCACCCACTGGAGAGGTGCCGGAACGGAGTTCCAATGAGTTTTGACTGGGAAAAAAGCCCTGTCATGCTTTCAGAATATGGCTCCCTCTTTCCACTGCTTTCTCTCATTGTGTTATGTCTTAAGCAGTTTATTTAGGAATTTCCCACATAAAACAATACCTCTTGTCAAATTTCTATGTCGGAAACTCGAGTGGATTCTACTGGTATGAGATTATATGGCTAGGACATCCCTTAAGTGATCCCTAACTGGAAGAAAATTCCAGTGTCCGAGAACAACTAGCAGAGCAGAGCCCAGTGTGGATGCCCCAGGTCAGAACTGATCAGCTGTAAACAGGAATCAAGGTTCCTGAGATGGATTAAACTCATTACTTTATTGCCCTCCTCCTGAACCTCTTGCTACTGGAAGATTTGGCCTGAAGTAGCTTGTTGCCAGTCACAGAGCTTTCATCCCAAGGCACTTGTTCTCATTGTTGTGCCAAATGCGAACTCTTGAAATCTTCTTTGGAAGTTGTTATTCTTAGCAGTTTTTTTTTTTTTGCGTATTCAAGGGAGATTACAGTATGTATAAAAAAGGATGGTGATTGAATCTATCTCTTCCCTGTTTCACATCCCATGGCTTTATCTCCATGTGAGAAGCATTTACAGATGCTCCTGCAATGCAAAGCTCCTGCATTTATTTTTATGTGTTTACAGGCACAGTTCTTGAAATTACTGTAACCTGATTGTCAGCTTTTCAGTGGGAGGACTCTGTGTTCTCAGTGTCTATTGATTTGGACTGTATTTCTGCTATTGTGGTATTAATGTTCAGGTACAGAGCACATGTCACACTATGCACCGTTTAGTCAACCTTAAGCAAAACAGATTGATTTTCCTTTATTAATTAATTCTCTTAAATTTTCCTTGCCACACTGGAAATGTTTCCAACCCTGTTTTCCTTATGAGAAAAACGGGCACATCTAAACAGTTGGTTTTTTTTTTTTAAAAAAAATGTGCAGAAGGACTTGCATGCACATAAGGGGACTACTTCTTCCTCTCATCCCCCCTCCCAACCAATTGGCAGCTCCATCCCTGCACTCTGTTGGGGTCTGATTCTGCATTCAGGTGGGCTGTTGGAAGAGTAGTCAATACTTCTCAAGCCCAGTCGTAGGGTTGCCGTACGTCCAGAATTTCCTGGACATAACCGGGATTTGGCCGTTGCAAACAGTGTCTGGGCAGAATTTGCTGAAAATCCAGGCATATGGCAACCCATGTCAAAAGTGTAGAATTCAGTAAATTCCATTAAAAATAGTTCAAAAAGCTATCCACAGCTTTTGTGGATTTTCACTTTTTGAAATATACCCAGTGCTAAAACAGGAATATGACTCCAGGACAGCCAAGTCCATATGGGCTTTTTTTTTTACCTGACAAGATAAATCACTTCTTCTTGGGCTGTTTTTCAGACCCTTGGCTTCAGAAAGGTCTGCACAGTTCCATAACATTCAGTCACTGCTAGAAGTTATATGTTCTGAACAATTTTATGGTTGGTAGGGGAAGAGGCCTTGTGGTTTGTTGCAGAAGGAGATCAGAGCCCTCTCAAGACGACACAGAATAACAACACAGCATTCTTGTGGATAAATGAGCTTTTCTGCAGCAGCTTCAAAAGGGTGAAATTGCGGCATGCGGTTGTTTGCACTGCTTAATCAGTGCACCAGTGTATTCTTTCTGTTGCTGCCTGACTTTCAGGAGCATTTTGTGATGCAGATGACATGCAAAATTCTGTGCAAAATGCTGATGTTTAGAAGTGTATGAGTAAAACAGGTTGCTGGATTCCACAGATTTCAGCTACTTTTGGTCTTTTTACACCATTGTGTGCTAGTCAGATTTTGACAGGGGACCCTTGGCCCTTGCCTCACCAGCTACCATCCTCATGCTGTGGGGGCTGCCACTTCATATAAAGGCATCCAATTGCTCATCCTGTGCAGATGCACCTGGCTTGGTTGGCACTAAATAAGCACAGATTTGAGTAAAGGCAGTGCAGTTGTTTCTTAGAGGGCCGGTATTCACCTTTGTCCTAAGTAGATACTTACTTTTGTCTCAAGCAGTTAAGGTAATCTTCAGTCCAAGTTTGGCTTGATTTGCTCAAATCAATATGTGAAATTCAATCTCCTGTGTCCTTGACATCTTCAGGCCACTGACCAAATGCCTCCAGTTTCCTTGCTTCTCCAGCTCCTTTTCATACACAGACAGATGCTCTTGTCCTTTGGTTCTATTAGGCTTTCCATAGCCCTCTTTCTGCAGCTGCCATGATACCAATTATATATATTGGTTTTGATTGGAAGAAATATAAGGGAAAGGTAATGTATTTATATCAGCTGGCCTTATGAGTATTTGTCTTAAGTTAAAATGACTTACCATAAGCTGGCTTGGCCAGCCTTTCCCAATTAAAGGTCCCATTAACCATCTCTTGATTTGTTCCTTCTCCCTATAGCTTGCATTTCCTGCAATCCCTGGTTTATAAGACGGCTCCTTCTTTACAGTCTCACTTCTCTAAACTCACCAAGAGTATACCATACATGCATTTTAGCTTTTACTGACTTAAGGGGAGAGAATTGTCTAAAGATTTGTTATAAATCTCCCTTGTGAAACTAGCAGGTGAATTGGCCAGTGCAAATCCTTGTAAAGAAATTTACCAGATGGTTTGGTTTTTCCCCAAATGCCTGCAAAATTTGAATTTCTAGATATTGAGCTCAAATATGCCTCTCCCTCCCTTACACTGTATTTGAAGGCCCTGTGCTAGAGCTGGTGGGAAACAGACGTTCAGTCCAAAATTCATGAAACTGATCTGGTAATTCAGGGAGAAATGGGTTTTGAAATGGCTCCCCCAACCTCGTTTCACTGATTCATTTTGCTATTTATGTATTATTTAAAATATTTTTAGCCTGCCCTTCTTCATGAATGATCTACCCCAGGGTAGAGTAGAATAAGCAATTTAAAACTATAATGAAACATGAATAAAACACAGTCATACAATACAAGGAGGGCCTCAGCCTTTAAAACACAGCCAGCTATTTCTTAGTACCCCAAGAAACTAAGAAAAAAGAAGCTAAGAAAGCTAAGGCATCAAAAAGCAAAAGAAGAAAAGAAGAAAAAAGATGGCATGAGCCATACATCAGATTGATAGGAACACAGAAAAAAAGAAAGTTGCTTTATCAGTCCATCTAGCTCCATCTATCTGCAACTATCGGTTCATCAAACTTAGCATTGTCTTCTCTGACTGGCAGTGGCTCTCAGTGGCATAGCATGTGTGTGTGTGTGGGGGGGGGCCATGGCCCCAGGTGCATAATTCTGAGGGGGCACAAACCTGTGCCCCCCACAACAGGTTGCCTTGCTGAGGCTGAATGGCTGCTGCCTTCCAGAGCCGCAGGGAGGCAAGCCACACCTGGGATGGGCCTTCAGATCTGTGGCAGTGCCTTCTTCTCCTTGTGGCTAGTTGTGCCCCTGGGTGGAACTAGGCCGGTTGGAGCCTGGACTTTTCCTGGCCCATAGCAATCCTTCCCTGGGGTCTCCCTCCTGGCCTGTGTCCTTGGGTGAGGCGCTTGGGGGAGGAGAGCCAACCTCTTGTTTGGGACCTGCTGGTGCCTGTCCTCGCACTGTGTGGCTGAGGAGAGGCAACTGGGAAGGGCTGCATTTGGTACCTCAGCCCTTCTCTGCTGCAGCTGTGTCTCAGGTGTTGCTGGGATGCTGCCAAGCCTGCCAAGGAATTCCAGCCACTGCTCCTGCCGGGAGCTCGCTGAGATGGGAGGATGAACGCAGGACCAAAAGGCGACCTCTGTGAGGAGCAGCCGCCACAGGGGTACAGTGAAGCCCGCCTGTTGCCTCCCATGCAAGACCCACAATGAGGTTAGGGTGCACATTCCTTGCCTTGACCCAAGTGCTGTCAACACATGCAACACCACTGGTAGCTCTCCCTGATTTTAGGCAGGTGTCTCTTTCCAATTGACCCAAAGATGTTTGGGATTGAACCAGGGACTATGCTCTGCCACTGAGCTATGACATTGGCCACCTACTTTAGTGTGTTTCGAGCAAGCCTTACTGAACTCAGAAAGACTAACATCTGATTAGACATGTGCAGGATTGAAGATTATAGACATTTGTATTCTAGTGTATGGAAATGTAACTGAGTATCCCCCCCCTTCTTCATGCTCACTCACTTTTTTCTTTCTTTTGTTCCCTTTTTGTCATTCCTTCTGTTTATAAATGAAATTCTTCTAAAGAAAAAGAAGACATGTACAGGATTGCACAGTTAATCTCTGATCACCCTCAAATTGGTCTTTTAATCCTTTGGGTCTCCTTTTGCACGACATAGTTTTGAGGTTTAGTGAGACGTTCTTATTTATTCCTTATTTGCCACTTCACATAAACAACACACACAACAAAATTAATGAATCGAAACAACCCATTTGGATGTGATTGAAATGGCTGTGAAATGATCGTTATTTTGAGACAGCCCTATACTTAAGTAGACTATTTTCTGTTGATAGATTTGAGACCAGATTTTGGATTATGAATTTGCTTTATTATGAACTTCTGGAAAACCTGGGGTTTGGCAAATGCAAACATCGGGTTTCAAAAACAAAGTTTGCAGAAGGAAATTCACTGGATTGTTATACGTACAGGCCCTAATCTAGCAAACTTTAGTCCTAATTTAAGTGTTGTTGAAATAAATTGGACACGTTAATGTGACAAATTCACAGCTCAGTGCTGATACCTACCCAAGACCCACCTTTACTTCCTTTTTCTGACCCAGCAGTCTGAGCGGTGCTGGGCAGTTGGGCCTAGCCACCATTTATATTTCCCACCCTGACATAACATTCTTCTGGGGCATTGTGAGAGATTAATATGGTTAGACCAAGCTGCCCAGTACTGATTGGGGTGGGGATACTAATCCACTGTTGCAAACCACAAGTACGTTCAATGAGATTTGTCCACATTTGTAGCTGCCATCTATTTTGGGTGCCATGTAGCCCTCCAGTAACGTGGACAAACATAGTCAGCAGTTGCCCGATGTGGGGACACTGCAAGTGTTCTTTGGCAGAGGCTGAATTGATTGACTGTTATTGGCAAGGAGTTATTTTTGGGAGGCAATGATAAGAACACCCTGTACTTCTGTGAGTTTGGCTCTGCCTTACAAGGTTATTATCCAGGAGTTTAATCAGAGACTGTCAAATGCATAAAGAAAGTGGCTAGCGTCTTAAGCAGTGTCTTTCATATGATGTAAGCTTCCGAGGTACAAATGAAAGCAATAAGAAATAAAAACTCTGCTCATACAGGCTTCTTCATTGACTTTTTGAGCTCCTTTTATGACAACATATCTGTATCTTTAAATCAAAGTTATATTTTATCCTACCTTGTTCCTTTCTAAACCTTCAACAATGCTGCACAGTAGTAATATTGTATACATTTTTTCCTAAAGGCTCTTCAAGCTCTTTAAATCACTGCTTTAGTCAAGAACACTTCATATGTGCATCTATTAAAATCCAGCATTATTTTTTTTTAAGAAAAGGAAATGTGATAGGTAGGAAAGCTTTTTAAGCAACATGCAGTGCGTTTATAAGGTATAGAATTAGGCATTGGTAGAGCCTACACAAAAGGAGCTGTGACAAAGACCCTAGAGTCTCCAAAGGCCCAGGGCATGCATGGGGAAGGATTCCTTTTGTCTATTAAACTGAGCATGTATTGTAGCAAGTTTATAATAACTTTATGAGAGTGGGTGCAATCTGTTGAAATCCCCAAGAGGAAATACAGGCAATTTATATAGCTTTGATTGCCCAATCGTTAACTGGATGACAAGTGGATAAGCCAGAGGAAATAAAACAAAAGGTGTGACATGCTTGGTACATGGCACAGTGATTGGCTTTGCAAAGAACTTAGCAGGCAAACATGCATTCTTGTTCCATAAGTGGAGTTTCGTACCTCTAAATGCTTCAGTAAGGTTTAAGCAAGCATGGAAGAATACAGAACAAGCTCTGGTTTGTTTTTAATAAAGGTTGTAGCTGCTAAAGATCCATCTTTGTTGTTTTTCTAACCCTAATCATTCTTTTAGAGCCTTGACAGAAATCGGTGTAGGGAGGTGGAAATAGGAAGGCTGGAACTGGGCTGTAAATGTAGGTTTAGGTAAAGGTAAAGGGACTCCTGACCATTAGGTCTAGTCATGACCGACTCTGGGGTTGCTGTGCTCATCTCGCTTCATTGGCTGAGGGAGCCGGCGTACAGCTTCCGGGTCATATGGCCAGCATGACCAAGCCGCTTCTGGCGAACCAGAGCAGCGCACAGAAATGCCGTTTACCTTCCCGCTGGAGCGGTACCTATTTATCTACTTGCATTTTGACGTGCTTTCGATCTGCTAGGTTGGCAGGAGCAGGGACCGAGCAACGGGAGCTCACCCCGTTGCGGGGATTCGAATCGCCAACCTTCTGATCGGCATGTCCTAGGCTCTGTGGTT
Source organism: Podarcis melisellensis (assembly GCF_964234715.1). Taxonomy (NCBI): domain Eukaryota; kingdom Metazoa; phylum Chordata; class Lepidosauria; order Squamata; family Lacertidae; genus Podarcis; species Podarcis melisellensis. Next base: position 43,902,759 of record NC_138542.1, on the reverse strand, counting down.
GAACCCACAGCGCCAGTTTAGGTAGTGCCTATTGGGACTAGTAGAGCAGAAGACAGAGAGGTCAACAACTGGTGGAGTCAGAGCCAATGATTGTCAGACTAATGCTCCTCCCAGCTAAGTTCTACAAGAGTGACTCTGAGACGAAGAAAGAGGAAACACACAGCTAGTGCCACACCCTGGACTGAAAGTAAGCAGGCAGGTGGGGGCTGACTGAAGGCAGACTGAGGACCATGGACAGTTCCCCGTTTGCCCTAACAGACAGCCTCCCCTGGGTTTAGGTAAAAGGCAAACAGGCCCAAATCACAAAGCTGTGACTGAGCTTGCAGGCTTCCCAGGCCCGTTTGGGGTGTGGGGATCTAGGTACACTTTCCCCAGGCCTCAGGGTGCTAAGCAGGGATCAGCTGCTTTTATTTTTAAGTTGATTACTTTACTCTAACGAGACTCCTGCCCCAGGATTCAGACATGCTTTGCACAGGCCTGAGATGTTCCCATGGACATCTGGTTGGCCACCATGAGAACAGGATTCTGGATTAGATTGGCCAACAAAGCTCTTCTTACATTCTTATGATACAGTTTGTCCATCCCTTGGCATCTGCTTATTTCTTATGTAGGCTGATATAAAATAATTAAGTAAGTAATATCCAAAATTTACTATAGGATGCATATCAGCGAAATGAATGAATGGTATTTCTTACTTAATGACTGGACCCTTGTGTCTCTTAGCAGAATAAAAATAAAACCAAGTGTGCATGATTAAATAATTGCAATGCTTTGTAGATCCAGTAGTTTGGGACTAAGCAGTTTCATACATTCACATATACTCAAATGCATACATGAAAGACATCCAAACTCAAACATTTGTCTCATTGAAGACAATGGAGAAGAGCTGAGTACTTGCTTAAATCTCTCACTAAATGCTATGAGAATTAAATGCACTTTCTTTTGGTTGGAGAGTGCCCCAAATATTTTACTCCTGAGCAGAGAACTTCCAGATGTACAAACAAGTTGTGTTACAGTAATTAATTAGTTCTGCTCTTTGGCTTCCCTTGCATATTAGTAACATTTTAGCAAAACTGACAAAGGACAGACGGAACATTTGCCTTTGCATTACCTTTGTAGAGGTTATGAACACTTAGGTCATACATCATATCTGATTTTTAATGCAAACCTTGGGGAACTTATCTTCCCAGCAGCACATGGTTCCTCATAGCCTGGGAGAAAATTCTGCTTGGCTGTATCTATAGCTTACACAAGACTCTGTGTATTTTATATATCTGCAAACTGATGTAGCTTGTTGGGCTGAAAAATACTAATAATGATGAACGGTTAAGTGAAAAGAAAAATCTATGACTAAACAGAGTTGACCTTCAAAGTGTTTGACTTCTGTAAATCTATAACTGGTGTCTTCACTCAGTATGAGTCTTTTTCTGGCATATTTGTATATATGCATAGATTTGGGAAAAAAAATTTATATGTTGACATTTACCTGTAAAAAAGGCTTGTGTCTTTTTTGCCCCTTAGCAAGATGCTGCACTGCAATCCACACCCCCCCCCTCCCGCTGCCAACAAAACTCTGACCTCTTTTGCTTCCTCTTGTTTTGCCCCCAAGATTAGTCCCCACAGGCCACCCCTGAAGAAACTGTTCTCAGTGCATTGACTATGTAAGGGTCTTCTGCTGGAATAGTCTGCACTAAAGAAGAAAGTTTCTGCTCCCAGGGAACAATATGTGATGGGGATAAAAAGGGGGGAAAGATCATTTCTATCAGCAGGATTTTGAATTTTTTGTGGAACTTGATGTTTCCATAACAACCTCTTGGAGTTTCAAATGTTTAGGTAGGCAACTCTTTACAACAGCTATTGAATTGTTATCCTCCTATACAGTCTTTATCTGTGGCATCCATTCATTCTCATCCATCACTTGCTGTCTCTCTGACATTAGCAATTAAACTCAGCATATAAACTATTTATTCTCTTCTGGGGTTTTTTTTAAATGCTGCAAGATTTTTTTTAATGTATCTGAGCTGTTTTTTCTTTAAATGTAGACTTGCAAAATCTATTAATTTCAAATTTATGAATTTGGATTTAAATTCTTAAATTTGGACTCAAAATTCAAAAAGTAATTTAGACTTGGACAGGGTCTTTTAGATAGTTGCTGGTTAGCATTTAAGGGAATGCTTTTTGACTGTTTAAGACATCATTCAGTAATTTGTCAGAACCTATCTGCATTCTATCTGTATCCACGTCGGTAAAGTCCTGGGTAGCATTCCCTTCCAGCCAAATCCCAGTTTCATTGTCTAAGGCTGCATACTTATTTGGGACTTACTTCTGACTAAATGTGAAGAGGCTCACACCATGTGAGATGCCATGTTCTGAGGAGGGACTTGTAATCTGTTGTACATTGCTGTTAGTTCTGAACAGGGTGGAGAGAGCCATATAGCATGATGCCAGCCAGCTTTCTTTTGCTCTTCGTGATCTTCTTTTTATGGGGAAATATATATAGTCCTCTGCAATTTAAGAGGTAACTTTCACAGATAACGTCTCCATGTTTGGCACATTCAGTTCCATGTCACATAGACTTAACATTTGTTCCACTTAGTTTCTGGAGTGAGATTTGTGCCTTCCAGCTTCAGTCTCCAGTTTGTTGTTGTATGCCAAACTCTAAATACCGTAAGATATCAGATACGTTGAAAACTGGATATCAAACAATCTGAGGTGAAACCAGAGTATATCAAACACTTGGCAGGTATTCGTTATCGAAATAAGCAAAGAGAACTTTAAAGATATTTATAAATGCAAATATACTTGAACTCCAGAATGTACATACTTATCTGTAGGCAAGATATGTATCAAGCCACATATGCAGACTACATCTCCCCAAAATGTATGTGCTCTGCATAGATGGATAAGGCCACAGACGGTAGACATATTGTGCTTTTGGATAACACCATGCAAGAAATTTCAACTTGGAAAAGGCAGTTCCCAGAACATTCAGGAGATGATCAGTTTACTGATTCTTCCACAGACATGTTGGATGTCCTTGAGCCAACACTCCTCTGTAGCCTTTTCTTTTGCCTTTGTGCCTTCTTGTCCTCATTCAGTACTTTGCATGCTATCTGCACACATTCTCTTCTCTCATGTTTGTTGTGTATTACTTAAAAACATTTGGGAGAGTTTTTTTTATTTTGAGCAATAACAAATGTTTATATAGATTGTTGAGTGCCCAATACAAAGTCAATGGGCTGTGCAGATTATTTATTGTAGCATATGGATGTGAAAGAGGAGGGACTGGGGGGAAACTGTTTGCCTTATTTGTGGGAAGTGTACATGGTAGGATTTGCGGATGGTGACAAAGGTGGTCATTATAGATTGGTGAAAAGGTAGATGTGCTGTCAGATTTAAAATGTTAAAAGAAAAGGGGGGAAAGCACACTCCAAAATGAATAGAATATTAGAGGCGAGAAAATGAGACTGGATAAAGAGCACTTCAAAATTGGACTAGTCAGAACATGGAGAGATTTTGTGCTTTGATTCCATATCCTGTAAAATAGGTACTATCACTAAAATCAGCAACCAAGAAATGGACGTGTGATTAGGATGGACTATAACAAGTGATGTGTAAGATTTGCAAATGTGGTCATGAATGTTGGATATTATTTTGAGACACTGATCATCTGCCAGGTTGGCACATTATAAAACATCTATCTTCCATGATTTGATCATGGATGAGGTGCTATACCTGGTATGTATTACTGAGATCTGTGTGAAGGACAAGTCCTGGCTCCCCTTCTGAACACAGTACTCACACTCTCTGCTTGAGGAAATCTGAAAGCAGGGGTGGCATGTTCCATTTAGACACTTGAGGCAAAACAAGAAGTGCTGCCCTGCAGCAGCCGCCGCCACCACCATACCATAATTGTTGTTTATCAGACAAGGAAATGGGGGGCGGGGTGGGGCGGGGAAGAATCAAAAGTGTTTGGGATTTCCATGCTACGATTGAAGTTGGGAGGAGGTAAATGGATGGGGGATGGGGGTGGTGGAGGAATTGTTTGTTCGTGTATACAATCAGAAACTTTTCAATAAAATGTTAGCCATGACAGCAACAGCAGCAGCAACAGCAACAACAACAACAGGAACACTTCTGCACATGCCACAGTGGTTAGAAAGATTCCATTCTGAATAAAAAAATTCCTTCCAGTAGCACCTTAAAGACCAACTAAGTTAGTTCTTGGTATGAGCTTTTGTGTGCATGCACACTTCTTCAGATGCATGCACACGAAAGCTCATACCAAGAACTAACTTAGTTGGTCTTTAAGGTGCTACTGGAAGGAATTTTTTTTGTTTTGACTATGGCAGACCAACATGGCTACCTATCCATTCTGAATGTTCTTAAAACTGCATCTTGGTCCACAGTGTTCTTTTGAAATCCCAACTGTGTTACAGAGGCAGGCAGATGGCAAACCTCTTTAAACAGTTTTAGATAAAGCTATTTCACACCCAAACACACACACACACACACACACACACACACACACACAAATAAATAAATAAATAAATAAATAAATATATGCGTGATCTAGACTGGTGTGCTGCTGGAAGCTCACTCTTGCCCTGCCCCTATGTCTAAACATCATGTTCAATCCTGATTTAAGAGGAGCGGGATAGAGAGAGGTGGAAAAGACTCAGTGCCCAGAGAGACTAGAGGTCTTAGGTCTGCCTTGAAGTGTAGCCTTTCTCAGGTGCTTCTTACCAGGGTGAAGTGAGTAGCAGCTATTTATCTTTGAGGCAGACCCAGAGGAATGATTTAAGTCAAGCCTCCAAGAAAATGTATGAGAGGGAGCAGTTCTGTGACACAGGCATACACTTAACTGCAACTGTAAAAAGCTTGCTCACTCAGGCACGTAGTGCCAAACAAAGAAGTCGGCTTTGTGAAATGATTCCCGAGTTTTCCTCTTCCCTCGAGTGAGCATGAGACCCAGAACTCTTCTGGTAGAAAATGCTTAAAGAGTGTGCTAAGTCTCTCAAAACCATGAAATAGGCTTAGATGATGTGAAATCTGAAATCAAAGAAAATATACTTCCAATGCATACTAGTTGCCTTCCTGATTCTGATCGATTAAGACACACTGCCACCACTGTTTCAATATATTATCTGAAAAAAGCAAGAAGCTAGAAATGTATTTTTAAAAATTAATGCTGAGAACTTCTTGCCACTAATAGGAATCTACAGATTTACACAAAGTTACTTGGGAAGGGTGCCCATTTACAGGATTAATGCTGCTTTCTTTTTCTTTTTGGTAATTTTGCTTTAAATGCACAGCACTACCTTCTTAAGTCAAGGAATCTGTTAATTAGGATATTGTCACCCGAGACATCTGTTTTGATGCATTTACATTGATTAGATTATCTTTGATGCACTGAGAATTGCTATTCCCAATTTACAGATGAGGAAAATGAGTGACAGAGAGGTTAAACAGCTTATCCAAGGTCACAGAAATAGTAGGCACAATCCAGCTGCATGTTCTTTTCATATATAAATATATAAATAAGTGACACTTTAAAAATGCTGCTTTTTTTTTTTACTGGATTTTGAGCAGTCTGTTGCAGAACTCTGAAAAAAACGGTCAGGTGCCCAGGCCGTCTGTGCAGTGCTTTTGGAACAAGTCTGTGTTTTCTGTCTGAAAACTTGACAGAAGCAAGAATGCACTCCCTAAACGTGGCACTGTAGCAAGTAATTTTTGGGGGGAGGGGAGATATTCCTTATTCCCACAGGACCTGCCCCCCCCCCACAGTGGATCTTTCTACTGGCCTTGCTCTATTCAGAAAAAAAACAACAACTTTGAAAAAGACAATCTGCTTTCTTTTGTAACCCTGTATGCTTCTTTCTTCCTTGCCCACAGTCTGCCTTCAACATCCATTCTCTTTGGTCTGCAGTTTTAAGGCAGTGACTGATCCCAGAACTGCCCAGGTTGCTTGTTAGTTAAATAACCTGTGCCTTTGCCTTACAGAGTGGTCAGTGGATCTTAGATAGTTCTCCTGTATAGCAAGCAAATTCATTACTTTTCTAATCAGTAATAGCGCTAAACTGTCTCTCAGGCCATGATGTAGATTGGCAAGATCCCCTCCTGCTGAAAACATGCTTGAAAAAACTTGAGTGAAAGGAAAGAAAGCTCAGCAAAAAATATTGCTCAAGAAGAAAATCCAAGGGGAAAAAAATCGTTAGGAAAGGAATTACATGCCTGGACACGTACTATGTGCAGAGACAAACCTGTATAATGCAGATTTTTGTGCTTTTGGAGATTGGATAGTTTCATACGGCAGTAGAAACTCTCTGCTGTTGTAAAACATGAACCCCAGACTTTCTGGCATGCTTTGCATAGCCAAGATATAGTATAAATATCACTGATAGGAATCAACAAAGTTGTGAATTTCGTTTTCTCTTGGTTCATCATTTCCCCTCATTTCTTATATTCAGTTCTCTGCATTTCTGCAGCAATATGCAAATTTTAAAATAAAATTTATTCATGAAAATCCAGCAGCATTTTTGTGCAGATTTTTCAAATGCGCTCATTTTTGTTTGCACTTTTGACTAATCTACTGTACACATTTTTGTGGGCAATTTCCACTAATACAATGCATTTTTGTTTGTTTTTTTCACTGATACATGCATTTTTAGAAACACTTCCCCTAATATATGTACTTTGAGGTTTGGGCTGAATTATTTAATGCTGCAGGATAGGGAGAGCTATTGAGATGGCCTGCACTTATGAAATATGAGGGATTCCTGAATGTTGTGTGTGTGTGGGTGGGGGGTGAATTCTCAGCTGGCAAGGCTGCAACTCCTGCCAAGTCTCTTGTGACATTGTGGGATGGTGAGATTCATAGAATTGTAGAGTTGGAAGGGACCAAACTGCAGAAAAGCATCAGGTCAGTCAGAAGTGTGGCTGAGCCCTGAGCCTCGTCTAAAGGAATCAGAGGTTAGGGGACACTATTTCATCTTGTAGCAGTGAATTGCATACAATGATTCTATGTGGTACGAAGAAGCCTTTGCTTCTGCCTGTCCCAAATCTATTTAAGTATATAAGAAATGCTCTGCTGGAATCATTCAAAGTATCCTTCTAGTCCAGCACCCTTTACTCATGGTAGCCAACGAGAAGTTCATGAGGAGCCTTCAAGCAGGACTCCAAGTGCAATGGCACTATTGCAATAAATTTCATTGTATGATGCCAAATTCTAGAATTATGAGAGGAGGAGAAAACTCCACATAAAGGCCTTCAGCTTGTAGATCGAAGACCAACCCTTGCTTAAGCATACCACATGAAATCTACTTTTTAAATTACTTACTATGTATGTATATGTTAGTAGGGATACTGATGCAGCCCAGTTGTGAGTTCCAATATATCACCAGAAGACCCTCACTTTACACAGGGTGAAGCAGTAATGATAGCATTAATTCTCTTTGAACATCTACATGAGGGCATATAGCGCAGTATAAGAATGCTGTCAACAAAGCCTTTATTATAGATTAAACTCTATTAGTTTTCAGTACTTGTAAGGATTCTACCATCCTGAACAGGAAACCACATGGCCCGTCTTCAGGAATATTTGTGAGCTTGCTTGCCATAAGGTACCAAAAGACATCAATAATTATTTAAGGGTGCACCACACATGACTCTTGTAGTCCTTATCACTTTTGTGCCACTATATTTGATCCATTGTGCTAAACATAGAAGCTTTTAAAGTTTACCTTGTTAAACTCCTCAGCTAATTAGGTCAGAGGGCATGATTTCAGCAGCTGCAGAAAGCATGCAAATGGAGCAATAAATAAGGAAACCCATAATTAATGTCTTTTAAACAAATTGGCAAGAGTTGCATAAATGTCAATCGGGGGTGATATGGAGAATGCATTTTTGGGAAGTGATTATTTTATTGAAAGAAGTGAGAGATGAGAACTAAATAATGACATTTCCTCTTAAGGACATTTATTTCCTGCACATCCACTTTGTTAGGTGCTATACGAATGTGAAGAAGCAGCGATCTCTTTAGCTCTGTAGCTGTCCTGTTCTGCAAAATTTAAAGCCCATTAATAACCATCACCTGTTTTGCAGGTGTAGTGAAAAAGAGAGATTTTGCCAGATGCTGCTGAAAGGTGAACTTGAAGCTTGTGAAGGAGCACGTTTCATTTTAATTAATTCTGCACGCGAAGCTTCCACCAATATTAATCTCCTTTGACCAACATGGTTAATTAATTACCCTAAGTGTTTGTAAACAGATTTTCTACATACTCCTTCTCCAACTGTCGCATGCTGACCTCTTTGATGATGTGTGGCTCTAATAGTGGAGACATAAAGAATAGCAGAGCTGCTGCCAACAGGGGCTTCCAACTAAAAGCAGAGCATCCACTGGGTTGCATAAAACATAGCTTGACTGACTGAATAGGGTACTCAGGATGAGTCAGGCAATGAATAAAGTTACTTGGGGGTGCTTCTCGTTATTCCTTTTGCACATATTAAGATCAACACAAATGGATTTTTGCAAACTGAACCAGCCTGGTGAGTGATTTAGCACATGCCCAGTTGTCGTTCGTTCCAGTTCAGTCAGCTCATCTAGAGATTTCCAGTGGGTGATAACGATTGGATTAGGCAGACTGAACAATTAGAAGACCAATTCAGTGTGTTCAAGTGCATGAAATGAGTCACGCATATATAAAAATGTTGTGGGAACCTGCTTTCTTTGCGAAGGCCCCGAAGTTCCAGGTCCATAGGAATCTTATGCTGTATTACGCCAAGTCAGAACGTTGGTCCATGTAGCTCACTATTGTCTGTACACTGAAATGCAGGGGCTCTCAAGGGTTTCAGACAGGGGGCATTCCCAGCTGTACTTCCCTGTACTAAACAGGAGGTTTACAGGTTTACAAGTGTGACTTCTAAGAACTGCACAGGTAGTTACCAATTAGAAGGTGAGCTGGTGCAGTGCGAAAGCCATGGCTGTAACAATGTACTTACTGCTAGCTCAAAATCTGCAGGAATTCCAGAATGCTTTCCTTTTGTTTGTACAGCCTTTCAGAATTATCATTATTATTTTAATTGGAAGCCTTAGCTTTTAATTACTTTGCCTTGAAAAATGTGACTTTTAATTCTGTTAGTAATAGTGCCATCTTTGTAACACATTGCACCCTCCAAATTGCATATAGTATTAAATGCTACTTTGGATATTTCCCCCCTTCCACAGTGCCTCCCTCCTCAGATCTTTCCCCTGTTTTTATAAGAGTCAGTCATGCATGTTCACATCCATGCAAATGCATTATCCACCTCAAAAACGAAAGGGGATCCTCTCTTCCGATCCAGTTCTCTGAGGAAGGAGTTTTTAACATGATATCTGTAGCCTACACTTAGAGACTCAAATCTGCCTGTTAGAAGTGCTAAAGTGTTATTTTAAATACAAAATGTTGTGTCAGTGGTATTTACCTGGTCCAACACACACATACAACTTTCCCTTTCCCTCTACTTTGGGCAATTGATATGAGGCTTATTGGAATGGAATGATTTTTTCATATTTCATTGCTCCTCTCATAGGCATGCAAACAGATTGTCAGGTTGTAGAATGCTGTGTTTGCTGCACTCATGTCCTTGCTATGCTTTTCTCATCTAAAATGATGTGATGTCTGATATACCCTAAAAAGAAAGGAAAGGAATGTCTCTCACACCAAGATCCTCAGTAGTGAGCCCTACTCAGTTCCGAGTCACTCATTTCTACGTAAGCATACATAGGATTGTAACCATGCAGTCAGAACCTCTTTGCCTAATAATACTTATTTCTGGGTTCCTTCAGTTGATAGTTTGCTGTTGACAGGTGACTGGATGTTGCCTTAATCATTTAAACTCTGAGACCTCATTAAGACACAGAAATGCTCTTTAAATGTTCACTCAGCCATCTGGAGGTACTTGCCTGATGTCTTGAAGGGATTGTAGCCACACAAAGTTCCTTGTCTGTAGTGTGTCAGCTTGCTCACACTGCCATATTTGCCAAAAGCTGCTAGCACAGACTCTGACCACCCTTTGTACTGCAGATTGGAGCATCCCCTGTCTTGTGAAGCATTTAACAGTTGCGGTTTTCCACTATATGTTTGCTTGTTGTTGTTCTATGTTTTGTAGAACATCTATATGACCCAACTATATGGTCAGGGCTAAGGGAGTCTTACCAGCCCCATCACCTAAAACTTGGTGCTGTTGTTGTGAAAGAGACCGATAGGGGCTTCCTGTTGCCCCTGTGGTTAAATGTTTAGATGCACCTACCACCCATGTGGGATTCTGTAATGGAGGTTTGTGCACATGGAAATCCATCAAAGTGTTTAAACTTTCCACCAGCAACTGAAGGTTTTAGCAGTGTTTTACTTAGTATCACCTCCATACATTGTGCAACACATTCCGCACTGCACACATATGCCAAGATGAGTTTCTAGGCTTCTAAACAAACCCAAAATTCATAACACTACAATGTATTTTATTGCCTACTCAGGAGAATGTCGGACCCACCTATCATAATTCTTGTAATACCTATGGATTTGACTGTTCAAGTCCTCTGTAAACCCTTTGGGATCCTGAGTCAGTGGCGTAGCGTGGGGCGTGCAGGGGGGCCGGCTGCACCGGGCACAACATCTGGGGGTTAGGGTTAGGGGGCGCAAATTACTTGCCTTGCCCCGGGTGCTGACAACCCACGCTACGCCACTGTCCTGAGTAAGCAGGTCACCTATGCCTGTAAATGACTTTTATTCCTTTCTTGAAATAACTTGTTTACTAAGCCCACATTGGATTCTCTCTCTCTTTTTAAAACCTTAATTTGATATTATTTTTTTCAAAAGGAGCAATAAATATTTAATGATCTGGGTGCTGTTAAATTCAGAATACCCAAAAATCCTTGATTATACTGACGTAACCTTTGACATCCAAAGAGGCTATAACAAGTGCTTTTGTCCAGTGATTCTAAAACATCAGATGCAATAGTAGAAGAGGGTGAACTGACAGGCATGAGGAACTAAAGCCCACAAAGCAGGTAAAGAGTGAGCAACCAAAGTTCACTTTAGTCTTCCACCCACACTGCTCCCCTATTCACCTTGCCTTGACCAAAACCCAGTGGGTGGAGGTTGAGGGAGCCACAGCCACAGCCACAAAATATAGGGGAGTTTGTTCAGCCTGTGCCCTCTTGTCTCATATCTGCTAACCAAGGCAGTAATTAGTGTCAATGGTGATGGAAATAATGGGCACAAAGGCAGGATTTTTCATGTCTGAAAGCATCATTGATAGGTATTCTGGACTTTCTGTGGGGAATATTGCACCTCAAGGAGCATTAGTCCTAAAAATGTCAACTTGTGAATGGATCAGAACCAATTTCAAAGAATTTTTTTTCCTATATCTTGTACTCAATGTAGAAAACACAGTAATGTCAAGTTCCCAGGAACTTACTTTGGGTATTAATGGAAGATGAAGGTTCATAATGTCATACATAGTAGCATAAAACTAAGCTTATTTAAGCTTCCTTGTCATGTGTTGCAGAAAACTGAACAATATATTCTTTTTTCTTTTCTTTTTTTACTTTTTTGTAGCAAAATCTTAAATGGGTGTTTATTAAAGGTATAATAGGTATAATAATAATAATTCAGCCAGGGAACATGGAAAACCTTTATCTTTGCAATGTGGTGTTAGCTGTGGTAACATCCCATTCAAGTACTTCACATAGAAGCAGAGGTTACATTCCTCTTAAAGTCAGCATTCAGCTTTGCTCTTGGATGTCCAGGGAACAGTGCCATCATGATCAGGAATCTTCTTAAAAACTTCAAGCTAATCTGCAGCTGTTCCCTTTTCTGGAGAAACTGGGCATGGCCATTTATCCATTTTCCCTAGTTGCACCCAGGTTAGATTATTGTAATGTACACTACCTTTGAAGATGGTTGAGAAAGCAGCTTCCAGAGTTCTAAACGGAGTTTGCAAGTTAGATCCTATTATTCTGATGTTCCACTGGTTACCAGTTTGTTTCTAAATTCAAGGTGCTGACTTTGACGTTTCAGGCCCTGAATGGTCTAAGACCAGGGAATCTCAATAATCACCTACTCCCATATGAACCTGATCAAAGCACTGAGATCTACTTCTGAGCCCTGTTCCAAGCCTTCTTGTTGTTGGAAATGGGCATAAGAGACAGAGCTATTTTTGTGTGACACCTTCCTGAGGGTTGTGCATATGTGTTTGGCCCCATCGCTGCTTGTCTTTTGGGAAACAGCTGAGGCTTTTTGTTTCTGTGGGTTTTAATGGGATGCTTTTGCTGCTTCATTAAGACCGGCTTCATTTTTGGATCAGGGATTCGTGAGTAGTTTTAAAATTAATTAATCCAGACCTTCAGTTTTCATGTATTTCTACAAAGTTCAGTTGACCATGTGGACTGTAATTTGGGGGTGATGGTTTTAGCAATGATCTCTTTCTGTTTTTCCATTGCTTCAGGTGGGATGGTGGAAGGACAAGCGTCTCAAGATGAAATATTATGTGTGGCCACGTTCTGAGCTTTACCCTGACAGTGAGGAGCGTGCGGACGACCATCTCAGCATAGTGACCCTAGAAGAAGCACCGTTTGTCATTGTGGAAAATGTGGACCCCCTAAGCGGTACCTGTATGAGAAACACTGTCCCATGCCAAAAAAGAAATGTGACAGAGTAAGTGCCAACAGGATCTTTCTCCAGCTGATTCCTCCTAGCATGTTTCTCTCCACAGCAGCAAAGCCAGCTGGACTGTCTCAGGCTGGCTTTGTTGCCACTTGCCACTAACTCAACGTTCCAATCAGCTTGGCTCATTCAGCAAAACATCAAGCAGAGTTTTCAGCTAGGGATGTAATGGAGAATGAAAGAGAGAGTAGCCAAGGAAAGAAGTAGGGGATAACAGTAGGCAATTTTCAACAATTCTAAATTCTAGCACAGATCAAAATTGTCCAAATCACATTTTTGTTGGAAATTAGCACCTTTGTCTAAAAAAAGGAAGAAGATGAAAATAGAAAAATGACAAGAATATATTTTCAAAATTTCTGCTTATAACATTCAGTTTCTGCTGAGAATGCCACACAAAGTTTGAATTTGGAACTAAACATGGTAGTTCTGTGTTTTTCAAGGATCATATGGAATTTCTCAAGATTAAATCCACTTTCTGAGTGCAGCATGATGGAAAAAATGGGCCATATGTTTTTGTTTTTAGTTTTAAAATATCATTTATCAGTTACACTTAATCACTTTTTGTTGTGGCTGTTTAGCAACAAGACGGATGAGGAGACTGCGTACACCAAGAAATGTTGCAAAGGGTTTTGTATTGATATTCTCAAGAAAATCTCCAAGTTTGTCAAGTTCACCTATGACCTTTACTTGGTAACCAATGGTAAACATGGGAAGAAGATCAATGGAACTTGGAATGGAATGATAGGCGAGGTAAGCCATGAAAGGTACCTGCTTTTACTTACAGGCTCACCAACAGACTGAATGAATTATTTCCCCCCTATGGCCGGATAATACGGCAGAAATTGAGTCATGCTTTCCAAATCTGTGTAGCAATTTGAATTTTGCCATTGGGAAAAATTATCATCTTGGAATTATCACCAAGCAAATTTGTGAAGTTATATGATATTTACATGGGTTTTTTTTTAATATAAAAGCAAATGTAAGAAAAAATATTTTCTGGAACAAGCAGGAAATGAAGAGCAATAGAAATAATGTTGTTTTCTGCTGCTTGTGGTCCATTTACTGCCAGAGTATTTCTCAGCATGTGTTTGATGGAGGAGGTGATGCGAGGTATGCCTTGCAATAACACAAAGGGAAACACCAGTATATACAACTGTAAAGTTTAAAGGATTTTTGCCACCTTTCTCCAAGTCTCTAAATCTGTGGGCAACAGCTCAGTCACAGGGACAACCCTTGACATCTGCAGGTAGCACTGGGAGACATCCCTGCCTGAAACCCTGGAGAGCTGCTGCCAGTCAGTGTACACAGTGCTGAGCTAGATGGATCAGTGATCTAATTCAGCATAAAGCAGCCTCCTATGGTGTTCCTAAATGTACATCGTCTCTGATCCCAACACCCAAAGTGTTTTGCAGGTATGTGTACATATGTGTGTACACAAATACTGAAACCAACCCACAACCAATTGGTTGCCTTAAAAGGGCACACTTGTGGGAAAACACATCTGAAGGCAGCCCTGTTCAGGGAAGTTTTTAATATGTGACATTTTAGTGTATCTTTCATCTTTGTTGGAAGCCGCCCAGAGTGGCTGGGGAAACCCAGCCAGATGGGCGGGGTACAAATAATAAATTGTTGTTGTTGTTGTTGTTGTTGTTGTTGTTGTTGTTGTTGTTGTTGTTGTTGTTGTTGTTGTTGTTATTTTCCAGGGAAATGGAAAACAAGGATGGTCCTTCCCAGGAATTATTTTTTTCCTTTCACTGATCTGACCTTCCATTCTGAATGTTCAAATATGATGTGAAATAATCCTTAGCTAGCTTGCCACTCTTTTTCTCCTCGCTTATTGCACAATGTGCCACCTTCCTCCTATTTTCTTTTTCCTTTATCTTTCCCAGTTCCCATTTCCAAATGTGATGTCAACACCATTTGCCCTTGCTTTTTCCCTTCCTGCCTCATATATACAAAACCTTATGAATGTGTGGCATCCTGTCCTTGTTTTAACTTACCCGAAATCATCCTTTATTCTTGAACAGGTTCCAGCTCCTGCATGCTAGACTCTAGTCTCTGCATTAACTATTTTTCTGTCTCCTTGTCTCAGGTGGTTGACAAACGTGCCTATATGGCGGTGGGATCCCTCACCATAAATGCAGAACGCTCAGAAGTGGTAGACTTTTCTGTACCCTTCATTGAGACAGGCATTAGTGTAATGGTGTCGCGAAGCAATGGGACTGTCTCACCTTCTGCCTTTTTAGGTAAAGTTTTTAAAATTATATATATTTACATTGAGGCAAAGTGCAGGGGAAAATATTTTAAGAAAAACAACCAGAATGTTTGCTGTTCTTTTTCAAATTTAAAAAACAAACAGCACACACACACTGCTTGAAAGAAACTTCATACACCCTGAAGTTCAATCCTGAACTAGATTTCAGAACCAGGTTCTAGATGTGAAAATGAGAATACTAACAAATAACTTCAGAAATATTGGTCCCAGGTTCCAGAACTAGAAGTTTAATTATGTTCAAATACATTTCTTCAGCTTTCCCCTGATCTTTGCTTCCCAAAGCCCGGAGTTGACCTATGACAATCATTTGGCATCCCAGCAGTATGACATGCAGACGTTCAGAAGAAGCTTTTCCTATCACTTTGCCTTATATCCAAAAAAGTGAAGGCAGAGTCTCTTTCTTGCTTTCTTTTTTGAAGTTTGTAAGCCTTTTTTTGTGTGCAAAGCCCTCAAAGCACCATAAAACTTTAAAAAATCAAATGAAATCACAATAGCAGCAGAGAAAATATACTGACAAAAAAACTAAATACTAATTCTTAACTGGCTAGTGCATTTCCATTCTGAGGATCTACATCAATATGGCACTCTGTGCCAGTCTACAGAAAGGGAAAGGACTAGGCTGGCTTTCTGGGGCAGAGAGTTCCAGAGCTTGGGTTAAACCAGGCTGAGAGTCAAAGCAGAGTGACTAACAATGGAGTCACGTGCTCCAGAGAACAGGATCCCAACATCAGCCTGAAAGCAGTATTTTAAACACATTTCAAAGGCAGGACCACTAGAACATATTGCAAAGTACTGCAATTGCATATTACCACCTCTCCCCATGGGACGCGGGTGGTGCTGTGGGTTAAACCACAGAGCCTAGGACTTGCCAATCACAAGGTCGGCGGTTCGAATCCCCACGACGGGGTGAGCTGCCGTTGCTTGGTCCCTCAAAGTGCAAGTAGATAAATAGGTACCTCTCCGGCGGAAAGGTAAATGGTGTTTCCGTGCGCTGCTCTGGTTCGCCAGAAGCGTCTTAGTCATGCTGGCCACATGACCCGGAAGCTGTACACCGGCCACATCACCCGGAAGCTGTATGCTGGCTCCCTCGGCCAATAAAGCGAGATGAGCGCCGCAACCCCAGAGTCGGCCACGACTGGACCTAATGGTCAGGGGTCCCTTTACCTTTACCTCTCCCCATACTAACCCACCCAGAGCCTGCAAGAAGGGCCCGAGGCCCTTCTTTGTGTGAGTTCTGGAGGGTGGCAATACAAGAACTGGCCTTTTCTGCAGTAGTTTCTCGCTTGTGGAATGCTCTCTCCAGGGAAGCTCACCTGACCCCTTCATTATATACTGTAAGGTGCTGGCAAAAACTCACTCCTGTGTAAGTTCTGTACCTGAAAGCAACTGCCATTTAGAGTAACAGTAACTGTAAAGAAGTAAACAAATCAGTTCGGGGTGGAATTTAATGATGGTCTCTTCCAATCTTTCCACCCACATAAGCAATTCTGCTTGCCAGTTGGAACAATACCAGCTCTCCTCCCTAGGGGGCAGTATGAGGAGACGAGGGGGAAAGGCCCTTTCCATAAGTAGAAGTCCTTGCACTTGGCTTCCACTGATGGGGCTGGCTTGTATTTTGGGGTAGGATGGAAAAGTACCTACAAATTTTCTGTCTTTTTCTCTTTAGAGCCATTCAGTGCTGATGTATGGGTGATGATGTTTGTAATGCTGCTTATAATCTCTGCGGTGGCTGTCTTTGTCTTTGAGTACTTCAGCCCTGTGGGATACAACCGGTGTCTGGCTGATGGCAGAGGTAAGGAGACATATCTCTCAACATGCAACGATTATGGTCTTGCTTGTTTAGCCTGGCTTCATTTTATCCTCCTCCTGCATATATGTCAACCATTTACAGATTTTGTATTTTCTCTGGGTAAACAAGGAAAGAAGTTGAATCAATAGGTTCACAAACAGCAGAAAATTTAAATGGATCTCTTTGGATGATTGGGCATTTGCGTGGCTCACAATACAGAGCCACTAATTTTCAGCTGACCTGAAATTATCTTCCTGACCCTATGTGTGTTTGCTCATAATTTCTCCAAAGTAAACATGCTACTTTGTTAAACTGAAATATATATTCCCTTGGACAACTGTTCACATTTGAATTGGTACCCAGCAAATGTGCAAAATTTTGCAAATTTTGTCATGCATATGAATTTTAACGTAATAAATTTGCAACCCTTGATTGCTTTTCCTACTTTGGTTCTGCTTGCCTTGGCTGTATAACTGGAAATTTACATGACGACAATGATGATGATGATATTACAAAGCTATGTAATGTTACATTCATCTATCTCTCATTACACTAATTGCATTAATGGAATTATTTCCTTCCAGAGATTCACCCAAAGTGCCTAATGGAGAACCTCTGCACATTAACCCCTTGCAAATTAATTCACATCTAGATTGTGTGTCAGAAGAAGGACAGGGATAAGGAAGTTACAGCAATCTAGGGGTGCTTGAAGCAGCAGAAACGACAAACCATCTCCAGTGTCATACTCTACTGTCTCCATAAATTTGAGACATATTAACTATTAATTTAATATCCTCGGGTGGGTGGGGGATGTAGATGGAGTAGTTGCAGAGGGACGGGGAGCAAAAGGTGCAAAGCTGTCTGATTAGAGAGTTGATTTATGAGTGAAGGGCAAAGGCAGAATACAGAAAATAAGTGAAAGCACTTGGATGCTGGTAAGATACTGGTATATTCCCTTGGCTTCGTTGAGCTGTGAAATGGCCCCCTACGTAAGACCTTCTGGTTTACCCACAGGCTGAAAATATGAAGATGCTTGAACTGAGATATTTGTGTGAAAATCGTTTTACCCGCTTCTCAAATTTGCCCTGAACGTATCTATGCCACCAAGTTTTTGAGCCCTGAAGAAAAGATATTTTGAAATGGAAATTTAGTCAGAGCTTTATGTATAGTCATGCCAAAGGGAGCTGTTGTCCACAAGCTGTGGACAGCATACATGGACCAATGCACATATCTAAGGAGATGTATGCAGAGTTGTGAATATTCATGAAGATGCTCATGCTGAAATTTCTGTATACACACCATGCACATATTTTTTGTACAGGTAGCAGAACAGATGCGAATGGTGAATAGCTTGAATGAATTATTTGGGGTAAAACTGGATTCTATATGTGAAATGATGACATACATTGTTATGAGAAACATGCATTGCACAAGGCCAATATGGATATGTTCATGTGTGTTTTTTTCTGGATACCAAATGCTACACAGAGTTCACTGTGTGTTTGCAGCTGTTTGCATAGTCCACATGATGTTAGCCTATGCAACTCAATGGGACTTACTTCTGTGTAGTCATTGAGGATGATAGTCATATCTTAACTGTTAAGGTATCCTGAAAAGGTACTCTTGCTTTATAAATCTATGGTGATTCTGGATGAAGAAGCAGCAAATATAAACCATGCAAAACTGAAAATATGCAATGTTCAACAATGTTTCTTTGCAATTATGCAGTGGAGCTAGTTTAAAGTTTTATTTTATTTATCCATTTTCCCTTTAAAAGTTTCCTTTAAAAGTTTCTTACTCACTTCCTCAAATTTTTAAAATGCAAATTATAAACATCAATACAGAGATAAATTAATTTGCATGCAAAAATAAATGTTGATGAAATGCTTCACTGTTAAGTATTCAAAAAGCCAAAAAATGCAAAATGAATGTTTCTCATAATAACTTATCTCATCTGCATTGCATATGTGGGAGCCAGATTTGCCATCAGATACATTCATTCAATTCTTATTGAAAGTCAGCTGGAGTTGTGGCACATAAGCCTGCATTAATAAGCATAACTAATAGACTCTGTGAACTTGGTTTGGGTTAGTTCCATTAAAATGCAGACGGAAAAAGAGCAGCTGTGTGAAGGAACTCTCTTGGCCTTGTACTTCATTGCATGGATGTTTCTAGTTGTTTAGATCACAGTGACCTTGTAGGACTTAAAGAACTTTTGAAAACCTGTGCTCACACTTACTTAACAGAACAGCAATAGCTATGATACCAAATGCCACAATTTGTTATAGAGCTAGAGGCGTCATGAAATTTCTGTCCTACTCATGGGAGTGCTCCTGAATGTCTAAAACTCGTGATGTGAAAAAGATTTATGTGTGCCTCTGTTTGCAAGTCATACATAAGTATGCCAAGACTCAGAGAGCAGCACTGCATACTTTCATCTTACGGGGAGGCACGTGTATCACTTCCTCCCTGTTGCAGTTTAGGTTGCAGGAGTGGCTTGCGGAGTTAGTCGCTTCAGTGACTGTATTTACGATAACGTTTGGATAAACAAAAATGCATGCATGTATTGTTAAGGCAGATGACATTTTGTTATACCTCACCCTTCATCTGAGGTACTCAAAATGACCTTTTAGCTTCACAGCAACCAGAAGATGATGACTAGGTGAGTTGCCCAAGGTCACCCACTGAGCTGAGCAGCCAAGGACAGATTTGTTTCCGGGTTTCCCACAGAACGTTAGGGTCCTTTTACTCATTTATTTTGTGGGATCCAGGCATATTTATTTAAGACACTTTTCTGCTACAGGACTGTCACATTTCCCCTGCGTTCCACCTACAGCATTTTATGGATGGGAAATGCAAATTGTTGTCCTTTGTGCAGAATGTGGCCACCGGAATTCCACTGTACCCACCTAAATGTCAGTGTCACAACAAATAGAGATGAGCAAAACACCCCACCCTCACTCATTTACACTCATAACACAATTTTCTGTACTTTTTAAAGTTCAGCTTTTAGAGTTGTGCTTTCTTGGGGACTGTTTTTACTTTTTGTTAGAGGATCATTCAATCCCAAGAACACTCATTAGCCCTCAAAAGACAACAGGTGAACATCAGCAGTGCCAAGTGTTTTTCAATAGTTTTTATTATTTTTGATGTGCTTTCCCTTTCTAGGGTTGGAGAGCACATCCTTTTTGTTTTGTTTTGTTTTAGAGTAGTAAAAAGGAGTTCCCCCTCCCAGAACACTAGTCAGGCTCTCCCCAAACATGACTTCTTTCTTCAGTTACATGGGGAACTGGGAAGCCTATTGGCTGATAACTGATTGGCTCTGCCATGAAACCTGAAGCCTACCACTGACCCATCACACTGCCAAACCATGCTTTGATAACTGGGAACATCCAACAAGGTTGTGCCATCTCCCAACTTCCTCTAGCTGCATGAATTTCCCCATCTTTCTCTGGTTAGTGTTAACTGCAAGGTTTCATTGCTACACCTGACCTGGCATAAGAACAGTTACCGCTGACCATAGTTAGCTTCTAAACCAGAGATTGAGGTAAACTTCTAATCCTGGTTTCAGTCTCTGTTTTAGAAGCCAACTGCTATTTTACCTCTTCAGATTTAACACTGCAATTCTATGGACGCTTACCTGGGAGTAGGTCCTGTTGGGGCTTACTTCTGAGCAGACATAGTTAGAATTCTGCTGTAAATTAGTTGATATTAACCAGGAAGAACAGAGAAAGAGAGGAAGAAAAGTGTGCAAATTTATGGGATTCTTCCAGTATACCAACCTATGTTTGCGCAATTAGACAAAGTGATGTATAAGAGTAAAGTGTCAGGATTTTGTACTAACTACTTGGAATGACGGACTTTGCCAGTCTGATCACTATTTCTGCTTATGTTTTCGGTCATTTCAGAGCCTGGTGGTCCTTCTTTCACCATTGGCAAAGCTATCTGGCTATTGTGGGGCCTGGTATTCAACAACTCTGTGCCAGTGCAGAATCCCAAGGGAACTACAAGCAAGATCATGGTGTCTGTGTGGGCCTTCTTTGCTGTCATCTTTCTGGCCAGTTACACTGCCAATTTGGCTGCCTTCATGATCCAAGAGGAGTATGTAGACCAGGTGTCTGGGCTGAGCGACAAAAAGGTAATGCATTTGCAACCTCAGAGGGTTGCTTCCTTGTCATGAAATCCTTTTGCTTCTTCTTTATTTTAATTGAGTGCACCCTGAGCTTGGTTAGCAATAATGCAGCCATAATTTAATTTATGATGTCAGTAATAAATAACATGATAATTCAAATAATAAGAAAACTTTTTAATTTTATTTTGTGTGTGTGTTTTTAATTGATTTGTGAATATCTAAACCCAAGTTTCTCAAAGTATAAAGTGAGCATCCCTATGTGTTGGCATCCTATAACTGTATGAACAGTTGCCAGGAGAACTGAAACAACCTCCCTGATAAAACCAGATTTTGTATATATCTTGACTGGGCAAAGAAATAGAGTGTGCCTGCTCTCTTCTTAGCAACTGTGAACTAATAAACTAGTGCTCTGCCTCCCATTCCTTCTGCTACCCTTTAATCCACTTGAACTCTGCTTGGGGCAAGTATGACAAATACAACATTTTGTCTTTGGCTGATTTTGTTCTCCTGCTTTCCAGTTTCTGTAGGAATTTCTCACAAGCTGAGAAGTGCTGCACAGCAATGCTCTGAGAGGTTATGATTATCTTCCCTGTAAAGAGGAGGAACAGACACTGATATGCTTAAGTCCATGGCAGAAATAGGATTTAAGCACACACACCCCATACACAATAGCCCACTCCTATGCATAGTTATATGGAAATCCCGCTATATTCAATTGGCTTTACTCCCAAATAAGTGTGCACAGGATTGCAGCGATAGGTTATATATTTTAGCATGAAGCTTCAGAAAATGGAAGAATATCAGCTAAATAGCTATATTTGGAAGTACTTAAGCTGGAGAGAGAAAAATACCCTCATTCAAGTTAATGTAGTTACAATGTAGTTGATAATTTGGGGCTCTGCTGTTATCGGTGAATGAGGGATGGGGATGCAACCCTGAAAGGAAATCTTCCCTCACCCATTTTCTTAATTTATTTTCTTCCTTGCTCTCATTTCCTGATTTTTTTTTAATTGTGTGAATTATAGATGCAGATGTTTTATGGTAGGCTGGGCTGTGCAGCAGCATTAGACAGAGGTCACTGGCTTGTGGTCACAGAGGTGGACTCCTTGTGCTTATGGGTCATAGCTATTGATGAATATAGTGTTGTAAGCTCTAGTTTATCATTAGTGCATTGGTTTATTTTTTAACAATAATAATATTTATTAGTACAATATTATCTTATCATACTTTGTTCAAACCAGGCTTGTCTGATATGCTGCAAGGGTGGCACTACAGTCTCCTAGATTAGATGTCCTCAAGAAGGATGTCTGTAATATTTGTGACCTTCTCGGTGCCTTTTTTATTTTTCATTCTGTCCCATTTTAACCTCACAAACCATCAAAGATGATGAATCTTCGGTGGTTGCTGATGGATGAATTAGCATATATAAGAAGCACAGGATTATTGTTGGTAGATTCAAATCCTTGGGGGAAAGGCTTTTCTTCCTATGTCCCCCCCTCCCTTTTGAGATATTAAATGCAATTTGTACCAAACCATGGGCTATTCTTTACCTTAAGGTGTATTCTGGATTTCAGGTTCTTGGATAGATGGCCAAACTTCATGTAATGTAAGGGTTCTGTGGCTGGAATTCCTGTTGTCTTTTCCCATTACAAAAAGATCTGCCTGATTTGGATGAGGGAGTTTAATCATTTTTTTATATGTGTGTTGCCTCCACACTTCTTAGCTCCCCATCTTTTCAGAAAGTCCTTCCCTGGGCAGCCAAAGAAGAGGAGGTGAAATGGTCTTGGCACTTTCCCCCATCCCCAACACCAGAGGTGTAGCAGCTATCTCTCCTCTCCTCTCCTCTCCTCTCCTCTCCTCTCCTCTCCTCTCCTCTCCTCTCCTCTCCTCTCCTCTCCTCTCATTTTGTCCCACAGCAGCCGCCCAGGCAAATCCTTCAAGAAAGTAGGGGAGAAGTTAGTATCATAGCCAATGGGAGTTGGAAGTTGGTGGGTCCTTCCAACTCCAGCAAATGCTTCACGCTGCAGAGCTTGAGGATAGATTATAGTCGTCCCTCTGCTTGCATCAGGTTGGCAACCGACAGCTTTGAAGGCTGCCTGCACATTACACTTTGTAGCTTTATTTCTAGAAGGGCTGAAGACATACTGTTTAAAAAAATTAAAACTCAGTGTTTGGGTCTTCTGCTGCCATGAGCCCTGGTGCAATTGCTGCAATTGCACCATTATAAATCCATCTCTGTTAGCACTGCATGGATTCCTATTGCCTGGGGTCCAAACAACTTACTATATCAGTCACAGCTCTGACCTCACTTATTGGCTAAAAACATTGAGAGGCAGTAACAGCCAGGCTGGCTCATTTGAAAGAAATTATTCAGAAAGGTACCTGCATGTTATGATTGATAAATTTCTTATTAGAAGGGCTAGAAACTTCTTCTTTTTTAATGAAAGCTCTGAGTCTGGTACCTCCTTCAGGGATGCCAATGAAGGCCTTCATGAGCACCAGGTTGGTGACCTCTGCCCTAACGGCCCAGCCTCCACTGATTTTAATTGGAAAGAAGGAGACGCAAACAGTAGAAACAAAACAACTAAAATGCTAGAATTCAACCATCTCAATTCATTGCTTGTAGTCACATTTCAAAGCTATCCTCTCAGATAACAAGGCACACTAATGGCTTGGAGGCCCCTCAGACCCATGTGGCCCTAATGCCACACACACCTATAAATCCTTTCCTGCTGGGAGCAGCAACACTGACATTGTTAGAGCTGTTGGGGCTTGTAGTCTGCAGGTGTGGCCTTCTTATTCCAATCTAGAACATTACTTTCCTAAAATCCCTTGCATCCTAATTTTGATTTCTCTTGCTGTTGTTTGTGTCTGTCTTGAGTGTTAGTTATGAGCTAAGTCTTGTCCCTTCACCCCCAGCCCCTAAATTCTGGCCTTTGGTGTGATTGATTTAAATCCAGTGTTAAATACTTGAAGACCTCTGGGTCTCTTGAGTTACAGTATACAGTGGTTCCCTGGGTTACAGACGCTTCAGATTACATACGCTTCAGGTTACAGACTCCGCTAACCCAGAAATAGTGCCTCGGGTTAAGAACTTTGCTTCAGGATAAGAACAGAAATTGGGCTCCAGCGGCGTGGCAGCAGCAGGAGGCCCCATTAGCTAAAGTGGTGCTTCAGGTTAAGAACAGTTTCAGGTTAAGAACGGACCTCCGGAACAAATTAAGTACTTAACCCGAGGTACCACTGTAGTATCTTGCTTAGAATCATAGAACAGTAGAGTTGGAAGGGACCTCAAGGGTCATCAAGGCAAATCCTCTGCAATGCATGTGGCTTGTATGGGAATCCAACCCACATCCTTGGCATTATCAGCACCACACTCTAACCAACTGAGCTAACTGCTACTTGAGTGTCCAGCTTAGTGACAGTATTCTCTGTATGCTTGTGTGTGTACCAGTCCAAGACATTTTGCTGCCTGTAGCGGAGCAGAAAAAGGTGTTGCTCTCCCTGCCCCACACCCAGTTAGGATCCATAGTACCTAAGGCCAGTTAAATTATTTTGGCATCGGATGCAAACACATGCATCTCTCCCCTTCTCTAACTACTAGAGAAGTACAATGGTAATAGCTATTGAATTATTTGGCACCATTTAACGATACCAAAAATAGATTGACTCAGGTGGCTGCCTCACTCTTCCTAATGGTAAGGCCAACTGGTATTGTTTCTCTGTGGCCACATTCACACTATATATTTACAGCGCTATGATAACACTATAAACAGTCATGGCTTTCTCCAGGCAAGTCTGAGACCTATAGCTTGTGAAAGGTGCTGGGAGTTGTTAGGAGATCCCTGTTCCCCTCACTCTTAATAAACGAAAAAGGCAGTGTTGGTCTCACTTTCACATCTTGCTTATGTTGAAACAGAATGTAGAATTAGTTGGGATTTTCTGTGAGTCTAGCAGGGATCTTCCTATGTTCTGATGCCATAGCTAAACCCAGTTTCGTCATTCTCATGGCTCAATTTTGCTGAACCTATTTTCTTTCTCTAGCAGATCCTTCCAAACAAATTTCCATGTAGATATGCCTCCAATTATTTCCCCCTTCAGATAATTGTTCCCTTAAATATTCATTTCCCAGTTCCTTATTCTTTAAGATCAAAGGAAAGGGCCAATGGTTAAAGGACAAATTGGTGATAGTGTAACAGGCAGGTGTTCATATCTCTGAATGTATACATTCATAGAAGATGCTGAACTTATTTGAAATAAAGTGGTTATTTTTCTCAATATAAATAGGATTGCAGTTTATTTCTATGATTCTGTGCTTTTTGGTGCAGTTGATTTGTCCATGTTACTGGTTTTTAGTGTTATTCTTTTCAACATTTTAATCTTAAAATCCAAGGCACATAAATCTTATTATTCGGCTAGGCCCCTGGATATGAAACATAATCTAGCAAAACACATCCTTACCTTTAAACACTTGAACAGCCTAGTTTAAAAATCAGTAGGATTTTACTTAAAGATAAGTACATCCTCATTGTTATAAACTGGGATCCTAAGCATACTTTCTGTGAAACTAAGCTCCTTTCAAATCAATTAGGCTTGCTTTTGAGTAAATATATTCAGGATTGAGGTGCCAGGCAGCACTTTCCAGTTCTTAAGCTATGGAACACTTGTTACAGGAAGAGATCTCACCTAGCACATGGGTGGGGAACCTGTGACTCTTCGGAGGGCTCTGCCATCATCACTGACCATTAACCATGATAGATGGGACTGGGTGGGGGACTGGAGTCTAACAACATCTGGAGAGCAACAGGTTTCCTACTCCTGATCTGAATTCTTCATTGAATACTTTTCACATTAGCTGGATGCTTCAATTTTACACACTGTTTAAGGGCTGCTGCTACCATTAGGAAGTAGGAAGAATAAAAGTGATTTATGAGGTCTGTGGACAAAGAGTTGCAAATCACGATGTACCATTGAGTTTTCAGATTTGGCATTTTTAAGTTGCTTGTGCCCTTCAATAGAAGCTTCTTTGTTGGAAGAAAATAGACTGGTTAGTTATAAAGTTATGAATGTTTAAATACACCAACATGTGATATATTTTTTGTCTTTCCTGCCCCCCCTTTAAATCTCAGCTCAAAGTGGAATGGCTTAAAACACTGGTATGACTGTGATGTGCTTTAGCTTTGACTCATTCCTCATAGGATCCTCTCTCTTCCTCAACGCTGCAGGGATTAATGGTGGTAAAAACTTGTAATGGGACTCTTCAGGATTAATGGGAGTACAAATGTGTTTTTTCTCAGTACCTTAAGCAGATAAAGCCTAAAGACATGCAGAGAATAGGCATGCTGACTTTTGGACTTGGATTTCACTCATGCTGGAAGAGGGGCATGTGTGAAAATCTCCCAATAGGCTACACTTGAGGCAAGATGGAAAGTAATAATCAGCACATGATTTAAAAGATTACAGTTTCAAGGTGCGGCTAACAGTAATTCTGTGCTGTCTTTCCCTCTTATCTCGCTGCAATATTACATGATGGGTTTTGGACATTATATTTCTGCTCTTGTTCCCTTTGAAGCTGCCCATAAGAAAATAGGAAAATGTGAAGCTCCATTATCCTGAGTCAGATTATTGGTCCATTTAGCTCAGTATTGTTTATGTTGACTAGCCGTGGCTCTCCAGGGTTTTAGCTAAGGGGTTTTCTGCCTAGAGATTTCAGGGACTGTGCTCGACTACTGAGTTAAATAAGAGGAGCCCTTCTAAGTCAGACCAAGAGTCCACCTAGTTCAGCTAGCCAGATGCTTCCAAGAAGCCTGTGTAACTAGAACAGTCAACATGCGTTATTTTCTTTTGCTCATACCTGATATTCAGAGGCACACTGTCTCTGTCTCTGAGCCTGGAGATTCCATTTAACTGTCGTAGTTAACAGCTGTTGATAGACCTATCTTCCATGCATTTGTTTAACCCCCTTCCCTAAGGGCCGGATTAAACGAGACATTGGTGGCCCAAAATCAGATGTCCTGTCTCTTTTAAAAGCAGCCAAGCATGTGCAAATTTGATCAGGACCACGGCCAGGGAGGAGGGATGTTAATTATTTTCTACCATGTTGTTTGTCCATTTAAAATCCCCTCAAAGCTGCTATTTTCTCTGCTGGGCTAACATACAGATGTCAATGCATTGAGACTCTGACACTCTGTGTAGCAGGCTCTGTGCATAGAATTTTGTGCACTGGAGAATCATTGTAACATATATTTTTGCTCAGGGACCTCAGAACTATATTTCCCAGTATCTCTGGTGCTGATATGCAAAAACCATTCATTCCTCTCTCACATGATCTACATGGCACATGACATCCACAGCCTGTGTACCAGGTAGGCAGTTGCATTAAGACTTCACTGCCCTGACCTCCTCACCCTGTTGCCATGATTGCACAAGTGTTTAACATACCTGCCCCCTTATTTTCTCCTCAATACTTTGTGAGCTCACTCACACTAGGTATTTTATCCCTAGTATTTTAATCCATTGGAGATGCAGCAAATTGGTCATTTACATTAATTGGATCAGTTGGAAAGAAGAAATGTGTGATGATGATGATGATGATGATGATGATGATGATAATTATAATAATAATTTATTATTTGTACCCCGCCCATCTGGCTGGGTTTCCCCAGCCACTCTGGGCGGCTTCCATAGAAACCAAAAATACACTAAAATATCACAGATTAAAAACTTCCCGGAATGGGGCTGCCTTAAGATGTCTTCTGAATGTCAGGTAGTTATTTATCGCTTTGACATCTGATGGGAGGGCATTCCACAGGGCGGGCGCCACTACCGAGAAGGCCCTCTGCCTGGTTACCTGTAACTTTGCTTCTCGCAATGAGGGAACCGCCAGAAGGCCCTCGGTGCTGGACCTCAGTGTCCGGGCAGAACGATGGGGGTGGAGATGCTCCTTCAGGTATACTGAGCCGAGGCCGTTTAGGGCTTTAAAGGTCAACACCAGCACTTTGAATTGTGCTCGGAAACGTACTGGGAGCCAATGTAGGTCTTTCAAGACCGGTGTTATGTGGTCTCGGCGGCCGCCCCCAGTCACCAGTCTAGCTGCTGCATTCTGGATTAGTTGTAGTTTCTGAGTCACCTTCAAAGGTAGCCCCACGTAGAGCGCATTGCAGTAGTCCAAGCGGGAGATAACTAGAGCATGCACCACTCTGGCGAGACAGTCCGCGGGCAGTAGGGTCTCAGCCTGCGTACCAGATGGAGCTGGTAGACAGCTGCCCTGGATACAGAATTGACCTGCGCCTCCATGGACAGCTGTGAGTCCAAAATGACTCCCAGGCTGCGCACCTGGTCCTTCACAAGCTCAGTTACCCTATTCAGGACCAGGCAGTCCAGGGAGTGTGACTGACTGCTTTGCTTATCCTCTTTTCACATTGGTGCACTAAGAGTGGCTTCACATGTTTCCTCCACAGAGAGATTTACGTGCTTCAGATATTGGTAGCATTTGGTAAAATGATGTATATTTCTGGTGTGCATATTTGTGCTGAGAAGACTGGTGACCAAATTTAGCACTAACATTTTGCATCCGTATTTTATCTCCTGACATTATTCCCATAAATACATCTGTATAAAAAACCTCTTGCCAGAATTTATCACCAACAGAAAATTTATTGAATGGCAGACACCCAGATACCTGCCTTTGAATTATTACAATGAAGTTACATGGAAAACATCACTCAAAGTGAACTCTTCAATTCAGGATACAACTTGTAGAATTGGGGTGCTGCTTCAGATGTAACAATGAGGGCTTATGTGATCCCTTATCTCTGCCAGCATGGAGAACTTTGGAGTTTGGATGCTTTAGTTGAGCTTCCTGCTTTGCATTGGGTTAGACTAGATGATCCTCAGGATCCCTTCAAACTCTACAATTCTATGATTCTATAAGTCTTCAATTTTTATGCAGTGAAGGGATGATGTAGCCTAGCAACAAGGTCAATGCAGAGCCTATGTAGTAACTTGGTTGCAGGAAGCTGCTCTGATCAGAGATTCAATACAGTCAGAGAAGAGGTTGTGTAGTTCTGAATCACTAAACAGTCTAGTTAACGCAGAGATTGCATAAATTTGAATTCTGCATGGAGGTTCAGTCAAGCTACTGAACCTACTATGTGCACTTTACTGCATGTGACAAAATGTGATGGAAGATTTCTTTGCTAATTAGATCCCTGCTATGATTTTAGCCATTTTAGAAGAACAACCTTCTTTAAACTTGCTATTTT
Organism: Podarcis melisellensis; assembly: GCF_964234715.1. Taxonomy (NCBI): domain Eukaryota; kingdom Metazoa; phylum Chordata; class Lepidosauria; order Squamata; family Lacertidae; genus Podarcis; species Podarcis melisellensis. The sequence goes on along the minus strand of NC_138542.1, from coordinate 43,873,595 downwards.
TAGCTTCTTTTTATGTTCTTTTAATCTCAGAGTTCCTTGCTAATTATTTCTTTTCTTATTCCCAACTCAGTGATATCACTGACTACAATTTACAGTGACAACTATTAAAATATTGGTGCCAAGCACAAGTCATATTTGAGAACACCAGTGCACCAACATTTGCGTGGCAAGTTTCCGCCCCCCACAGGAAGGAGAAATAATGACATAGGACACCAAGTATTAAGGTTAAATGGGCAAATTAGGCCACAACTATATTGATTTCAGGAATGAGAGGTATTGGCTTAGGCATTGGTCCTATCGACTAACCGGCCCCAGCACGACTGCATGAAGACCGGCATGGGTTAACACCAGAAGGGGGAGTCTGCTGAGGCACGTCAACTAGGAGCTCCCCCCGGGTCACCGCTCGGGGGCGTGCCTTAGGCCCACACCCCCATAGGTTTCGGACAGGGCCACACACACCCCGGAATCCTTTAACGGACTACCCTTAGCTTTTGGGGGGAGGTGATGGCGTTCCCCCCCCCCATCCTCTTAAACCCTTCTTACCAATGCCTAACCGCCAATGCCGAGGAGTTGTGATGAGTTGCTATGAGGTAGGTGAAAAACCGATTGGTTGAAATCGCCAATTGGAAAAAAAATTCCTACCAGGCCCCTTGTGGCAACCGACCGAAGCCCATAGCAATGTCAGGAGCCTACCTAAAGGGAGGGAGGGTGGGAAAATCAGCTGGCTGGCGCGGCGAAAAGAGGGCGAGCCCCGGCCGCGCCGGCCCTAAATAGGGCAGGCCACGCCCCCCAGCCACCCGATTGGCTGGCTGGGTGGGCGATGCAGCCAGGATTCCCTCAGTCTCGCGGGGGCTGAAGCCAGCCCCCGCGCATGTGGGATGGGCGTGAAGCCCGCCACCCCATCTCCTCCCCAGGATCGGAAGTGGCTTACTCAGGAAGCACTTTGGTAATATGTTTCACCGTTAACAGGGAAGAAGTGAAAGTCTCAGAGTTTGCTTTGAGTTCCTGGCTTTGATTTCTTACTTAGGATCTGGTAAAGGTATATCTGAGAGGATGATTCAGAATCTGCATTTCTGAGGGAAATAGTGACAAAAGTTGATGCTATATTTAAAGCACATGGCTTCCCTCAAAGACTCATGGAAACTGTAGTTTTGTGGGTGCTGGGAATGATAGCTCTGTGAGAGGTAAACTATAGTTTCCAGGGAAGCCATGCACTTTAGATGTGCTTTAAATGTATTGTGTGGAGATGCCCTAAGTAAACTCAGCCAGCTTGGGACTCATGAGGTCTCAAATCAGGATTCTGCCTAACATTGGCTTCTTGAGGAAATCGTCTGGAAAATTTCTTAGAATACACCTCTGCATGGGGTTTCTTCCAGGGATCAGATTTAGACAGTCACCCACATATATCTTGATTAGGGATTGTGTGGCATTCTTGCAGATTCAATTTCCAATTTGGATACCTTCTGACCAATTTTTACTTTTAATTCTGGGAAAATGGTGTGTGTGTGTGTGTGTGTGTGTGTGTGTGTGTGTGAGAGAGAGAGAGAGAGAGAGAGAGAGAGAGAGAGAGAATATGAATGTGGGTTATGTATGAGGGTATGGCCCTTCCCGCTGCTGACGCATGGACTCTGGATGGTTAGCAATGAGGGAGTGTGGACCTTGGAGTCAGAAAGCTTCCTCCCTCCTGAATTATAGAATCATAGAACAGGAAGGGACTTCAAAGGTAATCCAGTCTAGCTTCCTTGATAGGTTACAATGGAGGTCCAGGCATCACCATCATCATCATGCCACTTTTCATTCAGTGAATACCAAAGCAATTCACAACAGTAATAACTGCAAGAGACAATAATAGAAAAATCTGAACAGAGGAGAGGTGCAAAGAGCTTTCCTCTGTGACTGAATGTGGTGGTGACTAATGCAGGTGCCCTTCTACCTCTTGACTGGAGGCCCCGGGGGGGGGGGGGGAGATGCCTAAGTAATTTTGTGGTCCTTTCGCTTTTTCTGCTCTTTTAGATGTGGCAGCCATTTTTTTATTGTGCCACACTCCATGGCAGCCTTTTTGGGACACACCCACGGAACATCCTCAAAATTCTAGATATGGCCACTGCCCCCCCAAGGTTGGCACCCTCTGCAGTAATCCATACTACATAGTTAATGTGTGTTGAAAACAATACAGGGGGTAACACTTTGAAACTGCAGGGGTTATGCAAGGTCAGGGGAAATAAGGGAAACCAGGTTTGATTTTTTTTAAAAAATGCAGTGTTTTCTTACAGCCTTGAGGTGCTATAGCAGGCATGGGAACCTATGACACTCCAGATGCTGTTGGACTACAATTCCCATTGTCTCTGACAATCCAAGATCCTGGCTGGGGCTAATGAAAGTTAAGAGTCAACAAGGCCTGAAGTAGCACAGGTTCTCCACCCCTGCAATGCATTACATCATGAAACTAGTTTAAAACTCCTACAAGATAAATGAACACTGAATTTGGGAAGTGTTTTCTAATCCAGACAGGAAACAAGCATCAGTGATAATAGATAGCACACTATCAACATCATTATGTAGAACATAAAAAGTGGAGTGACAGTTTAGTTGAAATTCGTTGTCAGAGATTCATGATGAGGACATGGTGGATCCTATCCATCTCAAATTCCTGTCAGAAGGAATATATCAAAAGGGGGTATTGTGGACACACGATGGCTTCTAGTTCACTGAGCAATGTGGTTGCATATCTTGGGACATTCAGCACACTGGAGGCAACATGAGTTACGCATGTCAACATTTGGAAGATGAAATATTCCTCCTTCATATAGACTTTTGTATAGACAGGCTCGACTCCAAGTTTTTTTGGGCCCTTGGCTGCAAGGAAATTGGTGGGTCCCCTTCCCCTTGGCCATTTAGTGCCACCCGTAGCTACAGCAATTCCCATTTAAGCTCACAAAAGGGCAAAAATGTATGAGAACTTACTAAGCTAAATTACAGATGAAGGGAGTTTCTGCCTGTTTTGTTTACTGGCTCTTGTGTGTTTCAGAGCTTTGTGATAGGTAGAGAAGCAACAGGTGCAGCATTTGAGTGTGTGATGCATCAGTATAGAAGGAAAACATCCCTCACTGGATTTCTTGGTGCCTGCATCTGTTTTGTGTGCAGACAGTGCCAGGTTTGCTCCTCAGCTCCCTCAGGTAGGGCTGGGAAAGACTCTGAAACCCTGGGGAGCTACAACCATCGTAGATAATACTGAGCTAGATGGACCATTGGTCTGACTCGTATAAGGCAGCTTTGTAAATTCCTAATAACAACAAACTTCTCATTAGAAGACAATAATGAAAAAAATGAGGGGCAGATCAAGTGGCAAACAAACAAAAGTAAAAGAAAGCTTCTTTTCTTCTCACAAAGACAGTAGCCTTTCGATTGAACCCCTAAACTTATTTATTTACCAGAGAGTACATTTTACAGAACACATTGGGACCTTCTCCTGCATGAATGTATTTGGGGTTGGGTTGTAGGATTGATTGAGATGTAAGTAACATGCTACAGTTGGGCAGGAGTGGCATCTATCAGGCAGGTGAGTGAGCAAAAGAAAATAACTCCAGATATCTTATCCAGAATGACTTTCATTAACTCACATTAAACAGGACTTTAGTGAGGGATTTATAGAGACTTAATAATAATAACCAAAATGGTTGATGAAATATTAACCAACTGTTTTTTCATAGGTCTGGGGGATAACCAAACTTCAAATTTCTAGGGTGTTTGGAAAACAATTGAATTGGGAGCTCTGGCACTCTGATAATTGCACAAAGCCTGGGTTTGTTTGTTTTTTGTATTTTGAAAAGCTGTATTTTCAAAACTTATCATAGCCACATTCCTTCCCTGCAATCATATTGTTGCCAATTTTGTTGTTTTATTTAGATATTGCTGATAGCACTATGAACATCAGAAATCAATAATATTATATTTAGCTGTTGAAATCAAATATTGCCTATCATGTTCCTTCCAGGAGTTTGAATAAGCCCCGAGGTTATCTTCACCTAGCAAAACAGGAGTACTGCTTTATGGAAACTCAAAACCACAGCCTTGTGGTTAAGCTTAAGTCAGCACTAATTTAGTCCACAGCAGATATGATAAAACTAGACAAAACTGCAAGATAAACACCTCCTGCACCAAACATTTACCCCTGCTGAATATCCCCCAGATGCAAACTTCCTTGTTAAATTGCCATGTAAAATTCTGTTCACTGTTTAAAGACAAACTTTAAAAAGCGACACTTTCATTTTAAAAAGCTGCTTCCCCTGTGTGTCTAGAAGAGCAGCTATAGCTAAATAATGCTGCATCTATTCTTTTTTGCCTCACGAATAACTTGCCAAAGAATGTAAACTGATTCTGTTTTTTCCAAGACATTGGCTTCAATTATATGAACCGCAAAAGTATCCTTTGTGTATCTGAAGAAGTGAGCAAGCACATGAAAGCCTATACCAAGAACAAACTTAGTTGGTGTCTAAGGTGCTACTGGACAATTTTTTTATATGTTTATTCTTTGCAATGTTACACTTTGATGTTTCTTTAGAACACATTTGTTCTTCCTTTTTAAAGTGAGTTCAGAATAATGATTGATGGTTAAGTTGGCCCAAGACATTTTGCTGCCTGAGGCAAAAAAGATGATCCACACACACCAACTGCATGCAGGTGTGGCTTGCCCAGTGGAGCAGAGCTGCCACAATAGCTTCTGGATAGCAGTATCACTTGCCACACACTGGTAGGGGTGAGGCACCAGCAAGGCTGGGGCTGTGTGGATGCATAGGTGGGAACACTGGATTGGCTCTACCAGTGTGGCTGCACAGCACCAACCTTGCTGCCATCTTGCCCCTTCCCATCCCTGTAAGCAGCAGTGATGCTCCTATTTGGAAGCTATCACTGCAGCATCACCCTGTCAGGTAAATGCATAGAATTATGAACTGTTCCTGATTCCGTGTTCAGAAGCGGACTGGACTAGCAGTGGAATTCTACTTCAATATTGGCATCCTCCACTGCACCTGAGGATAACAGGCCTAAGTGCAGGGGTTGCATGACAAGCCACATGACACACCCAGTTCTGTCTTCCAACAGAGGAGAGAGAAGGGTGTTGAGAAGGAATGGTTGGGTGGTGTTCATTCGTAAGTGCCTTCTCTCTTGTTCTTCATAAATCTGCATGGAAATCTGCATTCTTTGTTACTTATTTCCTCACAGGACACACATCTTTTTACATATCTTTAGATAAAATATACTTTTTATCCTAAAATATATGATTTTGTGTGCACTTTGGCCTAAAGTACACAATTTAATAGGCTTTTTGGTAGTTCTTTGAGCTGAGAACAGGACCAGAATGTTTGGAGGAGTGTGACAACCAAAGGATAACTTTGTTTCAATTTGTACATCTGGTTGCTTTGCTTAAAAAATGCAAATGAAACAGAATTCTTAAGCATTCCTAGTTCAGAACATCCGAGAGTTCCTAAAAACCCACCTTCTACGTATTTCCTATTAGCAAGAGGACATACTTGCTTTCCATTTGAAAGTGTTAAGGTACTCAAACCTGCAATGGGTCCTGAGGCATTCACCCTATGTGTCAGAGGTGAAGAACCTCAGGCCTAGGAGCAATATGTGGTCTTCCAGGCCTATCAGATTCACAGGACTCTCCCTAAGCCACACCCACTCCCTGGTCACATACCCTCTTCACAGGCCACACCCCGCACTGGCCCTGCCCATCCCCTAAAAGCTTCCGTATTTGGGGTCTTCCTGCTGTTTCTGCCATTGAATTGTTTCTGCCTCACCATGCCCAGACTTCCCTCCAGCCTCTAGCTCCCTGGCCTGGCAAAAGTACTATGATGACCTGGTATGCACCAGGCCCTGATAGGCAGCTAAGGCTTTCTGGGGGAGGGGAAGGAAGCCACTTTCCTGCTCTTTCACTAATTTTCCCAGTTCTGCAGCAGCAGAGTCACAAATTCTTTTCACAGCCCGCCCTTTTCCTGGCCCTTTAAGGCTTATTGCATTTGCAGGTATTACAGGCTCAAAATGAATTGGTCCAAATCACTAGTTATTAGGGGCAGAAATGAGGCTATTCTTCAGGGGGGGGGTGTTTTCTGATAGAATAATTTCTGTGAAAAAATAAGGCATATTCTTCAGTCTCTTCCTTCACTCCTCTAGGCCCCATGGGTACGTGAGTGGCAGCTAGTTCCCTTCAGTGTTACAAACACAAAACCTGCAGACCAGGGATGAATATTTATGTGTGTTCCTGTCAAGTCTGCAGCCAAAGATCTCAGGGTTTGTGTATCCTATGGATCTTTGCATTTAATTTTTAAGATTTCTCTGCACTGGACTGCAGAGCTGGATACGGTGCCTGGAGGATAGGAGTGGTTGCAAGTTGCAGAGGTACAATTGCCATTGATTGAACAATTAGCAATTCTTTAAAAAGATGCTGGAGCTCATATCTTCAAGATTTGGATTCTACAGCCCTAGGAACACGAGCTGGCTCAGTGTATTGGCAAACATGTTGTTGTTTAGTCGTTTAGTCGTGTCCGACTCTTCGTGACCCCATGGACTAGAGCACACCAGGCGCTCCAGTTTTCCACTTCCTCACGCAGTTTGGTCAGACTCATGTTTGTAGCTTCGAGAACACTGTCCAACCATCTCGTCCTCTGTCGTCCCCTTCTCCTTGTGCCCTCAATCTTTCCCAACATCAGGGTCTTTTCCAAGGAGTCTTCTCTTCTCATGAGGTGGCCAAAGTATTGGAGCCTCAGCTTCATGATCTGTCCTTCCAGTGAGCACTCAGGGCTGATTTCTTTAAGAATGAATGTGTTTGATCTTCTTGCAGTCCATGGGACTCTCAAGAGTCTCCTCCAGCACCATAATTCAAAAGCATCAATTCTTCGGCGATCAGCCTTCTTTATGGTCCAGCTCTCACTTCCATACATCACTACTGGGAAAACCATGGCTTTAACTATACGGACCTTTGTGGGCAAGGTGACGTCTCTGCTTTTTAAGATGCTGTCTAGGTTTGCCATTGCCTTTCTCCCAAGGAGCAGGCGTCTTTTAATTTCATGACTGCTGTCACCATCTGCAGTGATCATGGAGCCCAAGAAAGTAAAATCTCTCACTGCCTCCATTTCTTCCCCTTCTATTTGCCAGGAGGTGATGGGCCCAGTGGCCATGATCTTCGTTTTTTTGATGTTGAGCTTCAGACCATATTTTGCGCTCTCCTCTTTCACCCTCATTAAAAGGTTATTTAATTCCTCTTCACTTTCTGCCATCAAGGTTGTGTCATCTGCATAACCTTGGCAAACATACATGTAGCCCATTGTTGGTTATTCCTAGGGTAGCTTGGGCTGAGTGCTGGGATCATGGATTTAGCCTGCACTTTATATATGGCAATAAAATGTGGCATGATACTTTGCAACACATGTGATCCCACACCCCTTCCCACACCTACCTACCCACTACTGTGCAGAGTAAAGCACATCTAAGTACTATTGATTTGGAATGACTTACAGGTACAAAGCCTTCTTTGCCTTTCTAAAAGGTTTTTATTTTGTCCCTTTGCAATGTATTCTTGTGTTCTGTGCAATGTACCTTATCAGGCTTATCATGTCTAAGTTTTTTTAATGTCCTGTATTCCAGTAAATGTTTTTCCCCCCCATCCACCTATTAGCAGCACAGAAACGCTCGTGCCATCCTCAGTATTCCTTAATGCACATTTCTGCACAGTACTGGTGGGGATTTTACCTGTTCTGCCAGCAGAAGGTATTGGTATTACCACAGAAAAATGTACCACCCCTGTTGGTAAGGATCACAGCTATTTTCAATGAGCTCTAGGTTTTGAACTATATGTACACATTGGCAGTCTGATGTTTTTTACAGTAGGAAGTGATGTTGTATACTTAGGGATGCCATACATCTGGATTTCCCCAGACATATATGGAATACTTTTCTGTCCAGATTTTCACTGTTTGAAATATGGCAACCCTAGTATAGTTTTCATGTAACTGCTGTTTCCATGTAAGATAAGTTTACTGTGTGTGCACCGCATAGGCCCATAGTTTAGATGGTTACAAGCAAAGGCGTCGCAAGGTGGGTGTGTTGGGTGTGGTCCGCCCCGGCTGCCATCTCTGAGGGGGTGACAAAATGCTGTGCGGCACTCAGCGTCTGTGAGAGACAGCGTGGCTTTTGCGTGCACAGGCTTCCCACTGCCAAAACGTTCCCCAGAAAAGCTCAACAAATCTGGCTCTCCCCAAAAGAGTCAGACCATTATTGCAGGCTGGTTATAAATGGGGGAGAGGTTACAAGATATTTTCCACACCTGGTAACACCTGACCTTGCTACGCCAATGGTTACAAGTTTGTGGGGTTCCTGGACTCCCCTCCTAACTTTGGGATGCCAGACACTGAATGAGAGACAGACTTTGGTCATCTTTCATCATATGGTGCTCTGTACAAAGCCAAAATTTGGTGACCCAAAATGGATCTTCTCAATTATGGATCTTCTCAATTTTGTGCTGTTTCGTCTTGGCACCCTTTATGGGGGAACCACCTGCACCTCCCTGAATCCAGCGCTGATTGAATTTAGCATGTTGAAATACAAGCCAGGGGCCAGCCTGGTGATAGCATACTAATGATGAGTCATTAGCTGGGACAAAGGGAGTGGCTCAGTGCCAGAGAGCAAATGGGAGGGGCCTCTTTCTCAACTCAGAATTATTTATGAAGACAAACCGTTTCTGAAGTAGAGTTTTAGAGTTGGAAGGAGAGCAGTTGTATTCAGGACAAGAGTTTTTGCCTGATGTAAGCAAGAGGAAAGATAGTTGCATTTTGTGAGCTGGAAAAAGCGGGTGTCAGAGCAATGTGGGCTGACTGTCTGACCCTCTCAGTGTGTAATGCTGAAAGCCCCTCCATCATAGCTCAGGTGGTATATATTTGTCAATAAACCATATTATCATAAAGACACCACATTCTCCACAATGCCTCATTGCTAAAGGAAACACAAACCCCGGGTAAGTGCCTGACCCCTGGAATCTCACACTGCTCAGAGATGTGGTGTGATATTTTTGCTACAATATCAATATCAGGTTTGACTGTTAAGCAACTTTCACTGTCTCCTTCATTGTGCCCGTTATTAGATTGGCAAAAGTAGCTACTAAGCCACACAAAATGCCCTCTGCAGCAGAGAGGTGGGAATTTTCCATTTACTTGAAAGCCCCTGGCATAATTTCCACCTCTTAATTCTGATTTTGGGCCCTTGGCTTACATCTCGGCTCACTTTTCCCACCACTATTTCTCTGTGTATGGATTTTAAGGAGTTTTCGTAATTGTCAGTGCTAAAGTTTACTGCTCATAAAACCCCAGAAAGCATTGATTGTGACTTGGGTAAACCAAGTAGCATATAAAATCTTACAGCAGTTCAGCCTGAAAAGAGTTTTATGAGGGATGAATTTACCAGGAGCAGCAAGGGGCCTGCAAGATGGCTGCCATCCCATTTTCTACCCCTTTCTGCCAAAATAAAATAAGAGGAGTGAGAGTGAGATGTTCTCTGTACTGTAGCCATCAGTTAAACTTTGCTGCCTTTAGATATGGTCTGTTCAATACATTGTGGAATGAGGAGCATCACTTCAAATGAAGGGAGATGCCAGCGGTCCTAGAAAAGATCTGGAAGCATCTTCGAAACAAATAGCTTTGTGAATCTGCTACAGAAAAAAGTAACCTAGTGTCTTGCGGTACCTGAAAGATTAAAAGGTGTATTATGGCATAAGTCTTAATGGACTAGAATTCACTTTGTCAGATGCATGAAGTGTTATATTCAGTTGTGTGGCCACACATGCACATGTGGGTGGAGGTTATAGATGGAGCCATATTCCCATGAGTTGCAAAAAGTGCGGTCTGTAAAAATTCTGTGTGAAGCTTAAGATAAGCTAAGTGACCATTCATAACACAAGTAATTGGGGATAACACAATCACCCTAGCTTTGCTATGTTAATTAACACCTGTTGTAAGCCTGGAAGGTAGAAATTACTGTCTCATAGCCAAAACAGACAATAATTGCATGGATTACAAATTTTTGAAAAATTGCCACCCAGCATGGAAGGAGGGTGTGTGTTTTATTGGAACCACAATGCACAAAGAGGGGACAATTAACTATTTCCTCCCCAATCACAGAACACCAACATTAAACTGCAATCAGCATTGGAAGCAAGCTCCATTAGTGCCAATGGGAAACTTTTTGTAATACTAATTGTGGTGGAGGGCCATTTTTGTCAGACTCATGGGTGGGGAAGGATTAAAACTTTGCCGTCCCAATGAAAATGATTAAATTCCATACAAGTATTGTTGGGATATCTGAGAAATGATCCTCTAGGTAATTTCTGTTCCCATTTTCCATTTCAATCCTCTCTGGTTTAGTTTCATTCCTCATTTCATTGTCAGCTCCTTCTAATCTTGTCAATTTTGTATCTATTTTTCCTCTAATACTTCTATTTTTATTGAATGACTTTTGTTTGCTCTGTAATCATCTGCTTAAGAATGCCCACAGTAAGCAAGGACCCTGAAGATCTTGTTCTTTCTTCCAGTTCTTCCATAAGATCAGGAAAAAAATGCATTACATTAGAACATACAATAATTTGAAATACTAAAACAGATTAAATTTCACATAGACGATGGGCCTTGTGGTATGTTCTGGGTAGGAACTAGGACAATGTAGAGATATGAGAGGTGTTCAGCATTTTTTCAGTATACAGTGGTGATTATGTATATGACCATTACCGGACACAGTATTTGCCCAAAGTGAACCTGGTGCATGGAATGCTCTTGTCTGATCTCGATGGTGGGGTCAAAACTTATTGAAGTGGAATTTCTCAAGGGTCTTCTGACTGTGGGTCTAGATAATGATGTCCTCAATGAAGAGGAGGGTACAGAAGCTTGAAGAAGTGTTGTTCTGAATCAGCCACAGAGCATATTATTAAACAATGTGAATACTCACAGCAGTGCTTTTGACTGGATGATGTATGGAAACTGTTCAACATATCAAATTAAGACGGGGATTAGAATCCCCTTTACTCAAAATCCATTATGTGAAGAAAGTGAAGGCAGCAGAGGGAATTAACGCAGACATACTTATTCTGCAGGGGGCTTGTGGATATGGAAAATACTTCCCAGAAGTATTTGTAAACTTCTGTCTTCCCCTTTAGGAAAATGTGCAAAACATTCTTAAGAAATCATTATCTTGCATTAACATTTTTGATTCATGAACTTATAACTTGAAGCTCTTGCAATAGATCATACTATTTCTTTGAGAAATTATTTCCATAAAATGCTATAATGTTTAGTAGGAAGACGAGTCACTGTATTTTTTCAATTCCACTTCAATGGCAGGCAATTTTAAATTTACATAAATTAAAATGGATGATACATGTGGATCTCACTGATTTAGATTGTAGACCAGATGTAGACAACCTCTGGAGTTCCAGAGGTTGCTGAAGTTCAACTCCAATCATTCCTGGTAACCAGCTCTTATTGTTGGGAGTTGAAGTTCAGCAACATTGGGGGGGGGGGGGGAGTTTCCAACACCTGTTTCAGACCATGCCAGCTGAATGTTCAGAGAATCATTAGGACCAAGTAGGCTTTCAGATGATGTTGTTAGTTTTAGTTCCAGTGTAATTATGGTGTCCCTTCTGTATCAGCTGTATTTTTCTATATTCTTTATTTATTATTACCTTTGGGTCCCAGAAGAGAACGGCAAGTAAAATCTCGGTCATGATCATGAGTGGAAGGGAGTTTGTATATACTAAAGACTCATGAGGTTGTATGTAATATATTGTACTTCTGTTTACAAACATTCATTGCACCCCCCACTGCACACACAATGAGACCCCAACAAGTATGAGATAGGCCATTCAGTTTTGGGGAAGAGTTTTGCCCCCTTACTGTACCAATATCCTCAAATGCAGCAGTTTACTTTCCTCCCTAGGAAAAAAATGGCAGCAATCAATTTATATAGGAGAAAGTAAAAAGGTGAACTAATGGATATTGTTGTGCATGTCTAAACTTGCTTCCTGAGACTGGTAACGCCAGTGGACTCAGCCAATGGGAATCGTGAGCATTCTACATAGAATCATAGAATTGTGGAGTTGGAAAGGACCCTGAGGATTATTTCAGTCCAACTCTCGGCAATGCGGGAATATATAGCTGTTCCATATGGGGACCAAACCTGCAACCTTGGCATTATCATATTCTCTAAGCAACTGAGCTATCCAGGATGTCTAAGCCTACTTATACTTGCATAGCTGCATTTCTTCATCTGCATACCACTATTATAAGTTAGAATGTTCTTTTGTGTGTAGATTTTTTTAAAATGGCTAGTCATTCCGTCTGCCATCTCAGGATTGGCAATCACATTTGAAGATAATTTCAACAGTGTAGTAGAAAATATTTTTCTATTTAGGGAAAAATTTTGCTCTGTGTCAGCTTTAAAACAAATATTACAGTTGAAATACATTGTATGTGGTTGCAAATGCAGCAGGTGATTTCACTGTTTCCCCTGCTTTGGTTTTGATAGTGGAATCGCTGTACCACTTTTTAATTCAGCCTCTTGTCTCTTTGGCAGTAGAAAGTGTTACAGTGAAAATATCAAATAAAGCTACTGCATCGTGCATGGCTCTCCTTCATGAACATGTATAGCTTTCTTGGATTACAGTCCTTATGCATGGCATGCTGTGGCCTGGTTGCCAACATGCCATTAAAGCTCTGAAATAACTACCAACTTGATATCCCAGAAAATCTGGTTCTTTCTCAAATAACCACTGAGAAAACAACTTGAGAGCTTTTCTTTCTCTCTTTTTCTCCAGTTCCAAAACCCAAATGCTTTCTCACCACCTTTCCGCTTTGGGACAGTTCCTAATGGCAGTACAGAGAGGAACATTCGCAACAATTATGAACTGATGCACGCCTACATGGTGAAGTTCAACCAAAGATCGGTGGGAGATGCGCTATCCTCATTAAAGACAGGGTGAGATTGCCTTTTCTAAGGTTGCTAATGTAAACCTGTGTGTGTAATTCTCTTGGGATTTTGAAGAACCTTCTCCCTAATATTCCTACTGCTAAAACATTGCATATAATCCATGCACCACAACGTTGTCAAGAACAATTTATCTCATCAATTAGTATTATTTTTTGTTCTTTTTGGTTAGATATGTGCAAGTAATATAACAATGATTCTTCCCCTTCTTGCATCAATGCAGACTTTCTGAAAATCAGATTAGCTGGTGGAAATACTGCCTTAAGCTGCAATGCAATAGTTGTGGCCAGACATCACCTAAAATTCTTTATTATTGAAATAACTATGATATTATCTTAATCCCTAATGTTAATTGCTATATAAAAATATTAGTAAGTTGGGGATCCTAACTACTTTTATATGAGGGCTGCATCTTTTCCACACACATACTATACTTGTGTAAACTCACAGGTAGCCCTATTCCATTGATTCAGCTCGTGTTCTGTATCCGCATATGAACTGGGAGCAGGACTACACTGACTAACCCTGCTCTTGATGACACAGGTGTTTTATGAAGGAGTCTAGATCATCAGTGACAGAATAGCAATTTTATGAGTAAAAACCATTTGTGGAGAATCACAGCACCTCTTTGGGGTCTTCTATGTTCAGTAGCTGTCATTTTTGCATACAACGAATATATTTCCATTATGCCTTTGGCATCTGCACATAAAGCACAAATGTCTGCAAGGAAGAGGCCTTCACATGTCACGCTGGGCCTCAAAGGCTTCCTCCCTGCAGATGGGGATACTAGGGTACAGCTAGTCGGTGCACATTTTATAATGGGAGAGGGTAAAGGCTCCACTTATGCTTTGCTGCAAGGCATGATTCAGGTTGCCTGAATAGAACTTTTAAATTCTTGGGTGCCAGGGAACTATGACTGAATCATTTTGCAAAGGCTCCATACAACTTCTGCACCTATGTAACTGGCTTGCCATGTGACTTAAGTTATTTCTCAACACATTTCTTTTTGGGGGCAGCTGCTGCTGTCCCAGAAACCTTCTGACCCACCTGACAAGCTATGATTTTTCCATTACATTTGATGTTATTAATTCCTATCTCTCCTCTTCCTCCTCTACATTGCCCAGAAATCAGATTATTCTACTGGTGGAGGGAGGACTGCTTATACACAGTTTATTCCCTGGAGAATGCAAATTAAAGTTTTTATTTGTCATGCTAGGCTGCTACTCACCTGATAACCTGGAACAAATAAGGATAATTTCCAGGTGACCAGACAGGGTAGCTTTGGGTCTATTTTTCTTGTTTGAGGGGGAGGGGAAGGGAATATCACTATGCCACCCTTTCTACTCATATAAAGACAAACTACACATTATGTAAATCCATGTGGAAATATTTGAGCAATGAAGACAGGAAATGCTTCATGGTGCAACAGAACAAGGCAGCAATTCTATCTTTGAATGCTTCAAAATGTAGCTGGTGCAAACACACCCTTATTGCTGGGATTAGTAATTTATTTTTCCAATTGGGCACCAATTCTTTTTCTTCTTTCTTTCATTTGAGGTTAGTGGGACACCATAAAGCTAACGTTACTGCCCTCATAGGGAGACATAACTTGATCTTCTAACCACTTGTCATCTTTAAAGATGCCTATGGGATTCTTCCCATAAGCAGGGGTCCTGGCTGAAGCTAATTTGAGTAATTACATTTTGGTTAATGCTATTTTTCCAGCTGCTTGGTTGGGGAAATGGTCTGCTTTGCTTTCTTAATTCACAACAAAGTTACGGTAGAAATGCTGCTGAATTCACAAGCTGAAGAAGAAAGCGTTGTTCAGTCATAAATGAAATGGTTTACATGGGCTGCATAGGCATCTTTAAATCAAAGTTAACTAAATTGTGGCCCTCCAAATGTTGCTAGACTCCCATCATCTCTGACCATTGGCCATACTGTCTGTTTAGATCCATTGGAAGATGCTGCAGATTTGTGTGGTGATGCTACAACCTTCCTTCATCTCAATGTTGATTGTGCCCAAGCAATTGTTCAGCCTGGCTTCCTCTGTGTTTGGTTACCTGAGGTCACATGGGAGTTCTCAACTTCCTTCACCATCACATGATTTAGGTCTGCACAGACTCTTCTCTTTACTTCATTCTCTCTTGTTTCTTGACATCATGCAGGAAGCTGGATGCTTTTATTTATGATGCAGCTGTGCTAAATTACATGGCTGGCAGAGATGAAGGTTGCAAACTGGTGACAATTGGGAGTGGGAAGGTCTTTGCTTCAACGGGCTACGGCATTGCCATCCAGAAGAATTCAGGCTGGAAGCGGCAAGTGGATCTGGCAATCCTACAGCTCTTTGGTGATGGTAAGTGATCTGGATGAGGAACTAGGAGTGCGTCTCCATTGAGTGAAGCTATTATCCCCTACTTACCACTAATGCTAAGACAACAAGAACAACTAGTCAGCAGCAATGCTATCATTTTTTTGTTACTCACCCGTACTATGAACTTCTGGTGTATTGTGGCTATTCTACTTTGTAGCTATTATTTATTTATTAAAAATAAATTTATATGTGGACCCACCACCCCACTGCCCCAGTATAGTTTTCCGGCTAGGTAAATCCAACATAAGTGGAAATGAAATTCGAGGACTGGAGGGTTAGGGAGGATCAGTACTATTTTTCTAGAAAAAGAGGTGCTGGAACTCACCATGAATGCCTCCCTTGTTCTCTTAGAATGGCAATGGCGCCCACCAGAGAGGTGCTGGAACTGAGCTCCAGCGAGTTCCAGCTGAAAAACAAGCCCTGGGGAGCATCTTTCCTTTCTAAATAGTGGCTCATGAGAGGAAACACTGTGCTTAAAACTCACCCACTGTTCACTCTGCTTCCTTCCCACCCATCTTTTCCAGGTGAGATGGAGGAGCTAGAAGCTCTCTGGCTCACTGGCATCTGCCATAATGAGAAGAATGAGGTAATGAGCAGCCAGCTGGACATTGATAACATGGCCGGAGTCTTCTATATGTTGGGAGCAGCCATGGCCCTCAGCCTCATCACCTTCATCTGTGAACATCTCTTTTATTGGCAATTCCGCCACTGCTTCATGGGCGTTTGCTCTGGCAAACCTGGCGTTGTCTTCTCCATCAGCAGGGTGAGTACTTTCAGCCTCAAGGAAAGAAAGCCACCATCACAACTGTTCCCTCCATCCAAGCCAACTCAGGCCTGTGGCTTTATTATTCAGCAATTTTATCTACTATGCTTCTAGACCTCAAACTAGCCTTTCTCATTACTTCCCCTTGTGCCTATGGCTGTCATTTCTGGCCTCTATGTAAGAGGCATTTGGCCTCTAGGAAAAGAAAATGGAACTTTGAAAGGTTGGGAGAATCTAAATTCTTGGGACAGTGGCCTCAGCCACTTCTTCAACAAGGTGTGAAAAGGTTTTCTGTAATTCTTGGTAATTTATCTGAAAGAACAAGAGCATCCTTGCCAGGCAGCAGGTGGAAGCCACCTGTTTCAAGCAGCACTATAAGAGGTCCTTGGATGAAGCAGGACCTGGTCTCTGAATGGTACAGCAATACTTTCTCAAGTGTTGGTTCAGGGGTTGGAGAGTGGCCACTATTTCAGCTTTGCTTCAGAGTAAATGTCTTGGAGAAGCATAATGAAAGACTCAAAACAAGAAGGGGGGTTTCTTTGGAGCAGAACATTGTGTAGAACTCTGACTTTTAGGTAACTCCCCCCTCCCATGTTTCTGAGTAGATTTTACTGACAGAAACAAAGGACTCTTAGATCAGAAACTTTCTCTCTAGCAAATAATTTCTGTATGAATTTCCTTGAATTCCAAAATTCTTTCCCTTTCATTATTTCAAATATTATCATTTATTTAGTAGATTTTTAAAATCTCCCTTCAGCAGTAACAATCTCATGGCAGCATACAATAGCTACACAACAAATTGTCTGTCTGCCTCTCTCTCTCTCTCTCTCTCTCTCTCTCTCTCTCTCTCTCTCTCTCTCTCTCAAACACACAATTATATTACTACATTAAAAACATTAAAACAGCAGCTATCATTAGATCAGAGCCTGAAAAATCCAATTATTTCCAAATGCTTGCAGAAAGAGATGAGTTTTCAAAGTAGCAAAAACTAAACAATTAAAGCACAAGCAGAACTTCCTGAGGGGTGGCATTCCATAGCCAGGGCACCACCAGTAAGAAGGCCCTGCTTATCACTCCAATTCGTGAGCTGTGAAAAATATACAAGTTCATTTCTCTGTCCAGTTAGAGATTATGAACTGCACAAGGCTGCATTGACAGATCCCAGCTAATATTATTACATTGTGTGATGCTGCACTAAGGAATCAGATGCTCCTGCATAAGCTGCCTTTTACTTAATAAACTAATCAGTTTGAGTTCCTAGGATTAAAGATGATTTGGAGTTGACAGTGTAAATGTTCATTGTTAAAATGTGGATTTTTTCATCATTACTTTCTTTGCTTAACAGACTAGGCTCTTAATTGTAAAACTCTGATCCATTTTTAGGATGCTTTTAAAATGCGGAATTCTTTGACCAAAAGAGTCAATCTCAGACAAAGTATTAAGACAGCATAATTCTGGTTGGGAAAATCTATTTTGTACAACTTCCTAATTTATACAATTCTTTATCAGGACTAGGGAGAAAGAGTTGGAACTCATACAGCAATTGTGGGTCAGAGTCTGTAATCAAGATGAATAACAATGACTAGAGGCTATGCAGAGGGTCAGGAAACTGTGCCAAGTGAACCAATATGTTGTACCTCTAAAAGTCATGTCCTGACAGCCTCAAATTTCTGACTGGTTATATGTTTCCTCAGACCCGTTTCCAAAATCTGTAAGCTAAAGAATATTTGCAAAGGAAGGAGTTGGACTCTTTTAGGTATTCTAAGTACGAAGTACCTCCTTGAATCATGCCTAGAAACTAAATGTAAACAAGTGCTGTGGATCAAAGGCTTGTCTAATGGCCTATCTGCAGTAGTTGGAGATTCAGAATAATCTCATGTGCATGATTACAAACTGTCTGAAGTGCTTACCAGGGCATTGGAAAACTGTGATCCAATCCTGCAGCTAGTGCTTAAGGTGTAACCCTTAAACAGTACTCCTGACCACAGCACTCTGAGCATCTGATCTGTAAGAAACATCTGCAACCATGTCTAAAAAAACCAAACCACTTCAATAAAGGTCTGAATAAATTTCTAGATTTATTTCAATTTAATAACGAAAGGGCAAGGGATAGAGGGGCAAAGGTGGAGGAAGATTAAAAGTGGAACCATTATGATAGTGTCTAGATTGTCTCATCTCCCAATGATATCCCACTGAGGATCCTATTTAGCAAAGGACAAGGTTCTTTGTCTCAGTCCTCCAAGCTCTGTATCTCCCCTGCTGGAATGCTCCTCTGCTAACCTCCCTTTGCTTTCCCCCATTGCAGGGTATTTACAGCTGCATCCACGGAGTGGCTATCGAGGACCGCCATTCTTCCATGAACTCCCCCACTGCCACCATGAACAATACCCATTCCAACATTTTGCGCCTGCTCCGAACAGCAAAGAACATGGCAAACCTTTCAGGTGTCAATGGCTCACCACAAAGTGCCCTGGATTTTATCCGTCGCGAATCCTCTGTCTACGATATCTCTGAGCACCGCCGTAGCTTCACTCATTCCGACTGCAAGTCTTATAACAACCCCCCCTGCGAGGAAAACCTCTTCAGTGATTATATTAGTGAGGTGGAAAGGACCTTTGGTAATCTGCAGCTGAAAGAAAGCAATGTTTACCAAGACCATTATCATCATCACCATCGCCCCCATAGCATAGGGAGCGCCAGCTCCATCGATGGACTGTATGACTGTGATAATCCACCCTTCTCCGCACAGCCTCGATCTCTCAGTAAGAAGCCATTAGATATCGGTTTGCCGCCGGCCAAACATGGCCAGTTAGGTGACCTTTATGGCAAGTTGTCTTTCAAGAGTGACCGATACAGCGGTGGAGGGGCACACGACGATTTGATTCGTTCAGATGTCTCGGACATATCGACTCATACCGTGACTTATGGCAACATTGAGGGCAACGCTGCAAAGCGGCGAAAACAGCAGTATAAAGATAGTCTAAAGAAGCGGCCAGCCTCGGCCAAGTCACGGAGAGAGTTTGATGAGATTGAACTGGCCTATCGCCGGCGTCCCCGTTCCCCTGACCACAAGCGCTACTTTAGGGACAAGGAAGGGCTACGGGATTTCTATTTGGACCAGTTCCGGGCTAAGGAGAACTCACCGCACTGGGAACATGTGGATCTGACGGATATTTATAAAGAGCGGGGAGATGACTTCAAGCGTGACACTATAGGGGGAGCAGGGACATGTACTAACAGGACCCACCACAAACACGGGTCGGGGGAGTTTGGAGCAAACAATGAGCACAAGCACAGTGTTGTGAGTGGGGTACCAGCGCCATGGGAGAAAAACCTCACCAATCTCGATTGGGAGGAACGCCCTGGCGCTAACTATTGCCGCAGTTGCCCATCAAAGCTGCATAACTACACTCCGACCGTGGTGGGTCAGAATTCCACCCGCCAGCCATGCATCCGGTGTGAAGCCTGCAAGAAGGCCGGAAACCTCTACGACATCAGTGAGGAC
The DNA here is from genome assembly GCF_964234715.1 of Podarcis melisellensis. NCBI lineage: Eukaryota > Metazoa > Chordata > Lepidosauria > Squamata > Lacertidae > Podarcis > Podarcis melisellensis. The sequence goes on along the minus strand of NC_138542.1, from coordinate 43,853,930 downwards.
AACTCCCTCCAAGAGCTGGATCAGCCATCTGCTCCTGTGCCCGTGGCAACCAGCACCTCCACTACCAAGTATCCTCAGAGCCCTTCCAACTCTGCCTCCAAGGTGCAGAAGAAGAATCGCAACAAGCTACGCCGGCAGCACTCCTACGACACCTTTGTGGATCTGCAGAAGGAAGACGCCGCCCTGGCCCCCCGCAGCGTCAGCCTGAAGGACAAGGGCCGCTTTTTGGAGGGAAGCCCCTATGCCCACATGTTTGAGATGCCAGCCAGCGAGTCCACTTTTGCCAACAACAAGTCCTCAGTGCCCGCCACCAGCCACCACCACCACAACAATCCTGGCATTAGTGGTGGTTATATGCTCAGCAAGTCGCTCTACCCCGACCGGGTCACTCAAAACCCTTTCATCCCCACTTTTGGGGATGACCAGTGCTTGCTCCACGGCAGCAAATCCTATTTCTTCAGGCAGCCTGTGGTGGCAGGAGGGCCCAAGGCCAGGCCAGACTTCCGAGCCATTGTCACCACCAACAAGCCGGTGGTCTCGGCCCTCCATGGGGCTGTGCCAGCCCGTTTCCAGAAGGACATCTGTATAGGGAACCAGTCCAACCCCTGTGTGCCTAACAACAAAAACCCCAGGGCTTTCAATGGCTCCAGCAACGGGCATGTTTATGAGAAACTTTCCAGTATTGAGTCTGATGTCTGAGTGATGGGGAAAAGCATGGGAGGGGATGGTGCTGGAAATGCAACATGTGGGAGGGGCAGGTGGTGGGTTCAGACCTAGTTCCCATTTGCTACTCTTCTGCTACTCTTTTTTTCTTTGTGGAGTATTGGAGTTCTGCTTAGGCAGCGCTGGTGCGAAGTGCCACCTCTTTCTTTCCCCAGATCCCCCATCCCCGATGATCTCTTTTCATTTCTCCACTCACAGTTCCATTCCTGGCCATCACATGTCAGAGCTTAGTAGCTTAGCTTGTGTTTTCACAGTTGGGAAAGGCAAAGGCATGGTTGAGGAGAGGCCAGCATACGAGTGGGAGCAATAGCCACAGAGTTTGGGGTTTTCTCGGCACCAAACTGTGATGGTTAGTACAGATACGAGAAGGTGGCCTGAGGCGGAGAATGGAAGAGATAGAATGGGCATGAAGAAGATACAGGTCTTCTTACATATGTACTTTTAAGCAAAATTGATGGGACGTGAATAGTGTGGGATCAACTTAATGCATTTTATGTTGATTACATGCAAAAAATCATTCAGTTCTTTTGTGAAGACTCTGTGGGTTAAAGGCTGAAATATGGAGTTGCATATATACATATACATATATATATATACTGAAGATAAAAATGTATTGAAATCTTGGTATATTTACCAGGGGGAGGGGAGGTTTGATATGTATGCAGATCTAGCCAGTGGTCCAGTCAACAGTAACCCAGTGAGGTCACTTCTGAGAGATGAATTGGAATGATAAAAGCGAATGCCAGTGAAACTTTCAGCAAAAGTCTTGGGAAAATTCAAATGTTGGGGTCCCAGGGGAGGTTTTGTTGCAGGTTTTGTGCTACTCATGAACAACTTGTTAATTTTGAAATGGTGAAATATCAAATATGGGTTGGTTTATGCACAAGCTTAAATGTGAAAATTAATTGACACGAACCATCATAACAACATGAGTTTTTTATCGCTATGAGATTTAGTAGACGAACCCAGCAGAGCAAACCTTTCCAATGCAAGGGAACATAAAGGGCAGTGAATGAAAAGAAGAGCAGGGTTGGCAACTCAAGCTTCACTGTTGTTCTGATGAATTTAATCTGGCAGGGAGAAGGCTCAGCCATTGCTCCCCCTCTAGCATATCATGCAACACGAGCAAGATGAATAATGGAAAGGCTTTCTCTGCTGATGGTGTATTTCCTCTGAGTAGAAAGTGGAAGAAGGCGGCGGTGGTGGTGGTGGGAATAGGGCCAGCACAACGCAGACATATGTATATGTGTATTTATTGAATATATTCTTATATTTGATAATTATAGTGTTGTGGAAATACACGGCTTGTCTTCCACAGGGCATGAGGAGATGAATCATCAGATCCTACAGATGCTATGGTGACGACTGGAGAGCAGAGTTGGAAAGATGTGGGGAATATTGTTGTGAAGGGGACCGGCAGGTTCAAAAGTGCAAAAGCGGTATCACTTAGCATCTTGAGAGTTGTTCTGGCCCTGTCCCCAGTGCATATGGTACTGATAACAGCAGTTTGGCTACCAAGGAGGAATAACTGTAAATGCAAGTTAAAATGAGACACTTGTTAGAAGCGATATTGTTTCGTTTACAGCAGGAACCCTCAGGTAAGGGCAACAGGTCCATTGTTGCTTCCCAAAAATGTGGCAAAGCACCTCACTTTTTCATGGGTCTGTTGTTCTGCTTTCCTAACTGGAAAGGACTGTGAAAAGTGCTCTTCGGCTATCTTGGGCACATTGCAGTAGAACTGAATGCATGGACAGGCACAGGCCCTGAGCTTTGGAAGCAGCCATTCTTTTCGAGCCACATTTCCTGCAGCTGATTCTCTTCTCGTGTATCTTTCCAACCATACCCTACTTGGCTTTATCTTAATACCTTTCTTGCATTTAAGCCAACTGAAGGCCTTGTTTTTTTGGTAGGCAGAGGCCAGGAGGAAGGGCCTGAACATTTTGTGAAATCGGATTCCCCCACCTCCTCTGGATTTACTAAGCAAGTTATGGAAGGAGGGACGCCCTCTCTATGGTTGAAGGAGTAGAACGCCTTTTGGTTCCTCTCTTCTTTCTCCTGTAAAGAAAATAATGCTTGCTTAGCAGTCTGCAGAACATGGAGTGAACCCTCTGACAAGAGCAGTTGAGAAGGCATTCATTTCATTTGTAAATATGGTTTTCTTTTCTATTACATTTTGTACAAACTAGTGCTTCTCTTCTTGTGAATATTCAGGTTTGGAGAGAAGAGGGATTTTAGGTTGTCCTCCCACCCCTGCAACTTTCAGGCGATGTGTCTGGAAGTTGTTTGATGTGGGCCCAGGCTGTTAAAAATGGGGGAGAAGGAGAGAAAACTGCATGCATTGAATACCTCTATCTACACACCTGCCACCTTTTTTCTTCATGGTTCGAAAATATATTAGATCACCTCTAGCCTTGCTAGCAGGGCTTTCATGTTCTAATGGAAGCACACTATATCTCCCTTGCTTGATTCTAAACTCCATACCATAACCCTTCTCTGGAATCTGGGTCCTGGGCATTGTGCTGTTTTCCCTTGGTGATGAAGCAAACCATCATTTTGAATGTTCAGTTTAGATCATCACCCAACACTACAGGGACTTCTCCAAAGTTAATGTTGGCTTGGAAACCTTGGGACTGGGAAATCAGTTTACTAGTACTTCTTAAGGTTTATTAAGCAGCTGGGTTTGATCCTACTGATTAAGCTTGCCTTTGGCAGCTATGTCAGTATTCCCATCCCTCAGCTGAAACCAAATACAGTTGAGAATGCTACTTCGGAGAAAATTAAACTGAAAAACAAACCAAAAAGATGCTAACTGAACTCTCAGAATGATTCCAGATCTTTGTTTTGGATGACGGTTCACTATGGTTCACATTTTCTTATAACCTTTTTCTCTGACCCTAGCTCAATTTAAACGTTGAATGACATGTTTACATTTATAGTGTTTAGGTTTGATAATATTAAAGTGCTTTACAAATTTTAATTTGTGTGCACAGAGTGTGAAAATTGTCTGCTTAAGGATAACAGGAAATGTTGGAGGACTTTCAACAACAATCCATTTGCAGGTGTCTTGTGTATTGCCTTGACACATGAAATGAGCCTCTGGCTTTCTTTCCCCTTCTCTTTCATTTGAAACATACATTTTTCTTTCTCTTGAAATTTGACCAAGAGGGAAAGGGTTGGTTGGATATCACACACACACACACACACACTTACTTCTTGGAACACTGATTACAATTTTATAATTTAAAATTCCGAGTGTTATTTCACTAAAAATAATCGAGTGAACATAACAGGAAATTTTAGCAGCAGGTGCTGTTTATGCTAGAATGGAGGCTGTGATGTTGGTTACTTAACTTGCCAAAAAAATACATGAGACTTTGTACGAGAGGCCAACAAAAGTGAATGTTTATCAGCTCAGAAACCCAGTTTCTTCTTCCTCTTAGAAAAATGAGGTGTGTTCCTAATATTTCTGTCATTTCATAACATTGATCCCCCCTACCATGAACTAAGGGTGTTTGTTTTGCATGGGTGAGTGGTTCTGTACCTGAACATACATAATGTAACTGGTATGGTGTTTTTTCCAGTCTGGCATATCTTGCCATTAATGTCTTTTGGGAGGATATATTGAAATACTTTCTAAATGCTCATACTTCTGGAGCCATGGCAATATGTATGTAATAAATGTTATGGTATAAAGGAGGAAAAGATGGGGTGGGGTGGGGGAATGGCAGACTTCCCATGCTGTTAGACATTAGTATGGCATGCTGCCGGACCACTTATTCTGGCATTCTTTAATGGAGGTGGTATGTCTGCCAATGTAGCAATACACCATGTTATGTTATGTTATATCCTGCCATAATGTGTGGTGCTCCATTAATTTGGTGAGTGGGGTACTATGCATGACACAAACATATCAAAGAAAATGGGTTGTCCCTGCATCAGCACTAATCTACAGGTTTTTAAAGGTATACTGCCCCTCTCCATCCCCACCCCATACTCCCTTGCACATGTAAATCAACTAGTATCTCTCATACTTGCCAAAATCCAACACAATCCCAATTTGGGCACAGGTATTCCGGCAGTTTCTTACAACCTACTTCCTGCCACTGGGAATTCTTCTTCAAATTCCTTTAATAAAAATCTACATCATTCCTAAATACAGTCATCGTTAGGATAATCAGAGGCTAGTTGCACAGAGGAACTATTTTGTTCCAGGATGTTGTCAAAACAAACATGTATGCCTCATGAGTTTGCTTAGATCAAGCATGGCCGTATCCCTTCTTGTCCAAAAGAGCTGGCAGCCTATATTCATGATTGTACTCCATATTGCCCACCTGCTCCCAAATGGGGCTTGTGTTGGTTTCATTCCATCACATCCATCAGATATATGCGCATGAAGCTACCTGAAAGATCGGGCCCTGAAGTTCCTGGCAACAATAGAAGAGGACCTCAACCCCTCAAGCTTGCATTTTGCATCCTCTCCCATAAGTGCTTCCCTACAATTACATATTGAACATACCAGGTCTGTCCAAGTGGAAAACGTCCACTCTACTTCTGGACGCTGCTCGAATATGAAGAAAGTAATTAGTGGGACACTAGCTTTGTCCCCCAAGGGCTTATTTCCAGTTTGTAGCCAAATAGGCTTCCAAGCCATAATTCTGTTCTTAATATTCCCTACACCCTCACCACTGGAAAAGTTGGTTAGGGTTATAACCGCCAGTTATAGATCCAGACATATAGCATCATTTTCATTATGGATGGGTTTCCATTTCTGGCACCCATCCAGACAAACTTCAAACTAAACCACCACATTTTAAAAACTTTTATTTTAAATACTTTGAAGGCCCGCCCTTTCCAGCCTCTGAATGTTACCAAATTCCCTTTATTGTTGACAATAATGTGAATTAGTGTAGAGTACATCTTGACAAAATTAGAATATTCTCTATTAGTAAAGTCCAGTTAAAAACAACAAAGCAGTGCTATGAAAATTGAAGATCACTTCACACAACCAGACCAGCTTGGTGATAGACCAGTGAGCCAAGGAGGGGCATAGACAAAGGGCACCCCCATAAGCTTCAAATTAAATCGCCCTCCTCCATGATGAGTTGGTGGAGTGAGTGGATCCAGGTTCAGGTCTGCCCGTGGTAAAGCTTAATACCATACCCAGCTCACATGGCATGCCATCTGCGAAGCTGTGGGGTATGCAATGATTTGACCACATGTCAGACTGAGCTGGATCCATTTGGTCAGCAAGCCCATCATGCCAATTCAATCATCTGAACTGGGCTCAAGATAAAATCTGTGTTATCAGTTATTCATAATTTAATTTATTTAACCTATCACAAGTGGTTGTAATGAATACCACAGTTAAGTTCTTGGAAGGTCCGACCTATTCCATACTGAGTTAACTGCATTTCTTTCATAAACACTGGTGTTTGTGTGTACACACACACACCACATACTAAAAAGCTGAATAATATATATGTAGGTCTCACATAACTTCAGCAAAAAGCCTGAGTATGTATGGACACATCTCAAACATCAAAATCAATATATTTCAGCAAACATTTTTGACTCTTTTTAGTCACAATAAAACATTTTATCAAAGCAGAAACAATGCAACATTTCCTGACATTGTTTTTAATGTTATGTATTCATGTTGTGCCATATATATCATCCGCTTATTTGATTGCGGTTATATGTAAATATAAGTGTACATATGTACAGGAGCTAATTACAGCAGCTATATTCAGGTTGGGGGAAGAGGGTAATTTTTTTATATGTACAGTATTTCCATATTAAGCAAAGGCATGGGGAAGGGGGAAATGACTTATGAGTTGTGGTTTTCCTTGGTCTGTGGTGTTTGAAGTTGTTTCAGTGGTTGCTTTTGCCAGTTTGGGAAGTTTATCTGGATGTTCTATGTGTGTGCTAAGAAAGGGACTCATGTTGGGGGAGGTTTGGGGGCTGGTGGCGGGTGGGGAGGAAAAGGGTGTTAATAGTTTCCTTAATTAGAACATGTATTGATAGCTAGAGATTACATGTTTGAGATTATATGTTTGAAACACCAGGCTACCCCTTTCCTTAGATTGTCTGTCTTTATTTTCCCCCCTCTCTCTCCTCTGAAAACTGTCCCATGTTTTTCTCCCTTCCTTTTCCTGGGATGTTAGTAACACCCACCATTTTGATATGTGTGTCTTTCTCTGACATTGTTCAAGAGTATTCTTCACCCACTTCTTCTGCAAGGAAAAGCCATTTTCTAACATCCCTCCTACACAGCAGGTTGTTATTCTGGATCTTCTACGTAAAACCCATGTCAGAGCCTCACTCCCCCTGTTCAAATCTGACCATAACCCCACCTTACTGAACTGTGTTCAGATCTCTTCTGAGGTTTTGTACCTCATTTTTTTGTTCAGACTACTCTGCTTCTTTGGCTGTCACCTCACTCCCTCCTGCTCTCTTGCTGTGCATGTGTGATTTTGGGCATCTAAAGATGGCATCTCTTTTCCAAGCAGAACCCTTTCATTGTGGGTAGTAAAACTAGTGTGGTAGACTGAGTGTTAGATTTGTACTTCACATCCTTACTCAGCCATGAAGCTTGCTAGATGGCCTACTCTTGGAGAGATGAAATTGGGATTATCCTAGATATGCCACCCTGCACTATTTGAAGGAAGGGCAGGATTTTAATTATTTAATATGATTAAAATGTAAATAATTGAAAGATGTTGTTACCCAGCCACCCACATGCTAATAGGTACATTTCTGAAATCACCTGGTATTGCTCTTCAGCTAGTCAGGTAGCGGCAGAGCAGTGTACCATCTGTGATCTCCTTGGAAAAGTTCTTTTGACTCTAATAAACAGTTGGCATGATTTGACAATTGAGGCATGGACACAAAGCCTTTTCACCATGCTTTCTTTCATGAGGGTCCTCATAAATCCCATCAAATGCACTTTGTCAGCCTTCATATCAACCATCTAACATTGTATTACCTTAAAATTGCCTTCTTATTACAAGAAATCTTGTTCATAAGTCTTTATATGGATGGTTGCTCATCGTTATTTTCTCAACACCCTTTTGTAAAAGTGCAAAATAAAATCAAAAGTATATCTAGTACGCTTACCCTCCCCTGTTCCCTCTTGCTACTGCCCTTGTTGTCTAACATCAGCCCTTTTGACACCCTGATCTTGTTATCCAAAAACACAAGGTAGCCTGCTGGATCAGGCCAGTGGCCCAGCTAGTCCAGCATCTCACAGTGGCCAATGGGATGCCTATGGGAAGCCTGAAAGCAGGACTTGACCACAGCAGCCCTCTCCCCACCCTTGATTCCCAGTGGTTGGTATTCAGACACCTACTGCCTTCAACAGTGGAGGCAGAATAATGAGCTCCTCCCACAAAGTGGCCAATGTTCACTCCCCTCTTCACTGAGCCAGCCTGACTCATATCTCCTTATCCCTGGTGAAGGAAACAGGCCTTCTTTTATTTCCAAAGGCTCAGTGTCTGAGGGTATGATTTCCATTTGGGAGGAGTACAACCTACCAGAATATTCTCTTGCACAAGCTCCATTGAGCACTCCTTGTGCTGGATTCCGCCCATTGTTTGTAGAGAGGTGCCTCCTCACCCCCCTTCACTGCATTAAGGGATGTTCCTGCATTACATAATCCTCACCTGCTCCTTTTATTTTGGTCATTTTCAAATGTTCTTAGCATCAAGTTCATGTGTTTTAGGCTACCAGTAGTGGTGTGGAAAACAATGGCCTTAGAATGTTTTCTCTGAGAAAACAAAATAGAAAGAAAGGGCTTGTGGTAGTTGATGTTTTCTTCAGCAGCTGCAGGTTACCCAAGGAACTGCCCTCACCCTTCTGTCACATGCAGAATAAGGATATTAATGTTTTGTTTGGCTTTCTGAACTGTGTATTGGGGTGGGGATATGAGCGCATGCCAGCCTGACCATCTTTTAAAGTAAAGTGGGGTTCAGGGTAGCCTTTCAGCCCAACAATTTGCCTTTTCAGTTAAAAGCACCTGGATTTGCATTGTGCCTTTGTATTATTCTTACTGATTTGGAAATAACTTTGCTTAATAATATCTTCCCATGGAAAACTGGTAATTGAAATCTATTGGTTGGCCAGTTAACTAGCTTTATTTGTACTGATTTTTACCATAATGTTATGTAATGCTTATTGTGTGCTTTTCATTTATGTAGCAATTTGCAGGTCAATCCAATCTGTTTGTTTTAGTAGCAGCATCTGAAACAATGATTTGCAATCTCCCTAGCTCAAGTTCAATTCTCCCTTTGTACAAGCCCCAATCGCAGGGTGCTGCCTAGGGGCAGGGGGAATCTTGCGCCCCTCCCTCTCTCTGGACCATAGAACTACTCTTGTGTGACCTAACTGTTCTACAACAAAGGCAGGGGCAATTGCCTTTATAGAGATCACATCCCAGAATATATACAGGGTTGTGGAACAAGCCATGCCCTTCTACTGTCTCTGTGACCCTTCCATCTAACCATATGAGCAAATGTGCAAGAACTGGACATGGGGAGTTCTGTTCTGGATAAAGAATGTGTAGAATATCATGAAGAGCCATGACTAAAGCCAGAGAGGATGCTGATGTTTCTCTCTACTAAGATATAAGCTCCACTTGCATAGTAGTTTGTGAGAGGGAAGCTGAGAGTATATATAGTTTTATCTTAAAGGCAGGTGTTAGTTTTTGTGATTTGCTGTAAGCAGAGAGCAAAAGTAAAGCCTTGTGGAATGAGTTATTATTTTGCCAAGTATAAAACTGTTTAAAGCTCTTGGTTGGGGGCTCAATGGGTGTGGCAAAGGACTTTGGCTCCCTCTGAAAGGTTGATTTTACAGCTCAAAAGTCCTGTGTGCACGTGGTGCACATTTGCCACCTGAATAAAGTGGACTGAGAGTAGCTTCACAGTGTACATATAGCTAGATTTGTAGACAGGAAGGACTAATGTGTGGCCTATTTTTCTGTGCAATTCATGATAGGCAGAAGAGATTAAGAACAGATTTGAAGGATTCCTTGCTAGCCAAACATCATTCCATAGAAGTGGGAGAATTTGCCCCTCTGCAACTTGGATTCTGTTATTCCCATAACCCACCAACTCCCTTATGTTCTTAGTGGATGGTGCTGTCAGATGTAGGGCAATGTGTTATTCAGTATGTGGACAGTATGTCACAGATGCCTCTGACTGTCACTGGTGACTGCCTATTGCTCTTATGTGCAACATTTCTCCTCCGTGCTGCTTCTGTTTCAGCTATCGACTGCATCATCATCCTTGTTAGTGTGCCAGCCTCTTTTGCTTCACAGCCAAGGGCTGCACTGTCTGCAGCACAGCGCCTTGCTTTTCTGCCATGTCCTCCTTATTCACAGCCGGGTGCCAGGCGTCTTTCACTTGGTGCCAAGCTTCTTTCTGCCTTGCTACCAACTGCTGTGGTGCATACATCACTGAGTAACCTCTCATACATCTCTGCTTGGAATGCCCTTTGGGTGACTCCTGAGACTATGGCAAACCCATCAACACCCTTTAATTAATTGTTCATACTCTGTTGGTTCAATTTGCACTATTATCATGGCCACCTTTACTCTTTAACAGGATGAAATTTAGACTTTGAGCCATAAGCTAAGTCTTGTTAGCTAGCAGATAACTGATTTGGATTTAGGCTAATGTGTTTCTTTGCTGAATAATGCAATTGCTAAAAGGCATATTACAGCCAGTACCTGACATCCTGTCTTGTTGCAAGACTCTGGCAGGGTCATTTGGGGAAAGTGGGAAGGTGCATTTACTGCAATCCTCTCATTTCCCAAAGCCAGTTTGTGGATTGATAGGAGAGCTGTATGGGTGGAGGTCAGTCTTCAGCATGAAGCACTGCAGGGACCAATTTTCCCCCTTTATGCCTAAAAAGAAGCTTTCGGTGGGAATACACATATTGGGAAGGAAGCACCAGGAAAGGGTTGAACCTCCACCCTTCTGCAGCCATGATAAAATTCCTCCTTCCCATGGCTGCTTTAAGCCTAAGCAAGAAACACTTGAGAGGTTCAATCATAGGTCTTTGGTATTAAGATGCACCTTAGCCTAGAGATACAGATGAGAGTTGGGAAAAGGAAAGCATAAAGGAGGTATAAGAGGCATGGGAATGACAGGAGCAAAGTCTCCTTATAGTCCATAACATTTCACAGTCAAATATTTAGTTCCTAGAAAAATCATTGGCTTTGGAAGCCTGACTCAATTACTGTGTTTATTCAAACAGGCAGGCAGGCGCACACAAACCACTGTGAAATGTGTGTGCATGTTGTATGCATACTTTTAGGTAAGTCAGGGGAGCTCGGGTGGGGGGTAAAGGAGGCGTAGCCTACAATACAACGTTAAGATAGTTTCCAGTCTGTGTTGTTCAGATGGGAGGCCGTGTAATCTGTGTTTGTAATGTGTTTGATGGTAGGACAGTTCTGAGATGTCATTGTTAGAGAGCAGAGCTTTGCAATATACCTCTCTGGTCTTTTGTGCAACAGGAAGTTGCTGTTCTGTCTCATGCTCTCTCATTTGGGGTGGGGTGGGGGCTTTTCCAATGATTAGGGGGCAAAAAACCCTGCATCCTATTCTAGTTATATAGCGATGCTAGCCCTGATTCCAGAAGCATCTTCTTCCAAAATCACCATATTGTGGGAGACAGCAGTTCTGTCGTTCACAGCTTTCGAAAAGCACAGCTGGAAAGGGTGCAGCCAGCAAAGACGTTTTTAAGGGAAATCACGTAAAACATCCTCATTGGCAACATGTGTTTGCCTTGCTTACTGAAGTTTTGTTTAGAACTAGTACAGAATGGCTCCACCATCACTGCAGTAGACAGCTGATACAGTGCACAGTAAACAAGGGCATTCTATAAAATAAATAGTTGAAAACTGTAAATGCAAGAATGTCACAAGCTGTGGTAGTAAGTGAGCACATTTCTCACTGGTGGTATTGCAGGTAATGTGCAGTCATTGCCTTCACTGCTTGTGGAAATGCTGCAATAGAGACACTGCTAGAAATGTAGATCCCATATCACAAATGAGTAATGGCAACACACTTACACTCCAGTTCTGCGCAGCACTCTGTGCATCCAGAAGCCTAACTACATATAATATTAACAGTATGATTTACAATCGCATTGCATGCTATTTTTTGAAAAAGAATACAGGTGCAGGGATGTGAGTGTCAATAAGATCAGAGTGCACAGGATGAGAAGGGTTAAGCTCTACTCAGATGCAATTTGCATGAAATTCCCCTCCCTGCCCAGCACAGCTACTCGCATTACATACCAAGCTCCCATTGGCATCAGTGGAGATTCTCCCTCCCCAATGGTAATTTCTGTGCTGTGGGGGGCATTTTATGGAGATTGTGCCAAGAGGAGGAAGGATCCTGATAACAGTTGTTTCCGCTGCACTTGATATTTAATTTTTAACAACACACAATGTGTTTGCTAATCACATCATTAATGTAATGTGTAGTTAGGCCCCTAAAGCCACTGAATTTTGTAGGATTAAGCATGTCAAACTTGGTGTAGGACTGGACTGTGAATGTGCTTTAACAAACTGATCATCTGGAAAGCCCCCTCCCTTTTAAAAACTAACTAGGAAGTTTCTAACAAAACTTTCCTAGTGGGAAAAAAGCACTTTGCCAACATTTGGCCACTAGTAAAAGAAAAGAAAAATCTCCAGACTGAAATGGAGCTTAATTGATAATTTAAACTGACTAAAATGAATGTTTTGTGTATGTGGAATGAATGGTGAGACCAAGTTAGAATGATTCATCTGAAACAAAAGAGATTCTGAAAATGAATGTAACTAAAAATGTAGATTTCATTCTTTTGTCTGTATTATAGAGAGAGAACACAATTTACAATTGACAGAAATAACAATTTCAAGCAGCATTTCCCAAAACAGCAAGGAACGTCAGCATGAACCGCATTACTGTATGATTCTAGGCTTGCTGCTGTTCAAAGACCCAATGCTCTTCATCTTTTCTCTTTTATGGGTTTTTACAACTTCCCTATCCTTATCCATAATGAATGGCTAAATCCACCAGGTTGTCTCATTCAAAATCTGATTTCTGTACATTTACTTCAGCTAGTGCTTCCTTACGGTGTGTGTGTGTGTGTTTGTGTGTGCTTGACTGATTGATTGATTGATACATAGAATCACTATGATTGATTATATAGAGTACTGTTAATCAAACATGGATTGCTGAGGGTCCTGAATATTATATTGTGCTATTTACTTATATACAGTATTTCTTAGTCATCTTTTTATGTGGGTGGGTGTCATCTCATAATAGGGAATGGAGTGATAGTTGAAAGGATTGGAGGAAGCAGGAGCTATGCATATAGGTATTCACATAGTGACTTGTGTAAATCAGAGCCACATTCTCTTTGAATGCATTGTAACATATATTGCAGCTCAGTCTTGCCCTTCTCTTCACCTCCATTGGTCTTTCTTCCAGTGTTTTCTGGAGCTAACATTACTGGGGAAGAGGGGGAAGACAGTTTTCTGAAGCCTATGCAAGTTACCAAGCACATCATATACATTCCAACACTTGGAATGTTGGTCATCTGAAACAGATTGTCAAGTGATGAGACATTTACCACACTTCTTAATCTGCTCAGAAATATTTAGAAACTGTAGTAATAAAATTCATCACTTGGCAGGATGTTTCAGTTGACTGGCATACCAAGCAATAAATATGTACCTGGTAAGTTACCAATTGGTCCATGAACATCTGTAGTCACTTATAGGGAGTATGGAATTCATACAGAACAAGATGAAGAGACAGATGAAAACAATATATTATTCCTTAATCTCCCATGTATGTAACCAGATGCATGCAAGTGGTGTTTGGGTGAACAAGACCCACTGGAAACCAATTCACTCCAATTTAGGTGGGTAATTGTAAACTTTGGATCAAACAATGCATTTATCACAATCAACAACCTCCAAAGTGCCATAAACAGTTCCAAAATATGTCTGTCAAAGAGAATTGACAGTCAAGACTTCTGGTTAGAAGTCCTAGTTAGTTGATCTGTTGGTTATAGTATAGATAGTCTGTTTTCAGGTTTTAGATTTAAATCTGGTAGAGTTGAGAAATTTCTATGAAATTCTAGTATGAGAGATGGGAAATTGTGTTTGAAGTTTTAAAATAATTCACATTTGCCCAGATACCTTTGTCCACAATTCTTGGAGCTTCCTCCAATTGTTCCAGCTATTTTGCATTATGAAATCACACCCATTCACAGAGAAGGGCGACTCAGAAATCAGGAGAGAAATAAATGTTCCTCCCCAGTGAAATTTCATTGGCACTCTGTGCCATGTTCTTGTGGGTATCTCCATCCACTGGGGAAAACCTGGATTTTCCCAGTCTTTTGGTTAGAGTCAATAAATCCCTCCTGTGTTGAATCTTGTCATCTCATATATTTATTTTTAATGTAAAGAGAACGAAGATGATGGCAGCAGGAGGATATGGGATGACTGGTAACCCTCGCTGCAAAAAGAAAACTTACAAATATTAAAAAAAATAACCTTGAAATATTTTGGGGGAAAATTGTGAATACTTTTTTATAGAAAAGCTAATTTTTATGTAGCATGAAAGTCACCAAAATAAAATGATCAAGAACAGAAGTTGTGGCGAGAAGTTTTGTTGATTGAGGGCGGTGATGGGAAAAGGGGAGGTTGTGGGGAAAACGTTTGTGTGGAAGGGAGGGAAGTTGCAATGCATGATGGGGAGTGGGGTGGGGTTAATGGCAGCCATGAATGTTTATGTGTTGTTGAAACATGAAGCACCTTGAAGTAAAGGTCATCTCTTACTAGGGAAGGCAATTGTGGTACTTGTAGGACATCCCAGGGGGTGGCTTCCCAGACTGGCACTCGACAATATGTGTACAACGATGGCCTCTGCCAAACTGGGTGCATGAATACTGTACACCATTTTGAGGCACTTTGGGGCAAAAATTGTCTACAATTTGGGGAAATAATAGGCTGGGATTTGGCCAATGCACAGCATATCATGTTGCCACCTCGAGGGGAAATTTCCTGAGGGAATGCAAATGTAGTTCAGAGAACTTGCTCCCTGCCTGCCCCTGTGGGTTGCTGGCAGTTGTGCATGTCTGCTTCCTGTGGTTTGGGGCCAATGGGTGATGTGAGAAGGCTGGCTCCTCATTGGTGGCATTCCTTGGAGGTTGGCTGCTTGATTGGTCCACTGATTTCTCCAAATTATTGTACCGTAATTTTCCTACCCCAGGAGCTCCCTGTCAACCACCTCTTTTCCCTGTCAAAAAGAGTTGAGAGATTTAAGGGGATAGGAAGCTCATAGTTTGTCTGCCTGACCCTGCCATGGAGATGGGTAAAAGGGAGAAGATATTTTCTTCAGGGTTGGGTGGGAGGAAGGAGAGGGGGTAAATATATGGAAATGCAGGTGAAATTCTTTTAGGGAGTAGATCTCTTCAAGGGGAACAATATGGGTTGGGATCTGTATAGTAAGTTAACTGGTTGGCCTTGTGTAAAGTTGCTGTTGTGATGCAGCAGTATGTAGTGTCAAAGAAATTGTACTTAAGGGCTCAAATCCCACTTCTGCCTTGTATTGGGTGTGTGGCCTTGAACAAATTGATTGTCTCCAACTGGTCCAGCACTGTTTACAGCAGTGGCCTCCCAAATGCCTCTGCAAAATTTATAAGCAGGGCATGAAGGTAATGGCATTGTCTGTTCATTTCTTACGCTTTGCATCCTGTTTCCCTTACCTGAATATGTGTTCCAGAAAGTTTTCTCCACCCTCAGTATCTTGATCATATAATCAATCTCATGTGTGACTTGACTTGTGGCTTGTGGTTTGGCTCAGTTTCTTGAGGAATTTGTTCTGCACATGGGGTTCCCAGGTTTTCTCTGGATTGTTGATCTGTGTGGGCCTGATATCATTGTATTGCTTGGTGACTGGCAGGAGACTTGTATTATTATTATTATTATTTAGCATTACCTGACCAGAAGGTAAAATTAAAATTCTTTGGTTTTCCAAAAGCATTTTATGTGTTTTCTAATCAAACATAGATTTGCCAAGCTAAATGTTGTCCAATCACAAAAATAATAGCAGATTTGAATTCCTCACACCCCAAAACTTATTTTCACCGCTCTTCACTGAAGAAATTTGCTGAAATTAAGTTTCACCACTAAAATGACACGCCTGACTGGTGAAATGTGTAAAAGGCAAAGGGTCTGTTTTCTTTGCATGTAATGCATAAAAAGACTCACTGTTCTCTTCAACTCCTTAAACATGTGAACTCTCATTAGATATTTTGCAAATTCAAATGCTGCACTTATCTTCTGTGGTTTAAATTTTGTTTTTTTTTGTTATTTATTAAATATATATACTCCCAGAGTCCTTAACATGACCACAGCTTGTAACACAATACATAATACAGACACCATCAAGGCTATACAGTATTGGGTTGTGAAAACATTAACATTAAAATTCTACAACCCTGTAACCATTCCATTTTTCCCTTTAAAAACAAATAAACATCTGAGGAACAATCTGGGAGAGCTGCTTACACGTCTCCCATTCACTTCAGTGGAGTTTGTGCAGGAGAACTTTACTGGAGTGTTGTGCCCCAGTTCTGTTTTTGATGTACAACTAGACTTTTAGTTGCACCTGTTTTGGTGTTTACCATCTTGCAAGCATTCCATTAGCAGAAGCATATTTTGAAGCACCAACTAGCACTTCTTGTGTGGCTTTTGTATTGTGCATCCCTGAGGTTTTTCTGTGTACATATGTTCCCTTGCCCTCTTTAAACCTAGCCCTCAAAGTAATCCCATAATTTCTGGCGTCCCTCCTGATCTGTCTGATTCCAGAAATAATTTTGATCTTCATATCCAAATGGACCACTGGCCAAGATCTTAATATTGAATCACAGGAAGCAAATCTATTCATCCACTCTGCATATACTGCCCAGTTTCTATTAGGCTTTAGTGGTACAGCAAAAATTGGTTGGTAGTTTACTGAAACAGGTTGTCTTATTACTTCAAAGTAAATCTGGAAATGTGGTAAAACTTCCCCCTTCCATCCATTCTTTAATCAGGTGCAGGGCAGATGATAGGTTCTACTTTACAGAGCACAGCCTTCTATATGAAGGTATCTTTTGTTTGAACGTCTGTCTGGCCCATGTCCATTTTAAAGAGAAAGGAACCTAAGAAGGGAGCACAGCAAAGGCCTTGAAGGAGGGAGAAAAGGAGGTTGGAAGTTGCCCATCAACAACAGTGGGTGGTAGAATCAGCTGGCACACAAGCCAATCTCGTCACAGTCTTTCCCAAATGAGATGTACTGCATTTTTGCATAAATTATGGAAATTGTTTCTAAATTTGTATCTCTACATATAAATTAGCATAGGCCAATTTTATGCAGATAAATACCCTTTTCTCCTCTTTTTTGATCATGCATAAGTGCGCTCTTGCGGTGGTTAAGTAAACCGGGCTCTTTTCCCTAGAATGCCAGCACACAATAAGGGTTTGAATGTTGTTCCAGGTAGCCTCTACTGAGTTCACTTCTTCCCTTCCCTTATTCTTCTGGGTCGGTAAGATCTTAGACCAAAGAGGAACAGATATTATCACCTCTGAGCCGCTGTGTGGAAAATCACCTTCCATCACACAAGCAGAAATTCCAGGCATTTTGTGACTTTCTCTGCCCTATCTTAACCACTAGCTATATATCCCTCCTGTATCCAGAAAAGAATGGCTTCCTGGGCTGCTTCCTTATCTGAACTGTTAAGCTGAATGCCATGAAGCATTTTCTGCTGTTCTCTCCGATTAGCCAGCCTTTGCCAAGGAGGTGCGAAACTGAGGCCTGGACATCAAATCCTCTTGCTCAAGGTTAAGTACGGGCTATGCAATTGCCCTTCAGCAGCTTGCTCTCTTTCTATTAGCTGTGGTGGACACTGCAGAATGTTAAGTGAGTTTCTCTGTGTGAGTGGAACTCTCTGAAGATAAGTAATGTGGGAGATTGTGTACGTGTGCCTGCATGCAGAGGGACTGTGGATAGTTTCAGTACTTTTTTTCAAGGAGAAATTCCCCTTAAAATTCAAGCAAAACCTTCCCTACACAGTGCAAACAATGAGGTTGCCATTTTGGGTGCTCTAATGCATCTCCTACCCACGGCCAAATCCAACATGATGGTTTGGGATGTTGTGTCAATTTTTCTGTAATGTCTGTCACTGATGCCCATATAGGCAGCCCAGGAGAGGGAAGACTGATGCATGTCATAAAAGCAGGTTAATGGGGGTCATGACAACACGTTTGCAAATATCTAACGGTGTGGTTTGAATGAGGGAGAACAACTGTCTGACAGCCACTGAGGGGCAGAGGCGAGGTTATTGGTATACAGCACACAGATGGCTTAGAGTATGGGGTGGGCGGGTCATCATTGCTCTGTCTACACTAGTTTGTGTTACTTTCACTGCCATGATTTCTCCCACAGATTTGTGAGCATTCTCTGTAAGAGATTCCTAACCCCGCTCAACTATATTTCCCTGGGGAAGGAAGGAATGACCATGTTTGGCACAGATATGCCCATTGAGTATTAAGGGCCAACATGTAGTGACAGACCCTGTCTATAAGTAGGTAGTTTTCTAAATTATTTTGATTTATCTTTGTGTCTACAAAGTTGTGGCCCAAAGGCAAACCTTTCTCTCATAGCAAACGTGCATTTTTCAGTTTCTATGGTGGTAAAAACAAATTATTCCTAAACAGGGAAGTATCAAGCAGCTTTCAACCATGAGAAAGAAAAGCAGTGCTAGATTTCATTAGATTAAGTCATAATTCAATTGATAGGGACACATTTAAATAATGTGGCAAATTTAAAACAATTCAATCCTTTCTAATCTCATAAAGTCAGACAGCTGAAAAGGGGGATCTCAAAGGGAGGATGCTCGAGGAATTTGGCAGGCTGAAATCTGAAGTGGACTTTGTCTCCGGGACTGATGTGTGGATTAGAACATAGCACTCTACAGAATCCAGGCTTCCACCAATTCTATGAGGCGGTCTTCCTTCCTTCCTTCCTTCCTTCCTTCCTTCCTTCCTTCCTTCCTTCCTTCCTTCCTTCCTTCCTTCCTTCCTTCCTTCCTTCCTTCCTTTTCTTTTAAAATCCGCTTTGTTTAACAGGCAATATCTGCTGCATGCTATACAGTATGTGGCTGCAAGTCCCTCACAGGGCTACAGTATGGGAAGAAAATGGCTGCCCCCATTTAGGCAGCCATCTTTTTTTTCTGTACCATTTCCCTGTGAGGAATGTCACCTCACCACATGCCATCACTCCCCCAGGGGCATTTGGGACAATCATGCACTCTAGCCACTCCAATAGATTTTGTTTGTTTGTTTGTCAGAGACCATTTTGAAAACTACAATTTATTTGAAAACACATTTGAAATAATTCACCAGAGGGTGCCGAATTTTGGCGTTGCACAGGGCACCACTGAAATTTGAAAACCCAGAGTCTGCCTCTGCAAGGACACATTCCAGCCAAGCTAATAATAATAATAATTTATAATTTATACCCCGCCCATCTCAAGGAGGGTGTGTTATAGAGGTAGTGAGGGGTGAGGCCTGCGGAGAAGGAAATTACCTTGGAAAAGTCCTGAGAACTGTATAGAGAGATCTGAAGGGTCGCATTCAGCTTCTGGGCCAGAGGTTCCCCTCTCAGCTCCATATGCAGACTAAAATCTCATGGAGCCTGCAGTGAAGACTATATCAGGCCATTTTGAAGTAAGTCTTGAAACACCTCACCATTGATACCTACTTCTGAGTGTCATGTTTTATCATGGATTTGCACACTATCTAAATCAGGCATAGGCAAAATCTGCCCTCCAAATGTTTTGGGACTACAACTGCCATCATCCCTGACCACTGGTCCTATTAGCTAGGGATGATGGGAGTTGTATTCCCAAAACATCTGGAGGGCCAAGTTTGCCTATGCCTGATCTAAATGGTTTCTAGACAGGTGTGAAGATTAAGACCGCTCCTTTGATTCACTGACTATCTAGACATTAACCTTAAATGTGTTTATGTTAAGAGTTTACATTAACTGGTAAATTGACAGATGCTATCATTTATATACATTATGCAAATTGTTTTGCATAATCTTGCCTTGTACACAATTACATAGTATTTGCTGATGAATAAATTGGGTATTTACAAATAATACAAAAAGCAATCAGAGACTGCAGGCTATGGGCACGATCCAGCCCCACTTTTAGGGCCAGTTGATTTCAGTGAGAAAATTTAAATTTATCTTTCAATGCCTCACATTTAAATCAGTGTGTCTATAAAGTGCTTAAGTATGACTGGATCATACTTTGGGAGCACCACCTGCCAGGTAATCTGCACAAACTCTATGACATCGGTGGGAGTTATGTGACTCCATTGCCACTCATTTCAATGGGGCTTGCACAAGAAAACCTCTTGGTGAATGGTGCCTGTTATATACTTTATATTGGATTTCAGAAGGAATGTAAGAAGTCTGGAGGATTGTGAAGATCCACACAGTAGCTCTCTAGGAATCCAGTATAGGATCAGTGGTTTGCTGCCTGCTTCAGGAGTTACTTTGCTTCCACGAATACTTGTGTATACTTGAGCTATTGTGAAGCCACCATATGACCCTGCTCCTCTTTCATCTAAAGAAAATGAATCCTTTAAGCTCTGTCCCTGGACTGATGACTGCTCAGGGACAATCCTGGCTCAGGGTGCCTTACTTATGCCTGGTCCAAACCAATAAGTCTTTATCAGAGGGCCCAAGGATACTTCACTCGGACTGACTGCTAGTAATTCTCCTTTCTTTCCACCATCCCAGTCACTTATACTGGGCCTTTTCCCAAGCTTAGGCAGATAGGCTTCCTGGTCTGAAGTGCCTTCATAATTCATGGGCTTCTGGATCACTCCTTCTCTTGGATCGTGACCCTGGAGTACAACAGCTGTAAGGGCCTGAGCTTTCATAGGCTGCACATGCTATAATACATTTGGCAAGGGATTTCTCCTCATCCATGGCTACAGCTTGCAGTCAGTCATCCTCCAAGCCACCTTGCATGTTCCCTTGCATTTTTCACATATTCTCTACCACTTTCCCCTGACTGCAGGCCTCAGCTACTCTACCTTTGTACCATGATCTCCAGTTCTTTTTCAGTTCATAGGACTCTCCCCTAGCTTTTCATTTGGATCACTGCTGGAAGCACCCAAGACAGACAAGAGTCTGTTGTTTCTCAGCTACTAACCCTTCAACACATTCAGAATTGATAGGGAACTCCTTAGCTATCCACATGGCAGCTCTTCTGTTGGGTCTCTGGGCCTGTCTTGACTTCCTTGTAGCTGACGATCCAGTAAAGCTCTTACCTGTTGATATGCCACCTCCGGATTCTTGTTTGGAGTTGCTGTAATTTCTGCTGCTCTCTTTTTTTGACTCACGCCAACTCACAGTTTCCCTCCAGGGTGGGTGGGTAATTTCCTTCTTTGTGACCAATCTTAAGTGCTCTCCTCTTCCTCAAGCAGTGGGAAGCAAAGGGATAGCATCCCTCTATTTCGTTTTCTTTGGAGAAAGAGCATGGTATTCTTAAGGTATCTTTGGTAAACTGCTTATTTAACATACAAACAGCAAGCAGGCTGTTATAAAATAGGTAGCACAGCCACTAAGCCCTAGATTAGATTCCCAGAGCACAAAACTGTGGACCTACACAACCCTCTGAGTTGCCTTGAATTCTACTAACTTGCAGCTGAAACTCTCTAGTTCATGCTGTCTTTACCCCCACAGTCAAACTGCCAACACACTCATGTGGAGCTTTGTCTCCCTACCTGCAATCTTTCCTTTCGTTGTTCTTTTTTGGTTATCCTCAACTATACAGTCAATGAATAAAAACGGCATAAGAAAAAAGACAGCTTAGCAATGGCTGATAGTAATTTGTGGTGCAGTCTCATACGGTTAAAGTAAATACAATCAGAACAAGCCTAAAAGGGGGGAGGGACTTTGGTCAGGGAGGAAGGGAAAAAAGGCAGGGGCAGGGATATGCTCCAGCAGAGTCTGCTGGGCATGTACTTCATGCAGACAATCCCACAGAGAGAACACCTGTGCAGAGGTGTAGTGTGGGGGAAGGGCAGGGGGGAACATGGCCCCAGGTGCACATCTTTGAAGGGATGCAATCAGGTGCCCGCACGACAGGCATGGAGTCTTGGCAGCTGAGGCATGGCAGCAGGTGGCTTGGTCTAGTGGGCAGGTGGAGGAAGCAGTGGGTGAGGGGCCTGTTGGAGGCGGGCTCCGTTCACCCTCGGCGTGGGCTTTGCGTCCCTCTCGCATGTGCCCCCACCCCTGCTGACGCCCTGATGGTCAGCAACCCATGTTACACCACTGCCCCAGTGTTCTAGTGCTAATTTCCGTTGTGCTGTCTGCTGAAGGTGACTTCTCCTATGGTGTAAGGGTACATGAGTCTTCTGACCACTGAGCAATGGGAGGGGGAGTTTACATGGGACATACATTCCTTCCAGTGCTGTAGCACCATCCTTTTGCCCATCAAGAAGGCACACAACGTGCTATTATGTTGTCTGTCCATCGAAGTCCCTCAGCGTTGGAATATAACCTGTACAATGTGAGCATCCAAGAGTTTTAAGTTCCATCCTGTTGGTGAATTGCCTGGCCACGAGCTGATCAGCCCTGACTTACCTTGACACAATCAGCTAAACATGGGTCACCGAGGGTGAAAGCAGTAGGGATGGGTCAATAGGAAATGGCCACAAGGCAGTGTGGTGAGGCCTGTGCAAGCCTCTTTATTTCAGTAGGTTTGTGAATGCATAACACTGAGCTGGATTAGGACCAGAGTGTGTGCAATTTGCACACATGATGTTGGTGAAGCATGCTTGAGAGTCTAGCTAGTCCTTGAGTGTGAGAATCTTCCTTACTTTATACTGTGTTTTCTTTGCTGGTTGGGTTGGAACAAGAAGTGCCAGTACCTAAATAAACTTGCAAACAAAACCTCTGCTTATAGACATTTCTTATCCCTGTAAGCTCCAGAAATCCTGCAAAGAAAGCAGAATTCTTGGGAGATTTCTCAACTTGATATCAAGAGGTTTGGATAAGCTCTGCTTCTGTAGCTAAGCTTCCAGGGGGGCTCTTCTGTATGGCATCTTCAGATTTGATTTCCCCCCAGCCACTGGCTTGTATTGTCTTCCCCATGGGGTAAGGTGTTCTCTCTGAATACTACTACAACACTGACTGCATATTTTCTCCTCCCCATCGCAAAAGAAGCAAACTGTGTTATTTACAAAGGTGTGCTTGTGACAGTAAGACTTAATTCAATTTCATAATCATATGCTTCATTCTCTCAACATGGTCACCGGACTCTAGTCCTAAAGATTCGGGCCTTGAGGAATATCCAGCTGTATCAGGGTAGGACTTTACCGGCTTTAAAAGTTGCTTTTATGTGATTAATTGGCTTGGCCTTTTGATGCAAATGGTGGAGGATGGCTGAACAATTCCAAAAAGAGCAAGGACTGGTTACCATTCCTATCATTTCTGTTAGTGCAGTTGAGGGACTTCGTTACAATATGTAGGAAAGCATGCAGTTAGCTTTCTTTGGGAGCTGAATAGGCCTCAGCGATGAAGATATAATGGAAAGATATGTTGTTTATTAGAAGAAAAGCTTTTTCCCACTTGTAACTGACCTGCCATGTATACCTCTATTTAGATTCAAAAGAAAAGTCTCAGCAGCACACTATGTTCAAAATAAATTTCCTTCTCTCAACCTCATTTGGATGACCTCATCTGCAAACATCCAACAAGAACCTGTAATTCTTGCTTTATGTCCTTTATCTGGTATAGTTCTTCCTCAGTATCAGCTTGGTTGATCAGTTTCAGTGGGAGATCTCAAAGGCAAGTGGCTGAAATCCAGTCAGTATTCTGCAAGTGAATTTAACAACTTGTTTGAGTAAGAAAAATCATTTTGTTGTCTGGATCCATCAGTACTTTGACGGTGGCAGGGGGCATTCTGGTTTCAAAGCCAACGTATTGACTTTGGGGGTTAAAATTTCAGACACTTGAGGACTTTTTTTTTATAAGTATCAATATTTGGATTTGTTTCTCTTGTTTTTCAATACTGTGGAATGGTACAGGTTAAGTAATGCCATAACTGCACCCCAAATCCAGATGATGTTGAAATGACTACATATATATATATTCACAACATTTTATTTTTCTGAGTTGTTTAGATATTTTTAAATATCTGAAAGTTTTTTCTATCTGTTGGGTATAAATAACTTAACAATATTTCACATGACATTTGTATTGAAAAGCTCCAGTTGACCTGTGGATTGCATTCCAAAGCATTAATAGCATAGAATGTATTTAAAAGAACTCGTTGGATGATTTACAAAATGGAGTTTACACTGCAGTATGTATGAGTAAATAGTGATGGAACTGTCCAATGGAAAATGCACAGAATGGGTGTTTCCACGCTGTGTTTTTAGTTTCTCAGGCCAGGAGCATCCCTTTTACAGCCATCCATTCGCACAATTTTAGTGGTTAATGTGAAAGTTGCAACTTAACTTTTTATTATTTCCAAACGCATGGAAAGTATAGTGTGTGTGTGTGTGTGTGCGCGCGCAGTAGAATTTATTTATTTCTTTGTTTCAAATTGGTTTGCCTTTGGTTCTGTTTACATGGCATGTGCAGTGGAATGAGGTGAAATGCTTGCAAATCCACCTGTGCAGTTTCCTCTTCCATTTCATCATGCAAACCATCTAATGTGATGAAGAGAATGTTCCAAATAGAAGAGATTGATGGAGAACAGAGAGGCACCCTTCCAGGCCGAGATTCCCAAATGTTGGGTATGAACCTGCCTTTGACCCAAATGAGGTGGCTGCTCTTGGGTGTTGTGAGGAAATCAGCACAACTGAATGTAGAGCAGTGACGATGTTCCACGGATATCTCCTATTAGTAATACATTTGGGAATCCCTGGCACAGGAGACTGGGTGCCTTTCGTGGAGATTAACACATAGCATTTTCTTCCTTCATCTCCTGCTGTTTGCTGAGCTTTTGAAATTAAGTTAAGGCTGCCAGCCATCAACCTTGAGGTGATGCCTTTCCTTTTAAAATGACAAGGCACCATGAACAGATGCTGCAGCTAAGCTTCTGCCCCTTTCCTCCACCCATCACTCCAGCCTCCCTCCTCTCCTGGTTGCAGTAGATCCAAATTTAAGACTTACATTTTAAGTCATGCTTGGTGCAGGTGGTGGTGGAGGGGAAGGGTGGGGGCAAAGGGACTCACAGAAGAATGGTGTTGGTGCCACAATGGCTGCCTATTTTTTTCACTTCCTTGGAGCTTTCAAAGTGGTAGGTGTGGTCTCCGGGTTGATGGGCGACACTCCTAAATTTAATGCCTGAGCCAAATGAGATGGGGTGGACGGGGCCTGGGGTGGTTTAATTTAAACTTTTCTCTCTTGGTTGGGTTCTCTGGACTCCTAGTTAGTTCAGGGCATGACATTCTTTGTGGGCAGGAGCTGAGGTAGGGAGGGTTGAGAGTCAGGGAAAGGGTTTACTATTTTAGTGTCCAATCACAGCTTTGTTACCAAATGGCCATGTTGGCCCAGATTATTTTCAAAATGGCCGCTGGTGCTATTTCAGCATATATCAAGGGAACACTGCTATGGATCCTAGTTGGGGGTGGGGCAGGAGGACAAAGCATTCTGAATGCAAGCTTGACGACACAAAGGCATCCAGTGTGGGGTTCAGGCAGAGACTTGGAAATGCAATTTCCTCACACAACTAAAACGGGGGAAGGAGACATCATTATTACTTTCCCAGCGTAGCGCCTTCCCAAGGGAAAGCGCCGTCGAACTCAGGCTTGCCTCGTCTCTCTGAGGCCCAAATCCCACTACCCCCACCAATCACTACTCTTCTTTCTCCCAATCCTCCTGTCCCCAACACCTCCCCCTCTCCAATTCTTTTTTCTGTAAATAGCTATTTCTGATTTCGGACAAGCAGGGATCGATAGATTCTGGAGGGGGGAGGACAATTGTTTTACTTTTTCCCTTTCTCTTAATGATTTTTGGTGTTTGAACTTGAAAAAATAGTATATATTAGTGTGTGTGTATGTGTGTGTGTGTCTATATATATAAATATATATACACACACATACACAGGCGACATCAACATACACACACATACACACATACAAATGGATCCTGGTC
The DNA here is from genome assembly GCF_964234715.1 of Podarcis melisellensis. Lineage (NCBI taxonomy): Eukaryota > Metazoa > Chordata > Lepidosauria > Squamata > Lacertidae > Podarcis > Podarcis melisellensis. The sequence continues at coordinate 43,827,975 of NC_138542.1, read as the reverse complement.
AAAATGAAAGTCGTTGATTTCCCCCCATTGATTTATCTTGTTTCTCACTGGGAGTTGTTTTGGGAGCAGATGGTTTTTTGGGGGGTGGGTGGGTGAAATGTATAGATTTTCAGTACAGCATTGCTCAAACAATGCAGGGAAAAAACTTTAAAAGAAAGGGGGGAAGGAACAACAACAACAACAAAAATAAAACAAAATGAGAAAACTTTGTGATGTACAGAATCTGTAAATAGTCAAAGATTCTTTCTCTTTTCTAACAGCAAATTATTTCTGTCACTTTATATTCAAAAATAAAGAAACCTACCACAAAATATCAGGGTAAAAAAAACAAAAAACCACAAAGCCCAAGAATCAGCGTCTTTTCTTGCATGTGGTGACGAGTGCCAAAGTGTGTTGTTTGGTGGAAATTAATGTTGTGGTGTGTGTAGATAGAAAGAGGCTATTTAAATATATTTCACATTGTCTCCCTTTCGCAGATTGATGAGGGAAAAGATCAGCAAGTTCAGACTCCATTCACCAAGGCAGAATTCCCCACAATCCCCTCCCTTGCCCTGAAGAGCTCTATAATCCAGTGCCCAGCTTCTGCGGGACCTGCTTCAGGCAGCAATCGGATGGCCAGAAGTGTGTATTGCAACACAAGCGGAATGCACTGTCTCTCAGCAGGGGTGCCTCTGTTACAGACACTGCACATGCCCTCAGGCGTAGCTGGAGCATTGCTTCCAAAATCCAAAGAGCAACTCAACGTGAACATCTAAATACATAAATATCAATTAAACAGAAACCTGAATAATTAAGCACATGGCATCTACACCTTGAAAGCCCCACCCTTTCTTAGGAGTGATGCTGTCAGCCAACTTTTCACTATACCCTGATTAAAATTGGGTAGGGCTTCCTCCTGAGGCCAGAATCTAGCCTACAGTTCTCCAACTGCCTATTCTCTGATCTAGATCACAGTAGAGGGGCTGTTTAGCTTATTGCATTTAGCAAGTGTACTATTTGTGTGCACAAATAGTTGAGCTGTAAACCTGTACTGTTATTCACAGGTAACGTTCACTGAGTGTGCAGTTTGTTAACCTGTGTAAACAAATAGCTGAGCTGTGCAGATCAACAGGTGTACACTCTGTCACACAAACACTTCCCCAGATTGCACCTCTGTTTGGTGTAATGTGTGAACTAGTCTTATGCCACGATGAACAAAAACCAGGAAGAAATGCTTCCTGATTATTAAAGGAAGAACAGACAAACAAGCACCCTCTATTCTTAACAAATTAAAAGAGAAGAGGAAAGAAAATGACACATTCCTTCCCCCAGAAGATTATTTTTAAATACAAAAAAATATATAACACAGATCTTATAGAACCATTACTGTAAAACTAAGCATTGGAAAGATGTGTTCTCTATTTCAACTTTTTGCTGAAATAGCCACATTTCTATCCCTCACATAAAATACCTGTTGGCTATGTTAGTCTGCCACAGGTTCAAGGGGGAGGAAGACTCCCAATCACACAAAAAGCTTTCACATTTGAAAAGGCCATACACGCCCGTTCTCATTTTGTGGCACCCTCTTTTTCAGTGTTTGAAATGGGGAATGAAAGGGTTTGTGTGTGTGTGTGTGTGTTTAAGAATGGGTTGAATGAGTTTAAAGATATGTGTGTCTGGAGAATGAGGATTATGTGTGTGGGCTGGTTGCTCCGGGTAAGTGACTGTTGGATGTGAGAATGAGTAGAAAAAAACTACTGTCTGCAGTTATTATTTAAATTGGTGTGGATGTATATTCTATAAACAAGTGTAAGTACTATTTTTTTAAAGTCAGGTCAATGAGGCAGGTGGTTAACCATCGCTACCCTCACCTGCCAACTTAGTTGCCATTTTAAAGTAGAGATTGGCTTTTGCAAGTGTGGGCACATCTTTTGTTTGCCTTCACTATGAATGATGCCTTCAAAGCATCACGGAATTGTCCATTTTTTCCTAAACAAGCTGAACCAACCATTCCTCTGGGGTTGCTGTGTGTTTCCCAAATACTTAGGAAATGGAGGTCGGAAGCTGATCACCATTTCCCCACGAAGCAATGAACCATGTCTGAAGAGGATTTTGTCAGCGCCCCCCCCCCCCAATTCCCTGGATTTGGATGTATGGTACAGTTTTCATCATTACTTGGCAGGATTATGCAGCTGAGACACTTACTATATGGTCACAGGTATGCTGTGAGGAAGGGTCCCAGTAGGCCCACACAAGTTTAATGCATGGAGGGCAAACATTGCAACCATGCCTTCTGCCACCAGTTATTCCAAAGAAAACAAATCACTGTTGGTGTGGTTGACTGGCATAAGAAAGGGCACTATGTGTGCTTTCATGGCCATGCATAATGCTCTACCACTGAGATGGTACCTGGCTCAATCACCACTTGCATGGATCTTGATATGGGTACATCTGTACATGCATATAAAAATGAATACAAGAGTGAAAATAGCATACAAAATGCATTTTATTGGGGGAAATTGCCAAAATGTGTACAGTCAAAACTGCATATGAAAATGTGATTATTAGGATTAATTCACACTAAAATGCTGGTGAATTTTCAAGAGGATATTATTCACAAGCTGCTGGAGAAATGTGGAGAACTGAATTTAAGACTGGTAAAGGGAGAAACGGAGAGAATCAAAATGGACAGTTCCTCCCATTCTGATCTGTATAGCAGGATTCTCAATTGCTATTGATTACTCGGAGCAACAGCTGCAGTAAATTCCTCTAAGGGTGCATTCACACATCACTTCTTTGTCCTGGATACTCTTAAACTGGTTCTGTGTGTCAATCCCTAGGTTCCTCCTTGCTTAGAAGAAGGTCCAATAAATCACAAGGTCCAAAGTCTCCACCCTTTGGATGGGGAGAATACTAGAAATTGAATCACAGTTATAACATTTGCCCAGCACTTGCCCTCCATGAATGTCATCATATGTTGCCCTGTGATTTCTCTCCTGGGAGTTCTTCTGGGCTTGTGGCTGCTTCTTGGTTTTTCTTGTTTGCTTCTTAGTTCTACTTATACTCTGTGAGGTGACATGATTAGAAATCCTCATACTTACTTCCTGCAGGCAGCCAGGTGCAGCCCATATTGCAAGCACGGGATGAACTGAAAACCCCTTCCCCAAGACATCCACAGATGTCCCACCCAGAGAGGTAGGAGCAAACATTGCATAGGGGCAAATATGTGCTCTGTCCAGGGCTATGGATCCCCAAAAGAGCAAAATTATAAAAAAGCAGGATTCATTATATATTATACTTATTACATAAGTATTACATAAGTATACTTATTATTACTGTGCATGTTTCCTACTTCCCCATAATTTATGCAGCTCCCACCAATCATTGGAAGGCTGCAAAGTGTAGCAGGTGCCTTGCCTGATCCCCTCTTGAAACCTTGTTCAGACTTCCCTGCTATGCTTCTGAGATTTCAGTAGGCACTTCCCACACCTTTTCCAGCCTTAAGGGTAGAAAGTTTTGTTTTGTTTTTTAAAGAAAGGAAGAGAAAGGAAGCCAAGGTTCTTATACAATGGTAACTTCTGCACCCATTATCAAACACTGTGTGTGACTGCAGAAATGTGGAACATCTGTCATATACATTGTCGTGGGATTTTGTTTCCCTCCATTGCTATTTTTCTAGAAAAAGAGGTGCCAGAACTCAGCATGAACCCCTCCCTTGTTCTCTTAGAACGGCAATGGTGCCCACCTGAGAGGTGCTGGAACTGAGTTCTGGTGAGTTCTGGCTGAAAAAAAGTCCGGTGTCCCACAAACAAAGGCAAAGAGAACCAAAACTAAAACCAAATGAGCTATCTAGAGATATATCCACAAGAAGGAACATTAATCCCAAAGCACAAAAGGGAAGGGAGAGGGAAAGAACCACACCACCCTTAAAGACACTGTGAGGAGTGTTTGTTGCTGTTTTGCATCCATTCACTGTGTGCATCACACCACTCACACTGATTCTGGGGTTCCCCTGGTCTGCTACATATCAGCACAGACAATGAAGAGGTACTGTGTCAGTGCAATCATTGAACTAGCGCATCAGAGCCCTGGTTTGGGAGCATGGGAGACAGGTGGCACGTTCTTCGTGCCTGGCTGCAGGGGAGGTGCAGAGATTGGGCCTAAACACAGATACCCAGCTTCATCCAGGGCATCTTGATAAAAGAAAGCCCCTCCCACCCCATCCCACAACCATCCATAGTACATAGTACAGCCTCACAAGGAATTGCATTTCAGGGAACAGCAGCGAGCAGTGTTTCATCTGCAAACGTACTATGCCACTTTCCGAGAAGGAGAAGGAAAAGAAAATGGGATGTGTTTGCAGAACAATGAAGAATGATTCTCTACACTGACAGAAGTGGATAAGCCACTGTTGATTACCTGACTGTTGGTGACAGAGCTCAATTGCAAACATCTGTGCAGGACTCAAAAGGAAGCTGAAGAAGGAAGTGCAGGTAAGTTTCACTCTCTGGTTCCCTATCTTATGTGAAGTCACTGCTAGATGTAATGTATTACTGTACAACTATGATAGTGGGGCTTGGTGGGGGGAGGGGACAGTAAATGCTCAGCTAAGATGCTGTCAGAAAGCCTGTTATATTCTGGCACTAGCAGAATTTGGTGGCAGATTTGCTCTTTTCCTCAGGACAGAACCAGACTAGAATGATCAGGGAACTTACCAGAACCCAGTACCATCTGGCTTCAATTTCTGGCACCTCCTGGGAGGGCCTGAAAGACTCCTGCTTGAAAACCTAGAGAGCCCTTGCCAATCATTATAGACAATGCTGCACTAGATGAGCCAATTCTGTGATGCAGAGACAGTCTAAGGCCTCTTCCTAAGCAATGGCCTCCTATTGCTGTGCCAAAAGCCTGCAGAAATGCATTCAAAATGGCTATAATACAGTTGGGTGCAGGGAGCTTTCCATTGCACATTTATTTTGGTTGTGGATGCAAGGAGCATCTTTGATGCATTTGAAGTTCCCCCCTCTTGCCCTCTACGTCTCTGCATCAGTAACAGATTGCCAGACCGAAACAGCGTCCGTAGTGAACGGGGGAACACACACAAATACATCACCCCTTTATTTATTTTAAAGAAAGGAGTTAAGGAAGAATACTGATAACTGAACTGTAGAGTTGGAAGGGACCCCAGGTGTCAGCTAGCCCAACCTCCTGCAACACAGGAATCTCAGTTAAAGAATCACCATCCAACCTCTGCTTAAAAACCTCTAGTGAAGGAGAGTTTGAGACAGTTTGTTTCACTGCCAAACATCTCTTTACCCTCAGAAAGCTCTTCCTGATGTTTAGTCGGAATCTTCTTTCTTGTTATTTGGTTTGGGTCCTACAGTCTGGAGCAACCAAAAACAAGCTCGCTGCATCTTCCATGTGACAGACCTTCAGCTATTTGATGGAGAGTTGGCTAAAAAGCCAGGATGAGGGGGCATTTATGGAAACATAAAAAGGAATCTTTCTGAGTGCTGGTTGGAAGAACCTATGGAGAAGGTCCATATGACAGCACATGAGTTGTATGCAGATGGGCTGTCTTTTCTGGGTAGGACTGGGAAAGATCCCTGCCTGAATTTCTGGAGAGCTTCAGCCAGTCAGTGTATGCAGCCAGTACTGAGCTGGATGCATCCATGGTCTGACTCAGCACAAGCCAGTTCCCACTGCTCCTGGTACCTCTTTAACAAGGTACATGTTTTTATGCAAAGAATCTGGAAAGGAGCAGGCTAATCAGGGATGAACTGTGACAGGACACATGAAAGAAGTGCTGCTGCTCCTCATATTTCCACCGACACATCGCACTGCAGGCAACGGCATTCACTTTCTCACTTGCTTTCAAGGCCGTTTTCCTGGCTCAGCTCCAGCAAGTATAATTAAAGCCAAGTTATCTCAAAATGCTACCTGCATGTCAAAGTGTGTAGGGCTGGTTTTGTTTAACCTTTCCGCAACTCCAGCACCAAACCGACAAATCAGATTTTCAACTGTTCCAGCTTTTGGTGCTGTAACTCATGTTAATTTGTTAGTCTATTACAGTACATACGTAGAAAATACAGACATTAGCATTCCGGGCATATAAATATAATAATTTAACATTCAGAAGAGCCATTAGAGTTTAATTTATTCTCACATGTTTCAAGCAGGCCTAAATGATACATTTTCGAAAGCGTTGAGTGATTAATACAGCACACTGTGCAATATGGCAATAAAAGTGCTTCGAAATGTAGTGCATATTCAATACACAACAGAAATCATAGGGGATGGTCTTCGTTTTTTAATCCAAGAGAAAATAGCCTTTGCCTTTTCTCAGTAACAGCAGCATTTGCCAGGAACACAGATGGCAAGGGTGTCTGTGTGCTCCTTTTATATGGATCAGTACCCAATTCAGATTTAGTTTTCAGCAACCAGTTTGCTTGCAACAACCTGTGGCCTCGGATGCAGGTGTGCATGAATGATGCATCCAGCAAATTTAATTCAGTTCTGAGACACAGATTTGAATACTGCTTTCCACCTGCATGGGCTACCCATTTAGAGGGCTGATCCTGTGTGATTTCCCTTGTTGGATTGGAACATCGTTCTTTAAGAGAGCCAAGTGGGTCCAAGGGCTGAGACCAAAGCCAGGCTGAGACCATTTCCAGGAGGCAGATCAAACACCTTTTTCAGGTGAGAAAGCTTTTGTGCCAATGTCTTAAGCAGGGGTGGCCCATCCCAATTTGCCACCTGAGGTAAAACAGGAAGGTGGTGCCTTGCTGCCAAACCTCCCCCACCAAGCCTTCCTTACTTGGGTTGCACGGTGGTGCCAGTGGCAGCGTGTCATGCG